>NC_082600.1:28111942-28775275 GCF_030936135.1 Gavia stellata
CAGTGAGAGAAATAACATTATAATTACAATCGTGTTATGAAAATAATTTTATAGTTTTGTTTCCTAAAGGGATGGAAAACTAAGCCAAATAAATAACATGATACAGAAGGCACTTTCACAGAAAAAGCACTCCCCAAAACGTTCATAGCACCTTCTATTGTTTACTAATGTATTAAAACTTGCTGACAAATGTATTGCTATAGAACAACAAAAATTCAGGTATATGTCTACTATAGATTATATTTTAAAAGATACATCCATGAATTCAAATAAGCCACCCTTTAGCAAAATAGCAGATATACATAAAACTATCTTTTCAGGACCTTGGAGTCTTTGAAACCTATCACCTAAATCGGAGTTCACATTGAAGACCTTATTCTGTTGCAAGGATACCAAATATATCAGAAAGGAAACATAAGTTGCTACTGTTCTGTACCTAAGGGTCATTTTCCTCCCTTTCTTAGCCTTGGGTATAACCTAGTCCTGTAAGTTCAGCTATATTTGAGGACTGTTCCAATTTAAAATTGACTTTGGTCATGGACACACAGAGGAATCAGGAAATTTCCTTGCTGCCCAAAATAGAGAAGAACGATGCACAAAAGATGGTACCCCTCCCTTCAAGCTGTTATTTCTGCCCTAACCTGACTCATTTTATCTCCATTGCAGTGCTCAGATTTTCCTGGGCATGTTGTTATCTTCCAGGGCTACCCGATCATTTGCACTTGGCAGGTACCAGGAGCAGTAACCTGCATACTTCAGTCCAGAAGCTCCTTGTCTTAGGGCTGCTTCATTCGTTTCAGTCACAGATTTAGACAAAATGTGAAAATGTGACCACAACAGAAATGTAAACCTCGTGCCTGCCAACAGCATAGGAAGCTGTACTGCAAGACCCCACTGCTGCCTGGCATGAAGTCACTGAAACTCTTGGCAAAAAAGCCTTCTGAAGGCTGCAGTCTCGAAGCACATCTATTGCATTAGTCTCTTGTGTGTTTCCCCCTCCTCAGAAAAAAAAAAAAAAAAAGGAAAGAAGAAAACACCTGAAACAGAAAAACTTTCAGAAAAGAGACAACTGAGGTGGTGTTTCTGTGAAGGGGACACTGACCACTGATGGACAGAATAGACACTGTCAGCTCACCTCCATTCCTGTCCCATAGTCTGAAATCCTATTCATCAGCTTCTCATTATTTCACCTTCATCCCATAAATCAAGTATGAGGACATAAAAAATATTCATCTCACTAGTAATGCTCTGAATTGTGTTATGAACCTTGCCTATGGAGAGGTGATGGATTATTGCACTTATGATTGAATAATTGTTGTAGAGAGACAGCAGTATATGACATGCTACACTTCCTCTGATGGACTGCATTGAAAGTGCAGGATGTGACCACATGTTTATGTCAGGTTATTCTGAGGGCTGTGAACCTCATTTAAAAGCAAACTAGTCATTAAAAATAAAAATTAAAAAAAAAAAACTATCTAGCATCCTGTCAGACATACAAACACATCTTTTGTACCAATGTTCCTCTCATACAAAAATGCATGGGTGGATAGCTGAGAAAATCTTCTGCAAGAACTTGGCTTTCAAAAAACTTTCAAGAAGTCATATCCTCTTGGTCTCCTTTTCTTTTCTTCTTTTTACTTCTTTCTCTTTGACTTTTCCCAAACTGTACAATTCCCATGTATTAAAAAGAAAGACCTTCTACACAAGCACAGGCTACATAGAATTCCAGAAAATAGCCTGTGGTGCATTGTCATCTACATTTTCAGGTCCTCTAACCTGTCTTTCTGAATCTTTCCCAAATTCACCAAGCTCAGAGGACATCTTTACAAAGGAGTGCTATAATTACAATTTACCTCAGAATATTAGTCAATTTTTGTTTCATGTGTGGAGAACAGTTTATTACCCATCTTCATTCTTAGCACTTTTACTTAATTTGCTGAGGCAAACCAGCCAAGTGTAAAATCAAATTATTTAAGGATGTTTATAGGATAATAAGGTAGTCAGCATTAGTATAATAATCCTTGTAACGTGCAGAATATTGCATATTCTGTGTTTTATTGTGGAAAATACAGCAACATGCTAGTGAGTAAACTGACTAGAATTTTCTAGTGGCAGAAATATGCTGGTCATATATTTCTCTTTCTTAACTAACTTTCCCTTTTAAACCTCATTCAGAGAAGGAAAGTTCCAACACCTGATTGCATCAAAAGGCATTGATTTACAGAACAAAGTTTAAGTGACTATCTTGTGTGATTCATTCTGAACCCAGTAAAAATCAACACAAGTCAATGGAAAGGATTCCCACTGCATTTTATATGCTTTACATTATTACTTGTAGACCCCAATAGATAGAGAGTCTGATCTTGGAGTAACCCTCCGAGACATCAGTGAGCCATCATCATCAATGATGACGTGAAAGGCTAATTTTTGAAACTTTGCTCTACTGGAATATTTCGATTAAGGCCTTTTGTAGTATGAAATTATTTCCTTAACCCATCTGCCTGCTACATGACAGTAACTCACTAAGGAAAGAGCAGGGACAGTATCATAGAAACAAGATTACCTCTGTAAATCATGAAGATGCATTGTGTCTCTCTGTGGATTTGTCTTACTTCAAAAAACAGCTTTAAAAGTGTTCATAGGAAAATAATTAATAAAATTAAATATATAAGAGGGTTTAAAACACAACCCTTACTTACGTTGACCTTGTAAGGTTGAACACATATAAAATAATCCTGGATGAGTGTTACAAATTCAATTCTCATGTAGATGTCTCTTTTTTTTTTTTTTTCCAATTGACTGATGTGTCATTCTCAATTTTTCTATTTTAAAAGGAGGCAAAAAAAGCACACAAAAAGAAACAAAAATTACCACTAAGTACATCAAGACAAAATTCACATTTCAGCAATTGGTTCCCCTAAGAGATATCAAGAGATGTCTCTTCTCATGGCTTGCAACAGTGCTTCAGGATATACACATTCGTATTCACACTGCTCCAGTTAGGAGTTTTTAATTTAGAGGAATTTTCAGTTAGGTTTGAAAGCCATGTGAGAATTACTTTATCCTTCTCCTGGAGTCTTGTATGCAGAGTTATGGCAAAAGGGCCAGTTTTCAGCCACAGATGCCTTTGTTGGTGGAATTCTCCAGACCAAACCATTCACCTCCCAAACTTCTCCATTTGTAGTACTGCACAGAAAATTTGTACATGCACATAAAATCCTTCTATTTTCACTTAACTGATTCCTCTGTTCACATAGATATGCCCATGCTGATGGTGCTCTGCATCTTTTTACTACTTATCACTGGGTCAATTTTCTCAATGTTGAACACAAAACTGAAACAAATGTTAGAAACTTTTTCACAGTGTGCATTAAGGCTTCAGGAAAGGTTACTGAATACATTTTAGGTAATCATGGATTTAATGAGTAATATTCATTAGTGTTTCTGATACCTCTTCAAACATATTTAAATTAGGAAACCTCCTATCCACAGCAAAATGCTGAATTTCACTGTATTTATTCCATGCTATAATATAATCAGAAACTGCATCATCATTATCAGACAGATCTCACAGACTTCACTGGGACTTAGGCACAGGATTAGAGCTTTCCTGAGAGGGATAGAATTACTTGTGTGAAAATACTTTGCTCTTTTGTGCTCACAGCTTAATTTCCTGATCCCACAGATGAAAAGATCTATATGTCACTATCTAATCTTAATGTCTTGACCTACACAGTTTCTCCCCTTTGGAAAATTTTTAGAACCTGAGAAATGTTTGATCTGATAAGATATTTTAAAAATTGAAAGTATGTGAGCTAATCGTCTTTATCATTATCCCTTACTGAAAATACTTTATAAATATATTATTACATAAGCACATAGAAATATGTTTTATATACACATGTATTTAACATATTTATTTTACATGTATGTATTATATATTTCCATATATATGTGCATATATCAGTTTTCCATGCCTTTCTTAAATTTGGCTCATCTGTATACCTGGAATTTTCTTTTACATACTTCACATGCCTTAATTACCGAGCAATTTCCCTCTTTCTCCTCTCAACACTGAAAGAAAAGTCTATGCTGAAATAGCTAGAGTAGTGCCTTCATCATCGTATTCCTCTCCTTCTCTCCCCTGCCTGAGCTGTGTGCAAAACACACAAGGATGCCATGCTCTATATTTCCTTATCTTCTGTAGAAAAATACATCAAAAAATAAGGGTGGATGCAGTGTAGCAGCAACACAGAAACTACTTAAGCCTCCCAGAAGCATCATACCTGCCACATAGCACAAAACAATTAGGAGATGAGAGATGGTAAGAGCCAACACTGATTTTTAATAACATACTGTGATTCATTGGGCTACAGAAGATGTGAAGTACATTGCCCAGACAGCCAATATGTACAGCTAGACAAAGTACAGCACAAAGCTAATTTCTAAATAGAATTTTAAGCAATCATTGTTTATCATTTTGCCAGCCACAGACTCTAATGTCTTTCGGGCCTGTCTGGAACAACTCGAGGGATCAATCAACAGCTATCCATTAAAAATTATTTGCCTTTTATTTATAAATAAAATTTACATAGATGATTCACAAGTCACAGAAAAACTGTTAGTATCAGAAATTAGGTCCTGTCTTTGCCTCATGCCGGTTCTTCCCAAATAACAGACTTGCTCTTTCTTGTCCTCATCTGCTTCCAGATTGTTTGTATTTTTTTAAGGCTATATCCTCAGCATTTGACCTCCAAAACAAAAATAAACTAAGCCAATCAGGAAACCATAGTGACAGGAAACTTGAATCCATCAAAATATGAGTCCGTTACATCTCTAAGTCAACAAAGAGGTTGCCCTTGATTTCATAAAATGTTCAATTAGTCCAAGAAGGAGCTATTACCATCCTGGCACTTCCCCTGCACGCTCACAGTTGCACAGAAATTAAACCCTGCCTTTCCTCACCAGTTGTACATGCACATTCCAAATTTGGATATTTATTACTGAAATAATTCAGTGATTATTTTTCAAAGTCAGCAGCAAACATGAAACCAAAAGAAATTAAATTACACATATTTCTATTGGCTATAACATAGAAAGGAAATGCCTCACTGAAAATTCTTCCTGGAAGCAAAAAAAAAAAATCTCCAATAATATACAAGAAAACACTCCTTCCATGAAAAACAGTTGAGCAACACTTTACTGTGTTCCCAACTATGCAATTCATTGAACTGGAAAAATAAAACATCATTAATGTTCCCCAGAAGTGTATATCCTTCAGATGTTTCTGTTAAAAATCCTCCTTAGTCCAATGACAGGAATTATACCCATACAGAGAAATCAAAGTGATGTATGTAGGTAGGGCATCTCTCCTGAAACAAGAAACAGCATCACCTCAATAAGATTGTTGCAATACTATCTGTATTGGGAAATAGCAATATACTACACTAACTAAAATTAGATCCTTTGGTTCTTTTCATATAACCTAAACTCTCAGTGGATTTTGTATTTCATTTTTAGTGAAATTGTAGTGCTCAGAAATAAAAAAATCACTAATGCCATCACAAGTGGATGGAGGTCTTGGATCACGTCTCTTGCATAAAATTAAATATTCTTCTGTGCAAAAAATAGTTATTCCCCTTAAAAGAAAGGTAGGCGAACTGCTGTGATCAAAGTTTCTTCATATACGACACAGCTGGTCCTTGTACACAGCAGGTTAAAGCACCAAACTACTGACATTGAACTTTAGATCAAAGTGTGGATGCTGGCATGGACAACTGTTCCCTCAGAGATTATGTCTATCAAAAGATATCACAGAGCTTCAGAAAGCCTTGCAGAACATATGAGGACAGATGTATTTTACAGTGAACCAGGAACAGTTTATCCATAAGGAGGCAAAAAAAGAGACTACTGCTTTTAGGAAAGAAAGAAATTAGAAGAAAAAAAAAAAACACTTCATTCCTTCTCCCACATAATCAATTAAAAAACATTTTTTAGCATCACAGCATATAGCCATGTCTCAGCCTGCAAAAAAACCCAAGTACCTTAGTCTCATTAGGAAATGAGGACACATTCAAACAGGTGCAATAAAGTCTGGGAAAATATGCAGCCTACAGCAAAGCATAAAGGGCCAATTCAGAGGTGTATCAGAGAGGTTGTTTTCCTTTTCTCACAGGTAGGTTAGTCTGCTGCCAGGCTGAGGAATAAGGGATAACATTTCATGAAGCACCGCAGGGCTAAGAGGAAATAAAAGTACTCTAAACCAGTAACAGATTAATAGTAAGAGCAACAGAGCAAAATGAGTTCACTGTGCCCAAGCACAGTGACAGTGATATTGATAATTTGCTAAGTGTCCACTTCAGATTTCAGCTTTGCATTTTATGTCATTACTGCTCCCAAAAACTATATTGTTTAAGCATTTGAACAGAAATATTGCAGAAAACAAAAAATTATTTTAGCTTTCCACTTGCCTACACAGCTCATGGAGTTTTCTCCAAAATTATTCACTATTTCAGAATTTGACATTGTCAGATAACACAACCAAATACTAGAGTCAACTGCTATTTGGAAACCCCAAGACACTGCATATTTGGAATTGGCACTCCTTCTAGTGTCATGAGATAGCATTACTACATCCTGTGCTTTTTCAGGAGAGTGATGGTACACTTTGCAACTCTTTGCAACTAAAAAAGATTTCAGTGCTATTTTTGCAAGTGTAGATATGGCATACACCAATGCTCTGTCCAATTTTCCTCTCTGCAAATTATTTCTTTTTTAGCATTTTCAGAGGTTTCAGTCCTTGCTCTAAAATATTCTTTAACACAACAGTTGTACGCCTCAGAAGAAGAAACGTCATGGGTAGTAGCCCCTTTGTCTAACATTCCACCTTCCTTCTACATGGAGGATGCAATGCAAAGACAAAATGTTTTTATTGTAACCAAGATGGTCTCACCCAACACCCACAGATAAACTAAATCCTTCAACAAGTCATTAGCACGAAGCTATATACAGCTTAGGTAGAGTAGCTACAAGTGTGTTTTGGAAAAGAAAGTAAAGAAATTATGCAAGCAGGCTGATGAGACATTTGGTACTACTTTACCTCTCATGGCAAGTACCAGCATAGCCCATTTCTAAGTGCATCCATGCCTACAGTATGCTATGTTCTAAGTAGGTTACATGTTAAACAGTGTGGGTATGTGTCGTGGTTTAGCCCCAGCTGGCAATTAAGCACCACACAGCTGCTCACTCACTCCCCACCCCCAGTGGGATAGGGGAGAGAATCGGAGAAAAAGCAAAACTCGTGGGTTGAGAAAAAACCAGTTTAATAGGACAGAAAAGGAAGAAAATAATAATAATTATTATAAAACAATATACACAACAATTGATGCACAGTGCATTTGCTCACCACCCTCTGACTGATGCCCAGTCTGTTCCCAAGCAGCGGCCATGCGCCCCGTTGTTGTTCAGCATAACGGCATATGGTATAGAATATCCCTTTGGCCAGTTTGGGTCGGGTCAGCTGTCCCGGCTGCGTCCCCTCCCAGCTTCTTGTGCACTTGGCAGGGCAGTGTGAGAAGCTGTAAAGTCCTTGACTTAGTCTAAGAATTGCTCAGAGACAACTAAAACATCAGTGTGTTACCAACCATTATTCTCATCCTAAATCCAAAACACAGTACTATACCAGCTACTAGGAAGAAAATTAACTCCATCCCAGCTGAAACCAGGACAATATGCTACATCTACAGCTTTCCAGTACCAGTTGTACGCTATGCTCGTACTTTCTTTCCAGTGCCACAGTAACCTGACAGAAAGCTGAGCAAGCTGACCTGATTTTCCAACATGTGAAAGACCTTCCAGAAATACTTCTGACTGCCAGGTCACCATTTAATTTATTGCCCATTCCAATGTGGAAAGAGCTTGGTAATATTTCTTGTTCACTGTATCTATTGTATATTCCTCCTGTAAGCACCATAAGAAAAGGGAAAGAAAGGATTTCTGTTCTAGACTGACCAGGTAGAATGGAAAATGAATGGGTTTCAGTTATTTAAAAATACAATGTTTTGCAAGTTCATTTAAAAATTGATGTAATTTTCTGAAGATATAAGTGTCTTGAAGGGTTAACGTTATCCCTCAAAAAAAAGAATCAGTAGTGCAAGGATTTGCTTGGATTGTTCCGAGGTTAAATTTGTTTCCTAAAGAAAAATAAATCCATTTTGGATCAAGCCAAATACATTTTTTCCTCTTTTTTTTATTGTGACCATTACGCCAAAATAGTTATTATTCCCCCAACTCTAGCCATCCATCTTCTAAAAATAGCCTTCTTGGAGAACAACAAATAAAACAACACTGCTGATATTTTGGAAAATGATCCCCCAAATAAAATTAAAAAAATATTAGAATCAAAGTGATTCTCTAAAACCCTCTAACAAAACCCCAGTCAAATGAATCCTTATTTATGAGCATTTAGGAGCCCTCAGTGACCTTCACAGTACCCTAGTACCTCATTCCAAGGATGTTCCCATTTGAAACCCTGGTCTGGTTTACCCACTTAGATGAACTTGAGTGATTCAGTATTAAGCTCAGATTACTATCTTTGTTAGTAATTTGGAAGATGTGATAAACTGCCTGTGAATTTAATCCACAGAATTGGAATGTACTTCATATACGGGGAAAAATAAACTAATTATACTAAGCCGTCCTTTCAAGTCTTAACCACTGGCACTGCTACCCTCTTGCTTCTCTCCAGCTCCCCAGTATTCCTTTGTCTGTGATGTCTGCAGAGCACCAAAGCCCATTCCCAGCATGTGGCCCAACATGTATCCCATATATCAGGACTGCAGTGACATGACAGACTCATTCAGACTGTCTATGAAAGACTATTACAGAGAAAAAATGGTGACTAATTAGCAAAATACAGGACAGGGTGCAATGATGTGAATCTGAAATCAGTCAGAAATAACTACCTAGAAAACCTCAGTGCAGGAAGGGGCAGCTGTAGTAAATAAGCTACAAAAATGGGAGATGACAATTTCAAGTTCACTTTTTAGCTCAGCCACAGACGTCCTGAATAGCTTTGGACATCTCAAATGGACCAACATTTTCAAATTCAGATGCCCATATTTGTGCATTAAATGTCACAGTTTCTCCAGAGTTAATACTTCTGCATGTCTAACAGTCACTGCATTTTGACACCTCAAATACACATTTAAAAGTCTAAAGTTTAAGCACCTCCACTTGAAAAGTAACTTTTTAATCTTAGTGTCTCAGCTTTCACACTGAACATCATGTAGTAGATGCTAAAAGATCTGTTGTGTCGGCTGAGAAACTGACAGATTAATGATGATAATGATAGTAATGATGACAAAAAGATGAAAACCCTAAAATGAAATAGCATACCAAAACATCAGCATTATGGCAAGCTTCACACTGAGGCCCTGTGGAAAGAACATTCCATTTGACACAGCATTAATGTGGCCATTAAAGTGGTAATTTAAATTATTTGCAATACCATATCTTCTGCTAAGTGTATTTCAAAGTGGAAAAAATACACCAACAGATATGATATTTGTTAGATTAACAACTTCCATCATTTGGAAAGAAATAAAAAAAAATGCGGTCTGTAGGACCTAGGCTGCATACTGACGCCCGCACACCACACCCCAATTCTAGCGTGCCGGTGCATGCCCAATAGAAAATGTCGTAGTTGCAGTAACATATAAACAATCTCATTTTCTCACATCACTGCTCTCTATGGTACACTTTGTGGACTCATCTGGGTTGTTCAGGAGGTCCCTTAGCCGTGTCTAGCGCATAACCAGCAAAGATTGTCCAGGCTTCATTCCTGTTGTGACGGTGGACCTTTACAGCATCATAAAAGAGAAGCATAAGCACAGTAACAGTTTTGCAAATAGACTTCAGACTAATTCCTCATGCCAGTTTTTACCTAAAGAGCTATTTCAGGTTTTTATCTGTCATCTCAACTTACTGCTGATGCCTGAAGTTTAAACAACCTTGCTGGCTATAGTGAAGGTCACAAACTAAAAGGTACTTCTCAGTAGGAGCTGAGATGCAAAATAATGTAATGCTACAACTGAATATTGTTTATTTCTTTAATGTCTGGTTATGCTTTTGGAAACAAAAAGCATGTGTAAAAAGTAAGACTTCTACCCTACTGACAGACTCATATGCACCAGTTTCTCCTATTTCAATGTTATTTGCTATAATTATAATTGCTTCTGCTCACTAAAGTCCCTAGCAGTCCTCTATCTGCAGACTTTTTTGCCCACAAAGTTCATTTCGGGAGACTTTGAGGGATTACAAATGCCAAATCATAAGTCATAATAAATAAACAGGTTTTTTACTAACTAGACTAAGAGCGCATCTCCTCACACATTCTCTGGATTTTGACCCAAAATTTCATAGTATCCTCCATGCCCTAACTCAGGCACACTGAATTGGTAAGGAAAATACAGATACTAAAAATCATAATTCAATTAGCTATATCAGACAGATTTGAAATGCTGACTAGAGGACAAGATTGCTAGAAGAAGGATTTAGAAATAATACTTTGTATTCATAGCAAGGGAACTGGGTACTTGACTCCTCCTGCTTCTATCTACCAGGATTTCTCACACAGGAGGTACTGGAAATCACACAGATGTTCTGTTCTGGCAATTTTCATCTGTAAAATGACACTGTAATAGCTGTGCTGCCATGTACGATTTAGAGAAACTCCGGAGACACCCTCAAATTACAGTGGAGACCGAGACAGCCTCTTGCAGTGCCAGCCGCCACAAACGCACATGGGGAACTAAGCTATCCCTGCATGTCCAGCCTCTCCTTTGGTTTTCCAAGCAGAATAGTAGTTAAACAGGCTGACCTAACCGGCTTGTTCAGAAGACACTAATGAAAGCACACTTTAGAAATCAAAATACCGTGAAAAGAAATCCTGTGGAGAAGTTTCTATGATCTTCAAGCAATTACCCACAAATAGTGCTATCTATAGAAAATAAATTACTTGATTATCTTCTGTTTTGAAAAGGCAGCTACTGGGTCACGTTGTCACTGTAGCAGATAACAGATGCTGTGCCTGCAGGCAACAACTTTTGGGCACAATACAGAACAGAAGACAGCAACGTTACCTCTTATAAATGCACCAGTCTTGGAATGGGAGCCTGGATGTTTAGGCAAAATTCTGCTTCTACTGCTATGAAGGTACTAACGGATTTTAAAAACCCCGAGAACACTGATATGAATAGAGTAGCACAGATGTGCACCAGTGAGAGATCCCAGTGCTTGCTTTCTTAGAGAACTTGAGTTAGAGAGAATGTAAGACAGAATTTATTTGTCTTTACTTCTGCCTTTTCTGCAGTACACTGCTAATACACACTCAACTCAGAGTTGCTCCAGCAGCTATTCAGCTTCTTTCTTTCACCTGTATTTACTGATGTGCTTTGAAAACTTTTATTCTTCCCTCTTTTTAAATCTGTCAGTTTATGCTTGGCCTTCCAAACACCACTTCTTCAGCCTGCACCTACTTGAAGTCTCCTTTCTGAGCCTTTTCCAGCTTCTCCACTGTGAATTCTAATTTCTTTCTCAGATCACTAGAATTCCGATGTTTATTTCTCAGACAGGCATCTTGCAGAGAGTGCTGCTATGTACCTACAGCTCTCTTTTGCTTCCATTTCTGCTTTGAAAACACTGCAGTTCTGGTAGGGCATGCAGATAATTTCTTGGTCTTTCTCTAGACCAGGACTCTGCTGTCCCCATTCCCAGAATAATTTAGAGATCCCACACACTGACTTAACACTTCTTCATAGACAAGAGCTTCTGTACTTCCTAACCTCCCTTAGGACTCCAGTAACTGAAGTGCGTGACACATTCATTCCTTCTAAACAAATTCTTAAGATTCCTTTCCAAATTTTGAAAACATTGATTGGGATATAAGTACAGTCTTATCAGAGGAGAATTTGGGTCTCTGCCAATACCCTTTATAGCAAAACCTGCTTTCTTTTATCATTTATATACTAAACACTCACTGCATGGCACTAAATATGCTTAAATTTATGGATGAGCGTTAGAAAAGATCCAACAACATTGTATCAGGTAAGTCTATTTTCTTGTCAGTGCAGGACATCTCCCTGTAGTTCAGTCTCAAAGCATTTACCCACTGTAAAGTTTTAAGTAGTTCAGAGAGTAGGAATTCCATCCGTTACTTCTTCAGAGTGTCTCATCTTTTTAGTCTGCAGAAAAGGAGGCTGAGGGGAGACCTTATCGCTCTCTACAATTACCTGAAAGGGGGTTGCAGAGAGGTGGGTGTTGGTCTCTTCTCCCAAGTGACTAGCAGCAGGACAAGAGGAAATGGCCTCAAGTTGCACCAGGGGAGGTTCAGGCTGGATATTAGGAAAAATTTCCTTACTGAGAGAGTGGTGAGACACTGGAATAAGCTGCCCAGGGAAGTGGTGGAGTCACCCTCCCTGGAGGTGTTCAAGGAACATGTGGGCGAGGCATTGTGGGACATGGTTTAGTGGGCATGGTGGTGTTAGTTGATGGTTGGACTTGATGATCTTACAGGTCTTTTCCAATCATAGTGATTCTGTGGTCTTCAAGCAGTCATTACTGATATAATACTATTCATTAACAGTTTGCCCAAATTTCTTTTGAGGATTGTTCTTGGGGTTTTTGGTGGCTATTTTTAATGATTAAGTTGTCCTCCATTCATTTAGACAATGAATTTATGTTTATGTGGACCAGGTTGGTTGCCATCACACAGATATTCACAAATGCTAGGGAAGACAGATGTCTCCTCTGGTGAATGAAGCTAAACTTCCCCACACAACTAGTCAGTGCATGAGTCCAATATGACTAGGCTCCACAAAAGCTCATCTACTCCATTTCACTCTAGTAAGATCTTTAAGCTTGCTAAGCTAAAACACATTCTATGAACATAGTCCATATTTTCTAGAGACCTTCATAGTCAGCTTGTATACGATTCCTTTTAAAAAAAAAAAAAAATTCTATATAAAACAGCTCTGCTTAACCTTTGATCTTTTCCTGTTACTGTTCCACAGGCAAAAACCTCTTCATTGCCAAGCAACACAAGTGGTACTGCCTGTGTCAGTCTAAGATAGCGTATTTCAATATTTACACCTCAGATTTGTCACTGTTTTTCCCTTTTACTCATATTCACCATTAAATTACCAGGCAGTATGAATTCTAGTTTTACTTTAGGATAACTGCCTTCCAGGTACTACTATTTCAATGTACATCCTGATATTTTTCAGTGGGTACATTTTCCGAGAAGTACGTATCTCTATTTGCCACTTCTATTTCTGTACAAGACTTCTGTACAAGGTGTTTTACATTAGGTATGTCTGTGAATTAACCCTTAAAGGAAAAGACAAATGAGCATATCTAAAAATGAGTATGTAGGGACATGGCAACTTAGTTCCTAGATCCCCAACCTATCTTTGAATGGCCCAGGACATCTACAAGACACAGCACAGCCACAGTGAAAGGATAAATCTCACTAAGGTAGATGCCATCAGCCATAAGACTGATCCAAGAGACAAGGAAGATGGCACCTGGTACTAAGTGGGAAACTTGCGTCAAATTGGGAAGCTGAGAATAACACTGTGCAAAAGTGACTAATGGACATGATGCAAAGCTTATGGAGAAACTTCTGAGCTGTTCATTAAAAAAAGCTCCAGATGAAGCATGGTGTATTGGGAAGCATACAGCTGCAATGAGGATAATATCTTATCACTTCTTGACCAGGGCATTTCAGGGGAGATTAGCAAGTTGATGTGAGAATGCAGAGCAATTCAAACACGTGCTGTTCATCGCTGATTATACACAAGCAACTATCTCAAAGTAGTTCACATGCTAAGTTTATCTCATAGCTTATCTCCCAGCAAAGCATTAGTTTTTCACTACTCTGAGCTGGATTTGTTTACTGAGTTTCAAAATACCTGCTTATTTGTGTTTTCCCTCAATTTCTGTCTTTTTTTCCCATCTTTGATCTAGTTACATCTATTGAAGGTCCAATTGATTTGCTACTCCACTATGTCAAACTTCTGTTCCATTAAAAGATTTTTTTGTGTTATGTTTTACTAATAACACTTCTAGGGAGTAACTGTCAAAACAGCTTGAGCGGTTTATATAATTGAGAACATGAGTAAAGGCAATTCTACTGCATTACTCCTCACTCTATTATGGGTCGACGTTCACCAATAAAAAGTGATCTCTCAAAACACAGTTCAGGTCCCTGTTTTAGAAATGCAAAAAAAAAAAAAAAATGGAAAAAATGTGTTAATTTGTATGGTACTGAGCCAGTCTAGCAGCTCCCTAGCAACCCTAGTTCCTGTGCAAGGAAAAAAGACCTGTTTAGCATGAGTCTGTAGAAAGGAACAAATCAGTCTTTAGCTGGCTGTAACATGCTGGAGCTGAAAATCTGCCTGAGGTACGTTCCACATTTTCCAAAAGCAACAGCTTTAGATGTGCAGTTATAACTGCCCATGACTGTTTATATTTTTTTGTTGAACATCTATGTCCTGTGTTATAGAGGAGGTTAAATTAACTGATGGCATGGTCAGTTTTGGTGTTATAATGGAAAAAACTAGCTTAGAAAAGACAGCTACTAGCCTCCCAAGAAGACTAACTAATGACATAAAATCAAAGACAGGCTGCCTTATAGTGGGAGCTGTTTTAGTTACACTAATGGCAAATAATCAATAATCAGAAGACAAAGATATACAGGAACAATTATTCATTCAATACCAAGTAAATCTGTTGCACTTACCTCTGAGCAACATGAAACATTTTCCTGGAGAGCTAACAAGTTTAATTTGAGACTACCGTCATTCTCATATTCTATATGATTATTTGAAGTATGTTCGTGGAACAGTAAGGCTTTCAAATTCTTAAGTTCTTGTTTGTGTACTGTTAATTACTCCAACACTTCTTTCTTCTTCCTCTCCTGTCAAAAGATGATTACATTAACTTTTACTTATATATTAACTTATTATTTATATTAGCTCAATAGCTTGTGTGGATTCTGTACAAAACCAGGAAAAACTGTAACAGTTTTAAATCTGAAGTGTAAAAATGGATATAAAGTTGGCCATCTCCATCTGCCTTAATCTCCCAGTTGAGTCAGAGACAGATATACATCATTAGTTTCCCTTTATAGCTGATAATCATTCAGGATTGGGCAAATATGACCATTTCCAAACTTCATTATAAAAATTATTCAGTGAGTTCTGATCCTGTGAGGACACCTACTGAGCAATTCCATATAGAAACAAAATAGTAACTATTCCTACAACATATATTATGAACAAACATTTTCATCAAAACTTTTGTTGCAGACAGATATTATTATTACTGTTTGTATTACAGCAGCTTCTAAAGCCAGGCAGTAGTTGCAATAGGCTCCCTGTATGCTTTTCTATAAGCATACAGAAAAGAGAAATCTATGTCCCAAAAGTTTACACTCTAAGAGAAAATTAGCTCACACATTTTCACAAGCACTTGTACAGTCTCCGGTAACATAACTTTTACAGCCTGCTTTAAATATTTATCCTGATATTACTCCTGTGACTACCATGGGGCCATGACTGTAGGCTTTCGCTGGAGCCGGAGCCTTCTGGAGGGGCTCTCTAGAGAGGCAGGTGTTTGGCAATGGCTCTCCTTCCCAAAGACAGCTAACTCCACGCTCTCCTCTGCCAGATGAAGTGAGCTGGCTACCAACCAGGTGCACCTGGCGCTGGGAGCACTGCACAGAGACACTCTGGACCAGCAGGAAAAACACCTGAGATGTAGGGGAAGGGATAAGGAGCATATCGCATGCATTTCACACAGAATGCACAGGACCTAACGAGTCTGTATTTACAGAGGGAAAGAAAATGACACCGAGACCCAGAGTTTGACCCAGCAACCCTCTGGATTCAGTTAAGAGCAAGGCATAGTATAAAGGCAGGCTTTCTCTCCCTTGTTTTCTCATTTTTTTTCCAGGCAGAGTGATTCTCCAGGTCACTGCTGTACTTTAATCTGCACGTAGTATTTGAATGTGACTGCGATCATCGCTTTGTTTATGAGACTGGAAAAAAGGGGCAGAAAAAACCTCTCAAGGTTTGTTATTTTGATGTTTGACCCTCTCTAGCTATAATATATGCAAGCTTTGTATCAGAAGAGCAACTACAATCAACAAATGATGAACTGTAGAGCACCTTAGCTACAAAATATCCCGTAACATCTTAATGAAATTTTAAAGGAAGGAAACAACATTTCGAAGGAAGGCTGTTACATTGTGTCTATTTGTAACATCTTAAAACTTGGAAGATTTGGAAGAATACCACATTCAGCCTCCAAAGAAAAAAATTCATTTTGTACAGTACATAAATAACATGTTTATTGAATTGTGTATACAGCTGCACTTCCCTAAGGTTCTTTTTGTTCTCTGCAAAGGCAGTAACTCTCTCATTGAAAGACTACATATAAGAGACTCTGAGACTCTTCTAAATTAGTAATGCCCCAAACACTGTTTATGGCAGAAATATTAACTGATAAGGTCTCCAATTTCCACCTAATTAGTGCACTAGCCAATTTCTCCAAATTCTCACTAATATTTAAGAAGATGCCAGGTAATGCAACGAGCTTAATGGAAAACAGAAATTGGCTACAGAAGGAATTTTTGCTACATTTCATGGCATGAGCATAGGGAATCCAAAATACCTGAAAATCCTGTGAAAGGAAGAGCACAAATAGATAAATGCTTTGGTAAATTCATTAGTTCTGACCTGTGCTAAGGTTTTGCATGCCGGCCCTTTCTGAGTGATCCAGATATATATACACTTTCAAGAAACTTCCAGTCTAGAAGTGGTAGCTCTGTCATTACGCTGAAATCACCCCTTATATTAGTGGAACTAGCAGAGAACAAAGGAGTTAGTTTTATGTATTTGAAAAAGCTAATTAGGTATTGTTGGAGAAATATCTTTCTTAATCTTTTGTGAAAGCCATTCGCAGAATAAACAGTAACATGTGTATGTGCAAATAAGCAGGATTTAAGAATGGGTATGGAAATTCTGAAAGCATGCATTATTTTTTTTTCTAGCATATAAGCATTGAATATTAAATAGTACTTACTGAAACGATGGTCCAAAAACATCTTCACAAACTTCAGAAAAAGAGATGATGCTGATTTGATTTATGTAATTATGTTAAACATCTGAAGGACAATTGCCATGTTATTTGATGAGTTATTTTGTAAAAAGCAACCTAAAATAAGCTTATTATCTGGTATTGTTTCTGCTCTGAGACTTTTTAAAGTTATCCATAGATATTCATAGTTACTTGAAGAAACTAACACTTCGGAAATGAAAACATTTATAAAAATTGCTGCAGAGGTACTTTTGGCATGAATTTTCATGCCAATAGTCATGAACAGTCAGACCACCCAGAAATATTAATATCATAGACCTATAATGAAATGAAAAGTGAACATTAGAAAGAATGTCAGAGAAGAAGTTAAATAATTCTGACATCAACTCCAGCATCCAGCGTCTGCACCCAGTTTACTAAAGGAAGAAAAATCCTCATTGAACACCAAAGTGTTGTTGATTCTGCTCCTCACAAAGTCTATAACATCTAAAAGGAACCTGACAGATTTGAACAGCTATCTAGGGCAAGAGCTACTCACTCATCAAAATTAGTGCCTCCTAAATGGCTTTGAAAAACTCACCCTTGACAATCATTATACAGAATGCATAATATATATAAAGCTGCACATAAGAATGATAATGTCTTATTTTATCCTAAGGGAAAGGTTAAAACATGACCTCTCATTTTAGGTAACATCATTTACAAAACTGTTATTTGATTAAAAGGCTACTTAACATCATCTATGCCTAATTTAGTGTGTTTTAAATTTCCCAGAACAATAAAAATGAAGATCACATAAGCTGAAAAATCAAGGAGTGCTTTCTGTCAGAACAGCCAAACGACCCTTACTGCACTGGCTGATGTAGCTCAGCCTCTCATCTTTCTTATTGTTCCTGATTTCATAGCATGGCTAGACATCCTCATCCAGACCTAGCCAAGATGGATTAAACCAGTCCTGCCCTCGCTAATGTTCAACCAGCTGAATATGAGCCAGCAGTGTGCCCAGGTGGCCAAGAAGGCCAACGGCATCCTGGCCTGTATCAGAAATAGTGTGACCAGCAGGAGTAGGGAGGTGATTGTGCCCCTGTACTCAGCACTGGTGCGGCCGCACCTCGAATGCTGTGTTCAGTTTTGGGCCCCTCACTACAAGAAGGACATTGAGGTGCTGGAGCGTGTCCAGAGAAGGGCGACGAAGCTGGTGAGGGGTCTGGAACACAAGTCTTATGAGCAACAGCTGAGGGAACTGGGGTTGTTCAGGCTGGAGAAGAGGAGGCTGAGGGGAGACCTTATCGCTCTCTACAACTGCCTGAAAGGGGGTTGCAGAGAGGTGGGTGTTGGTCTCTTCTCCCAAGTGACTAGTGACAGGACAAGAGGAAATGGCCTCAAGTTGCGCCAGGGGAGGTTCAGGCTGGATATTAGGAAAAATTGCTTTACTGAGAGAGTGGTGAGACACTGGAATAAGCTGCCCAGGGAAGTGGTTGAGTCACCATCACTGGAGGTGTTCAAGGAACATGTGGGCGAGGCATTGTGGGACATGGTTTAGTGGGCATGGTGGTGTTGGTTGATGGTTGGACTTAATGACCTTACAGGTCTTTTCCAACCTTAGTGATTCTGTATCTGCTCAGCTCTGTTTGAAAAGGGGACATGGTGTGCCACCTTTAAGCTGTGCAAGTCAGAATGGTATAGCTGAAATGACTATGTTTACCTAAAGTGGCAGAAGAAGTGCTCCCACCATCTACTTCTGCTAGCAAAGCTATGAAAGCTTCCAATGCACCTCACAGGATGAGGAGGGATGGTGTCATTTTTAAGCAGCACACCACCTTGGAAATGAAGCAGTTTAGGTGGGTGGAGCTTAATTCAGGCACACTGCTTTGCAAATACACTGTTGCTGCATCCACGGTAGACTCAGATCCCTTTGCATGAGGCAGAACCAGCAGGGATCCCAGGGACTTTATGCAGACTTCTGCACCCCATTCTTACAATCAAAAGTGCCAGTGAGCACAGCGTGGGGAGGCTCTGTGTGGGGTGACTGACGTCAGCTGGGATTTCCAAAATCAGCCATGCCATCTCTCAGGTGGTGGTTTCCAAAGCCTCCCTGAAATCTGTTTCTTCAACCTGCTCCCTTGCAACTCCAGGTCCAAGAGTTCACCAAAGCAGGTGCAGTCACACAACAGTGCAAAGATCCAGCTTGTGTTCCTTGCTTCATCTGCCTCCACACTTCTCTTTGAGAGCAGTGAGGAGCAGAGAAAAAGGGGATACTTGATATGGCTAGACAGGAGCCAGCCTACATCTAGTGCTGCTTATGTTGCACTGGATCTGAATCAAGCTGTTGGGACACCGCTGTTGTAGGAGAGTTTATTCGCTTGAATCAAGGGTGGGCCTGAGTTGGTCATTTGTGTTTGCTCCAGTAACTCTCCTAAGTAAATCCACACATGTTTTTATGAGAACTTCTATAGTCATGCTCTTTGTCTGCATCTGTTTACCAAACTACTCACTTCGGTATGGCCGTTTTTACACATCTGACATCCTACTTCCATTTTGTTTGCTGTTTCCTCAATTTTCACTACAGCTGAAACACCTGAGCATTCACCATTACAGTACCATAGACAATTGACTCCCTTTTACGGCAACCATATACACCTTAATGCCAACTATAGGAAGTGGAAGAATAAAGCAGCAATCCTTCCTTTGGTTGTTTCCAAAGCTGAATGCATTATCTCCTCATTAGAAATCATACTAAATTATGTCAAAAAAGATGGGATGCAAACACCAACCTTCAGTGCAACCTACAGGATGCAATAACATTGGTCTTTTTTGCAGTCATCCTTTATGAATGTATTGATCTTAGATTTTCATTAATTTCAGTGAAAATATCTGCATTCAAGAAATGAAAGCTACATAAAAGCTTTAATTTACTCATTGCCAATGAACTTTATCAAATCTTAATACCAACTGCAGCTGAAAAAATGCATGCAAAATTCAATTACCAGGGAAAATAACCGTGCTAGATTCTGAAGGATTTTTTTTTGCTAATGTCCATAAATAAAAATATTTTCATCAACATAAAAATCCAATGAGTTTATCACAGCTCAATTAGTTTGCTTTCACACCCCCATAGACATTTCCCCCTATGAAGTAAGATTCTTACTGTTTTATTTGTTCTTGTCACTACATCTTTTTTTTTTTTCAGAAAAACTCAATTAAGAGGGTTTTTTTCCTACTCGTTAGAGTTAATTTTCTTTGTTAGCTTAGAATTTGAGCTCATGCTTGAATCTGAAGAATACCATCTGGATCACATGCCTGGAGAACTGAAGCATGAGGATGAGTAGCGAAAAAGGAAGGAACTTTGTCAAACTTAAGACAGCGTTTTGCTTTAACTTCTCTCTTTCACCACAGCTATATTCTGTTGCAGTAAAACAAAGTACTCACAGCAAAACAGAAATGGTAAAATCATGTACTTCTGAAAATTATTAATAGGTTCTAGATATAACTCCAAGCACACAAAAAAAAACACATTCAGAATACTGAGCCAGGAAAACTAAAGCCTTAATCACTTACTGGCAATATGGCACAAGAAAAATCACAAGTTTGAGTAAAATTTTCAAAAGAGAATAATCCCACATTGATTGAGAGGAGAACTGGACTTTTTGTTTTTACGGAGAATAAAATTAATCTGAAAGCTTTCTACTGCTCAGAGAGTAAACAAGAAATTTAAACTCCCTTGAGAAGTGATATTCCAAATGAAATTTTGTTTTTAATGGACTAAGACTTTATTTTAAACTAATTAAAATGTTACTGCCTCATTTAAAGTCCTTTCAGCTTTTTAAGTAAAACACAACTTCCCAAAACAGAAAAGAGCTGTTTCAAAGCAAAGTCAAACTAACTTGTTCTGTAAACATCAAAATAGAATGCAAATTAATTGTTTTATTTTGCTGGGCTTTTGTCTAAACAAGAATTCACTGACTTGGGCGTGCTTCCACAAACATCTGGATTTAACAAAAACAACATTTTTGATAGAAAAACCTTCTGTCCAAAAATTTCTGATTAATGCTAATCATATGGTCTGTAAGTGAAAGTTACATTAGCAATCAGCTACATCCCAGATTTTGAGATTTATTTAGACACCTAAATACACAGATAGTCCCCAGCTGGAACATTTTAAATTATGTAAATGTATACATTGCATTTGAAAATGAGAATTAGCCGTCTAATCCTTTCAGATACTTTTGAGAAATTAATTTAAATCTAATTTTGCTATCAAATTTTGAACTATCCTTTTTTCTTTCTTTCTCAGAGAATATGCAGAAAATTCTCATTTTAAGCTCAACAGTTTAATTTTTTAATTGTATTTTGTTTAAAGAAAACTTGCTTTGGGAAATCCTGGCAACTGTTTCCCAGAACAGGAGATGGGAAAGATTCACCATTCATGTTGGACTGTGTTTTGTCATTCCTACTTGACAACACAGAGTCACATCAGTAGCTGGACTAATGGATCATTAGGGAAGGATTGGGATATCAGCACAGTTGGCTTGGCTCTACTCTTGGCTGCCTTGTTTGTTCTAAACAAGTAATCCATCTGTTGTTATTTTCCAAAACTTAGAGGAGGAACTAATAACCAGAGCTAGGGAGGTGCAGTTGCCATGAACCCCCTGGCTGGACTAAGCTGGCTGCTCTACGTGTCATCCCAGTTCCTGGCAACTGACAGAAAATACTGCCAACGTTTCTAAAATAGCTGGCTTTCTTCATCTATATAGGTCTAACTTTCATTTCTGCAATACTTCAGACCACCTCAATACTTTTGAATGCAGCAAGACTATGTTATTCTACACTTCACTATAGTATAACGAATACCAGAGAAATTGAAGCAGAACAAAAAAGCAGAGCGAAGAGAAAGACAGTGGGTATATAACTACTATAGCCAAGTTTCGGGAAGAAATAATCAGCTGCATCTGGACAGGCCTGAGTTACCTCACTGACCTGTATATCTTAGTGCATAAATCAGCCATGTTGTTCACATTTCATTTTCATTCTGCTGGTCTGTGCAGCTCCACCATTTAGTGTTTCCAACCTTGTTTCGGACAGTCAAATCAGTACACCTACTAACATCTGCACCAGCTGTCGTAACCCAATGTTTCTGCATGATGCAGCCTGCACAATCTCACCAGAGGCACACTATCACTTCTTCAAGGCAACAAGTTACTTGAGTTTTCATTCACATCCACTTGCCTTTCTCAAAATATGAGTTTTTTCGGTCACAAGCAACTGGAACAAATCTTGAGTTGGCTCTGTGCCTCCCTTCTATCTGGGGGAGAACCTCTGAGCTGCCACGTGGAGGATGCCATGCTAGAAGTGCTTTAGTTTGCCAAGCTGATGAGTTAAAAGCACTTCTGCACATGGGCCAGGAACAGACAGATGTTCTCCCAGAATACACTCTGAAATGTTTCACAGAGAAGGGCTGCTAAGAGAAGTGCTAAGGGCTCAGGATTTCAAGTGCCAAAATAGGAAATAGTGCCTAACTGCAGTTCCTTTATGAATGCAACTACATGGGTATGGCTCAACATTGCAGACAACTCACACTCCCAAATCTCCGATAATGGCAACAAAGAGAGAAAAAACAGAGTTTGCAGTTTGTCAAAGATGGTAAGGTATAACTTATGTGTTAAAAGCCATCAATACCACAGCAATCATTCGAAGCAAGCAAGCAGCACAGTATCACCTGGGATCTCAGCAGTGCTGCAGGCCACAACCTCATCCATGACTTGCTGCAACCACCTCCATCCCTATCTTAGCACAGGAGCTACACCAAGAGTTGCAGTCCTTGTAGGCCTTCAGAAGACAGTTACCTGCTCTCCTCTACAACATCTGCTGCAAAGGATGGCCTCTCCTGATCAGAAATAGGGCTGTTAGGTCCCCTTTGCACTGACCCAGCCCTCTTACACAAACCTCTGTAAAGCTGTGAGAGCAAGAACCCCATCCTGAGACTGGAGAGCAACAGCTGAAAAAAGTTGACTGCATAAATACAGCATAGTCATACCCACATTGCTTGGATTTATATCTCCACAAAACCTCTGTCCTTTTCTTATATACATGTCCTACTTACTTTTTTAAAAAAAATACACACCAGAAGTTTCACATTTATATTGTAAAATCTGACAGACCATTTGCAGTGTCCCTTGATACAGAAATAAACACTGTAATACTTAATGAGATTAGGCAAGTCAACAAGTTTACTATATTGGTGGAAAATAAAATACACTTTTTCCCTGTGAGCTCACGAAAAGAGCCAGGAGAGAAGGATGGAATATTAGATAATGCTATTATTAGAAAGCAAGCCTAATGGTTCTTGTACTAATTAGCTCCCTATTGAGACTACATTAAGACATTTGTTCTGCTTGATACACAGTTTAGTTACCAAAGAGCTAGTCTTCAATGATGCAGACTTTCTTTCTTTACCTCATAGTTTCTGAACAGCTCTAATTAGAATTAAAGGACATTTGGAAAGACTCTAGCTAACTAATTTTCAGTTTTCTGAGACAACTGGTTACTTAAAGACTAGTGTATGAATTTCTCATTAAATCACAAAGTTTATAGTTGATAACTGCATGGACACCAAGCTTGTCAGTGTCATCAGCATGTAAACTAGGGCCCGGCAAAACATTTAAAAAGCACAAATAAGATACCATTTGTGTTTTTTAAGTAAATACAAATGGCTTCTTATTTATACTTTTCAACTCTGTCCTGATGGAGACTGGCTATGAAGGTTATGCAGGACATGAAGATTATGCAGGACAACACCTTCTACAGCTGTAGTTAATATTACACAATTGCTGCCGTAATTCCATAAAAATAAGGACACTGGTGAAGTCATGGAAGAGTGTATTCCGAGTTTTGTTTTGCAAAAAAGAAGTTATAATTTTTCTCACAATGAGCAAGCCAATCAGTAAGGGCAATATTGAATGCATGAAGCTGATCTTAGAAGAATTTCTCATCAAGCTTTATAAGGAAAAAAATTTGTTTAAAATTCTAGGAAAATGCAACCAAATGAGCTACACTAAACCTGCCTACTGTTTTCTATATGGATTTTAAAAGAAGCAGCATCAACCTGAAAAACAATTTTTTAAAAGTTTTATCACTTATTGTATCAGTGTTTTATCCAGTTAGGATGTAGGAAGGTCATTCCAAAAGGATCAGGGACTACAGATAGGAATGGGGAATGCATCCATTTCTTCCATTCAGTAATTTTCCCCTTCTAACTAGGCCGCTGTTATGGCTGCTTGCACCAGGAGGGCCCTGGGGCCGGCCAGGGGTAATAAGACCTGGAGCTGCCATCAGGGCTCTGACAATAGGAGCTCAAGGGACAGCTGGGCTGGAGGCACCATGGGCCAGCCTGGTACAGCTCTTGGGCCATTCCCCTCTCCCTTAGGCGTAGTGGGAGGGAAAAAGGAACTTGCACGCAACGTTCGATGATATTCATATGCATCATCCCAGGAAGAAATAGCTCTTTGCACTGGTGCAGCTCCAGGTGTGCTGTGGCTCCTCAAGCATTTGTCCACGGCCATGGAGAAGGGCTGGAGACCAGCCCTGCAGAAGTAGCTAGCTATGCCTTCTAGAGCTAGGAAGATGCCGTGCTTGGGTGGCCAGGGTGGAGAGCCAGAGGAGAGCACAGGAAAGCAACCCGGTGAGTCCCCCTGGGCTGGGGGATGTGCCTGGGAGGACCAGATTGGAAGGGCTGGATCTCCCGCACACAGGGAATAGGGTCACTTGGCAGCACCAGTGTGGGGAGACTGCACTGGGAGCACAGGGGGAGGAGGTGACACCTGCCGAGTGCCTTGGGCAGGGGTTTCCACAGTTACAGGCTTCAGGTGTCCCATTGGGTGCCAGGGGAAAGCCGCGGGCAGAGCCCAGGGAGCTCACCAGGCAGAAGACCGTCCTCCTGGCACGTCAGCCCACCGGCATCTGTGTCAGAGCCCGTGCAGCGCACAGCACGCACTCTGGAGGCAGGCAGGGAGGGAGCTATAAGGGGCAAGCATCACCCCACTGAGCACCTCCAGAGGGACCTGGGGAAGTCATCCCTCCCCACAAGACAAGCCTCCCTTGCTGAGCACAAGACAGACTGCACCGGGGCTCCTGGGAGCTCCTGCCTGCCCCCCTCCATCCCACCCCTACAGCACCCACCCAGTCCTCTGGTTTCAGGGAGCTGCGGGGATAGTTGTTCTCACCATCCTCCCTTGACTTGGGGGCCTTCCTCTTCCTGGCAGCCACACTGCAGATCGGTGCCGATAGCTCCTCTGCTGATGCTGAGGAAGAAGCAGGAGCAGGGGGTGACTCCAACACCTTTCAAAGGGCTTGGGAAAATCTCCTGGAGGGACTCCCCAGGGCTGCAATAAGCAGGAGGTGGCAGACTGGCTGGAGGTGTCCCCAGGGCTCACAAGTCAAAGTGCCTTGGCACAGCCCGTGGGGCTTCACCTTCACAGCCAGTGCTGTCCACTCCACCACATCCCACTCCTGCTGAAATACCCTCCCCAGGCTGACTCTAGCCCCACACTCTGGCCCAAAGCAAGGCTCCCTCCAGCACCCCCAGCCTTCGTAGCTCCCTCTCTCCCTGTCCTCATCTTCCCCAGCCCTCCCCAGCCTCCTTGCCCCCACCAAGCTCTGGGCAGCACCAGGGTGAGATGGAAGAGGGTGGTCAGGGAGCAGGGGTTCACTCTGCTCCATCCCCAAGAGCTTTCCCTGGCACTCAAGCTTGTCCCAGGCCAGGCCAGGCGCAGACTGAGGTACCAGAGCCTGACAGGGTTAGCCCAAGCCCTCCTCCCCACCCAGGTGGCAGGGCCACGTGCAGCTGCTCAAGCACCAGCAATCTGCTCTCCCCTTGTCATCCATGGGTTTCAGCTCCCAGGACATCACCCCTCACCTCCATCTCAGCACACAAAGCCTCCTGCGAGCCAGCAGGGCCAGGACACGTGCCAGGGCTGGGCATCAGCACCATTGCCAGAGGTCTTCATGGCTGGCTGTGTGGGTTGTGACTCCTGGAGTCCTTTCTGCGATGAATGGGCCTGGGCAGAGCCCCAGCAGCCGCCTCACTGCTTGGAGGAGCCCTTGATCAGTGACATCAGATCTGGAGTATCCCTCCTCCCCTGGAAGCTCAATGTCCCCCGGGAGAGCTCTGTCCCTCCCCTCAGGACCCCCCTCCACCTCTTTGCAAGGCTTTCAGAGACCTGGGCAGACCCTGTCCAGGCATTCACCTCCACCGAGGATGTGGGGAATTGCTCCTTTGGAGAATTACCCCTCCTCTTCCCACTGCTCCCTGCCGCCGCAGTACAGGCACCAGCTGGCATCGCAGTCTAGATGTATGTTTGCTGCAGTGCCTCCTCCTCTTCCCAAACTGCCTTCCTGCAAGAGAAGGAAAGACAAGACATGAGCCTCCCGCAGCCCTGCCCTTGCTCAGCAAGTGCCCCTCCTGGAGCTGGGACAGGGTCTGTGGCATCCCTGCAAGTGGGCCTGTCTCCTCCTCTCCTCCAGGCAGCTCCTCTCCTCGGGGACAGCCGGACAGCAGGGACCGTGGGCCAGCCTGGCACAGCCCTTGGGCCATTCCACTCTCTTTTAGGCATGGTGGGAGAGAAGAAAGGAACCAATGTGTCAGGTGCAAGGATCCCCATGTGCATCATCTCAGAAAGAAATGTCTCCCAGCCTTTGCAGTGGGGACAAGCAAAAAGGCTCATGGCCGCCCAGAGAGCTTCGAGTATCTCTCCAACGTTCATAGCCACCTGACATCTTTGGAGAAGAGGGACAACTGAGAGGACCAGAACCCTGCTCTGCCATGCCCTTGAGACACATTTTTCCACCCTTTATACCAGACATTTCTGTTTAAAAATAGTAGAGGCAACATCCTGGTAATAGAGATGAACCTCTGTAGATGGAGAGTTCGTCTGCACCACACAGGTCTATTTGCGGAAGTTACTCTCAAGTAAAACAGCATATGAGTTTCCAGGGCATTTTTTTGTTGCATATTATCTCTCCGTGAGAACAGCCTTAGTAAATGGTATACTTACGAGACCACTAAATGAAGTTGCACATACTACTTGACAAAAAGACTTCACTGCAAAGTTGTTCATATGTTATAAATTTAAATTTTAGGAATTGTAAATAAGCTTTTTGCCACACTGCATCACTGTCAAACAGATCAGGAAAAGCTGGTAAATAACACTGTCTTTTCCAACAACAGGTCAGTCACACCATTCTAGTTTTCATAAACATGGGAAAAAGTAATGGCAAGGGAGTATTTATCATTCTTCTGTAGCTTATAGCTTTGACTCAAAACTTAGTCAAGCTCCTTTCACTGAATTTAATGAATTCTGAATCAGGACTTTAATGACCATTATATGCACATATGCATCTAGTCACAAAAAAAATAGAAGACTGCAATTCAATTAAGAGCCTGACCCAGCAGAGAAACCAGGCTTACAGCTCTAGAAATGCCTGATGCCTGCGTTCCTTTTATTAGAGCTGACAAAGACTTGCTCTGGAAGGTCACAACCTCTGCTTGCTGCTCTAAGCTCAGAGTCTGGGTGTTTTTCCTCAGAGTGAAAGCACTTTACCTTTTTCACTCTCCATAAACAAAACATTGTGTCCATTTTGAGAATGGGGCAAAAAAGCGCAGAGAGGAGGAATGTGTCATGAAGCAAGGTGTGGCCACTTTTTAGTTTTTCTGTTTGACTTCCAATAGATAGCAATGATAAGCCTTTTCCTTTTGCAAAAAAAAAAAAAAAAAAGAATTCACTGACTCTGTAGAGTGAATAAAAAGAAACATTCTGCAAAATAAGACTCCTGGGAGCAGTTAAAAGGTTCCACACAGTTTGCCTTCCTTTGCTGAATGCCTCATTTTGTAGAAAAGTACCTCAAAACCAGGAGAGGAAAAAAAATCAGGACAGGAAAGGAGCTGTTATTCGGGGCTTGTGCCACTTATTACCTGTGTTATTGCATGTGTGTATACATATATATGGGGGGTGCTCGTGCACATGTTCATATACACGTACGTTTACATTATAATATTACAGTTTTATGTTACATAAGCGCTTGTGAGGTATGATAATCTCAGATATCATTAGGAAACAGCACTATACCGTAGTACCTCATCACAACAGTTATCGGAGCCAGAGGCTGCTGGTGTAACTGGGTTGTTACTGGAGAGTAGAGCTGGTCTACTGAAGATTGCAGACTGCCATCTTCTGGTGCTCCTACGTAAAGTCACGCTTTGTAAGAGAGTCGTCTTTTGAATAACGTTACTTAAAACGTCACCTTTATTCACACTGACTCTTTCAGAGCGCATTTTGCAAGCTTATTTCTTCCAGTATATTCTTTTCCTGGTATCGCAAAAACGGTTCAGGTTGCATCTACATTGCTTTTCAAGGTTTGGTCTGTTGCCAACTCAAATCCACATTCAGTTTGTGTCCACATGAGCCCATGCTCAAGCACTGGCTTGAGACTTGAGTTGGGGTGGGATGGAAGACACAACAGGTAACTTGAGCTAATATTCTTTCTACCCAGGGACACTCTTACCTTAAGGACAGTAGATGGCTCGGGTACGCCATGGCTTACCAAAGGGGTCACCATACCAGCCTAGACCATCTGGTGTTCCATCTGCCCTTGTGGCAATGGTACACAGTGTACAAAAAGACAACAGAGTGTCCCATAGTAAGAAACAGGTTCTGTGTTGAATCATAGGCAGCCTTTGCTAAGTAATGTCTTTAGAGCACTGTGCACGCATTATACCAGTCCTGCATCCTACTTCTCACAGTGTGCTGCTCATACAACTTCCAGGCAAGCTTAAGGTCAAGCTAGAACCTGGTTTTGGCTCAGCCTTATAAAATGCAGTACAGGTGTAGCATACACATAAACAATGCGAGAAAATCAGCATATTTCTCATTGAAATTAGAAGTACATTACCCACAGTTTTCTTATTCCCTGCCTCTGGGGTGTATTGCATTTGTTTTAATTTGCTGAAAATTACAAATCTGCTATTACTTGACCAAGCCTTCAAAACAAAATAAATTTCTGAGATACGTTTCTCAGGGAAAAAGTGTTGCGATAAAAATAACACAGAAACTTAAGATTTGATTCATCTCCCTAACCACTCAAAAAGAAAATACACTTTCATATGCACACCTGGAAAGGCAAGACTAAAACCTGATTGCTCTGCTCTAAAACTACTGTCTAGTGAGAATCCCATAGCAGCAGCCATAAGATTATCCTTCTCTCTGCAATATGGTTGCCAGTCTTCCCTCGCTTTAACAAAGCCAGCAGTGCATTATAGTTTACTGTATCCTTTCAGACAAGAAAACTGAAAACACTACAAACTCAGATATAATGACAGACCACTTGCATTCATTATGTTTTGACAAAGAGTTTTCCCAAATTATCTTTAAAACTCAGAAGTTTTCTTCTAAAGAATAGCATCTGTCCTGCAAGGCTTGCTTTTTACCATAGCAGTGCAGAGTTTGGTTCACTTTTACTCATTTTTCACTTTCATTTTTATGGCAATCTTGTACAGCAGTCTTGTCAATCTGCTATCTCAGCCATACAGCCTTCAGCACCAGCCATGAATTTATTTTCTGAATTGACTGCATTTCTGGTATATGTGGCCAGTTGGGAAGGACTTGTATTTTTTTTGTGAGGTCCCAAAGCCCTGCTTCTCAATAAAAAACAACCCCACTCATACATCCAAACTATCTGAAACTCAGAAGAGCAGCTGACACTGGAGTTCAGCTGAGAACACAACTTTTTCATTTGCTTTTGTTCTGCTTTATTTACTGTCATTGAAGTTTTCAGTTTGTCACTTTAATGTCAATTTTCTTTATTGTCCTTCTCTGTAAGCTACAAACAGTTAGTGCATCTTGTTTATACTAACTCCAAGATGAACCTAAATATTTTTCAGCAATGATTTTAAAAGATTAAAGTAAATTTTCGCTACTTATTTTACAAAGGCGGAGATCTTGAAGACATGGGAAAATCAACGACATTTGTCATTTACACTTTGTGAAATAACCCATCTCACTGCCACTGATTGTCACATTCTCTCTCAGACTCGATTATTAAACTAGGGATATACTACCACTATGCAAATGTTTTTCTGACTTGAATTGTAAATAAATTAGATTTAGTCTGATAAAAACTAAGACCTGATCAATAACTTCAGGCAAAGGTTTGACACAAAACTGCAAAAACCAAAACTACTTCCCCAAACTTATAAACTAGTTTCCCACTTTGTTTCAAAAAGTACCACTTCCCTTTGCTTTTCAATGGAGGTAACAAAAGATCTGCTTCCTCATCATTTTGGTGGTGTACCCCATCCAAAAATTTGAAATTATAAAATATCAAAAGAAAATGCTTTAACATTCAGTTGATAGATGTATGTATGTATGTAACTTACTCTTCTGTGAAAGATTATTCATAACTTCCTATCCCCTTATTGGGCTTCAAATAGAAATATTTGCTTTGGTCTTTTTTTATAACAAGTCATCTACTGCATTCTCTATTAATCAAACAGTATTACCTGTTTCCCAGTAATGCATGTAATACCAGTATTTTAAAGGCGGAAAAACCTGAATGCAACTGAGGTTCCTTAGTAACTCTGAGGTTTTTTAACTACAGTCTATCAAAAGGATTTTCTTGAAAAAGAGAATGAAAGGTAATAAATTCAGAAAAAATGAAGCTCAGATTATCAGATTTTAAATCCAGAAAGAACAAATACCATCACATAGCAAGGGACAGGAGCTTCTCTTAAACTGTGTTTGTAAAGCAAAATCACTTTGATAATCCCCAGCATGAAAATTTACTGGCTCTATTATTAGCAATGGAAGTAACCTCAGAGTTTAACACCTGTCCCATACTGGGTTGGGCAAAATTCAGAATGCCACAAATCTGCTGTAGTCCCTACCAACAGGGAAATCCAAGTGCTACTGTTCAGCCTGCAAAATATAATTGCAATTTATTAGTGGAACAGTGATTCTTAGAGTCACTAATGACTCTATTCATCTATTTAAAAAAAAAATACATGAAAGAAGTGCTATCATACAAAATATTTCCACCTACTTTTAAAAACCTTTAGAAAATACAAAATTTCTTTTAGGTCAGAAAGGAAATTTAAAAGAAAGATTTGAACAAAAAAAGGAACTAATAATCTATTTTTCAAAGAATGTTGTAAATTTTGATGATGCAACTTGAAATTTTCATGTTCTATTGTGCAAATAAATTCTCCATCCACTTTCCATCTTCTTTAAAAAGAATCTAACATGGTCCGTGAATTGTGAATGAGAGTGATGCTAAATGATGAAATTGGAAATACAGTGGGACACCAACCATTTCCTAAGTATTGTGTAATACAGTGAAAAGCTCTAAAAATTTAACTCCACATAGACAACTATAGAATTAATAAATAATCAGGTTTTAAGGGTTAAAAAAATAGTTCTATACCACCCAGAATAAAAAAATTAAAAGCAGAAGAGTGATTACAATAGTCCATATGATTTAAATCAAGTCACTATCAATAGTGAGTCATAACTGATTGTATCTGGTTTCAGTTTTTAAATGTGAAGACAAAAATCTTTTAAGTGTCCATTTCTGTTTGGCATTCAAGAGCCGTTAAACTAAAGAAAATCTACAGTGAATATCACAGGACAAGGATCCAAGGGAAAGGTTTGACCTCTCTTCATTCTGATTTAAGTTTGATGATGCACTATACATGATGAGGGTACTGCTATCTCACAACCCATCAGCAGGTAATTCATAAGGAGGTCAAAGAAAGGAAAAGGCCATAGAATCATGCATAATTTAGCAGCTTCATCAATAAACAATTCTTCAGATAATAAATAGAGCACTGAAAGAGGCATGTGGGGAAGGAGAAAGGGAACAAAAATACCAACAACACCGTCTTGCAAGCAAACTTCAACTTTGTGTGCATACAGGAAACTAGATAAATAATTACCCACTTTGCATCAACAACCATGATAATCATGCATGGAAATGCAGACACACGTGTATTTATACTTTGTTCATTACACTTGATCCACTTGAGTAGGTGATGATACTGCAAAAATAAATAAGGTAAATAAATAAGAAAAAAGAACAAGAGGAAAAAAAGCAGTAAATAATTATTCAGTCACCTTGGACTTCACAAATTTAGCTTTAGTAACATAACAGACAACATTAAAGACAGAAAAGCAGCATCTCTGAAGAGGAAAACTCTTCACAAAAATAGGTAGCTGCAATGGTCTAATCAGACCTGACATAGCTATTCTGATTCTTGAATTCTGTAATAGTCACAAATAATTTCTCCCTATTATGTGTTGCAGACTACCAGTTGTTTTTTTATTGTAGTGTGGTAAAACTAATACTTCTAAAAGCTATTACTAGCAGTTCATATTGCAAATTACTGGAGAACAGAAAAGCAGAAATTGCTTTTTGATCATCCCATGGGCACATATTTTAATTTAATTTTAAGAAAAACTGTCATTCCAAAGAGATTTCTAGTAACACTCTAATGTATAATACTAGAAAGAAATACTAATATGTAACATCCTACAGTGTCTAGAAATATTGTAATTGATTTCTATCTATAAACATTCATTTTTAAACATCAGAGACACTAATCATTAATAAACAAAAATTAAATACAGAATTTTTTGAACTTGTTTTAACTTTTATACACGTTAACTATGATGCATCTATTCCAGTAAAGCTTATCATCACAGATCCTGCAAGTGCAAAGTCTCATCATAGATGATAGATATTAAACAAGATAAGAGCATAGTCAAGGAGAGTAAGGACGGAGTCAAATACTTATACTGACTTAACTGCTCTTAGCTGTGATACTCTGAATTCCTTTCCATAGTGCTTTTTTTGCAACCCAAATATCATAAGGTGACAAGCATAGGCATTTTTACAATGTAATGTGATATTACAAATGCAAAAATTTAGATATCAGAACAAAGCTAAAATTCCAGTCACTGTCTATCACATTGGCTAAACATACACTGCATAGCTATGCAAGAACAGATGTTTTTACAGAAATAGCATATAGCAATGTGTTAAGTACTGAGAGAAAATAAAATGCAATTCTTTTGACACAAAGCAATGATGCTATTCTTTACTTTCATCTCAATAGCACATAAATTTAAGAAGTCACTTAACTCCAGGAGTACCAAAAAAGGTTGGTTATAAAGTTAAATGGACCAATGTAATTCCTTAATACTAATTTTATATAAATTAGATTATTTAAATTTTATTTTATTCTGGATTATTCTCTACTATCTAGGGATTATTCCACATACAGAACATTAGGTAATTACAGTCACATATCAGCGTGTGTTAGGTCTATTTTTTTGTGAAGGTCCCTCTCACCTTTGCCTTTTGCTTTCTTTCAAGAGGAAAATTGAAAGCATTTTACATGTAAACCTAAACTGAAATTACACATACAATTCCTATACCACTGGGATTATGCATTGAAGTGCCATTTGTGCCTTTAGAAATCTTCCCACTGTCTGAAACCACAGGGCTGCTCGCATGCTGAATAAGACCTTAAGACTCCTCCTTTTTCTCTTTTCTGAGACAAAGACATCTGTTTTGCTTCATTCCTTTGCTATCTTCACCATACTATGCCAAACTTCGGAGTTTAATTTAGTACATGGGTAGGGCCTGACAATTTTTAAATTTTTGTCACACAGCTTCACATTTCAATCTCCAAGTTTAGGTGAGAGCCTGTTCTTAAACCCATTCTTACAGCTTAGAACACAAAACTATGATCTCTTAGTCATGCATTTTTACCTACCTCTTCAAGCTGGCACAGTGTGATATATTTAAGTGGAAGCAAGTAACCTCAACTTTTTAATCACAAACTGAATTGTCCTTCTCAAATTTTAGTTCTTGCAGTAGTTGTCACACTGGTCCAATAGATGGACCTTGCACAATGGCTTTCCCCTACCATGTGAGTGACAGGGAACAGGAATTCCTATGAAGCGGTATAGAAGGAAAATCAGGAAGAAAATGAGACCTAGTTAGCAATCACAAGCATTTGGTAGCCATCTTAGAATTTTTACTTCCCAGATGGTCCAGGTGACATAGAATTAGCAACACTGTAAGCATTTATATTTGGGGGGCAAGGGGGAGTGTAGTCTCTTTTATCCTTCTATAACCAATATGGTTGAGGTCTTTTGCCTATAAATTCCTCTTCTCTGTCATTCATTTTGCACACAACACAATCAATTATCTCTTGACACTAACAAATAAAGAACAATCTAAAACTCAAAAATTAAATGTGACATTCTATTCTTAAAGAACTCTGGTTAGTTTTACTCAATCAAGGTAATTATATTATTTAGGAGAATAAAATGTGTGTAGAATATATAAAAATGAAGATAAGTTACAAATTTCTCTTGCATGTTTGACTTCTTTTTTTTAATTAGAGGTCTGAGAAATCTGTAAATAGAACCGAAGTGGTATGAGAACAGGTATCTTTTCACATGGAATCAATCTGTTCTTGAATGCTGATTGCTTGTTTGTAGTCTTCTACGGCCTCTTTATTGAAACCCAATTTACCACGAATATCAGCTCTAAATTTATACATCAAGGCATCATTAGGCTGAATTGACAATGCTGTAAAAATAAGAAATAGAATGTTAGGCTTTTTTTTTTTTTTTTTAACATCATCACCTGATTGTAAAGAGAAGCATGGTCCAAAAACTTTTGGCAATGCTCAAATTCTTTTGCAGACATGCTTTCACAAGAGAAAACATATTACATACATTAACTTTACATCAAGAGGTAGACAACTTTGTTACGTTATTTATACTTCAGGTTTTTTTCTCTTTTTGATGCCATTTATGAATCCCACTTTAATTTTGCCCCAATGGCAGAAACTATGCCTCCTCTGAAACGCAAGCAAAATCTAAGAGGCAAAAACTACCATCATCCAACTTCTGGAACATGGCAATGGACCCAATATCTTATTCAGTTTCTCCACTGTATAAAAAGGATTTAGGTACTTGTTGGAAAGCTTAATCTGCTGTTCTAAAATTCTGCTTTAGAGAGAAAATTTTTCGAAAATCAATCAGCTCCCAGGTTTAGTCAATTTTCACTATTTAACACTATGAAAACATTCTTCATGAAAGCCATGAAGTAAAACCACTATTTTGACAAATTCTACTGTAAAAGTAAACTAATTTCTAAAAAAAAAAAAAAAAATCTAAAGAGAGTTATCCTTTTAGGAAAGATGATTACCTGTGCAATCAGGTGTTGTCAAATCAAAGTCACGTTACTAAATTTTGTTTCAATAAAATTAACACAAACTAAACATAGCTTTAGTTACTGGAAGAAGTTTGTCTTTCTATCCAGAGTTGCTTAATCTCATGTTAGTAGCAATGACAGAAGCAGCAACGGAGTAATATAGATCAGCTGTTTTGAACCTGAACAAAGGTTTGGTTTTTACTAAGATCAGGATGAAAGTTTGATTCAGTTCTTCTTCTCTATGAACCATATCTATTCCCAACATAAAAGCTTATGGAAGCCAAATACTGTTTCAAAACTTGTCCTACAAAGAGCACATTCATTAAATTTCATGTTTATATACAAAATAAGCTACCTGAATGCCGTTTTCTAGGCACCTAGAATATCCTAACACATAAACACACACACAAAAAAATCTCGCAAAAATTTTTCAGACTTGGTAAGTATTTTCCCATAACTTCTTGCCACAATTTCATTTAGAATGGGGCTCTGTTCAGCTGCTAATGACACACGTTATATGAAACAGTTTATTTTCTACTTTACATATTCTTTCAATTTTGAGAATGGAAAAAACCCACAATTAATTAGCATGTTTGCTTTAACTTCCTCTTTTTAATCACATCGTAATATCTGATCAAGTTAGGCAGAAAATGTACTAGCAAAAATACACACATACTTTCTGAATCATGTAATAAAGCCAAGTAATTTGTTATCATAATTGTTAGTATGCTACCAAAACATAATCATGACAGGTAAATAAAGATTACCTGTTGAAATGTCTTTCTCTGCTAGTTCATATTGCTTCAATCCATTATAGAAATTTGCCCTGTTAAAATACACTGCTGCAGAGAATGGGCAGAGAGAAATTGCCTTCTCAAAGTCTTCTTTTGCTTCTTCAATATTGTTTAGTAATGTATTTGTAATAGCACGATTCATAACAGCAGATTCATTTCTTGGGTCAAGTTGCAATACCTTGGAATAATAGCAATAGGCCTACAAAACATATGACATGGAGCCAAAGTACACTGTTAAAATTTGAGGAAATGGCTTATGTACAACGTGTAAACTCCAGTTTGTTTCTTTAAGCCGTTAGTATTCTTAAGTCTTTACTCATTCTGTTCAGCATTCTTTGTGCACAGAAAAGAGAGAGACAGCACCAGCATGTTTATCCACAAATAGGTCGACCACCACCCAGACAGACTTTTGAAAAATAAAAGCTGTTTACGCTCTATTGTAATTATAGCAGAAGAAATAAGCTACACACTAAGGCCAATTTGAATTAACATAGAAAATAGTTTATAATGCAACACCTATTCTTGAACTTCTTTCTTCATAATTAGACAGCTTCTGTAAGACAGTAAGCAGTCACAGAAACACAGTAAAGAGGAAGAACAGCCTATGCAAGACCAGACATGGAAGAATGATACCAGATGCATAAGAAAAGCGATTACATGATCACAGAGGCAGCCATATGCAGGGCACTGACCTTGGACTTCTAAGGAATTTCCGATCCAAGTCTAACTAATGCTCAAGAGCAACAAGGAATTTAACTCAGAGAAACATACAAGAACATTAATTTTTTTTCTTACATGATCTATTTCTTGTGCTGTACAAAGTACAATCTAGGTTTAAAATTGCATGCCAAGCCTGTACTATACATGATGAATTCCTTAATAAGTGAACTGCAAGCTGAAGTATTTACAGATGCAACTCTAGGAGAGAATTAATTCAAGTAGATGAAATGTGCTGAAGCTTTCAGGCTGGTTCTGGGTTTCCACAGCTGGTGGACCACAAAGCTCCAATCAAATAAAAGCCTGAGCCTACGCCCAGGAAATGTGACTGGAAAACCAAAGGAAAAGTCATTGCAGGGGCCTCCTCACACAGAGAAAAATAAATGGTCCTTGCCTTCAAGCAGATTTCAAATTCTCTCACAAGAGGAATTTCAGTACCCAACTCATCTGTATTTGAAGATACCCACTGTATTTAAGCACAATTAGGTGATTTAAAACTCCAAAGTTACTGTGGTAACAGGAGAAAGATCTGACTTCTTGATTAAAGCTCATCAGCAGGAGATTATTTTCATTCTCCTTGTTACAGTGCTATAGTGAATCCAGGCAAGTTTTTTAATGTATGGGAGTTGGGGGCGGGGGGGGGGGGGAGTTACTGAACATCAGTGGGATTTTTGTATCTCAATTATTTACAAATTTTTCTGATGTGTATCCTAGCTGTCATGCATCTTAGTTCATTCATATCAATGATAAAATACATAGCAGTAGGGCAATTATTTATTATGAATTACTACAGATTAATTCATCTCCTGGTAGAGGAGCATGAAATTCAATGTAAGAAAGCTTCATGTTAAGTACAATTAAAGACAGCTTTATACCAACACTATTTATTGAAGGAAAAAAGTTCTGAAGGCAGTATAAAGACAGACTGTAGACTTACCTGTGAAAACTGCCGATTAAAGAAGTAGATATTTGCTGCATTGAAATAGGCTAATGCATAGTTGGGGTCAACAGAAATAGCTTGTTGATAGTCCTTCATCGCACAGGGTAGATATCCCATTAACTGATTGATGACACCCCGATTTGTTAGCAGCGGAGCAGTGGTAGTGAGCTGAAAGGAAGAAGTAGATGCATTCTTAGCCAGGGAAAATTTACACTTCTACAGTAATTTATTCTGGTTTTCAAAGACAGATTTACTTTGAAAAAAATTGAATTGCACTTTCTAATCCAAATTGGCTACTATTGCTGTACAGTATTGGCTGCCTTCATAGCAACATGTTGATTTTAGTAAAATCACTTTAAAATAATATCTACCTGTAGTGCGGCATTTGTATCTTGAAATGCAGCAAAAGTTTCACCCATTTGAAGACAGACTGAAGCTCGTCCATCATATGCAGCATGGCATTTTGGATCAATGCAAATGGCAACTGTAAATTGCCTCCATGCTCTCTGAAACTTTCCAAGGGCCTAAAATGAATTGCAATGTGTCCACAATAAAACATAAGAAATGCCAAACATACTAACGGTCCCACTTAAAAAATTACAGCAGAGAATAGAAGCATGCTTGTGTTTACAAAAGCAGTTAACTAAATTACAGAAAAAAATTAATTCAAATATCCTGTTAATTATGCAATACTTATTGTCTTTGTAACTATGTAATGTATCTGTCACAACTGTTTTAACTGCAAGTATTACCTCTTCTATGTCATAGAATCACAGAATGGTTGAGTTTGGAAAGGATCTCTGGAGATTGTCTAGGCCAACCCCCTGCTCAAAGCAGGGTCAGCTGAAGCAGGTTGCCCAGGACCATGAATCATTAGATTTTTAATATCTTCAGGGATGGAGACTCCACAACATCTGTGCGCAATCTGTTCCAGCGTTTGATCATCCTCACAGTAAAAAAAAGTTTTCTGATGTTTAAATGGAATTTCCTATATTTCAGTTTGTGCCCATTGCCTCCTGTCCTGTCACTGTGCACCATTAAGAAGAGCCTGGCTCCACTTTATTTATACTCCTTCATCAGAACATACTCCTTCATAAGATTCCCCCTTAAGCCTTCATCTCTTTCCCTTCTCCTTGTATGACAGATGCTTCAATCATCTTAGTGGCCCTTCATTGGATGAGTGCCAGTATGTTCATGTCTTTTTTGTACTGGAGAGCCCAGAACTGGGCAAAGTACTCTAGATGTGGCCTCACCAGTATTGAGTAGAAGAGAAGGATTATCTCCCTCGACCTTCTGGCAATGTTGCTCCTAACATAGCCCAGGGTATCATTGGCCTTCTTTACTGCAAGGACACATCATTGACAACTTCAGCTTATTGTCCATCAGGACTCCCCCCAAGTCCTTTTCTGCAAAGCTGCTTTTGAGCCAGTCAGCTCCCAGCTTGTAGTGGTGCATGAGGTTATTCCTCCCCAGATGCAGAACTTCTCACTTTCCTTTGTTATACGTCATGAGGTTCCTGTCTGCCATTTCTCCAGGCTGTCCAGCCCATCATCCCTCTAAATGGCAGCGCAACCATTTGGTGTATCAAACACTCCTCCCAATTTTGTATCACTTGCAAACTTGCTGAAGGTGCACTCTACTCCATCATCCAGGCCATTAAGATGTTCAACAGTATTGGACCCATTACTGTCCCCTGAGGATACTTCACTAGTGACTGGCCTCCAGCTGGACTTTATGGCACTAATAATGACCCTTTGAGCCTGACAGTTCAACCAGTTTTCATTGCACCTCACTGTCCACTTATCTAGACCATACTTCACCAGGTTTTCTATGAAGACCTTAGGAAAGACTGCTGAAAGCTTTGCAAAAGTCAAGATAAACAACATTCACTGCTCCCCTCCCATTCCCCAAGCTAGTCATCTCATCATAGGAGGCTATCAGGTTGATTAAGCATAATTTCTCCTTCATAAACTCATGCGGACTACTCCAAATCACCTTCTCGTCCTTCATGCATTTAAAAATAGTTTCCAGAATTACTTGCTTCATCACCCTTCCAGGGATTGAAGTGAGGCTGACCTGCCTGTAGTTCCCCAGATCCTACTTCTTGCCATTCTTGAAGATAGGAGTGACATTTACTTTCTTCCCGTCTTCAGGAACCTCTACTGATTGCTATGACCTTTCAAAGATAATTGAGAGTGGCCTCACAGTGATGTTGGCTAGCTCCTCAGCACTTGTGGGTGTATTCCATTAAGTCCCATGGACTTGTATATGTTCATTTTGTTTAAATGTTCCCTAACCTGATCCTCCTCTGCCAAGGGTAAGTCTTCCTCACTCTGAACTTTTCCACTGGTCACAGGGACTTGGGATTCCTGAAAGCCACTCTTACCAGTAAAGACCAAGGTGAAGAAGGCATTGAGTACCTCTGCATGTCCTTTGTCACTGCATCCATAGTCACATTCCACAGCAGGCCATATTTTCCCTAATTTTCCTTTTGCTACTGATGTACTTGTAGAAGCCTTTCTTGTTGCCCTTTATGCCCCTCTTGATGGGATATAGATGAGCTTGTGACCTGAAGACTTATATATTGAACTTCACATAGCAATAAAATTAAACCACTAGATTGTTCGGCAAAAGTACCTCCCCTGGATGGTCAAATGGAACTCTGGTATACTGTACCTTGTGAAGGACTTAGCACAGTCAAGGAAGTGCTTAATTCTGAGCAAGTACACCACTTGGGACCACAGGCAAAATGTAAACATTTTACCTAATATACAGATTAATTAAGAAAAGGTGGAAGGTGAACCATCTAGTTCCCCACATCAAAATTCTTCTCCACATGTGGAAGTGATTGTCCTCCTGTACTCAGCACTGATGAGGCCGCACCTCGAATACTGTGTTCAGTTTTGGGCTCCTCACTACAAGAAGGACATTGAGGTGCTGGAGCATGTCCAGAGAAGGGCAACAAAGCTGGTGAGGGGTCTGGAGCACAAGCCTTATTAGGAGCGGTTGAGAGAACTGGGGTTGTTCAGGCTGGAGAAGAGGAGGCTGAGGGGAAACCTTATCGCTCTCTACAACTACCTGAAAGGAGGCTGTAGCAAGGTGGGTGCTGGTCTCTTCTCCTAAGTGACAAGCGACAGGACAAGAGACAATGGCCTCAAGTTGTGCCAGGGGAGGTTTAGACTGGATAAAACTTCTTCACTGAAAGGGTTGTCAGACATTGGAACGGACTGCCCAGGGAGGTGGTTGAGTCGCCATCCCTGGAGGTATTTAAAAGACGTGTGGATGAGGTGCTTAGGGACATGGTTTAGTGGTGGACTTAGCAGTGTTAGGTTGATGGTTGGACTTGATGATCTTAAAGGTCTTTTCCAACCTAAATGATTCTGTGTGTCTATGTGTGAGCCCCAAAAGGTATAATAAAGCTTAAGAGAAGGCATCTAGTGAGATTTAGGCCTCTCAGAAATTAAGCACCTGCTACTATGTCTGGGTCGCCTCCTGCACCTAAGATGTCTAATTGCTGCCTACATCTTATTCCTACCTACTCACCAATCTAGACACTCCAGGTTTTTCTCTTGCACAGTACTTCCCAAAGCACTATGAAAGCATTAGTTAGAATTCAAGTGCATTGGCAAAGCTGTAAAAGGAATTTTGCATGACACCTATGCAAAACCACTTGACACAGGCTACTACATTACTCCCTTGTTTACATTAGCAAAAAATAATTGGCAACAAGATTCATGACAGTTCAAGACATTTCAGACAAGTGGATATAATAAAGCACAGTAACTAAATGAGAGGAATTAGACACAGACAAAAACTGTCAAGTCATATCATATATCCCTTTGCTAATATAGAAGTTCATTTTTATGCAGGTAAGTAGTTTTCAGAGATCATTATATAATATGGCTTTTAGCAAGGGATTTTAGCAGATTTGCTAAGTGTAGTTTGGATAATTAGGATATATAAGATTTTGTTTTACACAGATTTGTCAACACTTTGGCTGCTTTCTACTTCAGTAAAGTAGCTCATACACAGGCCAGTTCTTAATGTTAGTTTATCAGAGAACCATATATGCAAATCAAATGAGTGTAAGGTTACTTGATAATATCATTATTTAAGAGCAGAACTCCAACAAGATTGGGCACAAAAGTGAAAAGAAAATAATGGTCTATCCATTTACTTAAAAAGAAAGAAGATGCCATAAGACTTGTTTTAAGTACATGGATTATTTTATGTTTAGTATTACATAAAAGTAAGCATATAAGAATAATGTCATTTTGTTTGATTAAACATAGCATTGCCAATCAATTTTGTTGTGTTACCTGCAAGTTGTATCCTAAGCAAATTCTGGCTTTCACACACCTTGGATTCAGGTGAATTGCTCTCAAGAAATCTTTCTGCGCTCGTTTACGACCAACCTCATGTCCGTTTTCCATGTATGAATTTCCTCGTCCAACATAGGCACCCACAGAAATGGGATCTAGTTTGAGAACCTGGTCAAATGATCTCACAGCTTCTTCAAACTCATGAAGTCTAAAAATAGATATATAAATGTTTGCTGTTTAAAAATTCTAAAACCAAAATTCTTAATTTATGAATGATCAGCAAATACTACCACATAAAGCCCATTGAAAGTAGTTCAATTCTGACTGAAAGGGACACCTTTTTTTTTTTTCCCCTTAAGTTTGCTTTCAGTATGTGCTCCTTGAGGGTTATAACAGAGAAGGTAGTCAGTTTAAGACCTTGAAGACTTCAGTTTGATTTCCTTGGCCTGAGGAAGAAAATGGCAAAACTCTTATTAACTTTTGCTGGGCCAAGATTTCACCTTTTCAACAGTTGTACTCAGAGAGACTTTATCTGAGTCATTCATGCTGTCCAAATGTCATGACCAAACATGGTTTTGGTAGTCTGTTCAGGCACAGATGTTTCAGCCATAAATAATAATTTACTTCTAATACAAGCCTTCTCTTTGTTTTTTCACATACCAATTCTTGAACTTATCCAAATTATGCTAAACTTGCAAGGTAAAAGGAGACAGTATTCAGGGTTCTAAGCGTAGGCAATTCTGGTGTAAGAGTAAGCCAAATGTGGAACTCCATCCTTAGATAAAACTTGATGCATCTGAGGTATACTGGGTAGGAATAAAAAGGATTAAATATCTGAAATATCAATGAATGCTAGTAAGTATCTTTACACATAAAGCAAAAACTTTAATGTGTCAAAGTACAAAATTGTTTTACCAAGATGATACTGGAAGATAAGATATTGTTTGAATATAAGCTACCTGTGTCTACCTGAAGCACAGTGTGACTTCTTTACCAAAAAAGGAAAGATTAAATAGATTTAGCTAGCAAATAACTTTAAGGATTGTAAACTAAATGCTTTTTAAAAGCACACCACTTGCAAAAACAAATTGGGGCTTCATTTCAATCCTGCAGTCATGAGGTTAGAGACTGCAGGATGGATCCCAAATGCATCTTAAAACAGGTTATACAGCTGAGTTATATAGTTACTAGTGACTCCTTTTGATAGCTGAATACAGACATGGGCACCAAAATCACATCCTCAGTTCTCAGAAGCAGGATTCAGCATTCCTGTGTGAGTACTACATCATCCAGACACTGTGAAAGATGGAGCCAGTTATGCCCTTAGCTACAGGTATAGTAACACAAGAAGTTTTGATGCTACAATCCTGAATATGTTCACCTCCACACTGCCTCAGCAGCAACAAGGTTAAGCAGTGTTAGCTGGCAGAGTAACTGCAGAATAAAATAGATTAGACTAAACTAGTAGGCAGACAGCTATTAAAATTTCCTTTTTATCATAGGTGATATTTGTGTAAAATAGGAGCTATCAACTCCAAGTGCCACTATGATCAGTAGACTAAGATACTAATGTACATTTCTTCCAATTTATTTCTATTTTAAGTGATCAACAGATTTAATTTAGTCTTTCTAAATAAATCTCATCTTGATGAAGCCACTGAGGCTTTTGCTTTTCTCTAAAGGACAAAGTACAAATTGCATCCTAACTATTTCTGAACAAACCAACACAACTTCATAGCTACTTCATATTCCACCTGAGGGTGTGGAATAATACCTGTTTATCTCATAATTCTTTGCTCTTCAGTCCTGCTCTTGGTTCTATTTCCTCATCCTAGTATTTCCTCCTGATGCCGTCACGAACACATAGTTGCTTGATACCAGAAGATTTTAATACCAGTTGTTAAACTTGAAAAATGTCTAATTTTCTTTTTTCCATTCGTCTTCACCACTTTCCCCTCCCCCAGTTCTCAGTGTGCTCACTATGAAAAGGTGAACAGGAACATAAAGTTCAGGAATTATTTCATTTTTCTACTCTGTATCAAACAAAACTGCATATCTTACTTATGATAGCAGATTCCAATAGCTTGAAAGATCTGGCTATCATCTGGATTAAGCAAAGTTGCTTCTTTAAAGTCCTGAAAAGAACAGACATTAAATCACGCAAATTAATATTGTTTCACTTCACCTACAACTGTGGTTATAGCTAAACAATTTTAAACTTCTACATAAAAAGGGAGATGACTTCTGACAAAGGCATTATACTTTCAGAAGTACTGGAGATGTTTTTAGCTGTTTTCATACTTCTTGTCCCAGACTTTGATAGAACAAAAATCTCCAAATTTATGTGGTATCATGGTATTTCCTACAAAGCTGGATGCAACATTTCCAGAACAAAACCTTCCAGAAAGGTTTTTGTTTGTTTGTTTGTTTTTAATAGAAATACTGTACCTCAACTGCTATTGTTAAATATATATATATAGAATATATATTTTGCTATATGCAATTTCAATAGAACTCTTCCAGTAATAAAATTATCTAGTTACTTTCTGTCATTACTTTGACAAATGTAGTAAACCAAACTCATATTTGCATTGGGAGACACTACGCACACTGTTCTAGTGAAAGACATCATAGGGCTTTTGACTTTACCTTTCACTAACATTCAGAACACTTTTCAGACTGTTTGTGGTTTTGATAAATGTGGTTCAATTGTAAAAAGTGTACAGGTGCTTTTAAAATCAAATACAATCATTTTAGTTATGATGTAGGGAAGCACTTTAGGCTTCTGCATGGGAAAGCAATCAATATGTAGTAGGAGTGGTTTAGCTGATGCATCCACTGAACCACAACTTAGAAAGCATTTTTTACTTGTTCAAATTGTAAAAATAAAAAGATGTGGAAGATTTTAGTACTGTTTGAATTACAGAAGTTGCACAATAATGATGTGCGGATACATATATTTATTTTGTTAAATTAAAACCTCTCTTTTGGTGAACACGCTATCATAAAATTATAGGTCTGTGTTTAAAAAACTACTGAGACACACAGTACCCATCCAGCAAAGCCTTTCAAAGAATACCCAGCAAAGCTAATGGGATTCTTCACATGCACGATTTTGAGTATACACTCTGCTCTGTGTATGGAGCAGAGCAAAAGCAGGGTCAAAGTTCCAAGGACCGGGTTTGGTTTACTTAAGCCAAAGGTGCTATCCTCACAGGTAACCACACACTTCACAGAAACAACAAGAAAAGACACCTTTATTCAGCAATTCAGATCTTATATAGACTGAATTGTAACTTTTCCTTTTTCTTCTAGCGTATCCAATTCAGGAATACACTCACTTCAAGTAGTATGTATCTGTGCTTAAGTAATTATATTCTAATTCAATCAGTACTATACATGTACACAGACATACTCCTTGCAATAAAATATTCTCAGAACTGATACAGAAGAAGTTCTCAAGCATATTTATAATCACTTATGTTTTTCTTAAATTAGCTGTTATGTTTTTGTGTCTGTTGTTCAATTACCGTTTCGTATATCTGTCTTCACTACAACCCATTCAAAGAACTTTTTGCTCATCCTGATGGTTCTGCCCCAGTCTCTACTGGCCCTACATATCAGTTTGTACCACCTCAGCCTCTTTCCTGAACTATTCTGATCAAACTGCATCTTGAAGCATAAGACAATATTCCTACTTAAATTATTTCTATCTAAGATGTACCAACTGTAAAGAGCTTTTATTGTGCACTTCCAATAGAACATTTCTGGGTCATTGGAATGGGATTAATATTCATTCTTCATTTTTTATTTGCAAGTAAGAAATATTACTCAATTTTTACAATGCCTATGCTGAAATTTTTGCTATCACATAAAGAAGATAACACATTTTAAAATTACTAGTCCGCAATGGAAGCAATGAACGCACCACCTACACTGAAAATAAATACCCCTGCTTTTAAGGCAAGAAAAAATAAAACTTTTAGAAAACTTTAAAACTATTTAAAATTCAAAAATAAAATCACATGTGTGTGAAAGAGTAATGTTTAACTCCGTTAGGTTTCAAGCCTATATGGCTATATCAGGTGGCGACCCACTGAATGAGAGAGTCACCTGCACTGCGAGTCAGTGTCAGAAACACATACTATTTTCTTACATTTAAGAAAATTATCTTGAGGTCTGACCCCTCCTGCCCTTTCAACAACAATGGTCATTTACACACACACATGCACACCCAGAGGAACAGAACAAGCCCACTCAATCAGAACCTCCATTTATTTAGGCTTCTGCAATGAATTAGTACTCATTTGGAACCAATGTAAATTACTTCAAGATTAAAAAAGAAGGAAAAATCAGGTTCTTGAATATTAAATTTTGTGCAACTCCCATGTTTCATTCTAGCAGCACAAAATTGTAAAACAAGTAAAACTGCATTTTATTGGCATCTTCACTGCCAGGCTGATATTAGGTTTTGGGCAAATGAGAACTGGGCACAAACTATTTCAGAACAATATAAAAACATTCAAGCTGGTCTTTATATCAGCAATGGCTTACAGAAAACTCTAAATTTCCTTTACTCAATGAAGGATTTTGTACCTCGCATGCATTAGCGTAATCACCAAGTTCCATGTAGAGTAGTCCACGATTAATTAACACTTTAAAAGCTATTTCCTTACTCAATTCAAGCAGAAGAAGAATTCCATAATCTTTCAAAGCCTACAAAAAGATAAAATTTATTTTAAACCATTATTTATTCAGAGGGATACAAAGAAACTTCAAAATTTAAGACACACTTTCAAATTCCTACAAATCATGTGCCTATGCATGAACTTCAGTGTGGCTGTTCCAATGTTTCACTGTCTGCAGACTGAATTTACCTGAATTTGGAGCCTCCTATAATTACATAGATACCCATTCCTAGAGTACAGAAGCACAGATAATGCAAATATATTAAATAGACAAAAATAAAACTTGTTTTGTCATTATATAAATTTCAGAGTTCAAAATAAAACTTAATTGCTTCTACTGCTAAATTTTATGTCCAGATTCTTATTAAAAAAACAAACAAATTATTCTAGATTAATTAGTCATGATTTATTGTCAAAGTAAGGTATTTTTAAAATTACGTATCTTCAAATATTATTTATTGTTATTGAAAAATCTAAGCTCTAGTTGTATTAACTAAATTTGGCTGTAAATGTTGTAAAACAGTGAATAGTGACATGACTAGGTAGACTCAATTCTCAAATTTATTAAACTGAACAGTATTTCAACAATGCTTGGTCTGAAGAAGTTCTAGCTGAAGTCTTTTTTCACCTGAAGAATGAACTTACATAGTATACTTAAGAATAACTAGACTATTTAGGGCTAATATGACAAAAATTTCTTTGCAGTATTCCATATACTAGCCACTTAAGAAAAATTCTATTCTTTGTCACTTCTCAACTAAGCTAGATATTAGAAACAGATTTAAAGAAAACAAACCAGTTGTTCTTAGATCTAGTAAATTTCTTCTCTCAGTAATATACTACATTTTTTCTGCAATTTCCCCTATACTTTAAGTGGCTTTTCTGGAGAGTGATGGCAAAGAACAATTTTTATAATACCTTATTTATGAAGGAACTATCATTTTCACTTTTACCTTCAGTTACTGTAATCATCTTTTTTTTTTTTTTACCCATCGGCATCATTCTTGGCCAATTAACCTCTAAGCACAAATGGCCTTTGCCCAAGACCAATTTGACTTGAGACATCTGAGCTCAAATACTTAGGAACTAGCCCTGTCTCAGAAAACAGGCCCCATCAAAAAGACAGTTCAACATGATTGTGTTCCCAGTCTGAAGCTGCATGGTGCTTGTGTGTTCCCTTTGCTTTATAACAAAGGCAGAAAGCAGAAACACTTAGAGGCAGGTCACAGACAAGTTGACAGAAGTATAAACACATCCAGAAAAACAGGGCTGTGAATGAGGGTTGGATGTAGTCCAAATCCCTGTTTTGATGTAGTCTTCTTCTGGATGTAGTTCTCATATTTTCAAAGGGATATGAAATGTAATTAATATGATAGTAAAGACCAAAAAAGCCATTTTTTTTTTAAAAACAATTTCCTGACGAGCACAAGCATTCAGGAAGACATTGCAAGAGGTCAGAAATTTTGACTAATTGTCAATAACAGGTTACTAGCCAATATGAACAACTGAGTGCTCATGTGATGTTGAAAAAACATTAATACCATACCTTTCTGAAGTCCTTTAGTTGATGATAACAGACAGCTCTGTTATAATATGCCAAAATGCAGGTTTTGTTGAGGTCAATAGTTTTTGAAAGGTCTTCAATTGCAGTTTTAAATGTCTGCAAATTAAAAAACACTGTATAAATTGTAATTCAGAGTTCACAGCACTACCTATTCTTCCTCAAATAATAGCCTATTGTAAAATTTTATTTCATAGTTTTACATTTTGGTTCTTCATCAGTACTGGAAGGCATCCAACCGTTTCCCTATATCCTCTATGGACTACTTACTGCAGTCCTTGCTGCAATGGGAGCACTTGTTCAGAAGTTCTATTAGTGCAAAGACTGGGCAAAGAAACATTCTTAGTGTTTTCTTACATCACATCCATATACTGCAATACATAATCAATCCTTAATTTTACTAGCTTACATTTTATATCTTAACCTAACATAGAAGGTATCTTTTGTGGAGTTTTGGTACTTCAGTCTATCCCTAAGTAAGAATCTATTCTGTGGAAATTAAGAGGACAATAACCAGATAGATGCTCAGTAGCTTCTCCAACCCATCAATCATTTTCAGTTACATAGAACAACCAGGGAATAGCTTCAATGGGGAATGGAAAGTATAATAATAAAGTGGAATTCCTGGTTTCCATCAGCAAAACGTTTACCATTATTTCACCATTATAAAGTGTCAAGTAAGATACATTACATTTTAAGGGAGAATGCAAAAGTACAACAATAAAAGACAGTCCCACCTTATTTTGGTACTTTAAAGTTCCTCGATAAAAATAAGCTCGCACACTGTTAGGAAGAATTTTGATTGCCTCATTGCAATTCAGAATTGCCTTAGAGTATCTACCTTTACTTCCATAGTAAGCAGCACGACTCATATACGCCTGTAGAGATGAAGATGGAATGATGACACGGTAAAAAAAACCAGCTTTGTTTAGCATTATAAAACAGGGTTAAATAGAAGACAGAAATTACAAGTTTTATAAAACAAACATCTTAGGAAGCTTGTAATTTTTTTTATTTAATGCTTGCCATGTGCTTGCTGGCAGATTACAAGGCAATACACCCATAAATGCAAAACCTGTCAGTCTTTGAACCCATCCAAAAATGCCTCACAGAAACAATCAGGAGTCTTTATGTTACCTGGAAATGTGATGGACAAAGGGCAAGTGCTCGATTGAAATCTTGGATGCACTTAGCTTGTCTGAGCTGCATTCTACACAGCCCTCGCTGATAAAAAGCATCAGGGTAACTTGAATGTAGTCTGATAGCCGTACTAAAAGCATCACAGGCCTAAAAGGATGACATATCATCGGGGTTAAATATGGTCTGTTTGTTCAGCTGAAACCATAGGCTAACTGATTCTTTTGTACAGCTAAGTATAACCTATTTTTGCAGTTGGAACCCACCATGTACCTGCATTGTTTTTTATCACTTTCATCTATTTACTGCTACTTAAAATTTTGTTATGTTTAACACCCTAGCTAATGCAATCATAACCTCAAGGAGGCACAATCTAACTCATTTAATAATCTCATTTCTTCAGTGAGACTGAAAAAGTTTAACCAAGCACACATGGTCTTCTGCCTATAAGAGCTGAAACAGTGAAGTTGTTTATTATAATGGACAACGGATTATCATGGCTAGTATGCAACTCCTTTAAAATCCATCCAGATCGTTTTTTACATTAGCTTACAAAGTCACAGGCTTTTCCAGGATCTACAGCTGTAATATCAGATGTACATTGACACAGAAAGTCACCTTTTGCAATTGTCATGTATTACCACATTAGATATTTCAGACAATTTTGACAGCTGCCTTCTGAAAGAGTATCACTTTTGACAAACAGGATTAGAAGCAGACAAGGGAAGAAATTGTTCTCTTCCCTGTGAAATTCTGATATTTCAAATGTTTCTAGTTTCTGTCTTGAGCCTTTTAGCAAATCACCCACTGAAACATATTTATTAAAATATCAACATAGAAAATATTTGCATGAACTCACACTAGGCCTGCCACAAAGCTCACTGATAGGCTTTCAGTAGTTTTCAACAAAGAAGCCTCTAATACAGTTAAAAGTATTGATTTTGTTGAAAGAAGGAAAACATTTTTTTCTTAAGTATCATACATAAGTGCCAAAAAGAACCAGCTAGGGGTGTTATGAGCTACAGTAATAGAGAAAACAGTTAACAAATTACAACCAACTCCATAATACAATAATCTAGGAATTCCTTTGTCCAAGTTTACTACCAATTCACTAAGCCACCAATACTCCTACATGAGTGTTGTCTGTCTATAAGTTCTGTGAAGATATTGATAAACAGAGAAGAAATTCATGTAGTTTTTTGTTCCATCAGAATGGCAATTAATGATATGCATTAAAAAAATCATAACATTAGCACTGGAAAAATTACTCACGAACTTGCAAGACAGTCTAATGTACACCGTGAATTCAAAAGAAAATTGCTAAAAGCAGTGGAGGCTGTTTAAAATATTGAAATTATTTGCTCAGTTATCATAGTTGTTGTTTACAAGCAGTGGAGTCAAAGGCTAATATATTCTATATAATTAATACCAACCTGTAATAAACTTTTTTGCTCCATGTAACACAGGCCTGTGAGATAATACATTTCTGCAGCCTCAAATGTATTAGGCAGGATTTTTACTGAGGTCATCAGAAGTTTCATAGCTTTTTTAAAACTTCTCACAGCATCCTGCAATACAGAGAATATTAATAGCTGTAAAGCACTTAACTGAAAATCTGCAAGATTTGTTAGACATTTTAATCATTTTTAAATGTCTTTTTCTTAGTCTTTCTTTGGAACCTTATGGTAAAAATTACTAGTCTAGTGTTCCTTGATGTTGCTGGAGTTAGACACACTCTTGGTCTCTGAACAGTTCATATTAATAACCGATTAGAAAAACAGAGAAATTTTTCTGAGTTTTATTTATAGATGACAAAGTAGCTAATGTACATGATCTAGAAATAACATACAGTTCATTTACACTGTTATTTAGGTACATAGTTAATTATAATTATTTATTAATTTTACTTATATTTATTTCCTTGGGAGAAAAGGTAGACCTTTCGACAGAGTCTGATGATAATGAAGTACTCGCTACTGGTTTCTTTATGTAAATATGACAAACTATTTATTTCATAGACAACTTACGAAATTTAACAACCTTTAAGTAATATATTGAAAGGATCAATCCTGTATAGGCATTGAAGGAACTTAAGTGAATAGCCTCTCAGAATCTTACCATGTCTCATAGATCTGGGCAATAATTCATGCATATTTAATAATGCTTTGGTTTAAAGAAGAGTGTAAGAAAACAACCAAAAAATTAAGAGCAGTTCAAGATAAGCCATTCCTCAGCCTTTGAGGATTATGAAGGGACCACAGTTGAAAGTTTCAGTATCAAGAAGAGTAAAAGAATTATAGCATTTTTTTCTTAAGTGAGTCTTTCAAGATGAAGAAGTATTTGTTTAGAAAAATCAGTCTGAAATATCAGTGCCCATAGGGCTGTCTGCAAATACTACACCTGCCTTCCTAAGTTGTCAAGGTAGTAGAAAACTACCAGGTTTGCAGACAAAACAGGTCTGCATTTACTGCATTTAAAAATAATTTTACTCTATTCCTACATTTAAAAATACTTTCATTTTAAGAGGAAAAAGAACTGTAGATACCTGAACTCACTCACATATAATTCTAAAGGCACAGCTGATTCTCAGGGCACTATAGCCTGAAGTCTGATCACTTTCTCATATTGAGTATTGTGTCATTCCTCTCCAAAAGAGGTGACAATGCAAGTCCGCATCTTTGGGTGAAGCACTCTGAGCAATCAGGGAATGACTAATACACATCGTCTTACTGTGACAACTGAAATGGGTTGAATTGGAGCGTACTAATGATCACCATCTTTGACTTAGCCTTCTTTCAAAGACAGCAGAACTAGTTATGTGCCATTATGGTTTGAGACAAATAAAATACCCAAGCCTAACACAAAAAGCTGGACGGATCAAGAGGTTTATCTGGTTCAAGCCCAGGGAGCTGGAGTATAATTTTTGCAACATGGACACCTTTTCATTTAAAAAGAACCTGCAAACAGGAGGCTAAGAGGAAACAGAAAGACTGTGCATTTCAAACACTGAACTCAATAGATAGGTACATTTAAGGTTTTATGAATCTACCTTTTGCTTGCTGCTATTGTGTTTAGGGAAAGAAGACTCTGTACATTTTGTATAAATAAATAGGACTGTACAAAAAGAAACAGCTAATCCATACTGCCAATTTCAACAATTCTGCAGGCCTCAAATATTGGCTAACTGCAGGACTCGGAGGAATGACAACATTGGTTAAATCCTATGACATATGAATATTCATGAAGTTGAGAAAATGCTTGTAACTATACATTATACATTCAGTTCACATAAATGAATTAAACTTTTTTACTGCATTTTATTAAACAAAAAATGCTAGACATTCTTCCATATTATTTCAAAAGAAGCAAAATTATGACATATAATGGACCTCAATATACAAAATTGTATCTTTTTATTGATCATCTTAAATGTTTTAAAACTAAAATTGCCTAATTTGTGCTGAACTATTAGTGCTGCTGTTGAAAATTCTTACTCAGGTCTTCTTATAATTTAAACAATTAGGTACTCTGAAGGTTTATTTATATACCAGCACATTTCATAAAATATTAAAAGAATACAGACAGAAAAACATTGTCTTGCTTGGTATATATATAAAATGTAAACTTTCCTAACCTTAGTTTTCTTGGCTTTCATTTGTATTTTTCCTAAAATAACAAACACTGAAGGCTCAGGTTGAGTTGCAGTAGCTTCACGTAAGCACTCTATGGCCGTATTGTGATTTTGACAAAATGATTGAATGAGTGCTTGCTGAACAGGCTGAGATGTAACAGATTCTGGAAGGAAACCACCACAAAAAAACAATAATCTCTTTTACTTCAACCTATATGTTTTCCAGTATAAAAGATCTTTAATGATATGCAAACTTTAAAATGCTATTAAAATATTTAGAGTATCAAAGCTTCTTTTAACATCCATAAAAATACAAATGTAAACTAAATTCCTACAAAAGTCTAAAGTTGAACAGTTACTTATCAATGAGTGTAGTTTGATTGCTAAACACCTGCAAATATTTACCTTCCTCTCCCCACATTTAAGGAGGCTTTGTTCTGTGGAAGTATCACCATATGCCTGCTTTGTTTTTATATTTTTGTGCCCTGTGTATCCAGCTGTTGGTCAGTACCAGAGACAGGAAATTCGTCTCATACAGTATGGCTATTCATATGGATTCACCAAGAGCTTCAGGACGCACTAAACACTGCCATTTTATGCCCAGCACATAACAAGGAACTACTATGCTGCAACATTTTTACTGTTCAAACGCATTGCGAAGGTTCAGTTCTAAAGATATTTGATATTTTGTTAGGAAAGACTGTACGTAAGTACAGAACAGAATCCTTACTCAGTATTCCTTTAAAGCAGAAATTACCAGTATTGAAAGGTAGAAATAAAAAACAACAAGAACTCAAAAGATAAAGGAAATTCTGAAGTCACAGGTAATAGTACAGGCAATAGTGTACACCATTACCTTTAAAGGCTTCAGCCATGCAAACAAAATACTTTAGATAATAAGTACCTATATTTTAGCTGATTCATGGTAACTAACCTATTTGCATGCTTGAACTTAATTTTTTTGAACAATTCCTTGGTTACAGACTGTTGCCATGGTTCACAACTGTCTAGGAAAATTGATGGAAATTGACATTACCTTCATCCATTTCTGCAAGTTGGTGAACACATAAACTTGCCAGCTCATATTTCTTCAACTCCATTAAATACTGTCCCCTGTAATGAAATATTTGTTGAATGTAATTAGTAAAACTATTTCCAGGCATTTCTTTCAAAGTGCAATTACTACTGAAATATGTTTTCATTAGTATAAAAAGAGAAGAAGGAAAAATAATGCCTTCCAATAAAAACATCCAAAGTTTTTCCTTTTTTTTCATCAGAAATACCTGTCAAATTTTTAATTTTTTCTGTCACATCACAGTACCAGGAAATTATATGCTTACCTCTCTTCAGATTGTAGGAGTTACAAAAATACTTTTTCTTTGGATTCCACAGACAGTAATCCTTAAAATCTCAAGAACTGCAATACTAATTTTAACAATACTGTTTCTAAAATCCACCACAGACTGATAGCTGATAGATACATTCTGTTTTCAAGGACAATTTTTGGCCTCTTTGGATATTGGCATCAGTATAAGAGGTCATGCTAGCCAAACCACACTCTGAGAGACAAGCTGAGCAAACCCACTCTTAAAACTGGGAAAATACAGTATTATTGACTGGAACATAGAAACTAATTCTCCTAATACACCCTAGGAATTATATCCTACCATTTCCTCCTTAGTTCTTACAGCTTTTCAGGAGAGGAAACAGCTTTATCTAGTAATTTATTTTTTAGTCTTGGTAAAGGTCATTACTTCTCACTGGGCTGAAGATGGGGAAGAAGAATAGTTCAAATCTAAATTGGCCTGGACTCAACCCTTCACGTTCTTTGCATTATGTGGATTCTGCAGGCAAATCAGTGAAGGACCCATCCACTTGGAGAAAACATTTAAAATTATTAATTTTTTTAAAGTTCAGACTTGCTTTTTGTCATGGCACCTATTTACTTCTTTTTTCCCCAGAAAATATATATACCTCAAAGAGCAGAATCCTTTATATGAAACAAGGTTCCTCCCTCCAAGGCAATGATTACAATAGCTGGGTGACACTATGCAGATTAAGTACTTCAGGTTGGAGAATGCTATGAAAATACTACATTTTTTAAAACCCATTCAGATCAGGTTTCAAAGAATACAAGGGTATCTACCAACAGCATTCCAAATGGAATTGTTTTTAAAAGAGAGTTATCTGTGAAGTTCTCAACTAATCACTTTCCTACCTTAATATGCAAAGTTGTGATTTATTTGGATAAAGATGAATGGCTCGGTTTATATCCTTCACAGCATTTGGTAAATTATTAATCTGTAATTTATAAAGGAAAAAAAGCAATTTAATTGCTAATATGAACACAATTTGGAGACATAATTACTATTTCTGTAAACATGGTTCTGCAGAATGTAATGCCCACATGGTAACAACTCACAAGGCACCTATGCCCTCTGTAAAGGAGCTCAACATATTTTTAATAAAGGTCTGAAACATTTACCCTACATATTTCCATACTCTCCCACAGAGCAGATCAAAACTCCAGACAGTTTCTTTACTTTTCCAAAATCCAGAGTCTGGACTACTGGGAAGGAGACTAGGTCATGAGTTCCACATGCATGTATGTCCTGATGAATCTTCATTGCTGTAATGAATTTGCATTTATTTTTCAAGTGTCTGTGCATGTGGTCCTATTCAGCGTGCTTCAGATGCTGAGGGGAAAGGAGATCATTACAGTGAAGACCCCAAGGACTGATTCATCCAGCTGAGATAGCTGCTAACTCGAACTGTCATTGAAGAACAGCCTTGATGGAATGCATGTACTAAGATTTATTTTACTGTTTCACAATGAAATTTAAAATAAAAAAGCCAAAAAAAATCCCAAAAAACAACAACAACAAAAAACCCTACACAAGCAACCTGAGCATTAGTGGATGACCTCCAATACAAACCATGAGGCACAAGTTCTTAAAGACAGTATCAAAAAAAAGAATATCATCAATCCATTTAGATAAACTCTGAGTTAAAAGCCATTTCCTTTAGTTGTTGAAGAAAATGAACAGTATAAGCAATTTCTCAAAACATTTTGAAAACTACCCACTGCAAGACACAGCAGTTGTTTGAATTCTGCCAATGAAATCTATAGAAATTAGGTCACACTGAATACTCCATTCCTTGTACTCCTGAGATGGTCTCAAAAAACCAAATGCTAGAAGAAACTATTCTCAAATCCCATGCAGAAGTAGAACATGTCCTGTTTCACAGTAAATTAAAATATTGAAAATTTTTTCACTTCCATTTGTGGAGAAGAAAATTTTAGTTTCCTGAAAAATGAATGTTCAAGAAAATTCTGTTTAGAAAACACTATTTCAAAATGTGGGTTTTTATATTTAAAATACATATTAAAAAATATTTTTGAAACATATTTCATAAAAATTATTAAAGCTCAAATTAGATGTACACTGATGTAGAAAAGATAAAATGATACTTGGAATATTTTGCGTCATTGCATTACATGCCAACAATATTTTACAATTACAATGGATGTAATTCTATTATGGTGACAAGGACTACTTGAAATGTATAGTTATAAGCAGGTTCTAACATCTGTATAACACCAAGGCATAAGTATTAAAATACTCACAACAACCATAAATACAAATAAAGCTATATTAAGTGGCAAACAAAAGAAAAGGAATGTATTACCTTATGATACGCTAGTGCTCTGCATACGTAGGCTCGAACATTGAGAGGATCAGTTTCAATGGCATTAGTAAACTGTCGAATAGCTTCATAGCATTGATTGAGATGCAACAGCAGTATCAAACCAATATTTAGGTAAGCAGAGATGACAGAGCTAAAAACAGATTTTTTTTTTTCCTTTTGTTATCACGTGAAATATGTCATTGTATTAACCACAACTTATACAGGCTTCATCTACTTTTATGGCATTTACCACACATCTGTTTTGTGACCACCCTGAACTGAAGAATTGTAATTGCCGGTAGAGGACAAAGCTCAAAAAACACTATTTCAGTAGTTTATGATGTTTGGCTGCACACTAGAGGCTCTCTAATCACCAAAAAAGCACTCCAAATATGAATTGTGAAGAAATTATGACAAGTCGCAGAAGCTGGACAAGAAATAGAGCTAGCTGGTAATTTTGTATATAGTGAATACACCGAGAAATACTGAATTCTTCGACACTAAAAACACATTGTAGTTTTAAAAGACTGACAAAGCTAACATGTTTTCCATCTAGCCTGCTCCCTTACTTTCTGTCATTTCACTTGGCTAGCTGCTAGGGAGACCTGGGTTTCCAGGATCTGCAATATCTTGTGCAGCCTACTCTTACAGACTGTTTCTAGGCAAAGTTCAAGACTTCCTATAGCAGAGCGAAGACAAAGGAAGACCTGAGGGGTCTTTAGGCCTGCCACAGATTGGAATGGAAGCCTTTGCTCAAGACAGGACTGTTGAGGTTGCCCAAGGCTGAATAAGAACTCATTACCTTTAGAGTAAGGTAATTAATGCAGCTAACTGGTATGGGAGGCTTGTTGCATATTGTAAGACCATTTGCATGGCAGGGCTGCTACTGATATAATCTGTTTCTGAAGAATTTTAAGGTGGTAGGAAGAAATGCAATTCAGAGAAACCACATCAGCTTCAGTCACCAACTATCAAGGACCACAAACAGCATTTTCTTTTTATATTATTTCAGGGACACCATTTACTGTCTTTTGCTAAAGAAAAGATTGTGGCATTTTCTTTTAGGAGAAAAAAATAGTTTTACTTTTTACCTGCATTGTGGACAGATTCCCTCCCAAAAGACTAACAAAATTATTATGGCATGAGTAGTTAACTTTAATTAGGACTTCAGTTTCATCTGTTGTCTGCCAAACCTGAATAATTTATTTGCCAAGTTGCCATGTAAGGCAAAATAAAATTTGATTTTGAAATACATTAATAATTATTTTTATTATACTCGGACTATAGTAAATGAGGCAAAAGATATTAAAAGAAGACTGCAGTATGTTTTTGTGCAATTTAATTCCAGTCTATTTGCTGAATAACAGTTCTAATTCTACTTTCTTTTACTAGTACTTTTATGCCCCCCAGGGTAATCAGAATATAAACAACATATATTAAAATTCTCAAGTCCAATCACCTGTCCAGAGCAAGGACACTTTCAAAGTCACAGATGGCAAGGGACCATTGACACTGTTCTGAGTAAATAATCCCACGATGAAGAAAAGAACGTAAATTTTTCTGAGTGTCATTGATGAGTACTGTGGGAAAGCGAGAATAAAAATCAATTGTTCAGATATTCACATATATTTCAGTTACTCCATGCAACTTATTTGCACATTACTTTTTACTCTAGTTTTCTTAGAGTTTTATAAAATATCATAGATAAACCATAACAAAACGTATTAGATCATAACTGTTCATTGTGGCACAAAATACCTTCAAGACATATTTATAATTCTCAGTTACACCCACTTGAATTGTTAAAAGTGAAGCAGAGAAGCTTGGGAAAATAAGGCAAAATAACTGAAGAAAAACAATGGCAGCAAGAGAATGTCTAATAGCAAACCTAACAGAAATTAAAAGGAGCAAGTTATTACCAAACACTGAACAACAACTATACATTTCAATATTTGCAACATGACATATCTGTGTTATATTGCAGTATAGTAATTACTGGTGAACGGCCATTCCTCTTTTTAATGATAAACATACACACCATTAAAAGAAACAAACAATACCAGAAACACTGAAGTCCTGCACAGCTCTTTTTGGATCAATCTGTCGTAGTATGCAACCTCTATAGTAGAATGCTAACCAACAAGAAGGGTCTAGATGGACAGCTGCTCCTAAGTCTTGTATTGCATTTCCATACTGCTGCTGCTTAGCATATGCTCTTCCTCGATACAGCCTAACAAGGAAGAAAGTTTCTCTTTAAACGTAGTTTCCCTTAGAAAATTGTACCTACAGAATGAAGTCATAGTGTGAAGTCATAGACTAGTATTTATAATAATAATAGGTTGAGTCAACTTAATATCAAGAGTTCTGCCATTGTTTCTGTCATGCAACCTTCAAGTAATTATTCATGAAAAATGGTGAAAAATAGAATAAACATTCAATTTTATTTCTGAATTTAATAAAGCAAGTCTGAAGGAATAAGGTCCTGTAATCTATACCATATAGGCAGATCCCTGCACTTGCATAAATCAAGTTCAATATAATAGAACCCTGTATCAGCTTTGGGCATCACAGAGTTGAATGGAACTCCAAGTTCCATAGTCTGTTGGTGCAGCAGTTTCTGTACAGGAAATACCAGATTTTGTTAAATCTGATTTAAAAGAAAAAATATAAAACTGCCCTCATTACTATTAAAGCTTTCTAAAAACATGCATTCTATTCTTCAATATTTCTTTCAAACAGACAAGTTTACAAAATGAGATCCTACTATTTTACACTATTCCTCTCTCAAATTCAGGAAAGTAGAAATATATTTCAACAAAATAAATCACAAGTGCAGGTGAAAAAGTGTGAATAGACATCAATGGCTGTAAAATTATTTTATCAATGCAAAACGCAATATATAAAACATTTTTTTATTACTGAAGATAGCTTTCACTTATTAAGCAGGTCTTACAACACATCCAACTTCTATGCAGCGTTATCATGCAAAATACATACTATTCCCTTTTTCAACCTAATACAGTAAAGTCAGTTCTTCAAGAATTTAAATCATGTGCTTAACTCTACACGAACGCAAGGCACTGATTCTAATCATACACACTAGGACTATTCACAGAGCCCACGCATCAACATGTGAGCCTCAATTAATTAGTGGATTTCAGGAACCCAGCTTTATGTTGCTTCAAGATCTTATTTCAAAGTCAGAGTTTTAAGGAGCATCTGTGAATTACTTTAGTAGCACAGGAACCTAATGTCATAAGAAAGTTTTGCATGATTCTGTGGTTCTCTGTGATGAAGGAGATGGACTGACAGGTAGAAGATACACATAGGGAAGTCCTTCCCTAGCCATTTCTATTCAGTTTGGATGGGAATCAGTTCCAGAATAAGACATCTGAACTTAGGTGTCTATTTGTAGATGTCTACAATATATGTTAGGTGTCTGACTTTCCATTATAGTTGATGAAGATCTAGTCAATATAATCCAAGGAGATGAGAGAAATTCAGTTCATCCAAAAATATACACTTACTGGCTGTTCAGCTGAACAGCTCTCCATATTTTATAGAAGAGTCTGTATTTAGTCTACCTAGAGTCTCCTAACTGTATTGATTAGAGTCCTTGGCAGTAACAGCTGCTCAGACACCTACATCCCATGGATACAGCAAGCTGACACCTAAATTCAGGTATCATAATTTGATATCGAATATCTGCTTTTATTTTTATTTTACATCTATTTTCATGAATGCAGAATAGAGTATAAAAAGAACGTAAATCTTTGCAGGAATGATATTAAAAATAAGTCATTAAGTCAAACCTCAAAATCATCATTATAATTTAAAAATAAAGATGCTTCTCATTCATAATTCCAATTATTCACAGAAAACATTAATTCAGCATAATGCTAAAGCTAGAAGTGTCAAGGCAACAAATAAAAATTAGGCATAGAACTATGTAATCCTTAAGGACATTCTTCACTTTGAGCATGTATTTAAATCCAGCTCTTTAGAGCAAAGCACATATGCATGTGCTTAAGTCCAACACTCTATATTTGCATTACTCCAGTGGGATCTGAGCACATGGTTCTGTGCTTCGCTAAATTAAGGTCTAGGGACTAATCCAAAGTCATTAAAGCAATACAAATATTCCCCAATGAATATCATGGCCTATAAGTCTTATTCTATTTCTATTAGACACCTCTTTGGAAATGCAATTACTTTATTATTGTTTAATGCATATTCAGTATTTTACACATTAATATTATTTTGATAATCCACTTAAAATTCAAATACTTTTATCAAGCTATATATTCTACCTCGCCTGAGCATTGCTGGGGTCTTCATTGATCACAGCTGTAAAATCCTGAATAGCTGTAGTCAAAACTGAACAGTCAAAGAAATGTATTCCATGTTTCATAAGTGCATCTGTTCTTTTTGGGTTATACTGAAAACACTATAATGAAAAAAATAAAGTAGTACATGATGTTATTCCTCATTCTTATTATTTCTAACGATTACAAGTCTTAACCAAGCATAAAAATAATATATTCTTTTATTCTCAGATTTTCATTTTTATTCCTTTGTCCTTTAATGTCTACTGTCATTTCCATTAACTGTAAAGTGAAATAAAAAAGTTAGGATGCAAGCTTATTAGTGGCTGATAATTTGTAGACATTCAGTAATTTATTGAATTAGATGGCAGGAGTAACAGAAATTACTTATTTATTTCCATAGCACTGATTTTTTTTAAACATAATTTATTTGAAAGGATCTCTGTTCTCAAAGCTACTTACCAGATATATTCAAATACAGTTTACTTCTTCTAAAGTTACACAAAGTTACTACATTATGGTAACAATACAAAAAAGTGAACTTACTTTGGTGTAATCATCCATGGCCAATAACAATTTATTTTCCTCAAAATACAACTCTGCTCTCCTAAAATAAATGTCATCATCTGTAGGGCTGCATTGTATTGCAGAGCTATAACTGATGATTGCCAATGTATTATCACCTTGTTTTCTGTAAATTTCAGCCATTGACAGGTATGTATCTGAAACAACCACCCAAAATATAAAAGGCACTATTTAGCAGCCCAAAACAATAAGTCATCTCCTCCTTACAGGGTAATTAACAGAAGCAATAGAAATAGAACAGTAGATTATACAAAAGGTTGGGAAGTCCTGTTTTAACCTGAGCAACAGAACTCAAAAGTTTACAGCTATAGCTGTGTGCTCAGTCGTGGAGCCGATGCAGCTGTAAACTGATAGCTCTTGCTGGATTCACAGGGACTAAAAATCTTTGCTCTCTGTAGAGCTCTGTAGAAATGGTTCATCAAGCCATTTAGTGCAGATCTGTTGATCACAAACAAATATTAAGAGATTTAGTTTAAACGGGCCCACACAATATTTATCCCACTGTATTAGGTCTGGTCAGGTTAGAGCTAACTTTCTTTATAATCGCCTGTATGGTGCTGAATTTCAGATTTGTCGCTAAAACAGTGTTGATTACACAACAGTGGTTTAACTCTTGCAGCACAATGCTTGCACAGTATCAAGGCTTTATTTTTTTTTCCCCACTCTGCCCTCTCCCCAGTGAGTAAGCTGGCGGTGGGCAAGAAGTTGGGAGGGGACACAGTTAGGACAGCTGACTGAAGTAGGCCAAAGGGATATTCCATACCTTATAACATCATGCTCAGCAACAAAATAAATAGGGGGGGATGTCTTCCAAGTCCATGTCCAATTAAAATTTCCTTTGTTGCAAACTGTGACCATTGTCTCCTGTTTTGCTGTGCATCTCTCAGAAGAGTCTGACTCTGTCTTCTGTTACAACCCATTACATAGCTGAGAACAGACTTCCCTCTTAGCCTTACCTTCTGCAGGCTAAGTAACTCATCTCCCTCATCTTTTCCATGTACAACTTAGGCTCCAGACCCCTGACCATCTTAATGGCTTTCCAGTGGACTCTCTCCAGCTTGTCTCTCTCATACCAGGTGTTCCAAAACTGGACAAATTATTGGAGGTGCAGCATCACAACCTGGCAGAGGGGAATCATTTTCTATGACCTGCAAGGCCTGGTGTGTCAACCAGGTGGTATCTTTCCCTTTCAAGCTCCTCCTTCCCAGTTTAAAGGGTATGGCAGAACAGGGTTGACTGAAGCACAATAGCACACTGTCTCTGTTACAGGATTGTTATCAGCTTTCCCCATTAAATTAATGGATACAATTTCCATCAGTCCTCCCTCTTTTTTTTTTTTTCATTTTTCAAAAACACACTAAAATTAAGTACTTATTTTTGCCTTAGAAACCCAGCTTCTGTCCCAAGCCTTTGAAGATTCATGTCTTCTTTATAATCTTTTTATAATATGGATAAAACAATTAATATAAGGTTAAATACATACAAAAACATTTGCAGAACTAGGGCCAAAGGCAAGTAGAGAAAAAACACTATGAAACATTAACTGTTAAGTTACACTTCAATAGATACTTACCTGCTTTATTTTTGCTCCATTTAGTTATAAAATGCAGGTCATCCAAAGCAGCAGAAATTCTGTCTTGAAAGAGGTAAATCAAATGTCTATGCCAGTAAGCATTAAGCAGTAGTGGTTCTAAACTTATAGCCTGTAAGCAAAATAAGTAAATAACTTATTTATATTGCAGAAGGAACTTCTCAAATGTGCTAAGAATAGGACATAGGAAATGATAAAATTTTTGCACTGAAATGATTATTATTTTTTTAAGAAAATTCCTGGACTGACACACTTCTATTTAACCTAAAAATCTGAAAAAATTTACTAATGTCACTTTTTTATTTAAAAGCATCATGTACTTACACATATGCAGAATCAGAGTCCAAGCTACCAGAATATTCAGCACAAAATGTTAATTTAATGGGATATCACTATGTTTGATAATTTCTTTAAAATAGTTATCTGAACTATTTCCAGAAGTCAGAATTCTTCGATTTGAAAGTATGAAACAATTAACCTATCCCTATGAAAAAGGAATCAGCTTTTCAAACCATGTTGTTATGATTCCTAAAGAAAGTAGTTAACATTTCCTAACAAAAATCACTTGACAGATATTATCAATCAAATAAGATATTTCACGTATGTTCATTATGCATATAACACACACTTAACAGCCACAAGGAAATAAATATAGAGACTGATACAAATCTGAGACTGTTTTGCTACAACAGTAATTCTCAAATTTTGGTCTATAAACTATTTCTAGGATCCATAAACTACATAGGAATTGTGTTCATATATCTTAAAGAGAAAAGTCAATAACATTATCACTAAAATATGCAATAGCAATGGCAAGCAATTTTGACAGCTGATATCTGCCCATTGGTCAATGAACCACTTTGCCAGGGTGTGGATTTTTTAGCCTTTCAGATCCTTGACAGCCTGTTTCTAAAGTTTGGGGTGAATAAAAGAGACATAACATAATCATTGAGTTTCTATGAATATAGTCAATTTTCTGGTCAGATAATTTATGAATTTTGGAAGTTAATATGCACAAATGGCAGGTGCATAAAATAGGTACCTATGTCCCATTAAAAAAAAATATAGATAGATTTATCCCCAAGAGAAGCATTAACAGAAATGGTGTTATAAATGGAAATTTCACCCTAAGAAATATGCATTTTGGGAAAGACAAACTCTAGAAATAAAGTAAAATCTGAAGGGTGGATCTCACTGCAGGACACGTGGTGAACCTCCTTAAAATTTATTGTGGCTTGAGACTGTTAGCTGAAAGGAATGCAGAAACCAACATGAAGCCAATCTGTTTTGTACGTCATTGTTTCATTCCTCTGCACATTTCCAAATACTCCAACTGACTGAGCTTGCATTTTAGCAAAAGAAATGCTATTTACATTATTTAAAGGTGCTTGTTAAGATTGTTTTCAGGGACACTGGCAGATTGATGGTGTTCTACTCCTACGGAGCAATATCAACACAAAAGATCTGGTTCAATCTTGCATTATCAAGCACTCCAGTACAAGGATCATGAACCCCAAAGCAGCTGCTAAGGATTGCGTCTCTGAACACCAAATGCTGTATTAAGAGCCAGGACGTTGTTTAAGGAAAGAAGGACATCTTTTCTGCACAACATTATATAGGATTAAGTACTTTGGGGTACCAACCTGTTATGACTAGCTGTGTGTAATATGGATGTTAAATAATATGAAAATACCATACCGAAAGTACACCACCTGACTTCTCTACCCAGGTTTCACAAATGTACTGAACTATACCATTGCTTAAAGAATGTCTTTGAAAACTTTTACAGCTTCCATGTTTAATTTATAGGCTTTAAAAATACTCTTTTCATTTCTGTTCTTTCAGCAATGTTTTTATTCTGTTTTGGTAGTTTCTTTCTAGTTATGTAGGGTCTTGGGCAGAAGTAATGGCAGGTTTGCAGCACTATAAAGGGAACTTAAAAGTGTTGAAAAAATAAACATATATAGACAAACACTAGTATTATTGTATAAAATCTTAGTGTCAAATGATAGTTTAATTATAAACAGGAAATACATGACTTTACAATTTGTTTGCTTATTATGCTTTTGCAGAAATTAAAAATATATTTGTCAGCTTTGCCAGCAGCAAAACTTAAAGCAAAAGACTTTGTGTCCTTTTTGTCTGTCTTATCTCCAACTCCATATAGGAGTGTTGTATCCTGAGCATGGGTCTCCAAAGAAGCATTGTGGTGCTTGAAGAACACTAGGGTAAATAAACACAGTTTATTAAGACCCTGCATCTTCATTCTTGTGGGACTAAACTTGGATCATGCTGTCATACAAAAATAAAAGGTGGCAGTGTTCAGCTACTTATCAGCTTTCCTGGTTCTTGTTCTTCACCTGTTGAAGAACTCAGACACTCAGTTAAAAAAAAAAAGGTGCTCGATACAAGTAAAATTTGGCATTAAACTTACTTTTTCCAAGTCATCCATAGCTGACTTTAACTTGCCTAACTTTCTTTGTATTGCTCCACGCCTGCAGTAGTGAAAAGCTGAAGGATGCTCTTCCTTTTCTATTAGCTCAGTCAGTCTTCTTACTTCTTTTTCTAAATCTTCAGTAGTAACTGTTGCACCTTCAAGAAGAACAGGCTGTATTGAGTCAACTAGTTCTATTTGTAGATTTGCTTCTTGAGAGGCCACCATCTCAGTTCCTTTTAGTAGCTCAGTATCCTTCTCCTCTGAAGCAGTCCCACTAGGAGGGAAAGTTTCATCAAACCAGCAGTTCCATATTCAACTGACCCACATGCAAGCACAAGTTTGTTTTGGAATTCCACCCCTTACTTCTGCAAACTTTTCAAAATCTAACAAACAAGGAATGCTGGGGCTCTGATATTGATTGATTGCTGAAGACACCTTGATACTGAATTTATCATGAATAGGAAGCCTTCCCAGAGACATAGACCTAAGGAAAAATATATTAAAATTAACTAAGGATTCCCAGATATATTAACAATATCAAATTGCAATCTGCCAGTCAACAGCTATTCAAAAACCTATTGTTAGCTCTCTTGTTAATGATAATTTTGTAACTTATCAGCCATTTCTCCAAAACCATTATTGAAGCCGCAGGTAAGCAGAATTGTTCTGAACTATTCATGTGTCCAGAATGTTCAGCACTTATTTGCAGTTGCATGCTTATTTCCTCCAAAAGCTTCTAACTTAGGTTTAGCATTGCCCTTGTAAAACTAAGGCAATATTTCAGAGTGGACAATTATCAGCCTGGCTAAACAATAATAAATCCTAGATGGTTGACTATATCAATGCTAGATCCCAATGATATTAGGAAGAGGCCATGAGAATATAAGCAGAAGCAGCACCACTCAGAGGTGGAAAAAAGCACTGAAATTTACAAGGACATTTCCAAAATTATAATCTGGGAAAATTCATAGCTTCCAAAATGAGAACCTTCACAAATGTTCAACATCAGCATCTGCTTTGAGATGTCAAAATGAAAGAAACAGAAGTCTTTAACAGAAACACTCTTTAGCACAAACAATACTAGCCTTGCTAACACAGAAGTGAATACCAGAAGGGAATATAGATAAAATATTTTATACATATATGTATTTATAATACTATGTATCTAATATTTATAGTATTTTTATACATAAGAATCCTACTAGAAAAAAGGGAAATTAAATAAAAAATGTAGTAGACCCACGCATGCATGACAAGCAAAATAGTATAAAGATGAAACCCCCTTGGTTTAGTAAAACTGGTATGAAAGCCTTAGACAGCAAAGAACATACAGTACCCCTGTCTAAAACACGACCTAGGAAAAAGGCCACCTTCTTCCTTAGCCACAGCTCACTATACCAGTATATCACATCAGTTAAGTATCTTTAATTTTCTTAAGAATAAACCTACTGAAAGGTGCCTAAAAGCAGAAAAAAGGAGAAGCTGAATGGAAAACTGGCCTGAAGGACCAGACCTGAGCATCAGTGTAAGTACAATGTGGACGCATATGACTGTACACAAAAATAGACAACACTTGGGTTTTTTCTGTAGGTCACGCTTCAAGCATAAGTATTTAAGAAATATCAAAAAACTAGCAAGAATATTTCTTCTTTTTTTAATACTTGAATATTTTCTAAGGTACCCCATATCTGAAGTACATAAATAATAAACGTTCAGTAGAAAAATATTTAGTGTGATGAAAACGAAAGGTAAAAAGCAAACTACTTGTTTGATGTAATATACAAAGTTCACGGTACAAAGAAGGCTAGTCCAGCCTAGCATTTTGGTTTCCTAAGAACTTAGAATTTCCTCCTTGTCTCTCAGAAGAAAGAATTTTGACCATTTTAATCATGCATTTATACTTAGATAAAACTTTTTCTGTTGTTGCGTTTCCATTTAAAGTGCAGTATATACTAAACGTCCTAAAGATACCTGAGCCGTATGCAATTTTTCTTTGCATTAAAAAATACATTATTCCTAAATAACTAAACTATAATTACTTAATTTCAGAGCAGTATTTAATATTAAAAAAGATAAAAATCTGTAATTAGATAATACGACTACAAATTAAAATACATTCTTTAAAAAGGCAATACACATTAATTAAAGAAAACCTTTTAAGAATCTTTGGGGGTTGACTTAATTTCTTAGTCACAACTTCTAATTTTCCAGTGTTTATTATTTTCTTTGATTTCTTTGTTTTCTTTCTTCTTGGGAAAACAGTGTATTTAATCCCAGTCTTTTGAGGTCGTTCCGCAAGAACAATGTCATTCTCACTATCCTCTTGTCCAGTCAAAGTAGGCATTTTTTCTGCTGGTATATCTGTCTGCATTGACTGAAGATCATCACATATTTGATTCAATGGATGCTTGGTAGGGGAGCTTTTCCCGATTTCTGTCCCAACGTCTGGCTCAGCTATCTGTTGCTTCATAACCTTCAACTCTTCCATGCTGGTTTTGAAATTATCTGACATATTTAATGTAGTTTCATCTTGGAAAGCAGTCATCTCCAGAGCTGAGACTGACCCTTTAATCCAACTTGTCTGTTAAAAAAAAAAGAAACTTAATTTTTAGATGTGCATTTGAAATAAGATTTAGAGATCACATTTCCTTAGTTTTAATGGACTGGATTTTATTTTATATAAAATTGTAAAGAAAAAAAATAAAAGAGTGACATGGGGACTACACTTGAAAAAAAATTATAGTATTTAATGGGAAAAAAGTTCTGTGTACCCCAGGATATGTGTCAAAGCAAAAAGATTTGAAACATTAATTCAAAGTTATTTGAAGCTTATAAAGGGCTAAAATCAATCTTCTCTTAAGAGTATAACAAGAAATTTGAATTAAATACCCCCAGTCCTTGTAGGAAAGTTAAAATTTTAAAATCAAAAATGTATGCCACTGGTGGTGACATTTACAAAAAGATGAACTGAGATATATTCATAAACTCAGAAGAAAAGACAGGAGGATTCTGTATAATATTTGGAAGTAAAATGGTATCATATGGAAACAAGGTTAATATCTGAATGGAATTATGCACCCTCATGCTTTGTGCCCCCATCCCTGAATTGCCTGACCAAATCAAAACCAAAAGAATAACTGTTATCCTCTGGTGTTTAATTGTTATTAATTATTAAGCAAGTACTATGTGCAATAATAAATGTATTGCTTCTCAGTCTTTTTGTTAATTCCAGTTCACTAACTTGCACTATAATACTAGGCATAACACATCTTTGTCAAAGACATTAAAATGCAATTTTATGTCCACTGCCTGAAATTTACAGAGAGAAACAATTGTTAGTAATATATAAAATAAAGGAAAAAATAAAATAAGCATTGAATAATTTTGAATAATTTTTAATTAGACTCAAAGAAGCACTTTTTCAATGCTTGGTTACAGACATCTGCTAAGAATTATTTAATTTATATATTTATTAGAAGGACACTGCATCAGCCTTTAGTTTATTTTAATAATAATTTAAAGTACTCCATTTAAGTAACTAAATACTTTTCATTCTTTATCTGTGGTAATGCATTATGCCCTGTGAATTTTTGAAAAGATTAAAAAAACCTTTAACGTCACAAGTGTGCTGCTTTTTTTTTTAGGAAAATTATATTTTTTTAAAAAATCTAAGCTTCATACTGATTTATTAAAAAGCTGAAACTCAATGTAAAGCTATTATTTATCATTACATGTATCTATCATTAGCTGTCATTTATCACCAAATTAAATAGTTTGATTGCAAATTGCATAAATATTGAATTGTTACTTGATAAATTCTTATAATGAACTATGCAGAGTTTTGCTAAAGGATTGCTAGCTGAATTCAACAAGACTACTTCTATTTGAGCATGTAACTAGTACTTTAAAAATCAAGCATCAATGTTTAGTTTGAATTGCAAATCTGGCGTTTAAATTATTTTATTTATCATTGCATACAAACTGCTGCCATGCTTCATGTCTGTCTTCAAAATAACATGGCCACAACATTTTAAGTAGGTCTTTATGGACTATATAGAACTTTTAAATAAATACATACTCCTCAAATTCCTACTCAAAATCAAATTTGTTAATAAAATATTACTTCTATAATGCTATCAAGGTCATCTTTGCACAAGTGTAAAATTTGCAAGGTTTATTGCTGCTTTATGTATTTTGTGAAACAGCTAACATAACTGCAATAGCCATAAAAGTACATAGCACTTTACAGATTGGAAACTTGACAACAGTGATGCCCTGATATGTCTGAATTCCAAGGACCTGATACAGCAAATCTTTACTCAGATATGTTGTTCCACTCATTTCAGGTTAGCTAGAGTACAATCTACTCACACTTATCTCTATCCAAATGCCTGTAACGTTAAGAGGGTTTCTCATTGCAAAGCTATGTTCTTCTATTTAATGTAACTAATCCACTTGAAAAAAGACCTTTGAGACTCTCACTTTTGCATCTAATAGGAAAATACTAAGTTAAAATCAGTTCAGTGGAAAAATTTCTTCCACGAAATCACAGTTCAGGAACAAATACAAGTAAATATAAAATAATACCTCTGAGCTCTCACTGTCAGAAAAATCAGGCAAGGACTGGCATCTTCTCAGTAAACTTTTTGTCTATAGATAAAACAAAAAGCAAAATAAGTCTGAATTAGTCTGAGACTAATATGAATAGAGCTTTCAGATACATTCTGCTTTTAAAAGCAGAGACTGCCAAAAATAGAGCTAATGTCCAAAGAAATCTGTATTTTCACCAAAAAAAAAACCAACCCCACCTTTGTCAGAGTGAAGTAAGGACTGCATTTGTCTGGATTTCTGGATGTCTTAAGCCAATTGACTGCCAGATGTTCAAAAATCCAAGACACATTCAATGTACTCATATAGATTAATGCTAAAGAGCAAGCACAGTCAGTGGACACACTCTATATATGTGCAGTAGATACTCCAATCTCAGAACACACTGTGAATATGTTATACTGTTGATCACCTAGTGAATTTACTGCGTGTATGGAGATGTCTTTCCAATGAACATGTTTTAAGCCGGACACTTCTTAAAAATGTCATATTCACTCCACATTAAATGACATTAGTCACACACACATCCTATCTTGGGAATCCCAGACAAAAAAATGGCCACATAACATCACCACAACCATAATTTCCAATGAGAATATTACATCTTCCTAAGAATCTGTATGTGCTTCATCTGTTTTTAATTGTTGTTAATAGACTTACTTGTATCATAGTAACAGTTTTCTTTTTCAGTAAAAGAGATGTTCCCAATAGGTCCACAAGTAAACACGCAATAAAATATAATATTTTAGTAACTGCAGACTTTATGACTTCCAATTATTATATCTAATGGCCCAGTCAACCTGTAGGCAAAGGACTACCAGCACTTTTCATCTCTGCTGGACAATTCCAAATCAGTTTATGGTTACATATACAGCCATAACCTCTTTGTTCCTGAAGTCAAACATGATACAAAATTCCAAATACTTTTTAGCCAAACACAAAATAACTATTTTAAGTTGCTGCTGCCAGAGGATGTAAGACACATGAAAAGCTGATCGCAGAATTCTTCCTTTTTGACATAGTAAATAAGATTCTCCTCATTATTTTTAGCCAGCTCCTGCAAGAAATATTCAAACCAGCAAGTGCTCCTTTATCATAATTGAATTTACCTTTTTGTTCCACTTTCATGTCATCTACAAGTCACATACTCTTGAATGACATACTCTCAGACAGCCATAGTCACTATCAAAAAAGCTTCTTTCAAGGACAAAAGCAAGTGCATCTTGCCCAGCATGTTTCACCTTCAAATAGGAAACACATTATCCACCAGATCTTAACTGCTCTAATAGTCCAAACTTGCAGAAGGAACCCTAAATTTTAATATAAAACAGTGCCTCCAAACACTAAATTATACCTGGGAGCTCAGCTGCAGCAATAATATGCTAGCCTCAGTTTACCCATTTCTGGCTGCAAATACATCCACTCATGCATTAGTTTTCCTCAGTTCCAGCTGAGGTCTCAGCAACATTGCTGGCCAATTCCAAGGTTTCAGCTGTGTTTTAGCTACCGAACAACTCAGTTATACCTCAAATTCTCTGGCAAAGAAATATTTTCAGCTTACTTCCCATAGGATTTGGGTAAGCTTTTACACATTTCCACCTCTCAGATCTATTCACTTGAAATAGCTAACCCTATCTAAACACATGTAACTGAACACCATCATTAGGCACTTCAGGTTCTCTGTGGAGCTCACAGCTCTCATTTCCCACAGTGCCTCCATGAACTAGATCAACAGTGTTTGAGATAGTCAGGATTCTGTAACTGGAAAGACCCACACCGCAACTTAGAGCCATACTTCAATTTTTCACTTGCAAATCACCTGTGTAGAATTGTTTGCCTATCCTTTAATATTATGTTCAGATAAATTCTAGATAAAAAAAATTCACACATTTGGAAACATCTCTTTTCCCCTATTCTGCTTCTTGACTCGCAGTTTTTTAGATTTCTGGGCATAGTGAAACATCCAGTAAGCCACTCCATTGAGATATGTCATATTACTCAAAACCTCTTATTTATATCACAGGCCCTCCCCTAAATCATCATATAGTGCTATAATAATGCAAAATACGAAGCATCTTTAGGATATGCAATGACTCTTTCCAAGCACAGTCTCAAGTTTCAAAAAGTAAGATTTAGCATTTTCTAACTATTAAAAAATAAACAAATATCTAACATAAAATTGTTTCTAGAAGTCAACTATATAGAAATATTTTGTCTTATGACTGGATCTTCAAACTAAGAATTGTTTTGCTAATCTTAATTTTTAGTGTTACATTAAAAAAAACTGTATCGTAATACACACCAGTCCATAATCATAGAAATCATGATCATCTTGCTCAGCTTCTAACTCTTCATGATCAGTGAAAAAGTCTTCAAATACAACATCCTCAATAACATTGCTCTGAAATATTAATACATTTGCATACTTCAATTTGTACAATACTATTATTTTAATCAACTATAGAAAACATACATAAATAAATAAAGCCTATAATGCATTTGACCTAAAGATTTATGATGATCAAGACCAACATCACAGAAGCCATTTATCTTAGGCTTCTGATGGAGCACATTCTTTAATGTGATCAAGAATTACATGGTGCAAAAGGGGCAGAGACCTGACGAAACGGATTATTGCTACCTGATTCTCTAAAGTTTTCATCTTTAGCTTTGGTAATTCATGTCACATTGCAGTAGTCCATATAGTAACAAGAGCACAGGTCTCAATTTGGTCATAGTAAGGCTAGGAGATGGGGAACTATGTCAGGTTTATTCCTGCTATCAATTAATCCATGTATAGATATGCTTTATCTCTTGGACAGGAGTGTGAACTGGTTATGGAATGCTGTTTCTCGGTAACCTTTGCCATATGAAGGTGCAGAGTGCTACAAATATGGGCATAAAATAAGGCATGCCGTTTTACATGAACAGCTCATCTCTCGCAATAATGTAATCACAGTGGAGATTTTACATTCAAAACATTTCAAAACTCAAAAACATTGGCATTTTCTAAAATGGACTTTGTTAAATACATGAAATATTGTATTACATTTTAATTGAAATCACTGCCAGCATAGCATAGCAGAAGAAAAACTATGCAAGAGTAGCTTTCAACATAAATGTAAAGACATTAAGCAAGATAATATAATAGCAAGTGGTAATTAAAATAATTACTACCAGGAACTTTATTATTGTAGAAAATGAAACAATACTATTCAATACCTACTATTACAAATTGTACAATGAATTATATTCTGTGCTTAGAATATACAGAAGTGTTAATAAGATAGCAGCATAAAATACAACTATTACAGTTAACAAACATAATGTTAGAAAAGGACATGTATTTCTGCAAAAGATGGGAACACTAAAAATACATTTAAAACATTTACCTCATATGTAGGAAATAAAATTTCCTTTAATGAAGAAATTGGAGCAGAGAATTTTGGTGGAGCTGGAGCCCAAAACATTTTTAAAGCTTCTGGATAAATTGAAACCTTCAAAACCAATACAATTCAGTTATCAACTAACATAAACCCAGTTTATAAATGTCTGTACTGAATCTGAACTATTGTTTTCTGCTAAACATGATTTTGTCAAAAACAACCCCACTGAATACAACAAAATCCTGAGAGCTACAGGGCTCCACAGCCTGAATGAACTACCTGGTTTGCTCTTTTAGTGGTTTTGTTTGTTATTAATTAGCACATTAGTGTATTTTATTAGTTCAGACAAGGAATTAAGAACTGAGAGAGAGACACGAGGTTTTAGAACAACATTCCCCATTGGTGAAAATCTCCATATACATTTTTATATTGCATACTGTCAAATGTTGAAAAATCAGAAGAACTTTATTTCCAAGGTGTTCTGTTCTTTTGTTGCATGACAATAAAAAAACCAACATCTTTTTCCCCCTGGATTTTGTGTCTTCATTTGTAGGGCTGTGCATGTACAGCACACATTTATTAAAATTATTTCTTACTTTTTCTCCTAACAGTTGCAGTTGTGGCTTTTTAAGACAATATTCAGCTACTTTTTGGCGTTCAGTTAGATTTTTTGATGTATGAGGGGGAAGAAAGTGAATCCCATCCATCCGATTATTCTGGAATTGCTCTGAAATAGGAACTCCTTCATAATAAATTCTGCAGCAACATAAAAGATGAATAAATTACTCTGACTATGTCAATTATTAACAACCAAGCTATTTCTGTGCTGTTAGAGACAAAGAAAATTAGGTAAAATTTAAATCAAATTAGAAATAATTGATGAATAAAATGTCTTTTCTAAACTAAAGATTGAAATTACTTAATATACAATGGAAATCTAGTGCCAAACTTGTAATTTTTGTAGTCACACACCAAATAATTTTAAGATGACTTTCATGATCTGGTCCACAGTGTATATTACAGAAGTCACAAGAAAAACATAACACTAAGCTCTAAATTAATATGAAAGGCATTACATGCATAACTTCATGCATGGCAAATACACCACTTGAGTGCTGTACTTACAGTCAGATATACTTAAATGCCAAAGAGAACTGATTTCAGCAGGAATGTCTGGCTGATTTTGAACAGCACCTTATGTGATTACTTGGGGATTGGATTCTGATTTTTTGTTTGCCCCTTTTTTTAAATAAATCTACCTATGGCAAACACCTCACAAAAGGAATATTTCACTTCAGAAATTTGTAGTCTGAAATAATTATACATTCCAATTTCCTATCTATTTACACTTTCAATTTCCAAAAATAGTGAACACTTTTACCTAACACAGTAACTCATAAGTATGTTTATATATGCATATGTGTGTGTGTATATATATATGTATAAAACCCTGTAATAACTGTTCTACCTATATTTCCTTTGTTCCTGGCACCTCTAAAGGGAAATTCAGATTTGAATGATCTATTACTACTACCAAGCTGGTAAAGCTACTTTAGAGATTAGTAGCAACAACTATTAGCATTTATCACTTAAACAGATATTTTACAGGATTTATACATAAAATTATAAAGAATATTTTTATTTAACAGAGAGTAGAAGTTACATTTATATTTTTTGCTATTTTCTTGTAGCTTGTTTTATAGTACAATAATTACTGAAGTTCTCACTTATATAGTTCTTACTGTACTAGCAATTACAAGCACAGAATGCAATAAATGGTGAAATATGTAATACATATACAAAAGAACAAGAAAAAACACTCAATTTCATATATTCAGGTATCCATAAATGTATGTAAATTAAAATACACATTACATGGAACACTTGACTTTTCTCAACACGTTGGCATATGCCAACAGTGACATCTACTGGTGTTAGTCAGGTTTGGGGTAGGTTTTCTGCTAACACTAAATTAATAATGACGTTTCTTTGTGCATTCATGGAACTAAATTGTGCAACTTCTGTTACTTGCAATTTCACTGTCAGACGTATACCTGCTATAGTGGACTTGATTCTCATTTATGCTAATTGCAATGTATTTCCATTTTAAGACCTATTTAAATTATCAGAATACTGTGTAAATGAGGGGTCTCAACATAACTGAGAACTAGCCATTTGATTTAGCAAACAAAATGCCTTCTGAAGTACATTTGGATGTTTAAAAAGGAATCCTTAAAATGTATCATTAGCCCAGAAGTTGTAGTTCTTACACAGAAAGAAAGATTATAGATCTGGGAGTAGTTCTTGAACTCTTTTCTGGAATGTTCCTTTCTTCAAGTGGAAGCTTTGACAAAAGACCTATTTCTTAAAGAGAAGAAAAACAAGAACTGAAAACCTAACTTTTGACAAGTGTTTGCCCTTCCTAGTTTTTCTTTACATCTAAATATTTGATGGTTCTGACTCTTCAAGGTGGATGTCTGCATAAAAGCAACGTCAAGTGAAGTTATACAAGATACAAAAAGGTATAAAACAATCAAAATTTTCCTCAGCATTTGGCAGCTAAAAGTATTTTAAATGAACAATATAAAAAGAGCTGTCCCTCTTTTAGGGCACTTTTGTCATAAATAGTTTTCAATTCAAGGAATTTATACTAAGAAAGCAACTGTGAGTTAATGTGAAACAGCATTCAGACTTTTCATTTCTGAAGAGACAAGCAACATGGAGGAAAGCTCCAAGTAATAATAATACTGATCTAGTAATACTCTGTTTCCATCTGCTGGTAAAGAACTGTAAAATCAGAATGTCTTAGGAAGATGAAGGCATTCCTGCATGAAGGAATCTTAACAAACATAACGTGAAGCTACAAATCCTGTTAAAATTTTTGTAGAATATCTGCCAGGAACAGGTTTGACTATCCATATATAACCTTCATAAAAATATATTTAGCTGAATACTCGTCTTCATAGCTAAAAAAGTAGCTTTTTAAACTCTCAGATAACTAATGTCTGCAGAGTATGCCAAGATTAAACAGGAGAGCAAAAGCAAGGCACCTTTGCTATCTGATGAAATAAACTTAATACAGTTAATCCCAGGAGAGTGTTGTAGCTGACCTTGGGAAGTTTATAGCTGGATAAGTTGATACACCCTGCTTTGCAAGACATTTTTGGGGGACGTGAATAAAAAGTTACATATATTTTTAAGCCTGTGGGTATTTTTCATAGTGAAGATGATACTTTAAAGCAAGAAAATTATTGCTTGCCTATCTGATCTACCATAAAATCCTACCACTGTAGGCTTCTTTGGTCTTTGTTACAGTCAAACAAGATTATTTCACAGAAGAACTCAGAACTAGTACAGAAAAAATATAGATCTATTGCTATTTAAATAGTTGACAAAGTAATTTGAATGTTACTATCCACTACACAGAAATCATGCTTACCCCCACATAGATCATTTGCATTTGTGAAATTAGCTAAATGCAGGGAATTGGTCAGTAATAAAATGTGATCGGCTTAAACAGATCTAAATTAGTGTCAGGTAAATGATACCTGTGACCTTCAAGACTCACATGAGGCAACCAGTTTTAAAAATTAAAACCAGAAGATTATGGTAGATGGTACCACTAGATGGCAGTGCTCCAAAGAATTTAGTTTTCTAGATCTCAAGGATTAAACGAATTCAGCAAGGAATTTTGGTATGGGCTTCTTTTTAAACTTTAGTTCTCTTCATCTCCGGAGAATGTAGCTCTCAATGTAAAAATTTTTTCCCAAAAATTTCTACTGACTCATAAAGCTCAGACACACCCTCAATTTTCTCAACCTGTTGGCTACTTCTTGAAAACCAAACCATTCTCTTCTTCAAATCCCGTCCTCCCATAGCTTCTACAATTCATCTCTCCTAGTTCCACTCCCATCTAACTCCTTCAGCTTCCTGGGTATTTCAAGGGATTCTGTCCTCTACTCTCTTCTCTTCTTCCTGTACTCTATTTCTAGTAACCACAGAATCACTAAGGTTGGAAAAGACCTGTAAAATCGTCAAGTCCAACCATCAACCCAACACCACCATGCCCACTAAACCATGTCCCACAATGTTCTAGTGAAAGACCATGTACACGTTCCCTCTCCATGGTAATGAATCAGAGAGTGATTCATCACTCTGTTCTGCACCAACAAAAAAGATCAGATGATCTTCCCCTTAGGGATGTCAAGCTGCCAGTGCCAGCTCAGCAAGGCCGAAAGATAAGGATCTTATGAGCCTCTCCCTTTTCAACCTTCATGGCCTCCCCACTACTTACTTTCTTCATCACTATGGCTAGCATCCCATCATTCACACAGGCTCAGAACACAGGCATCATTCACAACATTCTAAAATTGAAGTCTTTTTCTAATCTCTCTACAAAGCTGAAGTCTGGTATCTAATTTCATCTCGCTTGCTGCTGCATGCACTTCTTTAGCCTAGACAAGCATCACCTTGTTCTGTTCATATTCATGCAAAGCACTAATGCAAAGATCACAGTTGCTTCCTTTGAATGTTATCCCATTCTTTGAAGTAATAGAAAAAGAGAAGCCCATTCAAATATAAGATGCTCCTCTGCTTTCAAAGCCTTCACAGCCGTTCCTTTTTTGTCATTTCTAGATCAGTAAAGCAATAACAACTTCTATTTTTGTGACTTCTGACTCCATCACTGACTTCCTTTTTTTCCTTTTTGAACATCTTTTTGCCCACCCTCATGCTGCCTCTCACATCTGAGAAAAGCTCACTACAGCCATCAATTTATTCTCTCAGAATTTCCTTAAATCCTTTTCCACCATCACCTGCAAAACAGTTAATGGCTGGGCTACTGGTATGCTGAAACCCCTGCTTACAATGCTGATCAGTGTCCTTGTTCTCATTGAGTCCTTATATTCTCTGTATCTGTCCAACAGACAGAAAATGCTGCTGAATCAAAAGCAAACACTCCAATTATGGCCATGAATTATATTCACATGCTACCCAAATTCCTGACAGAAGCAGAAGCTCACAAAAACCAAAGGGAAACATCAGGGCCTAATCCTGTACCCTGAAATAATGCCATCCTTGATGGTTAGGGTAATCTTGACTACATCAAAATAATTCAATAACTAAAAACTTTCATAAAGCAATTTATGAATTCATATTTTAAGATCAGAGAGAAGCATCATGATTACCCAACCTAACCTTCTAAATAATACAGGTGATAAAATTTCATCAGTATTCCTGCATCAAGCTCGTAATTTGCTGGGTGAAACTCAGGATATATCTCAGAAAGAAATCCAGTTTTGATTTAAAGGCTGTAAATAATGGATAATTTCAGAAGCTGCTACTTTCATTGCTATACATTGAAATCTTATAGCTACTCTCAATTTGTCTAGACTGAAACCTCAACTACTGGGTCCGTTATGTTTTTGTTTAGCAAATCCTCTTGCATCAGAAACTATACCATGGAGGTAACATATTCAAACCAACTCTATATCTCTTGTGTAAAACCAACATAATGATCTTTTAAAATGTCTTAATATAGAACTGGTATTCAAGAAAAAGAGAGATTGCATACAGGAATCGACACTTCTGCTTGCTCCCCTAGAATGGTATTTGGAACACTCTGTTGAGTATATTAAGTTTACAACATTCCTAGAAACCTTCATATGGAAGAAGAATCACAGATTTAGCCAACAGGAAATCTGGTGCCCCTCTCTGGAGCTTAGGTTTTTCAGGGGCTGCAGGCAGAAATTTCCCTCCATTTCAAATCCAGAACACAGAGGCCTCTTCTAAGGGTGGATGCATCTATTCTTACAAGGAAGGGCAAGGTGATTTTTTTTTTTCTTTTATAAGAGAGGAAAAAAAGCAGAGTGGTAATTTCCACCTCTTTATGATAATTCATTATTGAAGCACAGAGCCAGGAAATGAAAATTCATTGCTTATCTGAGGATCCAAACCTCACTCACCATTAGATTATTTGACCATTCTGGGTACAGGAAGTTGTGCTGTTGAGCAGAAAAGAATGCAAAAGTCATGTAGTCAAGAGACAGAACAAGTGGTGACATGACTATCTCAGTTGTTAGAGCACTTACCTGGAACAGAAAAGCTCTGAATAGTATTTCTAATCCCAAAACTTTTTTTCTGTATTATTGCTAATGTCTCACCTCCTTTATTTTAAGGTAAACATGTTTAATTTAAAGTTCAGAGAATATTACACAGCCATCTTCTGTTGCTTATCTTTCAAGACTGTAAAGCTCCTTTCAGAGTTACTGCTTTTCAGAATACAATCTACCCTCCTACAAAGGATGACCCTAATCCCCTATTCTTATCCTTATGACCTTGCATTTGGCTGCACTAAAACGCATGTTTTTCAAGTGAGCCCAAGTTAACAAGCTACACAAATTGCCCTGTAAAACTGACCTAGCCTTATCCTTATTTACCACTCTACCTTTCTTCAGATCACTACAGACTTTATGAGCAGGAATTTTGTATTTCTGGAGCTGGTGATACATAGAAACTGTAAGTAGCAAAATGCCAGTCTGAAAAACTATCAGGAAAAACTTGAGAGTATTAAGGCTCCAATTCTGAATTTTTTGACTTTACTATATAAACTAGAAAGTCACAAAAAATCAAAGATGTAACCAAAGTAATAAGCAATGAAATAAGAATATGCTTCTTATTCATTCATACGCATATTTTTTTAGTGCAAAAGATGTTAAAAAAACAAATTAGAAAAAAACAAGATTTAGGAATTCACTACCATCAAATATAAAAATTGGTAATATAATAATATGATAAAACTGAGTAGGTTTATTCCAAAATACATTTACATTTCCTCACTACTTCTTATAGAAGAAATTTTTTGACAGATCTCTTTTTACATGCTGCATCAACCTCAGAAAAATTACTTATTATGCATTTTGTTCTACTTCAGCTCCTCATTCACTAAAGATGCAGGATCCTGCAGTTATCACATGACTACCTTTTACATATGCAATGAATACTTTTGACTACAAGTTTATCTAGGTCCCAGTTCTGTATGTGCTTAACTTTGTGCATATGTTAAGCTCAACAGAACTATACTCAATTACTTAAAGTTATGCTTGTTCCTAAGTGCTTGTAGAATCAGGATTGAGGTAAGATTGTCTCTGTGATAAAGGGCTAGTGGGTGTGCACTTTAAACCTTTTACTATTGCAGAATTTTACATTCACAGACAGCCTACTCTATTTGCTCAGTATTTCTTGTTATGTCAATGGGACCTCTCATGTGAGTAGAATGAGGTATAAAAATTAAAATATTTATAAACTAAATTGTAACATATAACTTAAAATATGTCTATAAAATGCAATTTATTTTTAAAAACAAACAATATATTTTACATTCTAAGCAAGATACAAGACTTTTAGTACCCTTGTTCTAATTATTTTAAAACACATCTACCAAGTAAGGCAAATTTTTTTCAAATCTTTTTCTTTGCCACTTCTTTGAAACTACTAAATACTGAAACACCATGAAAGTTATTTCTCAACATATAATCCTTTAACTTAGAAAATTAATTAAATCATAGTAACTCTGAAAATAAGTAAGTTCATACCTTTTGCTTTCAGATTGCTCTTTCAAATAAATACATTTGGAACACATTGTTTCTTCCTCCTTATTGTCTGTGTCCTCTGCTGTAAATAAGATATTATGACCTCTTCTGTCTAAAGTATGATAAACTCTAGAAACCAGTTGTAAATAAGGAGGCAATATAAAACTAGGAAAAGCAGTACATAGACGATGAATGCTGGGATAATGTTGACCTCTAAAAAGGAAAACAAAAAAATCAAGAATCTTAATATCCATTCTCTATATTCTAAAGAACATAGTTTATCAAATACTACATCATGACATATATCAGACCATAGGATATAAATTGCTAACATAAATACTTGACAAAGTAATTTCTACTAAAATTAGAGATCAAATTATTTAGAAAAGAAAAACAGGTAAAAGCTAAAATGTCGGTAATTTTCAAGTAAAAAATAAGTGCAGTAGTCACAATTTTACTTTCCCAACTTAAGTAGAGCTTTCACTTGCTGCATGGAAAACTTAAACCAAGTAATGCTGATTTACAGCTTAAACTGGGTATGTGAATAAATGTTATGTTAAAATGTTACATATATATTCATCTGCAAATTCTCTCCCATGACAGAGTACCTCGTAAATACTCTCAAAACTTTTAATTAGTTTTATGATATGCCGTCACTTAAACTTCTTCCTAGCTTTTCAATTCAGCTGTTGATTTTAAAGGAAACACCGGGTCTTTGACTATCTTTGAAAAGTTAATAACTAAAAAATTCTACCATTTAACCCTCCAATCTAAGTTGTGCTGAAGATGATGAAAGTCTATTGACTTCCACAGGCCATGGATCAAATTCTAAAAACAGTCTTCAGCTACTGTATGAACTCTACAAAGTTAATAAATGTCTAACGTGCAGACAGTTACAATGTGAAGAGCAGTATATGGAAAATGTCCGAGATGTAAAAAACTCAGAAATGGCTCCCCAAATGTATGCTACTTTTAATGAAAGTTCATAAGTATCTTCATATTTTAAGAGAAAATCCCAAATGAAAATGGTTAAAACTCCACTTTGAAATTACACTGAATAGTTTTCAGGTTTAACTATTTTTCTGAGGTTCTCCTGAGACAATGACATTTTCAACAACTTGGTTTTTGTTTTATTGAGAACTATGCCTTATGTTATAAATAAAAAATATAAATATAAAATAAAATAAAAATATAAATATAAAGGGGAAATCAGCAAGAACTACAAAGTGAAGTAAGGCAAAACACAAGATTGATTTATCATACAATACATATTCAAGTTACAAAAATAATATTTTATATTTGCTTACGTTTTCTGAAAAATAATGACAGCAAAAAAGTAGAATATAAAAATCACACATGTAAAGAAAAAACCCACGAAAATCAGTGTAATATAACAGAAATTTGACTCACAATCAAGAAACTATCACATCAAGTATATACCAGATATATCTGTTACATTAATATAGTTTGAGTCCCTAAGTTTATAGGCACATGACAACCCAACAGGAAAGTGTCAGTAAGTCTTTTAATTTTAATTAGAACTGCTCAAAATATTTTTTTCAAGCCATACAACTTTAATGTATAGAAAAGAGCCTAGTTACTTTATGCTTCAACAAGACAGTTTCACCAGATCTTACAATCCAAAGCCTCTACTGAAATCAGTGGCATTTCTGTCTGAATGAGAACAGGGTCAAAGTTATGAAATAAAACGTGAAAGTTAAACATAAAAATGAAATATCCAGTTTGAAAAGCAACTCAATCACACAACACATGAGACTAATTAGGATTTAAGGCATGCTTACAGCAACCCCATTTAACACAAAGGATAATTTTTTTAACTAATTGAATACATTTACAGCATAAACGGAAATAAGTAACTGTTTTGGAGTGTGAAATCAGAGATCAGTGCTTTAATAAGTAGATGACATTAATTTAAAATTAGAAAGAAATATTTCACACTGCGTTTTTAACTTGATAGAGAGTATATAATCTTCATAAATCTTTATAGTAGTTTACCTCAGAATGCTCTAACACAGTTCACTTTCTCTGCAATGCAATTACCACACAATTAAAAAAAAAAAAAAGGTGGCAAACAGTTTAACTTTGAACTTACAATATTTGGAGTGATTTCTGTAAACGATGGCAGGCAAAATAGTTTTTAAATTCTCTAGGAACTTTTTCTCTAAGTTTTGTCATTTAATTTAAATAAATAAAAACAATTTTAATGTTATTTTAATTGCATTATCATAACTGGTGTTGTATAGAAGTTTATCATTTCATTGAATTAACTAACTGAATGCTTTATCAATGTAAACTGAAATATTTGGGGCATGCTGCAGGTAAAGGTGAATGTTTTTACAGCACATACTCTCCTAAAACAGACTATTTATCATTCTTTGGAAAAAAGGGGACATGAAAAAACAATACTATGTGTGTGGCCTACATTACCTTCACTTAATGCACTAAATACAGGTTTTTTAGAAAATCGTGCAGTTTCTGCACCATTGATAATCTGACAGTAAGTATTTATTGAAGGTAAAACACTCATTGTCTGTTGACACTATTTGTTTTAATATATAATCTTGCTAACCAAATGATCTTTAAGCAATGCAGATAAGCAATGGCATGCAAAGGGTCACTTAAATGCCAATTTGACTGTTTCATAAACTTAAGCATTCTTTTCCCATGACTATTCTCAGCTACTTAATTGAAAGTATTATCCATTTACAAACTTTAGGCCTGCCATAAAAAGGCTCTCTTCTGTATCCAATAGACCTTTCAGGACCCTAAGAACAACAAAAGCTAATAATTAAAGCTGCTTCTTTTTTTTCCCCTTTTCTCAATAGAGAAGTGAAGAAGCAACCTATGGTACATCTAAACAAAGCTATCTATAAAGATCTTATTAGCAGTGAAGACCATAAAACTGAAGAGTCTCACTTGACATGGGATGGACAGGATCAGTTAAATTAGGACACGGTCTGTACTACTTTTGTAATTTTCACTCCTACTACAGAACGACAGATACAACCTATGACAAGAACAAGATAATAAGCAGTTGTCCTTAAATTACAGCTCTCCATGTAAAATCTCCTGAATTTCAGACAAGCACTGACTGTAATACAAATTCAAGTTAATGAATTTTTAATACATCTTCTCTATTTAAAGATGATGACTTACAGCTGGCATTGCTTATATTAAATTTGTGGTATTTTCCATTGTTTGTTTTTAATTATTTTGATTAGATTATGCTTGGAATTGTATGGACAAATTCAACCCCCACATAAGCAACTTCAGTTTCTACTGCAGTCAAGAGAAGTTTCATCTGCATACAGCAGGCCTGAATAGGCCCTCTGGATTTTAAAAAACATAAATCAGAACTATTTCAAGGAGATAAATAGCAAATTAAAACTGGAGATACCAAACTAAACTTGATAATTTAGATCAGAAATTGCAAGTGTTCAGATCCAAATTCGGGGGGACGGCATTGTTTCTTCTCCAAACTTATCTATCATGCTATGCACTAATAACTTAATATATTTTCAATATTTTCTTATAATAATGAAATAAGATTAAAAAATTACTTGACATTTGAAGCCTGAGGAGGCAGAGATTGTTGCAAGCCATATTCCTTTTGTAGCTCTTTCTGAACTTCATTCGGTTTAATTTTTGATATTGCTTTTCCTTCCACCTGTAACACATCCGAGGATGGAGCCTAAAATGTTCATGAACAGAAGATAAACACAGTGTTACAAACTGGTAAGTTATATTGATATTTTCACACCAACTCTGGAGTAGAACAAGGAGCAATGGCACACAAGCAACTCTGACCATCAGAAAACACAATTCAATTAAACTAAAGTAGTTTAGAATTGCTGTCACTACGCAGATTATAGCAGCACCCACAGCTATTCAGGATACAAAACAAGCTGAAAAGTGTTGTAAAACAAAATTTCCAATGTGCCCTACCTAAATTGCATTTCTGAATAGTGTGTAAGATGCGTGTATTTCAATATATTAATCAAAAGAGCATCAAAATCATAATATTACTGTTCAGAACTATTAAACCTAGAAAAGCATGAACACATAAAATTTTTATTATATTTTTAAGCGAATTCAAAGAGATACACATAGTTTAAAGGATGACATTTTTAGAAAAGTTTCTTCAAGGTTTTGTTTATTAAATACAGGAGCTTCAGCAGGAATACAGATGGAAGGAATTCCTACTCTTCCCACCCACAGCTGCTCATTCCTATTTATTAGAGCACCACCTGCTTAGTTGTGCCAAAAATTGTTTTTTCACACTGTGAAATAGATCAGGTAACTGATCCATGTTGAAAAAAAAAATACTAAAAGAAATGTGAAAGGAAGGCAGAAATTAATCCAGATCTCTGATTCCCTTTGTAGAGTGTCCCCACATAGAAATTTTGTGGGGGCAGCTCACTGTAATCCAGGAGCAAGAGTAAACAGCAAGGAAAAGGAACTACTGAAGTCATCATTGCTGCCAAAGCATCTACATGTGTTTCATAAAACTCAGCTTCAGGATCTATACCCTTGTGCTGCTTTTCCCATATTGTGATGGCCTCCAGAGGTCCCTTCCAACGTCAACCATTCCACAATTCTGTTTCCTGCAAACTGTTAAACATCTTCCTAAAACAGACTAGCAATGCCATCAATAAAAAGGATTCTTCTGAACTCCACTTAAAAGCTTACATACATAACACAACAAAGCAGGATCAAGAAAATAAAGAAGTATAATCAGAGCGTAACAAAGACAGACAGAAAGAGAACAACACAGTGGGGAAAAGGAATTTTAAAGTGCTTTGTCTTGAAAAAAATTTCTCTCTCAATATGAAAAGTAAGTCCACTTTTTTGCCCAGCTCTTCCTGATACACCATGGTAATTATGTCTGTAAGGCTGGCTAGCTTAATTTATAGGAACCCAAAGAATACAACTGTTGTGCCCAAATGCCTTTCTAATTAAGATTTTCAGTCACATATCTGATTAAATGAATCACAAAAGCATAGGATTTTACTCTTCTTTGTCCACTCACATGCTTTAATTATCCCAGAATATAACTGGGCACAATGTCTGTATCTACTGACAACTTCAGCAGTATTTAAGTTCTTAGAAGAAATCACTGCATGAAAAAATTATGGAAGTTTATAGGTCATAAACAAGTATATTAATCACCAAGTAAAAGATACTGAGAACTGTAAAAGATACCTAAATGAGTCACTACCTTCTGAAAAGGCTTATTCAAAATTAAGATGGTTTCATATATTGTCAGTTTATTTTTGAAACCAACACCTCTGTTTATATCAGCACATACATGAAAAAATATGAAGGACTGAAGTCAGATGTTTGATGTTTACCAGAGAAACTGGAAGTCAAAGTTTTACATGGAGAAAATAGGCTAACAAAATAAGGAATACGGAAAAGTTTGAAAGTAATATGTCTTCCTGAAAATGTATCATTAAAATGAGCCAAATATAAGACTATGATTTTTGCTTTTGAATGTCAGGTAAACGTTTCTGTTATGATCTCTTGTCCAATTTAAAGAAGAAAAGTAACCCGATTGGATGCATTGCCATTACCAGCTTTTGGAATGACCAGATACTCAAATAATTTGAAAAAAAATGCCATGTAAGTGACATCCAAAGTAACAGAAGATACTCAGCAACATTTGTCGATGTCTTAGACACCGACGTGGTTAATGAAAACCTCCAAAACTAAAATTACAGCAGCTACTATTTTAAAATCATAAGCCAAAGTTCTGTGATCTCATCTTTTTTGTGAAACATCACAAAGGGGGACTTCAACATACTGTTGCTAATAAATTATGGAAACTATACTAAGTAGAGAGGAGTTCCTTTAAGCCTAATATCAGAGAACATGAGCCAACACACTTACTATTAGATGGACATTTTAAATTTATATAATCTCATATTTTATTTCATGTTCTTTGTAAAAATGTTGATGAACTAACACCTAACTTTTTAATCAAAATATTTATGTAATTCTGTTACAGATGTAACATAAAATTACAATAACTAAAGCAAATATCTGCATTTTTTCATCTGCTTGTGTATAACCAAATTTGCATGTTCACCTTCACAATCAATCAATTTATCTTGAAATTGCATGGGCCCTGCAGCCCACTAAGCAAAGCAAAATAATTTCAAAAAATATGATGTCACAGAAAAATGCCGATGACTAGTGTTCTATAGAAATACTAATATACAGTACATTGCCGTTACTCTGTATCAAATAGTTCTGCTAAGGATGCAATAGAGCATTTAGCTAATACATATGGGTTCTTAAAACCATTTCTCTTTCTTTTTCTAAAATTTTGTCTCCATTATTTTTTCTGTGTGTAAAAGTGAAAGCATGCACTTTCAAATTAAATAATATATTTAAATTACGTACTACTTGTGTTAAATAGAACCAAATCACAGAATCACAGAATCACTAAGGTTGGAAAAGACCTGTAAGATCATCAAGTCCAACCATTACAAAAAAAAAGGTATGTTAACTTTTCAGGTGCCAATCTTGCAAACTACTTTGTGTTGTAAGATCACTGAACGCACACTGATGGGTCTTGTTGCAACAATACCACCAGTGCATTATAGAAGTGGCATGCTGCCCAAAATAATACTGTCCAAAAACCATCATCACAGTACCCCAGTACTGTTTAAATAACTGGAAAACTGTTCTGTTGGCAAATAGTATATAATTTAGAAATAACAAATAATCTTACTATATTCTTAAATATTATAAAAATTACCATCAGTGACATTGTACTGTGTATTGTTTACGCATCATTTAGCATATTTAGTTTAGTAACAAACAGATCAACTGATGTTGCAGAGTAGATTCTTAAAAGTACCTGCAAACACCATTATTAATATTATTTATATAAAACATTATAGCCAAGTACAGACGGCACATGAGATTTCAGTTACTGAAGGATTAGAAACATTTCTGACCAATAAACAAATATTGTAAGGAAAATTTCAAAACACAGTATTTTTTCTAATTAAGCAGAATTTTTTAAAAGTAATATAATTTCCTTTTCATCCATTTTCTTCAACAGAAGAACTCTAACCCATCTAACAGAAATAATTTGGCTACCACAAAAGTTGCTAGGAAATATGAATCCTTAGCTGTAGAAGAATGCCTGCCGACTGGAACTGCTCAGGCCAGCATCACCAGGCCACTTAGGGCTCTGCTTCATGTCCACTGCAGCCCCATTGCAGAATGCAGTGCCAGGACTGATGGGGAGTTTCTGTCGTCTCCCTGTGACTCACTCCCAGAGCTCCCCTGTCCCTTAGCTCTTCAGGGTAAGCTGTGTGTATCTTTGGTTCTTGGCTATCCTAAAATTGATCAGGGAAGTTCGTTGATAATTTCTGGAATTCCAGGCGCGTGCCTACCTCTCTCTATCCCTTTCTCCATGCAGCTTGAAGAGACCCAATCAGGGCCAAACTACAGTCAGCGGGAGGAGCTGAAGAAGCAGCTTGAAGCAAGGCCCTTCAACATTCAGAAGGTTTCTCATTTTGACTAGACCTCTGCCTTATGACAGAGGCCTAGGCCTTGAAACAACATACTCGCAAATATTGGGCTATCAACAAGCATTCCACGTCTGTCTCTCATTCTTTTTTCATTTTGGTCCCTTTATCTCCTCCTTTTCAACACCTGTATCTGTCTTCCCATGTAGCTTATCCAACCTTGTGTTCATCTCACTTATTTAAGTTTAGGCCAAGGCTATCTGCTATCTCTGCACATAACATTGCCTAGTGGAAACATACCCCATTCTTGGTTGTCCTTCTCATTATACCACTGTAAATATAATTATTCTGCTTTACAATAAGCATATATAATAAATTTATGGCAAAGTAATCATTTACATCAAAGCTGCAGAAGGAACCAGGTTAGGATTTTATTTTAGTATCTGGTTATAGACTTGAAATACCAGAACGCTAAAAACTGACAATATATGGGAAAAGACATTATTTGGTCTTTGCAACAAATTTGTCCTCTGTGGTACTGTCTCTATAAACTTGATATGTGTTCTCTATTAAAAATCTAAGCTTTATAGAGTTGATATTCTAATGACAGTTTTTGTCATGTGTGAAATATTGCAAAACCAAAAGGATATTGAGCATTACGCCATTTTCCAGGAAGGCATCCACTTGTTAAATGTAGATTAGGATTCTATTTATACGTTGTTTCATTTGTAATCTTCTTTCCAATCTCATAAAGAAAAGCCTAACCCAACATTTGACCGAATGAACCTTAATTTGTTTTTTCTTCTAACCTTAAGCTGTAAGACCAGTATGAAGACCTGTTTTATAGAAAATCTTTTAAAGGGCAGGTGGTAAGGAAACAGCTTGCAGACCTCTGTACGCTCTAAAGCATCAAAACCTTAAGCATGGGAAAACTAATACTATCTCACAATAGTACTAAACCTGCTTACCTGCTTCACCTGCTTATTATATGTTAACAGCTCATCTTTAGGCCGAGATTCATTTTCTGCTGCTTGAGATTCTTTCTGAACTACTGGTGTCTTCTGAGGGAAAGGGGGGAAGAAAAAAAAAAAAAAAAAATCAGTGTAAGAGGTGAATGTACAAACACTTTTGCGCTCCCTGACAGGTAATTCAGTACAATATTTATTATAAGCAATTATTCTTTCATCATCCATGCATTTTATGAAGCACCTAGATCATTGTATCAATTTTATCTTAAGCCAAATATTTCCTTAACAGCTAACTAGATTTCCAAAAATAAATATAGTAATAAGCAAAGGACCTACAACGATTAACACTAAATAATAATATTTACAGAGATTTCTTATCAAAGATCTGTCTGTTTCTTCTACAAATTGCACTTGTAAGAAGAAATTGCAAAATTTAAGAAGAAAGATACATCAGAAATTTATATCAAAAGATCTATGAGCCTTTAAAGCGAATAAATTATTAACGCCTCTAAACATTAAGCAATCCCCGAAACATATCTAAGTTTAAATATTTAAATTTTTAAAACAGTTTGAATGAAAGGCATAGAATGATGGGCACTAATATATATGAATATAGATGAATGTCTTACGATTCCATTGCCCTAATCGACATGCTACTTAATAAAAGCAAAATTCTTTATATCTGGCATTTGGAGAATCAAACCCCATAAGAAAAGGAATGAACAAGAGACATAAAAGGGAAAGAGAGAAAAACAAATGTATACTTGTGATTTATGAAGTACCAAAATGTTCTCAAGGACTATTTCATTTCCTTCACAGTTTTATCAGTTTAAAATATGAACTACCTATCTTAACAACTCTGCAAGCAAATAGAAGCACTATTAACTTCTTATATTTTGACATTCCTAGATAATGCAAAATGTTACCAGGCTTGCTTGGTGAAAACTTGGCAGAACTTGAGATTCAGTTTTTATTTCCTCATATTCAATTGGTGCCTGCTGTATAAGCAAGAGAAGAAAAGTAGTGTCAAACAAGAACGCTAAAAAAAAATATTATTCATACAACATTATGGAACAAAACAACATCAAAACAATATATATGCATAAACTAAAGTTTGGCTCTTCATTACACAAATTAGTTTGAAAGCAACAAGTACATTCAGAGACAAATGATCCTAGGCTCATCTTTTGCAAATACACGGATGCTTAACTCTTTACTATAAATAACTTCTCCATGGAACTGCTTATAGTAGAGAAGTTTAAGAGTTGAGTGCAATTTTCAGTTGATCATTTTCTCCACAGGAGAAAATTAAAATTGCTCCACTAGCAGAAAAGCTACTACAAAATTTGAAGCTGTTCTTAGTTCCCAGACATACTATTCTTTCTCATCAAAGGAACAGTTCAACAACTCCCCTTTTGGTTACAGTATACCCATACGAAAAAAGCAGAAATAAAACATAGCAACAACTCTCTAAACAGATGGTAGTTTTAAGGACAGTGTGCTTCCTAAGCACCTGGTTAGCATACATACACATAACTCAGCACACATGTACTTTACCCTTTGTGCCATATACTGGCTTGAGGAACCAAGTTTTAAACATAACAGTAACAAACAGACGTATCACATCTAAACTATATTTCATTTTAGAATAAAGTTCTTGAAAATTGCTACAGAAATGTTATATATTTCTGGGGAAAATATTTCAGAGCCACAAGTTGATGCAAGAATGCATTAAAGCTATCAATTGAATACATGTTAGGAAAAATCTGTCACATCATAAAAAAAATCTTTTACTGGCACTGCAAATGTCCATTTGCTCTTTTAATGTAAGAATCTTCCACAGAGTAGAATTTTTATTCCATTGAGTGTATTGTCCACCTAGCAATCTAAAAATATTAATTTTTTTTTAGGATATTTTGCATTTAACTTTAATACCACATAAGAAGCATATTCTGAGCTGTAACTTTTTTTCCCTTGCATATTAGAAAATGAAAAGGAAAAAAGGAGGAGTCTCCAGGCCAACACAAAGTGATAGATGCATATATTAGCCCAAAAATGTAAACTATTAAGCAATAAAAAACTATGGCCTTGCAGAAGATTGCACACGCTGGTGTTTTGCTTTTAACCAAAGCCTTAGTAATTTATCTAACTTTGACAGAAAAGACAGCTTAAGAAAAAAACAATTCATATTACATATTTTTTTTCATCACCATGAGTGCAAAGAACTAAAATAGAGAAATGTGGTAACAACTCAGACTAAAAGGAACAGATTCAGCATTATCTTCTCAACCAAACAACCTTCCTCCTCTTTGCAACACGTGCATATTTTCAAATACGGTGATTCTCATGGACTATTAATTATTACAGTCCATCTCAGCCAACTGTAATTCTCTCCTCATGCAATTTATTATCCAATTTATGGAATCAAAGAGAAATTTTCACAAAGCCTTTCATTCAACCAGACTGGATCAACTTACATTTCCAAACTATTGCATAATATGTAAATTACAATTTTACTTATTAATTTTCCTGTTCTGGCAAAACCAACAGAATTATGTGAGCACATATTATCTTAATTTTGGACACCTGTACATGTTATGTGATTGCTTTCCTTTGTTGGGTGCGATATTTTCTCTTTTGTCCACTCCCCATGGGAGAATCGCGGGCACAATGTTATTGTGTTATTTTAATAAAATGATGTGTACTGTCTATAGATGTACTATGGGTTGTGTGTTTGCCTTAACAAAAACAAGGCCAAAGAGGTGTGATCTTTGGGAAATAAAAGTGTTGAGAACTGTGGCAACTTAATTCCTGTGTGAATCTGTTCTTGAGTGTTCTGCCCATTCTTGAGGAAGTTGTTTCCTGCGCTGATATTTTAACCTTTTGATGGAAACTTCTACTGTGCCTTTAAAAAACAGCTTTATTAGCCATAGCCTTCCTCCTAGAGGTGTAAAGAACTGTTTAGGTACCCAAGCACCTTGTAATTCATTAGAAACCATTTTAACATTTTCAGTCATTTTGATATGTCGGTGGTATCTTCTGTAGCTGAAAAGATTCATTGTGAGTCCTGACATACAGAAATTTAAGATTTTTTGTTGTTTTATCTTACTTATAGATTTTCATCTGGTATGTCTTTGGTTCCTCATTTGATAGTTACATGCTATAATAATAATTTTCCTCTCTGTTTTGACAGGAAAAGTCTCTATCACCAGTGCAGAAAAGACCCTGATAAATGACAAAACAAAGTCAATCTAGATATGTGAACATACAAATATTTTAAAACATTCTTTTAACATGGTGAATTTATACAAATTATTTGTACACAAACATAGCTAATCAACCTGTACCCCTTTGACAAAGCTTGAAACTCTGGGACATTACAATCTATCTGATTAAAAACAATTTGTTCTCATATTAGCAGCTTACAGACCTAATGAGGATTAGTCTCCCATTTTGTTAGACTTCAGGGTAAAAAGGTAGTCCTTGCCCCATAAAGTCTGTAGCATTTTTAAGACAAGCATAAATTATGTGGGCCTAATGATCATAAAGGAACTGGAAAGTGATTGTTGATAAAATGTAACAAACTGCACAACTGAATTGCTTTTAATTAGTTACTTGCACTGGTAAATTTGAAGAAATAAACAGATAGATTTCAGAAGTCCACATATGTAAACCATCTATTCAACACCTCTCCTTAGGCAGTTTCTTGCAATGTTATGAAAAGAAAACATCTTTTTTTAAAAAAATCTAAAGTAATATGAGTTAACTGTTCCAGAACAAAATTTTCATGTATCCAGGAGTGGTAGTGTCCATCCCTGAAGACCAAGTGTCTCCCTTCAGCAAGTGGCAGGAAGTGCCATAGCCTTTGCCATGATTAACCTTATTGAGCATAGTCAATAACGTGTGCTTCCTGAATTAATAATGTAATAGCAAACTCATAGCAAAAAGCATCATGGTCTTGATTTAGGTACATTTTAATGGATGCAAAGAACATGAGAAGAGCATTCCATAAGCCACCTGTAAGCAGAAAATAAGAAAAGCAATAGGAAGAGCTAGGGCTTTCCCACTTAAAGAGAATGAAATGAAATAAATTGAAGTCTTTTGTTCATTTCCATGACACTTAGCATACACCTTACAGCACCTAAAGGGAAAAAAATGAAATATTCAATAAGCCTCTTAAAAATACCATTTTATCAGAAAGCAATATCTGATCTGTTGTGTAAGTTTCAGGTCAGTTGAAATATAAAGAACATACAGAGCAAATAATAACAGAGAAACAAACAAGTATTTGCTCATAACTTTGCAGTATTTGCTTATAGATATAAAGTAAATACAAGTCTATCTCTTCTTGAATTTTAACAATAATTAGTCTCCATTGAACCACTTTTGAGAAAGTATTAATGCATTACAGAGAAAATCTTCTCAAGGCCTCACTATTGAGATTAGCTGACAAGAGCTAGAGGGTTAGGGGTTTTTTTAAAACTAAAGTATATTTTATGTTGGTTTCCTGCTAGTATGGTGAACTGTATACTCCTTGTTTAATAGAAGCATTCAAATTTGATGTTATTTTTCAAGAACAAAAATGTTGTTCATTTAGTTACCACCCGCACAAACTCATCTGAGGTACCAAAGTACTGATCTGCTGAAAAAAATAACTAAAGATGATGAGCTGCAGGTTCATCACCAAGAAAGCTGAACATCAAGCTGAATACAAAGAAAATGCATTTCTGAAATGAATATAAACACCCTCTTATGGATACCAAATCCAACATATAACTTAATAACTCAATATACTTCAGGGGTAGCAACAAGCCTCAAGGCAACAAAATTACTCCAGGCATTGGAAATCATATTATTCTAATAATAAAAATTCTACTTCTTAACAGAAAATGTGGTAGGAATCATTATTCATAACTGATTTCCCTCAAAGGAAACAGGGCTAAGTACTAATGTCCCACCGAGCTGGTATTCCATTCCCCAGATAATGCTCTTTTCGATGCTGGGGGAAAAACAGCACTGAGCCCTCACAGCAATATCATAAGCTACAAATGCTAACCAGTCATTAATGCAAGATCAAGAATAAGATAAAGAGAACAGAATATTTTTTGTAAGAAATGAAAAACACATTTAATTCTGAGAGCTTGTTTTCATTTTAGTAGTTCTGTTCTTTTCCTAGGTATTTCTGTTTCATTTAGAAGAATACATTTCTTACTTCATTAGAGAAGGCAAGCCTTGAAGCTCAGTGTAAAGTAAATAAACCATGCATAATAATAAAGAATTGCTAGAGTCTTCATCCTATTTATAAGGTCACTTAAGTTCAAACACCTTTGATTAAAAAGAAAAAATTTAATCAGCAAGGGTGTCATTCATCCTCACTGATGTCCATATGTCCATACCTAAAAAAACATTAAACAACAAACAACTGGACCAGAAAGTCGTGACCAAGTTCAAATTCTCATTTTACTTTGAACCTGATTGATGTTAGTTTTAGAAATAACGAATTAAACATCAGAATACTCCAGAGGTCAGATTTTCAAAGCTCAGAGCCCAGTTACTCCCACTACAAACAACAGAAAATCAGTTCTTTTCACTTCAAATTAAGAACAGTAGGACTTGCTAGAGCCAAACTTCTAACATCTTACCTAGAACACAAGCCATATTTATAAAAGAGTAAGAAAAAACACAGAACACATGTTACTAATCACTAATAATTATTTTGGGTAAGTTGAACAAGAAACTGTTTTCTAGATCCAGGATCTTCTTTAGCCCTCTTCCCATCTGCCCTGAACTATTTCTGTATCCAGCTGGCAAATTTCAACCCAAGAGAACACTCCCAAATTATTACATTCCTAAAATACAAGTCAAGAAATGAAGAGGGATCATCTCAATGCTGCCACACTGAGGAAAGTCTTCTCTGATTTCAACCCCAGTTGAAATACACCAGAAAATATACAGAGAGTGGGAGACACTGTGAATGCTTCAACCACATAAACAGCTCTCAGAAGAAAATCAAATCAGAGGACATAAATCTATTGGAAATGCAGTTTCAGACTATTGCTGCTCATGGACTTACACACTGCAATTAACTCCGTTCAGGAATCTTTTTTGTCCTAACTTTTGTATTTAATCAAAAGACAGTCAATCTCACATTAAGGGAACATAAGGTACTACACTTAAATTCTATGAGATACTCTATGATCGTAAAAGGTACCATTTTGATAATTGTGGGAAACAATGTTCTTTATCATCTCCTAAAACCCAGGTTCAGATGCTTTTCATCAGTCTTCCACACTTCCTTGCAGAGGCAGTTGCTGCTAAAAAGAAGTAGTTCACCCTCCATGGGTCTATTCATTCCATGGCATCCCTAACAAGTGCTAGCATGAATTCCAAGTGTGAGAGTGATTTTTGTGACATAAGTTTCAGCCCTCTTGGAACTAGAACAAAACTATCAGTCTGGCTAAGAGAGGACAAAGAGCCCTCTGATAGTAAGTTACTAGTCCAGTTAACAATTGAATCAACAACCCTCTGGTGAAAATCTAGGAGAGTTTTCTGTAGCATCTACCTGATGCCTAGTATTACTGGTATCTCCTGCTGTAATTAATTGAAGGGACTCTCTTACAGCTGCTTACACAATCTGCCTAACTTGACAATAAAAAATTTGTCTTACCAAGACTTCACAAGCTAAACAATAACTAAAAGAAGCAATACTTCCAACAATATCCCAAATACATTTAATGCATTTTCATCTGTCAAGCTGGAATATGTCATCTTAAGGGAAAGGAGAGTAAAAAAAAAAAAGATGTATTAAACTATACGCAGTATAATAAAAATAACACCCCAAAAGAGCTTATGTTTTAATATATTTTGATATTGGCTCATTTTCATTTTTAAGGGACATCAAAAAAACTGGCAGAAGAAACAGTGAAGAATATTCTATGATACATTAGTGTCTTTATCCATTTGTTTTGTCTGGCTTCTGTGTTGTAACACATTGTAGGAGCTGGAAAAAAAATATACAACTCTCATAAAAGTAATATTTACACAAGAGAAAAATATTGCTCTTGTTCTGGTTCACCTACTTCCGTTTTTATGTTGTAGTTCTGGCCAAGAACACTCTCCAGGAGTTCTTTGATCGTCTGGTCTGAGGGAGATGGAGAAGTAGACTGCAGGGAAGCAATTATTTCATCAATGGACCTTGCAACCACTTTCACAGGCAATGCTGGTGTGGAAGTAGGCTCTTCAGGTTTGCTCTGCTGGAAGTTCTTCTCGTATATTTTTGAAATGTCTGGTCTAGTCACATCTCTTGCCTCTTCCAACTGTTCTCTAGCAGACCTCACACTTGGCTGCTTGCTTCTTTTTCTCAGTACTCTTACCGATTCAACATCTAAATCTTGTTGCTTTGCTTTTGAAATCACACTGCTTCTCTTCTTACAGCTTTCCCTGGTTATTTTTCCCTTTCTTGAAATATTTTTACTTGTATCAGAATCTGTAGAGCTAAATTCATCACTCTCTCTAATCACAGTATCTATTTCTGCAGTTTTATCTCTTTTTAAATTCTGGGGATCCATCTGTAGCATATGCACTCTATTCTTTACTTTACTAACAGCTTTTGTCTTTTCTAATGAGATAGGGGAGCTATTAACATGAAAATTAGACCTGCAGTAACTTGGCTTTTGAGATGGTGCTGGGTGTCTGACCATTACAATTTTTTTAGTGGTACCGGCAAATGATGCTATTACTGGCAGTTTTACAACTGTACTTTCATAACTACAAGTGGCATTTTCTCTGCTAACTTTTTCAGAGCAACTTGTCTGATTTTTGTCAGCACTGTCTTCTTCCACAGATTTATTTCTTTGAGTAATCACCCTGAGATCAGGAGTTTGTTTTTTCATGTCTTTTACTTCAGAAGATATCCTTACTTTCTGCGAACACCAGAACACCCAATGAATTAATTAGTAGTATTTTTATTTATATTCTTGACAGGCTTATGTGGACTCTTTGACCTCTGGAGAGGATAATGTTCTTAACTGATGCAACTGATCTGGTGTTAAGTTTTCCAATAAATGCTCACATTTCTACAGACTATCCCATTGCATATAGTTTCATATTTCTTAATCATATTCAGCTCTTCCACATAACTCAGTCCAAAGTGTTCATGTTTTCTAGCAATTTTCTCCTACTGTATGCAGCCTGTAAATTCAAACAGAAATGAGGTTTTTTATTTTATATACCAACACAGAACCCAACCTTGCAAAGACTACTTCATTTTGCTAAAGGCCCCATTGATTCGAACAAGACTGTTCTGAACACATATAATTAAGCACCAGAAATGCCTATGAGTAGTACTTCTATCTTTGGGAGCGTATACCGGGGGTTGGACAGAAACTCCCAAGAGTGAAAAAACAGAGAAAGGATAAAGCTTAAGGCTTTCTCGAAGTAACCACACAAAGCTTTCCACCTACAAAAACCAGTGACCCCTCCAAGCCTCACCTCTCCCCCTCGAGCAGGCAAAGGGCCCCCCTCCCCTCTCAGAAGTACCTCACAGCTTGACAGCCCCCAGCCGGGCCGCCGGTAGGAGAGGCACGGCACGGGGCAGCGACCCCGCCGCGCACCGGCACAGGCCCCGCGGCCCCCCCCAGTCCCTTAGGCCCCGCGCAGCAGGGTTGCTAGTCTCCCGCACGGCGCTGGCGGCCTCAGGAACGACGACGAGCCGGGCCCGCAGCGCCAGGAGGAGCCACCACCGCAGCCGCTCCCTCTTGAGCCGGCGGGCAGGGGAAGGACGCGCTCCGTAACCAAGCAACGAGGCTCCCGCCGGAGGAGAGAGCGGGCGGCGCCGGCGGCCACCCCTAGCGAGCGCCCCCTGCCGGCGGGGAGGGCCCGGCGGGGGCCACGCCAGGCTGGGTTTCCCCGCGGACTCCACGCACGCAGCATCGCTCGGGCGCAGGCGGCACCCGGGATCTCCCCACTTCCCCTCCCCGTGGGTGACGGGGACGTGAAGTCTTTTACGTGTGGGGCTTTGGTGGGAATTTACTCCCCTGAGTGAGCTTATATTTGAAGGTCTGCAAGTTTCAGCGTCATCTGGAGACGTTAGAAACGTTCAGGCTGAACCACGGGTTTCTGAGGGCCACGGTATGGCCGAGGTTATTGGTACCATTGTAGCCTCCTTTCTCTTCTGAGTACGGCAAACCTTGTTCTGCTGTCAGTCACAGGCTCTTTAAAGTTTTGACCTGAAAACCAAGCGTACGCATGGCATCGCTGGGGATTTGCGTGCCACGCAATGCAGCCGCTTCCTAAATGCAATTACAGGTGCATTTTTCCCGTCAAACTGATTTCCCTAATTGTCAGAGAGTCAGCTTGGAGATGAAAGGCCAACTCAGCTGCGTTTAACTAGTTTATCATCAATAAAATTTCTGTTGTCGGGATTTAATTTACAATGCTAGGGATTGCCTGCAACAGGAGAGACTCCGTGTCAGACTCCATAAACCGACCAGCTTTGCAGCATTGACATGAGCAAAAAGTCTGAAACCAGTTCTCTGGGAGGAATCCTGACTCCGTGTCTTACAGTTTTCCTAGCCTGTCCTTCAAAGAGCAGAAGTATCAAATACATTTGACAGCTGTCTGCTGAAAGTTAAATTTTAACAGTAGTTCTTTTCAAACACAACGTATGATGTAAAAGTGGACCAAGAAAACGTATGACCATTTCAGTGTCCAACAAATGTAGGGATGATAACATGTGCCAAAAATCATCAAACTTCAGGAAAGAAATTTTAAAATGAAGATATAAATTAAAAGAAAATGTGAAAAGTCAAAGTGAATCTATCAAGATGGTTATAACTATGGCACAAACCTACAAGGTCACATTGACCAGGTTCCCTAAAAAGCTGGTTGTCTAGAACACAGGCAAAAACAAAGCAGCTTATAGCAGTAAGGGGGGGAAAGGGAAAAAAAAAAAAAAAAAGGAGGCGTTTCCCACATATAATCTGAGCTCAAAGCACTGGGATTTCCATGAATCTCTGGGCTGCAACAGTTCACAAAATTATGTTTGTAATCTACTGATATCTCTTATGGTGGGTAAAAATAAAGCCTTTTTTTTTTTTTTCTTCAGTTTGGGTCCCCAAACATACTGTGATAACAAGGAACTGTAGGGACTAACTGCACATATTGTATTCAAATATGTCACTCAACTGATTGAAAGGCTCCACTGATCTAACAGGCAAATGTCTTCTATTATCCTCTCCTTTCTTTCTAGCTTTCAGCTACAGCTTTGTAGCTTTTTTTCCCTACCTGATTGTATTCCTGAAGTGCAAGGAGGTAGCCAGTATACTTCTTGAAAACAATGCTTCTTACACTGGGCTAGATGGCCCACTTTTAGCTTGCTAATGCAACTAAAAACTTGTTGAAGATTAAAAACTCATTAGCCAATCACATTACATCCCAATTAATTGCAGGTTTTCTTCTTCTGATAGCAAGATAACTGATTAAAGCCATCTAATACACCCTAGGAAGCCTATCTATTTGGTGTCTGATTTGCTTCTCCCTCTCTCTAGCAGGAATCCCAGAGTAGCTGGAGGAGCAGAAAGTGAAATACGAAGTAGTTGGTCTGTGTTGAAGGGTTCCCATTAGCTGTCCAGGCCATTAGAGCAGTTCAGAACAGGAATGAAATGTTCAATTGCCTCATTGAAGATGAATCCTATTAGCAGTTTAATGCAGTTGCAAGCCTAGAGAACAGATCCATTTCAAACTAGTTAAACAGTAAGTAAAGGCTCAACATTTTCATTTACCTAGAACAGTTCCTCTCTGCAGGAGTCACAGTGGGATGTGGAAGAAAAGACCCTGCATGTGAAGAGGTATTTGCATCAGGAAGTTCCTGTAAGAAGCTGCTGAATGGCAAGAAGTATTTGCATCAAAAAAATCTTAGGAAGAAGGAAAAATCCTTACACACGGGTTTCCTCTTTAGGTTAATAGTTGTGGTAAAATGGAAAATTAGTATGCTGTGTTATTTTACTGTGTCTGTTGTCTGTCAGTTCTGCTTGCAGCAGACCAGGGACTGGCTCCTGGAGAATGTAGTTAGGTTGCAAGAAAGGTTCCAGCCTTGGTTCATAAATGTTTCCTGTTTTACAGCATTTAGACCCTGGGTCTTGTAAGCAAAGGGAGTAAGCACCCAAGGGGAGCTGATGTCAAGTTAAATCCCAAATGCTCTATTTTTCCCCTACTGAGCCACACACATTGCTTAGCAGTCATTGCATGAGTAAGTGTTGCCAATATATCCCCTAGATCCTCAGCTTGAGCTCCAGAGATGACAGTTGCAGAGATTCTGGTCTCTCATACACAGGAAAACAGGGAAAACTTTTTCCCCTTTCCACAGGTATTATTTGCATGTGCCACTCTCTTAATGATCACAGGGATGCTTGAAGCCTGAAGGTGTTTTTTTATTGAGTATTTAGTTAAACAGGTTAAGCCCTATCTCTGTAGCTTGCAAAATCCAAAATTTAATCAATAGATGAATCCTTATACTTAGCAAATGGATCTAGATTTGGAAAACTGTGCAAGTTCAGTGCCTGGGTACACATTATTATTTTTCTTAATTAGGCCTCACCAGACCACTAAGCTTTCTAATGTCACATAAATTGTATCATCTAAGTTTCAGAATCATAGAATGGTTTAGGTTGGAAAAGACCTTTAAGATCATCAAGTCCAACCATCAACCTAGCACTGCTAAGTCCACCACTAAACCATGTCCCTAAGTGTCTCATCCACACGTCTTTTAAATACCTCCAGGGATGGGAACTCAACCACCTCCCTGGGCAGCCTGTTCCAATGTCTGACAACCCTTTCAGTGAAGAATTTTTTCCTAATACCCAGCCTGAACCTCCCCTGGCACAACTTGAGGCCATTTCCTCTTGTCCTGTCACTAGTCACTTGGGAGAAGAGACCAACACCCACCTCTCTGCAACCCCCTTTCAGGTAACTGTAGAGAGCGATAAGGTCTCCCCTCAGCCTCCTCTTCTCCAGACTGAACAACCCCAGTTCCCTCAGCTGCTCCTCATAAGACTTGTGCTCCAGACCCCTCACCAGCTTCGTCGCCCTTCTCTGGACACACTCCAGCACCTCAATGTCCTTCTTGTAGTGAGGGGCCCAAAACTGAACACAGTATTTGAGGTGCAGCCTCACCAGTGCCGAGTACAGGGGCACAATCACCTCCCTACTCCTGCTGGGCACACTATTTCTGATACAGGCCAGGAGGCCGTTGGCCTTCTTGGCCACCTGGGCACACTGCAACTCTTTTCACATTAAATAGTCCAAAGGCCCCCAGCCCTGCTCGGGGATGCTGTGCTCTCCCTTTCGATGTGCTACAGCCAGAGCATTAGTCTAGTCTGCTTCGAAATGGCAGCACACTTGCTCAAAACCATTCACCAATGCAATAGTTCTAGCAAGGCTAACAACATATTTACAAATACAGTTTCACCATGATGCCCAAGTAGCATTATCCCATTTTAGTGACCAGGAGCTACAACAAAGAGAGTTTGAATGACTTTCCAAAGACCCCTAGCAGAACCAGTGGCACATTCATAACTGAGTCTGTGCTTCTGTCTGCTAGGAAATAGATAATCAGAGGTATGTGTCCTCAGGCTACAGGCTACTGTTTGCTCTTTGCATCAACATCTTTGTTTTAATATTTCTGTCACATATATATATAAAATGGCCATAAATACTCAGAGAATATTGAACTGTGAAGTATCGCCACTGGGAATGTACCACACAAACTTCTCTGACAGTTACACTGTGGGGACAGTAATCTGTAGCAGAAGAGTGGAGTAAACAGGTGGGGGGGAATAATCTCTTAAATCAGAGAGTGTCAATACTGAAAAGCTTTTTGGTTAGTTGCAAGGGTTTGATCCAGCTGAGCTGAAGGAAATACTTCTATTTTTTTTTTTGGTGATCAATCCGCATTGAATCCCTTGTGCAGTAAGCAGCCATAGAAAGGTTTTGTGGAATTAGTATTATAAATCACACATTCAATCCCTTTGTGAGTGTTGAAAGCATTGTCATTCTTCTAATCACTATATCCTATCTTTGATCCATAACAAATATGCACACCCAGCTCTACTAATCTCCATTCTGATTGTGAGATATCTGTATTTGCCAGTACTATGCCAGCAGAAATAGTTAAAATTTTTCTTCCTCCTATGATTTTGGGCTTTGCTTTTTTTTTCCCTCCCGAATGAAATACATTATTTAAATAATGGCATTTTGTTTATAATTCAAAATAAAAATAAATAAAAAGTTGGAAAGAAGATGAAGCCCTTTTATTCAGAACTGTATCTATAATGAGGAATCATTACAATGAGAAAATCATTTGGTCATTTTGAGTGATCATGAATCCCAGATTTATTTTTTGGTATGATGTGACTGTAATATTTCCAGATATGTGCCATTTTATTATACAGCCCAAGAGAAATGACATGAGTTACTTCTAAAAGCCCATCACACATAGCCTTTATTATAGGCACAAGGTCAGAGACACTCCTGGCTTTGAAGAAGGCTGTAAGCAATAAATGGAGAAATTACAGCTAAACACCTGCCAAAGTCTTTGCTGGGCTCAACCCTTTACTTGCTTTAGTTTTAAAATTTGATCATATTATCTCTGCTCTCCATTGTCTTTCAGTTAATACAGCAGATTTTCTGTTCAGCTATTCCAGTCCAACTCTTCTTTTCTCTTAGGACAACAGCTTGACTGTGGATGTATAGATGTAGATATATACGTGTGTGTTTGTAGATCTCATAGGTTTCACAGCTGAGGACTCAGTGTTGGGGGACATAGAAATCCCCTTTAATCACAAGAAAAATCTTCACATCTGATCAATTTCTTGAGCAAAAGGAAATGCCCTGCAAAGGGTGAGGAGAGATGTCTGCGGAAGCTGAAGTTCCAGCTACCTCTAAGGGTAATGTTAAAAAAGATTTGAAGAATTTCTGGCACAGGATGGATGGTGATCCTTGATATTGATGCTGAAAAGGGGAAAAGGATTGTTTATTCAATGGGTAATAGGAAAGCCACCTGATCCAGCTATGAAATTGTTGGGATGGAAGAGAGGATCTCTCTCTTTTGGAGGAACTGGAGGAAAGGTCAGTTGTTGGATTCCCTCCCAATCATCCCACCTTAAGTCACTACCTAAAAAGGAGTAAAACTGAAACTACATGCGCTGCAGAAATACTTTGGCAGTCGCCTTGTTGGCTGGGGAGGGGTGGAGGAGAAATGAACTAAATCTGATTCTTCCTTGTTTCACCGGTAGTTATACAGAGAACTGAGCAAATGTGACAACAGAAGGGAAGGCACATGGTGAGCTAAGTGACCTTCCTGACGTCATTCCCTTAAATCTGCTCAGCAGGGAGATTCACCCTTGAAATGCTTGAAGCAGCAGCAGAAGCTTAGGCCAACTGCTGGGAGGACCAACCACTCTCCAAAATACTGAACAGCTGCTGCCCACCCCCCACCCCCCCGATGTTACGAAATCCAGACCTTTCTCTGCTTTCCCACAGACACTAGTTGACTATCCTATTTTATGGGTCTTGCTCATGATTTTAGGGTGTTACCCGTTGATATCCACATTCTCACATTTCAATGTAAAACTATGGGACATGTTACATCGGGCTTCCAGGCATCCTTTTCCCAGGCAAACATCATTTTTGCTATACACAGGTTAGTGTATGTGCCCTGACAGAGTAAATGGCCAAAGTGTTTCTCTATATGTGTGATCGTGCTGCCACACATCCCACACTTGCTGGGTGTCCGTGTTAATCCAGCTCAAGAAAATGTGCAGTTAATTCAGCCTGAATTAATTTATGCTCTAGGAACTGCAAGCTGGGTAAAACTGTGGAACTGCTCCCTGGGGAGGAGTTTAAATAAGCCAGCCTTGATTTTGTACATTTGATTCTTCAGAGCTGAAGCCAGCCAAGAAAGCCATTTATGATGGATACTGGTCTCTCCCAATGCTTTTCCATAAAACTGCTGTGGAGACAGAGACAGGGAAATGAATAGTTCTTTGTAGGTAAAAGAGAATGGAGCAAACAATTTGAAAATATGGTGCTATGCAGTGAAAGAAGGGTAGCATTCCTCCACTCTCCATCACACAAAATCCAAGTTACCAAACCAAGTCCATCTTCTGCATAGGAAGGTCAGTTTGCAGAAGAACTGGAGTATTATATTGGCATGAATATTATAAGCAGTTGATCAGCTTTGCATCTCTTGTCCAATACAGTGATATTTGGTTTACATCAGTAAAACAGACGTTCTCACAGAGAACTCACTGCAGGTTTCGGAGAAGCAAGACTCGTGGAGAGTGGAAATACCTTTTGTTCAACCAGCAGATATTGTTGGGGGAAAAAAAAGGGCAGACTATGGCCCATGAAGTCACTTGGACAACTTCAACAAAGAAATAATTCTAGGATTCATGCAAAAGTCTCTCCTACCAAGCTTTGTTTCTTGTACCAGTTTATATAGATTAACTGCACTCACTGTCTCAGTCTGCTTTCTTGCTTCCTTATATGTGTGTTGAAAAAAAATTATATATATCCTGAAATACCACTTTTGCAATTTGGGTGAGATTCTACAAAGTGGGTGCCATTGGTGTGTATGTGTTTATCTCATATCTTATGATATGTTTATCAAGCATAATCAAATTCCCGCCTCCTCTGATACTGTTTCTTCCATGCCATGTTACTGCAGTTACTTTAAAACAAAACAAACCACACAAAACTTTCAAAAAGATATTGAGTAATTGCCTAAGAATTGGCACACTTGTTGAAATAAACAACAGGAGCATTTTCATTTACATTTTGGTAAATCATAACATAAATGAAAGACCAAATAATTGAAATAAATACCTACATGGCTGCTCTTGAGTCAAATGCAAAATATCAAATGCATTTATTTTTACATAAAGTAAGTAAAACACACTTGGCCAATCCCACACTGCAGTGTGGGCATCCTGCCAACTGGAGTTCTGCAAACAGCATACACACATCTAGCCCTGCTAGCAAAAATAAAGTGAGTGTATGCAATGGGTCATGATTTACCTAATTAAGAACTATATTGATACAGTAAAGAAAAAGTGGACAAGAAAACAGAGGCTTCTTTAATCTCATCTCTTCAACCATTCGATATTAACTTATTTGTAATTTTTCATTTCGTTATTTGTGCTTCTTTCTCCTTTAACTGATCTGATACATGAGTATTTTCGGGGGGGTGGTATTATTTTTTATGTCGGGAGTGTTGCTCAAGTGACTACATGCTGAATGATGCCTAGAAAAATGAATTGCAATGAAATTTAAGAAAAATAAAATAAAATAAAATAAAATAAAATAAAATAAAATAAAATAAAATAAAATAAAATAAAATAAAATAAAATAAAATAAAATAAAATCCGGCAACAGAAAGTCGCTACTGCAATGAGCCACACAATACTTCCTGGGCCTCGTACAGCGCCGGTGAAAGGCGCACCGTGGCTGTGACCCGTGAGAGCCCGGCAGGCCCGGCACCCCCCGGGAGCGCTCCCGGTGCCCCGGGGCCGCGGCCCCGGCAGGACTGGGCCCCCGAGGGGCGACCCGCCGCTGCGCTCCCGCCGGCAGCAGCGCGGCACATGCCCGTGGTGGTCCCGGCCTCTCCGGAGCCCCCTGCGCCCGCGGGGGCGGCTGACAGGGCGGAAAACCGGCGGCCCAGAAGCAGGCAGCGGGGAGGCAGGGCCCGGCGGGTGCGGGGTGCGCCCCCCGGCCGTCCCTGCCGGGGACAGGGCAGCGGGAGGGCACGTCTCGTCCGCCCAGGAGGATCCAGACCATGGGTGCCGGGGAGGAGAGGTGCAGAAAGAAAAGGGGGTGCCGCCCTCCTACCTCGGGTTGGTCGGGGGAAGGGGGTCGCTTGGCTGTGGTGGTCGTAGATAAGAAAAGTTCACGCAGAAAAGGCTCCAGAGCAAGCGTTGACCCCATGCAGTGCCCTCAGCTGCCCAGGCGCTGCTCCCGAAAGAGAGGAAGGTAAACGCCAACTTATCGCATCACACCGGCTCGTGAACTCCGGGGACCGGGGCCGCGGGAGCCACCGTCCCGCGGGGGGGGTGCTCCGGGCAGCGGGGGGCGGGGGGGGTCCCCGCCGGCTCTTCTCGTTGAGGGCTCAGCGGCAGGAGCACAGAGCCGGGGCGGCTCTGCCTGTGTGAGGCAGAGAAACAAGCCCCCCGACTCTGCCGCCGTCTCGATGGGCTCCCTCCGGAGCGAGGGGCGCTCCCGGCAGTCACAGACACCTGCTCCTGCTCCCGGAGCGCCCCGGGACCGCCCGGGCTCCCACCCCGGTCCGAAGGACCCGGCTCTGGGCAGCGGCACGTTCCCACCCGATTGCTGTTTGTCCGCTTGGGTGGGGGAGGATTCCGGGTTGGAAACAGATGGGAAGAGAGATTTCCCACCGTCGGGAGGGGTGGATAAGTAAGGACAGGGAGAGGGTGGGAGAGGCTGAGGCGTCCCACGGAGTTTGAGGAGACCCGCTGCGCAGCTCCCCTCCTCGTGTTGGGCCCGCCTGGGAAGCCAGGTACCAGCGACCCTCTGCAGGAGACGGAAAAGAAAAGGCGGCTGTACAGGGAGGAGCAGGGAATGCATCCTGATGCGGACGCAGCCTCGCAGCATCTTGCCGATCTGCCCCGCACAAGCACTGCCGAGAGATTCCCGGCCGGGAGACGATGGCGTTTGGGTAAAATCAAGCAAGACCCTCTAAGTTAAACAGAAGGGGTGGCCGGCAGGCGCTGCCCCTTCCAGGGGAAAAGTAGCTCTCACGCCGGAGTGAACTAAAACAGCGCTCCAAAGTTAAAATTAAAGCCCCCGCCGATTCCTCCGGCCGCCAGCCCCACGCGTGGGACAGTACCTGCGGGCGGCGCTCCCGAGCAGGGCTGGGCAAGGGGCGCCGACGGGCTCCCGGGCCGTGGCGGTTCCCCGCGTGGGCAGCGCCGCACCGGTGCTCGCTCCCTTCCCCGCGGCGCGGCCGGAGGGCCTTTCCCACGGGCGAGGCCCCTGGGCCCGGCCTGACAGCCGGGACCCCGCAGTGATGCGCCTCCCGCTTGCTGAGCGGTCTTTGCGGGGCCCAGCTCTCACTGCCAGCGCTAGGTACGCGGGATCCCGAGGACGTCCTCCCCCCGCTCCACACACACCCAAACCACACACACATACTTTCCTCTTTTAGGTCAGTTACTGTGTTTCCCTCCTTGGCAGCGCGCACCGCTGGAGCCAGGAGCTGAGACCTTGCTCCCGTTTAGATGGGGAAAACACAGCTCATCTCAGCCTGCACAAATAGTTCCCCCTGGAGAAAAAAGAAAAAAAAAAAAAAAGTCAGTATACAGCTTGATCAGAAACTGGCGCTACTCTAACGAGGGCTGGGGAAAGGCTCTGTGTACGTCGGGCCACGGCTACCGTCCTGAAGTCTAGAAAACGCGTAAGCAGCTAAGCGCGTCTGGAGAGCTCCTGGCTGCTGCCACGCGTCCTCCATCCTAGGAGAGTCCTTCCCTTCCCGCTGAGCCTGCTGCAAAGGGTACGGACAAATCGCGCTGGACTCTCGGAGCATCCCACACCGGGTTTCGCAGAGCCTAAGTGCGGGGCAAGGGCAACTACCGAAATACCCTCTTTTTCCGCGGGCAGAGCCGTCAGGACCCTCCTCTTCACACAGGGAAGGCTTTTCTCCAGCAGGGCTGCAAGACAGCAGCCCGGGCTGAAGGGACTTCCCAGCAGCGGCTGACTCTGCCTCGGGCTTGTGATTCGTACACCAAGCCGAAAGGCTCTCCAAGGTTACAGACGGGAGCCCGTCTGCGCTCTCACCTCTGGGAGCAACCTCGGAAAGCGGGAGCCGAGCCCGAGCCGCAGCCGGACAACAGGAGGCGCTGCGGCTTTGCACAACCCCCGGCCTCGCCTCCCCGCCCGGCACGGCCCGGCCCGGCCCGGCACGACCGGCCGGCACCCCGGCGGGAGCGTCCCGCGGGGCCGCCCGGCGCGGAGCGCGGCTTTGCCGGGCGCCACGTCTGCTCCGCCCGGCGAAACGCCTCCGCGGTTTGTAGCAGCATCCGAGGAGCGTGGCCGGCTTCGTGCCTGCTCTTTTTCCCACGTACGCAGTGAGCCCTGCGTGGGCTGCCCCGCGTCCCGGCGGGTGTTGCTCCCGCGGGGCTGGGCTCTGGGAAGCGGGGCAGCACCGCCCCGAGGTCGCCCGGCGGGGACGTGCCGCCAGGACCGCTGCACCCCTCCCAGCCTCGCCGCATGCAGCTGTACTGCTGTGGGGGTTCTGAACAGACCTCAAGTACTGAAACGAACAAGCCACCACCGAAGGGTCCCTATTTTCAGACGTATAGACCGCTGCCATTAGGGAAAGGGGTAGGGTGCGTACACGAAGCCCGCAGTTTTAATATCTCTTAGATTTTCCACTGGGTTTTGTTCCAATTTCCACGGGTGTAGTTTGACCATTTGAGAAAGTAGGGGTTTAATTCAGTGCTTTTATCTGGTTTATTTCCTTCAGGACACATTTTCATCCCTTGTTCTCGTCTGCTGATTCCAGAGTTTTGTTTGTTTCGAGGATTTGACTTAATTCTGTTGCCAGATTTAAAGGAAGAAGGACGAGGAGGGGAAGAACAAAGAAAGGGATAACAGAAAACGCATTTAGAGGACAAGTCAAAACATATTTGTCGAGGTGGAGATATGCTATATCTCGTCATTTGAATCCTGGGTCTCTATATAGGAAACTTTAAAATCGTGTTTGTGAGAGTGACGTTTTCGCAGATCACTCGAGGACAAATGACGGTGGAAGCAACTGTGATCCTGCTGGACGATAAACATGCCAGGCAGCAATTCAGACCCAGATGTGTATTTTAGTTTGCGTGTATGGCACGCAAGCCTTTTTCAAAATCCCAAGAAACTTTATTTCCCCTTCAAATTCCCATCGCCCGGAAAGTTATTTGGGTCTGGGTGGTTTTTGTTTGCTTGTTTATTTGGTGGGTGGGGGTTTTTTTTGTTTTGTCTTTTTTTTTTACTGAGAGGTGATAAAAGTTCTAGTAGCTGAGTAGGAACCAACTCATAGGGGATAGGGCAAAGAAACCCAAGAAAAGTCTGTGGTTTTGACGGAAGCTCGAAGAGCCGGACAGAGCAGGAGCAGAAACAGAAAATGTTCGATCCGTCTGCAAAGACTGCGAGATTCCCTCCATAATAATGAAAAGCGTTGTCCAACTTCAATTTGTTTTATCGATGCTGTACCTTTTTACCTTTTACCAGCCTGTATAGATTCCTCCTCCCCTGTTCTTTGCGAGAAATCAGGTTAATGAGCAAGAAGTTGGTAATGAGATACCCGCTACTTATGATTGCTGCTCCTGGGTGCCTGGCACCAGAGAAAACTTCCAAAGGAGCCTTCTGGGCTGGAGGTTTTCCACAGTAAAGATATAAAATGTGACTCACCTGATGTTTGCCAAGTGGAAGTTAATATCGGTGGATCCGCATTCAAGCCTCTGTCCGCATTTATTGGGTGCCTGTAGTGTTAAGTCTCAGCGCGGTGACTCACATGGTTTCTAAACGTAAGGCACCAGACAAGAAGTACCATCACCACCATCTACACAGAACGGCAGCCCCGTTTGAAGGGCTAGGTTCAGTCCGGGGGGGGGAGGCGGTCGGAGGGCTTTGGGCAGCGCGGAGCCGAGCCCTCCTGCTCTCAGCCCGCAGCGCGGAGTCCCGGACCCCCGCCCCGAGGGCGCGGGGAGCGGGGGGCACCGCGGCAGGGGCGGGGGGCGCCGCCGAGGTACCTGCGCGGTAACCAGCTTTGAAGTGAGGGGCGGGAGCGGGGGGGAGCCTGTGGAGTGCAGGAGTCGGGACTTTGGAGCACGTCCCGGCCATCAAGTTAAAGGAGCATCTACTGGACGTCAGTAAATATTGCCCCTAATCTCGGGGGTTTAAGGCTGGATGGCCTTTTGCATTCTCTTCAAACAGAGGGGGCTGCCCTTCCCTTATCTACCTCATTTCATTTCCACCGATCCCTCCTAGCATTTGCCCTGTCCATCTGAAAGGGTGGGTTCCTCCCCCCCTTCCTACTCTCTCCCCCTCTCCTACCTCTGTCTCTCCTTCTTTCCCCGCAAGCTTAAACCAATTACGCCGCTTTGCAAATAAAGTGCCGCCCCGGGGGGAGTTGCAGGCGAGGGGAACTGCCTTGTTTGCAGGTGCATCTCCGGCTTTGTAGGTGCGAACGCCTTTGTGCGGCGGACAAATGGGGAGAGGAGGAGGAGGAGGTGGGTACTTCTGCGACGTAAGATCCACATCAGCTCAACTCCACTCACATCCCAGCCGGCACTTCCTCACTTTCTCAACTGTCTCGCCCCACACCGCTCCCTGCCTCCTTTTTGGCTGGTTATAGAGGAGAATTCAGCACCCCCCGCCCCTCCTGAGAGCTGGCTTCCTGCTAGGTCGGGCTTTCGGGCTCTTTTCCTGCTGCCCGTCGCTCGCTTGCAAGAGGGCTGGATGGTTACACCGGGCAGGTTGGCTCCATAATGTTAGGGACTGTGAAAATGGAAGGGCATGAAACCAGCGACTGGAACAGCTACTACGCCGACACTCAGGAGGTGAGTGAATCCCAGGGTCTGGTTCCGCTGCTGCCCCTCTGCAAGGGGGAGGGGGGGCCGAGGGGAGGGCTGGGGGTCTGGAGGGGGGCAGCAATCGGAGGAATCGGTTTGCGCTCCAGATCCTGCCAGCGCAAACGTGCCACCCCCCTCCCTCCGGCGCTGAAGCTGGCCGAGGAAAACACGGCTTCCGAGAGCCCCGGCAGGCGTTTGAGGGAGACCCGGGGCGGCTGCGGGCCCGCTGGGAGGGCCGGGGGGCTGGGGGCAGCCCTCGATCTCATCTGGAAGGCGTAATCGCCGCTTGCGGCGCGCACAAAAGCGCCCCGTAAACTCTTGGCTCGGGGCAGAGGACTCGCCGCGCTGCCGGCCCCCGGCTCCTTCCCGGCAGATGGCAGGGGGCGAGGGAGCCGCTCGCTAGCGCGTCCCGGGGCGGGGGCAGCGCCTTCCCCGGGCTCCTCGGCGGGGCCGCCGGCCTCTCTGCTCGCCGTCGCCGGGGGCCTCACCTGTTAAAGCCGGGCGAAGAGAAAGGGGCGGGGGGGAAACAGCCGTTTGTTCGTACTTTGCAGGACGGGCTGCCTGCGGCGTGCGCTGCTGCCGCGGGCCGGCTGGCGGCGCTGCCGAGAGCGGCCCCGGGAGCCAGCCCGGGAGGGGGGCCCGGCCCCGGCCCCGGCCCCGGCCCCGGCCCCGGCCCCGGCCCCGGCCCGGGCCCCGCCGCCCCGGCCCGGCCCGGGGCACCCCGGGAGGCGCTTCCGCCCCCCGCGCCTGTTTGACAACACGGTGCAAAGCGAGGGGGAGAACCGGCCCAAGCGCCAACAGCAGAGGAGAGGGCCGCGGAAGCGCCCGGAGCCCTCCCCGCGGCGCGCCTCGGCCCTGCGGGGGCCCGGGGTTCGCACTGTGCCGCTGCGGCTCTGCAGTGGGGGTCCCCGGGAGAAGCCAGCGCCTAGCAGCACCGCCAGCGCCTAGCAGCACCGCCAGCAGCCCCTCGGATTCCCGCCCGGGAAGGAGCCGTTTTAAGGAAGTCTGGCGGCGAGGCAGGCACCTAGGTGTGCGCACCCGGGCATTGCATCAGCACACCCGGACACAGGGCTCCACAGTCCCCACGCCTCGTCCCTGCACCCCGGAGCTGGCACACAGCGCCCATAGGGCCACGCGGGCACAGGCAGATACGTGTCACCCTGCTGGCATCTTACTTCAGAGAGGAAAATCGGCTAAGGGCAAATAAGGGTCATCCTAATTATGTGCCGTTTCCAGACTCATTTATCCTCGCCATTCTTATTATCCACAAACATAAAGTTAAGCGACCTTCGCTTTTGCTATTTTTTAGCCTCAATCTTTTCTCCTCCCCTGCTATTTAATTTGAATCACTGCATGGATGCAAGGTGGGAAATCCGTCCGCGTTCTACCATCTCAAATAATTAATGTGATCCTCTAAATTAAAAGCGCATTTATAAGCTCGTGGAATTTGTAGCGAACAGTAATGAATTTTATACATTTAACCGCCGCCTAAACATCCTTTTCGTAGCCGTGTTGCCTTTGTTCGAGGTAAACTGGGAACGTCTTTCTCCCTCCTGTTAAAGCAGATGCCGTCCTGCAAAGCACAATTTTAGGCTCCCCGGTTCTGCCTTTTTTAAGAGTTGTGCTATGTGGTAGGGCGCTACAATTTTTGCACGTCAGACAATTGTAGAAAATCTCAAGCAGGGAAAGTTCAGGCTTTTCGTACTTTGGGAAAGTTTGGGTTTGTTTGGTTGTTTTTTTTTTCCTTTAATTTAAAGACTGACTTGATAGAAAACGCGGACAAGGGGAAAGCTTTCCGCAGATAAAACGCGCGGACGTGAGCTGTTGATTTTGGTTTGATTTTTTTTTTCGACAAGACATTATCACATCTTGTGTAAGAATAGAAATTTATATCAGTGCAGGGTGGGAGAGATGCGTGAGATTATTCTAAGGAAGTGCAGGCAGTCGAATTTCTCCTCGCCGCAGACAGTGTACGACGGCAAATTTCAATAATCAGAGGAGTTTAGACATTTAGCTAGCGATGCGGGACACAAAATCAGCAAAATCGCGGGAACACTCCGGGAGGAAATCTCCTCCCGGCGCAGATAAAGCCCGCAGCCCGGCTCCGCGGGGGTGCGGAGCTGCTCCGGGAAGGCCGTCGGTCTGCGCGCCCCGGGGATCCCGGCGCAGCCCGTGCTAGCCGCGGCACGCCGGTAAAGCGGGACCGAGCACCCCCCTTCCGTGTCTACTTACAAAGGTGCGAGTGTTTGTAATTAGAATTAGACCTTTCCATCGCGCCAGCGGCCTTTCCGTGCGGCTTTTGGAAAGCGCTTTCCCTGGTGTCGGGGAAGCGGACGGCGTCCCGCGGCAGGACGTTTGCTCGGCTCGTTGGGCAGGCGGGCAGGAGGTGCGGATCCGGCCCCGCCGGGGTCCTGCCCTCCCCTCTCCCCCCTAACCCCCTCTCTCCGTCTCGCTGCCCTAGGCCTATTCCTCGGTGCCCGTGAGCAACATGAACTCGGGGCTGGGCTCCATGAACACCATGAACACCTACATGACCATGAACACCATGACGACGAGCGGCAACATGACCTCCAGCTCCTTCAACATGTCCTATGCCAACACGGGGCTGGGAGCCGGGCTGAGCCCTGGCACTGTGGCCGGCATGCCGGGGGGCTCAGCGGGGCCGGTGAACGGCATGCCAGCCAGCGTGGCCGCCATGGGCACGGCACTGAGCCCCGGCGGCATCAACGCCATGTCTGCCCAGCCGGCCCCCATGAACGGCCTGAGCCCCTACGGCGGCATGAACCCCTGTATGAGCCCCATGGCCTACACCCAGTCCAACCTCGGCAGGACACGGGACGCCAAGACCTTCAAGCGGAGCTACCCCCATGCCAAGCCGCCCTACTCCTACATCTCCCTCATCACCATGGCCATCCAGCAGGCGCCCAGCAAGATGCTGACGCTGAGCGAGATCTACCAGTGGATCATGGACCTTTTCCCCTACTACCGGCAGAACCAGCAGCGCTGGCAGAACAGCATCCGCCACTCGCTCTCCTTCAACGACTGCTTCGTCAAGGTGGCCCGCTCCCCCGACAAGCCCGGCAAGGGCTCCTACTGGACCCTGCACCCCGACTCCGGCAACATGTTTGAAAACGGCTGCTACCTCCGCCGGCAAAAGCGCTTCAAGTGCGAGAAGCCGGCCAACAGCAAAGCCCCTCAGGAGGGCAGGAAAGATCAGGCCGGGGCCTCCAGTTCGAGCTCCAACTCCCCCCTGCACAGAGGCCACAATAAACCCGCGCAGCTGGACACCGCCACCTCCCTCTCCAGCTCCAACCCGTCCACCAGCCCCCAGTCTATGGACCACAGCGGATCGAGCACGGAGCTAAAGACCTCGGCCTCGGCCGCCTCCTCAACCATCAGCTCCGTCCCCACCTTGGCCTCTGTCCCGCACCCCCCTCACTCCTTAGCCCACGAACCCCAGCTCCACCTCAAGGGCGATCCCCACTACTCCTTCAACCACCCCTTTTCCATCAACAACCTCATGTCCTCCTCGGAGCAGCAGCACAAGCTGGACTTCAAAGCCTACGAGCAGGCGCTGCAATATTCCTCCTACGGGGCCAGCATCCCCGGCGGGCTGCCCCTGGGCAGCGCCTCCATGGCGGGCCGGAGCAGCATCGAGCCCTCGGCCCTAGAGCCCTCCTACTACCAAGGTGTGTATTCCAGACCCGTGCTAAACACCTCCTAGCTCTGCACCCCCCCGCCGCCGGGGGCGAGCCCTCTCCCCCCCTCCCCTTTCCTGGCTTCTCTCCCCCTTTCCCTCTCCCTGCCACAAACCGAGGTGTTTCCGCACGCTGCGTGCAAAGGACTGTTACTTTTTAATTGTCTCGCAACGCGTTGTGTGTTGTTATGATCCACCGCGACCTCCTGCAAAGCCGGCCGCGTCCCGCCTGTACATACCCCCTCCCGCCCCCGCCGCCCAGCCCCTCCCCCCGGGGGTCCCCCCTCGCCTTTGCAGGGTGTTACTAAAAAGAAGAAAAAATTGTTGAGCTTGTAAACTACTTGTTTGTGCTTTCCGCCCCCTCGTCTCCCCCCCTTCCGTGCTCTATAATCTCATGTAAGTTTACAGGTATGTGGCAATACTTTAACAATACGGAGATGAAGAAGCGAGTAGACATTTAAGACTTTTTTTAATTAAAAAGGCTTTGAAGGACAATACTGCTGTGAAGTAGCAAAACACTAAGAGAATCTCTAAGCAACAAGAGGACTATTTACTTTCTCAGATCATCCTTTTGATACTTGCAAAATAAACCTTCGGCTACTACAACCCGCATACACCCAGATGCTGCGGGACGGATCCTGCACTCCCGAGGGGACCAACTGCAGCTTTGGAGTGCAGGATGCGACCCTTATTTTTTTCCAAGTGTTACCTGTCTTGGGATGTAATATAAAGTTACAAGAGGTCACAGCCAGTTGGATATTTTTTTTTTTTCCTTCCCATCTGTTACTGAAGATTCTCGTTCATCAGGAACTCTCATCAACATGTGGATGACATGCTTATTTAATTTAAGTGTCTTCATTGTGTACCAGCTAGAACTGTGCATCTATAACAAGGTTATTTTCCCCCTCCCCCAGGAAACGTTGACTATTACACCGACGCAAGGAAAAGCGGAGAGCTCTGTCTCTCGCCCCTTTTCCACATGTTTAATAAATTCCACATCCTTTTTTTTTTTTTTTTTGTGGCCGTTTAATTATCGCCATCGTTAGCTTGTTTCATCCAGTGTTAATGCACTTTCCACAGTTTTACACGGTGTTAGCATAGCCAGACGGGTTTTATTATTATTCCTGTTCGCTGTCTCAATGTTCTTAATTTATTGCATGGTTTATATTTTTTCTTTCTTTACAGCTGGAAATTGCTTTAAATGACAGTAAAAAAGAATTACACGTGAATTTAAGAAATTTTGTTAATTTTATAAATGTGATTGTAATTGAAAAATATTTTGATTTAAAACTATAACTGAGAATTTAATGCGTGAAGTATGTTTTTGATCATTTTCAGTTAAGGACTTTAAATAAATCAAATGTCAACAATGAAAGACTTCTGCTATTTTCTTTCAAAATTTCTGGACCGGGTTACGGAGGACAGAGCCATGCGCCAGAAAAACAAACGTCGCGCTAAAGCGTGGATGTGAAGAGGAACGGTTTGTACGGCCAAGCCAAGCTTGTGCGGAGGGAAGGAAGGGGACGCGCCCGCAGGGTGTGTTTGCGGGGCGCTGCGATGCCACCGGCGTGTGCGGGTGTGTATGTGGCGGTGTTTTGTTTTGTTTTTTTTTTAATCCACGGTGCCGGGGAAGGCTGAGGGAGGACGGGAGGGAAAAAGCCACCCGAGGCGGTGTAATCTCCCGGGTGCTTTGCGGCCGGCGGCAGCCAGACCCGGCGTTTCCCCGCCGGACGGGGCGACGCCCGAGGGGAGCACCTCTACCGCTGCTCCACCTTGCCTCGGGCCGCTGGAAAGGCCGGGCCGAGCTCCCAGCCCACCTCCCGCTTTGTAGCCCTGGCTCGGATCGGCCCCGGTAATAACAGCAGCCGCGCTGGCGAGCGCTGGTCCCCAGCAAGCGGCATCGTCGGGGGCGGGGGGTTTAAACGTGAACAGATTTCGCTGTGCTCAGCCCCCTTCGTGCACGGCCGCCGGATAAAAGAACTGTGTAATTCTCATAATTATCACATAATTGCCCCCTGACGGGTTAGGGACAGCGGCGACAAACTAAATTTAAGGGTCGATTTAGAAAAGAAAAGCCAAGCCGGCGTCCCAGAAATCTCTCCAAATTCCTCCAGCACTACTACCCAGCGGAAAACAGGAGGAAAAAAATGCTGGAGAGCCCCTCTGCCGTGGGCTTTGCAGGTGCGGCTGGATCGGTAAAGCTCCGCCTGACCGAGCGCACCCGCGTAGCACAACGCCGGAGCCGGCTCCGTCTCGCCGGGAGCGCCGTGCTCGCATCTCGGCCCCCCGCCGCCGGGCTGCCGCATGCGGGTCCTGCAGCGGGAGGGAGCGGGGGGGTCTGTGCCCGGGACGCCGGGTTTGGCCGGGTACCCCATGACCCGGCTGTGCGGCCCCTTCGCCCTCTGTATGTCCTGAACTGGAAAACACCAGCAGACCCCCCGCAGCCAGGGGCAGCTCGGGGCTGCTCGGCACCAAGTCCGGGCAGGTGGATCCTTTTTAATGTCCGGCTTCTTCCGCCAAAAGGAGCTTCGTGCGAATCGAGGCAGGATGAAGGCCGTTTTCAGCAGGACTTCACCTGCCTCCCACAGACTAGTCTATAGAGAATACGCCACTGCAGAGTGGAGACATTGATTTAATGCCTTGGGCTTGTACACAGAAAATATCCATCGACCGACAGCGATAAGGCAGCAGGTTTCACATATCAGCTGAGGAGCACAGACCGTGTGTAATGGAAATATTCGGGGCGTGGGTAATAAAAGGGTTTAAGCGGACCGACGCGGCTCCAAACCTCTCATAGATAAGGAGCGGAGCCTGTCACGGATACAGCGTGTGCCCCTTCGCCACCCGCCGTCAAGATTCTATTCCTTCCCTTTCTTCTCGTAGGCGAATGGTGGCCGCGGTGGGCAATGATCCACTGACACGACAGGGATGCGGCTCATGTTAAAAATGCGGGTCCCCGACGCAGAGCGCGCAGCTTTCTGTGATCAGTTTAAGACTTGGAAGCCACCAGAGGCGAGAAGAGTCCCCTGTTTTCTGCCCCGCTCCTAGCTGCCCTGCTGCTGCTTTAATCCGGTGCTCCAGAAGCCCCCAGCCACAGTGCAAAAATAAACTAAAAGTAGGCTCCACGGGAAGAGGGTGCATCCCCCCGCCCCGCAATATGTAGAGGGGAGCTTACGAGCATCTCCTTCCAGCCGGACCGCTGACTCTGTGCCAGGAGGGAAGGAGCGGGCGGGTGCGGGGCTTTTGCCCGCGTCGGAGGTGCTGTCTCAGCCCCGCGTCCAGGACACAGGCAGAGCGGGGGTCCGCCAGGCTGCCGGCTCCGGCCGTCACCGCAATTTATAGGGGAACTTCGCCTTTTCCTACGCGGCAATTATCTCTGACCGGCCACGTGCGAGGGAGCGAAAACGGCTCATTTAACGTCATTAAATACAAGCGGGGACTAATTCAGGGCGGCGGGGGACCTCTGTAAAGATTTACGCGGAGTTTGGGCGGTGAGGAGGCCCCCGGCCTGGGGCGGGGGGGTGTCGGGCGCGTTTGCAGGGCGCGCCGGCGGGACAGGGGCCGTCGAGGCGGCGCGGCGGAGCCGGCCGCGACTCCGCGGGGCTGGGCAGGGTCACCCCCCGCAGCCGGGGACGAGGAGCCGCGGCGGGTCCTGCCTCGGCACAGCGGAGCCCTCCTCTGCCGCGAGGTCCGGCGGCCCTGCGTCCCCGGGGAGGGGGGCAGGATGGGGCCCTCGCCCGAGGCGCCTCCTCGGAGCACCTGCGAACAGCACTTTCCCTCCGGAGAAGGGAAGAGCCGTCGGAATGAAAACAACTTCAGCCGCCCAAATCAGGAGGGAGAAATAAAATCACAAGTACGTACCCTCTGGGTTGTTTTCTGAGTGAGAATGGACAACACTGACATCTACATCGGCAAACAACGGGAGGGTGTACATCTATTGGAAGGAATTAATTTGAAATGTTCGGGACTGAAAGATGAGAAAAAATATTTCCCGGTCAGTTTTTTCCTCTGAAACTTGGTCGTGTCAATAAAATATAAGTATATCGTAAAAGAACGGCGCGAGAAAACACTTCAGCCCTTGGCATCGCTTCAAAAATTGTTTTGAAATGTGGAGTGGATATTGAACACTTGAATGGTTACTGGTCCATCAGCATAACCCCGAAATAAATGAATTCCCTTGCTGTAAGGCCAACTAGCCTTTAAAAGAGCAATTGATTCGGTTTTAATTTTACAGCGGTATTGTAGATAAAACGCTTGATTGCGGTAACAATGCACCTTGTATTATTTCTTTTCTGTTATGATAAAACGGGATCTAGGCATATATATGTGAGTATATGTGGTTAATCGCTCTGAAAACATATTTTTAAAACAGAGACTCAATAAATATATACTTCTCGTGTGCATTTTCGTGACAATTGTAATTCGTGAAGAAGCAAATTATCCTCATACAAACATGGGATAGAAAGTTCTCTCGGGAGGCATACAGATGCATATGTTGTATATATTAACATACATATAATTAATATGTATTTGTTTCCAGGGGAGACAAGTGGAAATACACACAACACACAATGACCAGGCGAAAATCACACCACAATAGTGCACAGAGAGTGACCGGGGTGCGGAATGTACATGTAGGTCCTCGCAAAACTCCCACGCTGCGATAGTGTGTTAGGAAATACAGGAGAATAGTTAATAGCTAAAATAAAAATGCAATTGGTTTGATTATTTAAAAGTCAAGGGCGGTGCTGCAAAATGGGTTGGTTTTTTTTTTTTTTCCCTCCTCTTAATGCAAACCCAGTCTTCTCAGCTACTAGCAAAGGCAGAGTAATAACTAAAAAAATAGGTTGTACATTTTCTGCGATTTGCAGTGTCTAAAGGTCTTTTTCAGCGGGAGAAAATAATTGAGGGAAGAGAAGAGTGGAAAACGGGAGGCGATAAGAAGAAAACCTGCCTTTGTTCTCTCTGCTTATTTGCTGCTAATTATTCTGCCCATTGTGACAAAGTAGCAGTTAAGGATAGATTAGTGTAAATGACCTCGCATTTCACTCCCAAACGGTGCAACTTTCTGGCCCAAGCCGTGCCATGGTGTTTGTGTTTCTCCCCTTCACCTCAAACAGAAACTCATTGAGATTTCAGATCTTTGAACTTTGGACGGATCAAACTGCCAGACCTCACCTTTGTCTCCAGTCATTAGGATTTAAAACATATGTAGCCTCATGGCAGAATCCATTTGTCTCTACGAGGGGAAAAACCTGCAGTCACCTCTCTTCTCCCCACCCCAAAACTCCCACATTTAGTTGAATTCATTGAAACGATCATTTCCCGGAATGGCGCCTCTGCTGCGGAAGCATTGCTCTAATGGGTTTTGCCCAGGCGGGTTATTTTAGGGGAAGCTCGTCGTTATTTTGCTACTACTGTTTTACTGTTGGTAATCTATTTTTTCCCGTGAAATGTTCATACACCTGCTCGTTATTCCAAGGGGGAGCTACCGCCAGAATGGGAATTATTATTATTATTATTATTATTATTATTATTATTATTATTATTATTATTATTATTATTATTATTCCAGCCAGCAGGCGGAACACAGGCTGAACCTGAGCATTGCCGTGCCCCCGCTACCCTGGGCGCGCCTCGGAGGTCCCCCCGCGGCGGGGGAGGCTCTGGAGCGGCGCGGAGGTGACACGGGTGCGGGCGGGACGGGGCCCCGGCGGGCGCGGGGTGCGGGATGCGGGTGCCGCTGCCCTCCCCGCCGGCCCCGGTCTCCTGCCCGGCCCCGGTGGCCCGAGCATTCCCCAGCGGGCGGCGTTGCCCACCTGTGCTCCAGCCCAGCTTTGGGTTTGCGACCCCCCGTCCTTCGCCTTCACGGGGTCCCCGGAGGGAATAGCGGGGGGTGGGGTCCCCGGGTGGACACGTTTCGGGTGACCGCATTTCTGCTTCCGAAATCGGGCCCGTTCACACACCTCTTGGCAGTGAAAGGGTGCCGAGTCCGCCGTCGTCCGGGCGGTGAGAAACCACCCCCATCAGCTGGGGCGGGGGCATCCCCCTCTCGGACGGGGCACCCGCTGGCCATGAGCAGCCAGGCGGAGGTGCCGTGCGCCCCCCAGGGCTGGCACCCGCTTCGGGGGGGCTCCAGGAGCTGCCCCACGCCGCGGAGAGTGGGACCCGCGTGGTTCCACCCCACGCCACGCTAGCGGGGCCCGGGGGTGCAGGCGCGCTCCCGGGCCCCGGCCGGCCCGCAGCGGGCTCTCACCTCGCTCCCAGCCAGGCCGGGCACCAAGGCGCAGAGCCGCCCGCCCCGGGAGCAGGATCTGGCCCTCTACGCTGCAACCATTTCTACGGCAAACACCGCCTTTGTGCCCGATACCTCTAAGTGCTCCCTAATGAATCATCTACATTTGCAATCTACTGCGCAGTAGCTGAAATATATTTTCCCCTTTATTCCTTCTCTTCTCCGAGCCTGGCCGGAGGGTTGCTAACACACATTTCCTCCGGTTATGACCGGCGGAAAATGTAAACATGTTGGTAACTAGGAGGTGGGCCTCATTCTGCAAACCGGGATCTCTCCATAGTGACTCTCAGTAATGACCTCTTTAGCATAATAAAGCCCCGGGGGCGGGGAATCTTTGAACCGCGGGGCAGGAGATTGGAATAAGAGCATGTCTGAACTTATTCAAATGTATGCAACAAGTTTTCTAGTTCTAAGGTTATCTGATGTGACCAACAGACGTTTTCCCTCGTCTTTTTTTCCTTGCCTGGTTGCTTTATCTAAGGAAGTACTTTACAAACTTCAGGTATGTGATTACGTTATATGAAAGGGGAGGGGAACAAAAGAAAAAAAAAAGCAGCAACAAAACCAAGCCCCGACCCCACATTTAGTGGAAAAAACCAATAATAGAGAAAGACTCCTGTTTAGAAAGGGGGGATGCCCTCGCCTCCAAACACACGGCAGCAGACCTAACGTCGCGCCCCGGCCACCAGGAGCCCTGGCAGAACCATCAGAAACTGTGAGCGGAGGGGACCCCGCACATCCTCACCGGGGTCCCCCTGTCCCCCCTCCCGGGTGCCCGGGGCCGGTGCACACCGCCTCCCCGCCGCGTGGCCCCGCGGACAGCCGAGCAACCCAAAAGCCACGGCGCATCTCCTCGGGTCTCCCTTAAGAGCAGCCCCATCGGGGCATGGGTGTCCAGAGGACGGGGGAAAAAAGAGCCGCTGGCCGGTGCAGAGCAGAGCTCTCCCGCACCCTACCCCGCCCCCCGGCCAATTGTTCCCTTGAGCCCCTATTAATGCGGGACATATGTTATCCACAGGCAGTAGGCAGCGGTAAGACTTCGCCATCTAACTTGTTGCTCAACTTACGAGGCGGTTCTCATCTTCTCATCAAAAGCCGCCGGTCTTTCTTCAGCCGTATGGACAAAAATGTGACCAACAATGCCCGCCTCCCTTCACTTCAAAAGCTGCCATCGCGGAGGCTACCCAGAGAATTTTCTCTCTGCCTTTCATTCCCGGGTTGAAAAAAGGCACTACAGGGCCAAGGCGCTCCTAATACTCTTTGATGGGGATTGAATTCATTATCTCCAATAACACAATTGTGCTTGGCCAACGAAAAGAGCAAAGTAATACTCATCTAGAATTAGAGAGCGGGGCTCAGAAGAAAGGGAGCGGGAGGGTGAGGGGGGTGGGGGCATTTCAAAGGAAAAAGGGGGGGGGGGCGGAATGAGAAAACACCTATATCGAAAATCGGCTTGGAAGGAGGGGGTCCCCAGAAGTTTAAATTACAGAAGTGTATTAAGTGGCGCATTGTACGGCTCAAGGCGCGTTTGGTGGTCCGTCCGACTGCGCATTCCTCCCTCCGCCGGCCGAGTCGGCACCGGCTGGGTTGGAGGTTCTTGACATTTCCCTCCCCGGGACGGCCCCGGGGCCGGCGGGCCCCGCCGCTCCGCTACCTGCCCCGGCGCACCCCGGCGCCCGTCCCCGTGTCAGCCGGGCTGCAGGCGGGGGGACCTGCCTGCCTTGGGACACCGGCCCTCGCCCGGGTGCACCCGCAGCACCTGCGGTCCGCGCCTGCGGTCCGCGCCTGCTCACGCTGACTTCGCGGAGGCTTAGCAGCGGTGGGGAACCGCCGCAAGCACCGAGCAGGCAAAGAGCCCTCTCCTCTCCCGTCCAGGGGCCGCAGGGACACCCAGAAGCCTGTCCTAGCAGGGATCGGGGGGAGGGGGCTCTCAGCACCTTCACACCCCGACGCCGTCCCGGGCGACGGGCGCGCAAACAAACCGGGGGAGGGCTACCGCCTCCAGCGGCAGCCGGCACAGCCCGGGGAACCGCGGATTCGGTCTCGTCGGCGGAGGGCAAGGGATGGGGGAATGAATGAATGAATGAGGGAGCGAATGAATGAATGAACGAACGGGGCGAATGAATGGATAACGCGCACACAAATAAATAAATAAATAATCCAGCGCAAAAACCAACCCGTTGGAAAACCGCTGTGTTAATATGAGAGATTAAAATATTTGCCTGTTTGGATTCCAGCGTAAATGTTTTCTATCGGGTGTTAGCCAAACAGGCTAATTTTCAAAGCCAAGCAAAACATAGCGATGAGCGGTTAAAGGCATTGCACATATGACGGGCGGCTACGGGGCCCTGCGCGGGTGGTGAGCGGGTGCGTGTGACACGCGTGTCAGCAGGCACGCGGAGCGGGGGCGAGGTAGGCTAGAGGTGCAGACCCCCGTGTCTCACGTGTCCCTGCGCGCCGGCACACAGGCATCCATCCCACCGCAGAACCCACTGGTGTTTCCAAACTTCCCAGCGCCCGCTGCAGGGGCCCTGTAAGAGCTTACGCCGGCGCGGAGGGCCCAGGGGGAGCCGCCAGGACCGCCAGAGACGCGCCCGCGGAGCGCCAGGGAAAGGCGCGGAGCCCCAGCTTCACCCCTGGGTGTTTGCCACACCTTGCAAATTACAGAATCATTCAGGTTGGAAAAGACCTGTAAGATCATCAAGTCCAACCGACGTCTTCAAAACTGCTTTTCCGCGGCAATGCCCTTCAGGCGTTGGCGCTTACAGGGAAGGGGCCCAGCAAAGCGCATCGGCCACCCAGGGACCTCCTGGCTGCTCCGGGGGGGGCAGGGGGACACCCCGCTTCCCAAGAGTCAAATTGCGCTCCGGGGAGCAGGAGTCCTCCCACCTCACCCTAAACTGGGAGCCGGGAACCCTGAACTGGCCAGCTGAGGAATTCCCTCTGGGAATAAGAAATCCCACCGCATCGGTGTGAGGTTTTCCCCAACAAGGGACACAGTGGCCAAAGGGGAGACAGGAGGAGAGAGAGACGACTTCTTCCAGCTCCCCGTGGGGGTTTCCTCCTGTGCAATAATGCTGACCCTGTCGCCTTTCCTTTCACAACACAAAGCTGACCTTGACAGGACTGGTTTCTGTGGATCCACACTCCTCCTTTTAAACACTCCCTGGGCAGGGGGTAGGTTTTTTCTTTTTTCTTTTCCTAATGAGTGTGGACCGAGATTGCACTGACCTCAGCCGAGTCCGAGGTTCAAGGATTCCAGGATATTTCCCACTTTGTAAAGTGCCTTAGGGGTTTATTTTTATTTGAGGGGAGGGGGTTGCTTATTTGTTTAAGAAATTTTAAAAATCTAGAATAAGGGGGTTGTTCCCAGGAAAAGCAGTAGCAAAATACTCTTGTCTTCTGTCTTTTGCAGGAGCAAACCTCACGATGTTTCTGCCGAGGGTCTGTTTAGACCAAGCATACATGTTAAGTGGCTAACTAAGCATTTTACTATTTGTAGTTTACCTCCCCCTGCATAGTGACTTCTCCAAAGGATACGTTAAATGACCACATACTTCATGTCCAAGAATTACTTTTTACAAGTCAGCTTACCTTAACGATCAATGTGCCATTTATACTTTTACACAATAGACTTTAATTGTTACAAGGGAGCCCTTCGGTCTATGAGAAATAATTTGTTTTGTACCGTAGCACAAACAGAGGATTAGGAGTTCAGGTAAGGAATAAGCAGCAGCAACAACTTAATTCCTAGGCAACAAAGATCCTGCTTTCACGCCAGATTTCTTTCTAGTAAAAAGCAGGACGCGGCACCATCTCCAGCTCACTGGACCAGTCAGACATTAGTTAGCCCGCGTTTCTTTCTGGTTTAAATCTGTCCAGGGTTTCCCACCCTTCATCCCCTCCAGGGCCAAAAGTTGCATGTAATGCTACGCAGTGCTAAGTAAAAATAAACACAAGCGATTTGCCAAATTAAACAGAATTCCATTTTTTTTTTTAAATATCATGGTTTAACAGGCAGAGGTCGAAGGCAGCTCTGTGGATTTATTTTTTAGCTTTCCGTATTTCCAGCAAAACCGGCAGAAAGGCGATTGGATTTAAAAGTAACGCTTTCATTTGGACTGATGGCTGATATTTCTTTCCCCCCCTGCCATCACCGGCATATCCCAAATTCGGGTAGAAATTGTAAAAATCAACCGGGTTTAGGACGCAGACCCTCTTTCCCTTCCAGCGGCTGGGCACTGGCAGAGCATCACAGTGGCCCGACCCTCACCCCTCACCTCCGCGGGCGGCGGGGGGCCGGGACACACACACACACACACACGCCTTATTTCTGAGTTCCCGTGGGTGTTTCAGCGGAGGGGACAACCTGTGCACAGGCGGTGGGCGAAGCCGCGGGCAGCCTCAGCCCGGCTCCTTCACCCCCAGACGCTCCTGCTTTTCCTCTCGCCTTTCTTGGCTGTTGATGCCTTTCGACAACAGTGAAGGTGGGAATAGCTCGCTCACACCACCATCTCCTCAAAAATTAAGTAAATACAAATGAGGGACACACAAATTGATGCAGTAAAAACCTTTTGCGTGCCTGTATGAGTGCAAGCCACTGGGTCAAACCCACTTGAGAACCAAGACGGATAGGAGAGACAGCCAAAAGACACATAGCAATGCCCTGCTGAATGAAAGCAATCTCCAAATGCTTCCTCTTCCCTCCACACCATCTTTTACCGACTCCTACTTTAAGAATGAAGCCATCTGAGATCACCCTCCTAACACCACTAAGCAAGGGAAAGAGGTGTTCAAGAATCCCGAAGGATGGCTGGGAGGAGTCTGGGCTGCGGGTAGTTTCTTACTCTTCCATTATCAGCAGCGTCAATCAGCTGGTGGGTTTCCTTCTGCCGCTTCTGGGAATCCGGGAGAGACTGACCTACTGATGAGTTTCTTCCTCTCTGGGACTCAGGCTCACACACAAGCACGCACACACACACACAAGCACACACACACACACACAACTGGACTCGGCATCCCAAGGGGAGCGCTGCACTGAGAGGTCAGCTGCGTAATGCAGGCCCACCGGGAGGGAGCTGCCGGGCCCTCTGCCATGCCTAGGCCAAACGAAGGCTGGAAATACCTTAGTGGCAGAAGCAGGGGGCCTTTGGAGGTACTTCCAACCTTTGGTTATCAGCTCTTTAAACCAGGGACCGTTGTTTCACTCTGTTACAGAGCATGTTACAATCCATGGGTTACTGGAATATGATAAGCAAATAAGACCTAATTAAATAATAGCAATTGCAAGTGCCCCTAGGAGATGCACAGCACTTTGCAGGATGGAACTGTAAGAGCCACACGATATTTTTTAGCAGTAGTTCAGATTTTCAAAGCTTGGAAAAACTGGATTTGTTTCCAGACTCATCCTGATGTTACAAAAATACGTTTCTTTCACTAAAAATGAAGAAAGGATACAGTATTTTTCACATATTGCCTGATAACAGGGGTTCTTCATGCAGTAGTTCTGAACTTTTTGGCAAATACATATTCATCTGAGAAACCAGAACATTTCAGTCTACTGTACTGGTGGATTTGCCAATACCTTTAAGTTTCTGGTAACATGCGAGACTTTAATGTGTATTAATATGTTTTCCAAGGCATAAACGTGTTCCCATTGTATATACTGTCTCCATTCTAGAAAGGCTGGAATAGAATAAAAGCTACAGTATATATTAATCAGAAAAGACATTAATGGAAAGGAGTCGTTCCTTTTCAGATTTGTAATTTCTGAAGAAGGAAGGTCACTGTACTTAAGCAGGTGGATTGTTTGTGACAGGGCTATCTGAGAACAAACAAACAATATATATATTTTGGCTCGAATACTTCGTAACAGACTGCAGCAAATACACAGGGTGCATCGATGAGGTCGTGAAGTACAACAGTTCTATTCCCATGCCAGTAACCTTAGTAAGGAAAAAAAAAAAAAAAAAAAAAAGAAGAGGGAAAACCACAGAGAAAACATCAGCTGCCATTATACTTAAAAAAAAGACGAAAAAATAATTTTCTCAATTTTTCCCTGGAAGTATCAATAACGCCTTTCAATACTGAGCTGCAAACCACAGCTAAACCGCTATGAAAATAGTCGATATACAGACACAGGAAGACATAGAGCTCTTTAATTTACGGAAGGCACAGGCTGGAGCTCTCCTCATCTGCAAGGACCTGTGCTCTATAGGCTTTGCGGTTTGGCACATGCAACACGCCTGAGCCAGTATGAGCGGAGCAGGATACTTCGAAGATTAAAAATCTACGTGGGGAAAAAAAAAAAAAAAAGAAAAGAAAAGAGAAGAAAAAGAGTTTTTCCGAAATAACACTGGTTTAATTACAAAATTATTGCTCGGCTTACTAAACACAGGGGCGTCTCAAAATGATCACAGGAGGAATTAAAGCTCGGGCCGCCGAAGGGCGTTTGCAGCTACAGCGGTAACGGGCTGGTTTGCCCGGCGCCCTCCTCCTCTCGCCGGTTTCAGAGCGGTTAATGGGGCTTCGCCTCCTTTTGGGGGGCGGAGGGGCCCCCCGCCCGGCAGCTGTCGGCGTGGCCGCCGGCTCCGGCGCCCCAGGCAGTCCCTAACGCGGCTGCGGAGTGCCGGGCGGGGGGACCCCAAACGCAGCCCACGCCCTCGGCAACGCGCGGGGATTTCCCCCCTTCCCGTCCCTCCCCCGTCCCGCGGGCGCGCACCAACCCGGGCGCGCGGGCTGCCGCCGGCGGCAGAGGGATTATCGGTCTGGGAGCGGTGGGGGCGGGGCGGGGCGGCTGCTGCCGGGGACTGCGGGGGGAGCGAGCGGGCCGGGGAGCCCCTCCTGCACAGCGGCGGGGCCCGGCGGTGCCTCTCCCCTGCCAGCCCGCCCGCTGCACAGCACCGGGGATCCGGCATGTTTGTCGGCCTGTGACTGCGTTGGAATCCCCCCCGCCCAGCTCCTTAAGGCAAGGGCTCAGTGCCCCCCCCGCCCCGCCAGGCTCGGCCGCGGAGCCAGCCCCGGCCCATCGCTGCAGGCAGCGGCCGGCCGAGGAGTCCCCGCGGGGCGGGCAGCGGCCGGGGCGCTCCCGCACGCCGGGGGATTTCTTCCTCCTCCTCCTCCTCCTGCTGCCGGCTGAGCCCCGGAGCGAGCTGGGGCAGAGGCACCCGGCGGCGGCTGCCGGGGCGCAGAGCCCCCGCGCCCGCGCTCCCTCCGCAGCGCTGCGCGGGGCTGCAGCCGCCTTCGCTCCTCCCTGGGGTCACTTGCGCTTCCAAACACCGCTGAGGCGCCTGGGCTGCAGCTCCCCGGCGGGTAGCTGCTAAACTACTAAAACTGCCTATCTGTCTGAAAGGTTATTTAGTATTTTTTTTTAAAGCACGAGTAACTGTTCTTCTGATCCGCGGCTTTCTTAAAAAAACTGGAACACCGTCGCCCACCCCAAACACCTAAACCCCTTCGTCTAAGTCGGGCTTAAATGTATGCCAATGGCCCCTGTAGTACCCATGAAATCAAGCCACCCCCATGCCAGCGGGTTTGCAGTGTGTGTGAAAATGCCAGCCCCGTCAAGGGTGGATGTGAAATCTGATCTTGCTTCGGGTTCAACAGAAAGACCGAAATGATTCATGCTTGACCATGTCTCCTTGATATTTCTTATTTCGATTTTTCCTGCTTCCTCCCTCCTGTCGCCTGGTGCACACTCATTCCAAGGGGTCCTTCAAACACTCGAGGAGTGTAAGAACAATACTATATGCAGTATTTCCTTGAAGGGTTTTATTACTAGGCTATCTAGAACGAAAACAAACGGCATTTCGCAAAACACCTCTTTAAAAGAAAAGCAGCCGGCGGTTGTTAAAAAAGGGGAGGTTACATGGCAAGCCACTGCTGCATTTAATAGCATCCTCTCTTTCCTCCTGAGCTGCATGATATTTGGTCTTTATTTTAAGCAGTCGTCATGAATGGCTGATTCCTGCCTTCGGTTAAGAAGTTTGCTCCGCAGATGATGGACACCATTTTTGCTAGCAGGGGTGGCACCGCCCATTGCCCTCTGCCAGGTGTGTGCCACATCTGCCTGCAGATGAAGGGAGACGGCACCTAGCAGAAAGGGCCACGGGCTTGGGGAAGTCAGGCTCACGCAAGACCCTGGAGAACCAGGGAGAGGGCCTGTGACTGTGGAGCACGAGAGAAGCAGGGATGGGAATAATGAGCAATGAGGGCTTGGAGGAAAGATTGAGGGTGTGGAAGGAAGGGATATAAAGCAGACAGTAAGCGGGGGAAGGTGGACCAAGTGGTCATAAGTCAGGAGAAACTGAGGGATGCTGGGAAAGGGGGATAACTGCAGGGAGCAGATGGCTGATAGGGAATAGGGGACAGCATGAAGGTGGACCACACCTGGAGCAGCTGTCTGCCTTTTCTAGGAAGTGAAAAGTAATAGGAAAGCAATCTACTGGCTGTTCCCCCCAGTGCAGACGATATGAGATGTACAGTGGAAGTCCGCCTCTGAACAGCAAACAAGGAAGCTTGCTTTTTTATGTGTGTGTTTAAGGTTGAATTTTGACCCCAAGCTGACATCATGCAAATCAAGGGTTGGCTGTTTCCCTCTAAAGGCAAAAGGAATCAGGTTAAAACGAAGAGTTACTAATGTTTAAATATCCCCTGGTTTGGGCTGTAGGGAGAGGCTGACTCAGGGGTTTCAGAAGCTGCTGTCACCTCTGCCAGTGGTCAGAAATAACCGCGGCTGTTTATTTGCAGTACGCACTGGGCCCTTTATAAACGTGTGGAAGGACAGTCCCTGCCGCCGCACCGTGCAGTCTAAGGACTTGCAAGACAGGATCATTAGGTGCTTCTTGGTATTATAATGTCACAGTGTCTCCAGGTTGGTCCTAAAGCATGTAAGAGCATGTGGAGTGTACTACTGCAAAAGTTACAAAGCTATAGGCAATAGAGACTCAGGTTAGATAAGGGGCTGGCTGGGTGGAGCTGGTGAACAATGCACGAAAGTGCTTTTCTTTCACTGATCTTGGTTCAAATTAAGGTTAAATTCCAAGGGGAGTGTATTTTTTTTCTCTCTCAACCTCACTCTCTCTCTCCAGGAAGAGATTTTAATGGGCATCATTTTCAGTTTCAAAAAAAAAAAAAAAAAAAAAATCACAAAGAAAGATACATGTTAATACAAATGTAGCATTCCACAGAGGGGAGCTAAGAGCTGCTGGTGTTGCACCCACAGCAGTTTCAGCACCTGGCAGGAGCAGGATTGATCCTGCTGTGAAGAAATGGCTATAGCAAAAGCAAGACTGCAAATAAGCCACAGAGTCTCTACAGAAAAAATGCTGATATACAGGAGTGGAAGATGTGATTAGGAAAATAATACATAGAGTTCAAGTAATTTTTACTAAAATGGCACAGTTCTTACTTTGTATGGCTTGGAAATCCATACCTTTAGCCTTGGAAAAAAAGTAAATTAAAATCTCATCTACGCAAGTATATAACAGAAGGAAAGAGAACATGAATTTTGCTATTAAATCTACAAAATTAGGTGCTGTATCTGAAAAAGGCAACACGGCTTCCAGCTAGCTACTCTGAGACCTGCTTTCGCTGGTGGAAAAAAAAAAAAAAAAAAAAAAAGGAAAAAAGGAAAAAAAAAAGTCGGATCAGCTTCTTCAGAAAGCAAACTTCATAGAATTTGTTTTGCAACCTGTCCATCATTAGTTTTCTGCTTTAGAGCCAACGTTCCAGGGCATTGTAAGAAAGTGCAATAGATTCTGTGTCCTTCCAAAATCTGAAAGCAGAAATGCAGTCTCTCCTGTGATAAGAGCTCTCCAAAGTGCAGGGGCAAAGGTGGCACACATTTAACACTGGCTTTTCTTTGCTATGACAAGAGCTCTTGAAAATCAAAGGGGAAATCTGTGGTCTTGATCCCATGAGATAGTACGAGTTTGCTATAGGGGAGCTCTTGGCTTCCAAAGGAGTCCCCAGGACCTCCGCCCGCACACTGCTCTCTAACTAGAGGGGTGCAGCCAGCTCCTCCATGCTCAGGGCCATTTGTCATCCCTGTGACTGCTTTTGTCTTTTAAGAAATATGAGACATCAAAATATGTTATATGCAAGCAAAAATATGTTATATGCAAGCACAATTCCATTCTCCCTCAGTAATAAGACTTCTTTGCCACATACACAGTACATACTACAGAAACACAAAACCCAGCCTACCTTTTCTGAGCTGTGCCTCTTTTTCCCCATCAAAACAAAATATTTTGCCCCATTCTATGACTCTATGATTCTATGATCAGTAAAATGAGTGTTCTTAATATTGACCCTCAGTAGCTCCTCATTACCATAAGAAGGCTGAAGCACGGACTCAAGAAGTGAATGCTTCATGTGTCTTACATGGCTTTACAGTCCACAGTAGCTGTGCTAGGTGTATTTCAACCTAACATTCCTAGGAATGTATTTCAACCTAACATTAACATTCCTAGGAATACTTCGGTCAAAAACTACTGCCACTCCACACCAGCCTGCCTAAATAACATTTCTTTCAAGTGCTGCAGAGCACACAGGTTTGACAGCATTGCTTAATCAAGGAATAGTGATTGAGGGTCCATCAGTGCCATAGCTGGTGATTGAATGCAGCCATTACTGATGGACCTGGTGTCGGGTAGGGCAAAACTCAAGTGAATTCAAGGTACAGCCTCACAGATTTTGTGAAGTGTCTGCCAGGGAGGGCGAATGCTCAGTGCTGGCATTCAGCTCTGCAGTTCTGTTCTTGTGATATCCTTCCTTACGCCTTCGAGTCCTGCTTTTGACCTCCTCCCTCTTAACCAGCGTCAGTGAAGTGTTTCTCACCCCCTTTTCATGGTCAGTGCAGTATCAGTCTTCCTGCTCAGCAGCTGTCATCCCTCGCCGCCAGCCCTGCCCGCCTCCTGGCACCGCTCCCTGTCACGCTTATGCCAAGAACAGCCTCACCCCCTCCCCGGGAGCAGAGCGATATTCCTGCCCATCAGATCTGCCCCCCAAATCACTTCTTTCCATTCACATTCCACTAACCTCTACCCAGCCACTATTCTTACCATCCTTTAACTTAGCTCAAATTACAGTGTAATTAAAATCACCATGGAACACAACTAAACCAACAAGATTAACTACACAATCACTTCACTTTTGTTTGGTAGCAGCCTTACTAGACATTTACCTGGCTTCAGCTCTTTTGACTTTCAGATGGTTATGACAGGGCCCTATTTCTTTTCACATTGGGGAAGATTCATGGTCCAGCAACAAAAATACAGGACACAGGCATCAGTGTTAATGAAGCAGAGTTCACTGAAATGAGCTTCCTAACTCTATTTTACCATCTTTCGGCTTACTCTTTCATCATTGTTTTCTGCCTCAGATTATTTTCTGTCTGGTCTTTTCCACATCCAGAAAATCTTAGGGAGGAATGGACCACAAATACAGCTACTCTGACTCTAGGACTGACATGGAGCATGAGGTCATGGGGTGATGCTGTGCCTTAGAGAATGAGCACGGTCCTTGGAATCAGGAAAGTACACAGTAAGGGCAGGGGGAGATCAGCTCCATACAGACCATGACTGAGAGCAGGAAAGGAGCATTGTGTCCAATCAAGCATCTGCATGCCCAGGAATTAAAAATACCTTACTGTCTGAGCAATACCTGATAGTTGATATCAGAAACTCACCCTGTTCAGTTTACCCAAGAGAATATTAATAGTAACGTGCTCATGGTCTCCAATTATCAACATGGGGAAGGATTTGGCATAGTAAATTGCTCTTTAAGTTCTCAGGAAAAAGCCATGTAATGAGACCTCCTGGTCTGAAGTTGAAAGAAGACAAAGAGACTAGAAAACAAGTTCAGTAACAGCAGTAGATCCTCTGTGGTCTGAAGTTGAAAGAAGACAAAGAGACTAGAAAACAAGTTCAGTAACAGCAGTAGATCCTCTGTGGAGTCCTTAGGCAGGGATCTGTAATTCCCCACACATTCTACCTGAAGGCCTGGGACCTGCTTTAGGTGTAACAGACCAAGGGGTGCTGGAATTAATGCAGTTCTGGTTGGTATCCAGCTTTCCTAGGGTGAGTGCAACATAAAAGCAACAGTAAATCAAGGAGGAGGAGCCTGCCATGTGGTTTTTATATGTTGAACCATTCTATACAGGTTCTCACCTTTACAATGCACAAAAGCTTTCCAAGTCAAGGAAATTATTTTTCTTTGGCTTAAACTGTATTATATGCACATATTATAATCACCATAAATCGACATGGTAGCTAGCTAGATACGTGTTGTATATGAATCACTTAGGTAAAAGAGTAACTGAATAGGAACTAAAGACATAATTTACAGGTTTTGCAAGTGTGTGGGGGGTGGGGTGGAAGAAGGGAACAGGACATGCCTGTGGCAGGTGGTGGTATATCTCCTACACATCCTGGGTCAAGAGGGTAATATGTGGTTCAGCCTGCCAGACCTTGGCTCGCTTTCCTACTAGTGGAAAGCAATAGTCACAGCACCTAGTTAGACACCTGCAGCAGGTGGTTTTAGAAGAGCCCTAAGAAGATAAAATGTCAATAGCACCGAAAAAAAATAATATTACTTTTAATGAGATAGTAGGTAGCAGGTCACCTGATAACAAATGGTCGGCTCTACAGGAAATAAGGCTGTGTAAGGGTGAAGTTCTGGATGGAACACCTCATAACATGTAATGTTAGTCATTTGCAGACCAGATTTCAATGACTGGAAAATTACAAGGATAACGCCATTACTGAAATTCAGGGTGGATAGTTACAATGGGCAGTTGTGGATTTGCTGTATAGGACTGTTAAGAACAGTCCTGTGGGATTTCACAAAAACACACACTGATGAAAGCATATTTTCTTTAGGCACAGGCAGTTCAGATTTATAAGTCTTACTCTAGTGGCTGTTAGAGCTCTGGGGAAATAAAGTTATCATGAGCAGACAGGCAAAATGTGGAGGAAGCAGGGCATTTGGCTGCTTGAAAAGCAATTGAGATGAGTTTCTCCATTATGTGATCAAAGAAGAGCAAAACTGTGAAGCTTTCTGGCCTTCGTTCCAGCACATACTATGGCAGTTGTTGATGTATTCAGATGTTTGATGCCGTAGCTGTGCAGGTAAGCGCAGTCTCTTTCACTCTCCACAGATACCCCTGCACACTGGCAGCACAACCCTTAGTCAAGCCTTTGCTTAATACAGAGTGCAGGGTGAGTTTGCACATCTTTGTCCTTGCTCCTCCTGCACTTCAGGCTCTCAGGAGGTGAGTAAACTCTAGTCCAAAAGTACTATACATGGGCGCAGTTAGTCCCATATGCAATGCTTTTGGGTGAGAATGGGGAAATCACAGTCCAGCAGAGTAAGCAAAACAGATGCCTCCAAAGAGCAAATTCCTGAGGCAGATTTGACTCAGGATGCATTTACATTTGTGTTTTGGTCTGTGTTAGGGGTGCACTTCAAGAGCCACTCCCCCAGTTGGCTCCACTTTCTGTGCTTTGGTTCACATCCCCAAGCAGTCTCGATGCACTCAGGATACCACAGAAACGATACTGAGAGATGTGCTTCTATCACCTGCTACCAGGCAGCCCAGCCCAGGGACCAGCATGGAGCTAGCCCCAAATGCACAGAAGCTGGCCATGGGGGGTTCCATGACATCTTTTTGCTCTAGGGATCTGGTTCTCCTGCACTGCCTGACCTGGTAATCTAGATGTGCAGAGGTGCAGCCATCATTCGGGCACAGCCCTGGTTAACGCACCTGTGATGTGTTACTCCAGCAAGGATGTGCAGAAACACTGAATGTACTCAAACAACCAGATTCTGTAAATGGCTTAGGCTGGGATTTGATTGCCTGAATAAAACAGAGGTGACGTCAGGCATGGACAGGCATTAGTTGTTGTCAAGTGCAAGAATGGTATTAAAAACTTGCTTCTGGTCCTCTATGGACACAGAGGCCAGTGGTTCCCTGTCTGCTGGGACCCCACAGCCAGGTCGTATCTCAAGACCCTACAAGGATCTGCAAAGTACTGTCACCCTCCACCGTTCCTCCCTCCCTTTCTGTCTTGACCTCTCCTTCCCCACTTGGCTCACCAGCACATGCAGCACCACCCCTCTTGGCCACAGCTGGTCTGATCAATATTTATTTGGCTGGCTTTTATGGGGACCTGTTGAACTAAGGAAGAACTTACCTCAGTATAGGAGATGTCTGGGCCCAAGTGGTCATATGGTCTGAAGGGCCAAGTGAGCATCTCTACCTTGGCAGTGCACATGTGTGCACCAGGCGAGGAAACCTGTACCCCTAGGGAAGGGGGAACATGGGTCTTGTAGTCAGCAGAAGGCATAACTGCCTACATCGTGATGCTGCTAAATCTCAGTTACTGCACACAACTCAGCTGCCCCCCAGGATATTACCTCTTTGGGGGAACAGTCGGTCCCCAAGACCACACAAACCTTTCTGAGCCCCATTCCCTATGACAGATCCTCTAGAAATCCACTCACTTTCATAGTATTGCCCCTGTATCTTTGGATGCCCTGAAACTCCACAGGTTCTCCTTTGCCTCTGAGGGAGGCCCCCTCCCTTCTGCAAAGCTTAGCATTGCTGCTACTGGCAAGAGGAAAAAATAAAATACATTAGGATGGTAAAATTCAGTTTTGTTAACTCTCCTGGGAAACTGTAACCAGCTTCAGAGGTTTTTCCATGGCCCAGTAGCCAAACATTAGTCTATAAAGCAGTCCAACAGGGGCATTATTCTTGTTAAAGACTACAAAATTCCTTTTGTACATATAAAATCTGTTACTGATATGATTTTATAGCTTGACTTAAAGCAACTACTGAGCAAATAAAGGCACATTAAAATTTAAACCACTGAATGACAACTGTGCTATAGATGTGGCCCTTACTTTTATTCATACAGTGGCAACTCATGATCTTGGACTAACAATGGAGACAGCCCAGAATGAATACCTGAGACCTGTAATTTAGCAAGGACCAGATCTTCCAGATGTTCCCTGTGGTCACTGATCTAGCCCACTGAAAAGGCTGCAGCCACTCTTAGACCACTTTTGGCTAAGCCAAAATCAGCTAGGTTAACCAAGCCCTGCTCATTTTTTACTCACTTGGATAGAAGCCATGACTTTCTAAGCCAGAGAGTGGGAACCGTTAGAAATGTGACGAAGAGCTGTGGATGGCTAGATGTGGCATTTCATGAGTACACCTGAGCCGGAATAGTGCTTTGACATCTGGGAGTGCTGCCTGCACCAACAGGTGGTAAGATCTGCCTGGAAAATCCTCAGTTTAGTTTAGTCAATTTTAATCAGATCCAGAGTGAAGAAATACAACATACAGTCAAATGCTCATTTAGGCATTTCTTTTACCAATTTGGGGATAAAGTACTATTGAATATTGATGAAAATTGTAGAAGGGATCAGATCCTATTAAATATAATTCAAGATTTACTATTTTGATATCATAACTTTTTGTGTCATATTTATACCAAGAAAGCCTTAGCGATAGGACAACTGCCACTTCTGTTGCTCAATCTGTGAGAAGTAGAGGGGACACTGCTAAATTTCATATTGATTATACAGTGACCAAGAGAGCTAAATGTTAGAAATGTTTTATCTGAAATTTAGAACCAAGGTAGCTTGCCCTACCAAACAAGAATTTAGTGAAAAAACTGAACACAACGAAATTTCAACGAATTTCCTAGCCTTTTGCTCACACACCAACTTTGACCTCAGTGAGACAACTACTTTCAAATATTACAACAGCTGTATCTTGCTTTGACTTCCATGAAGCTTTCAAGACTTCTATGTGTAAGCAAAGCAAAGTATTTCCGTCACTCATTGTAACAACTTTTCCTCCTTTTCTACATCTGAAGCAGGCAAAGCTTCCACACTCATGTGTTTTTGGATTTCACCCAATTCCTTCCTGCTGTTCTGGTCAAAATTTAATCTCTATCTTGTACTTTCTCTGCTACCCAGCTTTAGCAACAACAGGGCAGTCCAGGTGTCCTGATTTGTGCCTTCCTTGTCTAATGGGAAGAAGAATCCAAGTCAAAGCTATGACTTACTCACACCTTTCTCAGTTTGCTGACTGGGTCACACATTGAGAGCTCATAACCCTATGTTTGCTACAGTGTTTTGGAGCCCCACAGCTCCATATCCATATCCAATGACGTGGATATGGAGTCCTACATATTTGGACTGTGGATGAGAGTAGCATCCCCACCAGTGAGAATACGGTCGAGTGGTAGAACTGGTCTGCCGTACCACAGTCATAACGTGAAGCATTTTATTTTCTGCCACTGCCATTTTAAAACAACTGATATAACAAATGCCATAGCTGATCACATTCCTAATCTTTATCCATTCGTGTGCCTCCCTCTCTTGCTTAACTCTACCGGTAATGTTTATAACCATTGTTACTAATTTGTAATATTGAGGTTCTCCATGCATTGGTAGAATGTTAAAGGTGAGAGAGAACATTTTCCCTATATAAAGTGGACGAAACAAAGCTGGTAATTTTATATAGCATGTGAAAGCACCAAATGGGGTGATATTAGTGCTATGAGCATGTGTTGATGGAGACTTCCTACTGTTATTCTATTTCTAGTATAGTATACTTCCACAGAAGCTGCATCTGAGTTGAGTATGTTCTCTGAATAGGCTAAATATCCAAGTGAAGAAATTAATTAGTTTTTTGAAAAGCTGATTCTTACTTACGGATATTTGAAATCTTGCTTCTAAGCAAAACTTCAACTTCTAAGCTGGTATCTGTAAGTTGATATCTATTTCAACTTAGACACCAGTAACCTCATTTTTCATAGAGTGATTTTTGAAAACAGTTTACCTCTTTGATCACAAAACTTGTGAAACAGTGGCCCTACATCATTAGAAGTCAAATACTAATGAACAAAGTCCTGAGGCTTCAGACAATGAATTAGAGTAGTACCAAAGCAGTTTTTAATTTTTGCATCTTAATATTTTGATTTTCTTTTTTTTTTCTTTTTTAAGTTTGGCTCTGGAATTAGTTGTGCTAATTAGTGTTCATAAACAAATATACCATCATTTCCAGCCATTGAATTCTTTGGAAAACCATTACATTTTTCAATTTTATGTGAAATACAGTGTGCACATTCATGTGTGAGTATTTATCATCGTAAATTCATGAAATGCATTCTGCAAGGTTTATCACAACCTTGCTTTAGCGTCGCCACTGGGAAGCAGTTGTGACCAATTTTACCGGGCATATTGCTGTTTTACCATGTGACAATGGATCTGCTTCTACCATGTCCAGAAGCCATTCAAATAATGATGAGCTTCTGTCAGTGTGACACTGTTTCGACCTTTGGCCCAAGGTAACCATGGAGGAAACATGCCAAACTCCTCCTGATGACAGCTTCCCAGAAAGCAGTGTGACCCTTTGAAGCTAGCGGCTGGCAGGGCAACACACCCAAGCACGTGCACAATTGTAGCGGTGCGCTCCAGGACTTGTTGAACGGGGGTTCTTGCAGGCTTCAAACAAAATATGGCCGTTTCAATTTATACTTTCTCAACTTTTTAAGTTTCAGTACAAGTTTCAGGTTAAAACTTACGAGAAAATAAAAGGTCATTTTTTTTTTTTTAAAATAAAAAATTAAAACTAAACATTGCCCCTGCCTCCCCCTTCTGCCAAGGGAAGGAAAGGAAAACCAACTCCAGGTGAAAGGCAGCTTTTCCTTTTCCTTGAGCTATTCTATGTTATCAGTTCAGTACACCTTTTCAACGTTTTCTTTATTGCCTGGCCCTGCACTCACCAGCAGGGTTAGTACTTACTCATCACAGTACACAGCATGACTAAGAGTAAAGCACTGCAGGATTTGGCCACTACTCCTGTATTCGATTAATTTTACAACCAAGTCCTGGCTAACAACATGAAGCCCTAAATTCTGAAAACACTTCTGGCGTTGCATTTCTGATGTTTAGTTGAATAGAGTTACCAGGTAAACATTACCTTAAAATTGATTAAGTTAATGGCAATATTTTACAATTAACAACCCCCTCCAAAAAACCCACACACAACCCCAAAACCCAACTCCTTTTGCAAAGACTATTTTAATAAAGGGATTATAAAATACAAAAGAGAGAGAGACAGGTAACCCGAGATGTAATTTTGGAATGCAAACTTCTAGTTCAAATGTGCAAGCTCGAACTTAACAAATGTTTAAAATATTTGAGTTTTTCAAATGGTGCCAAAATAAACCATGTCTTTTCTAAAGACTACATATTTAGCTAGGCACTGGCAATGTAAATCTTTCAACCATTTCAAGTATTTGTTTAAAAGCCTCCCAGAACACGTGTGCTCCCAACAAAACTGAAGAATGAAATGTTTAGACCACTGAAGCTCAACAGCTGACTTATAATCAACCTAATATGAGAACACCACTTTGGTTTTTTGGGCTTGTGAATACATTTTATTTACCAACGCATGAGAAGAACAAACAGAGAAAGTCCAGTTCTGCAGACCTGATGTGAAATGTGAATGTGAAGCAATAAAAGTCAGTACGTGAAACGCTGCGATCATAGCAAGCAGAGGATCAGAGAAACTGCCGCCCGGTGATTTCATGTGCCCATGGTTTATTCTTGCATGGGAGGAAAATCTTTTGGGGTACAAATTAAAAAGAAAAAAAACAACTAACCTAATAGCCTTCCTTTGGAATTATTCTAAATGAAGAAAATAAAGGCACACAGAAATCCTGACATACAGATAGCAAGTTAATTTGTGTTATGTGGATTAAAGATGTTGCAAATCTTGATTACCTGATATTTATAAATATCAGGTAAGAATATTTATAAAGCCATTTAATTTAAAAATTAAGGTACCTTGGAAAACGTCCTGTGATTTGGAATAAATAAATAAATGCGCCTGTGACAACATATTGACATTACTAAACTATTTCAGTATGATGGCTTATTTATAAAAGCAGTTTTAATATTCTCCTACACTAATGATTAACTAATGAATCTTACTTTCTTGTGATTATATTTAAAGAGGAATCAAACTGACTTCATCTACAGGATTCCACTAACAAGACTGAGCTGGCTCTGAACTTTTCAAATATCAGCAGTTTTCCCAACACTGGTACAGAAAACTGTGCTACTGATTTTGGGCTGTGGGCTGAATGAAAAACAGTACTAAATGACTAAAGGTTCACAGTTCTTTTCTGTTAAAGTTGATTTGTCACAATATTGTTAATTAGTGAGGGCTTAGGGAAGGCTTACTATGAATATAATTACAGTGCTGAAAAGCATTAATAACGCTCTTATCCTGAGCCAACATGATGCTATTTACATATTTTACCCTGGCATATACCAGAAATGGCTCCCAATGCATAACATTCTGCAGGATCATCAAGGGAAACACACAAAATCTCACAGGGGAAGGACGTTTCTGAGTATCTCAGTGCTCTTCAAGACAGCAGGGACACTAATTTGACCAGTAATTACAACCATCTTTCATCATGAACTGCTGTTCCATCAGGAGGCAAATGAATTGCTACTCCTGGTACATAATCTGATGCAATCTCATCCTTCTCTCATAAATTAGGACAGAAGTGACAAATGCATTTGTCTGCTATATAGGGCAGGCTTCTTTTCACCTTCAGAGTTCTGCGTGGACATCAATCAGTTCTCAATGAATAAACTATACGATAAAAGCCAATTAACCCTTGTTATCATTATTGCCTATTTCTACATGCCAGACCAGAATTCCTGCCCTCGTTACACTGAAACGCAAAACTCAGACTGGGTTCAATGGGGCCAGAAATTCACCTGAGGGCACTAAAGGCTGGGCGTGCATTACTAGATCTGTGTGACTTTTGCTGTTCACTTCAGCTGGTGAAGAAGAGAAAGCGTTTTGACGTTAGCCACACAGATGCTTTTGCAAACTCCCCCAAGGAGCCTAGGCACCTCTTCAGGGGCTGCATACCTTTTATGACTGTCACTAAGGGATTTGCCAAAGACCACACACCAGGTTGTTAGCAAGGAAGAGTGAGAACCCAACCGTTTCCAAATCTTCACCTCTCAGCACAGTAGATTTCCCAAGGTCCTTTTCAAAGAAGACAAACATTTCTAGCTGAATTCTAAAGATTAACACCTAATTTAACTATGATTCAAAGTCATTTACCTACAGGATGATAAAAACCCCTAACTAAAATGCTCACTGAATTTCAGGCTACTTGGTACAAGACATAAGACTGAGTCAGGAAATATTTTCTCACTTAGGTACAATGTGTCAAAAGGAAAATTATGAAGCAAAATTATCACCTAATTTTACCAAATCGAGTATTACCCACAACCAGATGTATCTGACATTAAGCCTGCTAGACTGCTTTTGCCTGGCCAATCCTACCTTCCTAAACAAAGCCAGCTGACACAAGAGGATGGAGGTCAAACAGCCTTGCTGTATGAAGCCTGCACTCACAAGATTATTCGCTCAGAGGCAGAAAGACTGGGGGCAAGGTGAGGACTTCTCGATACTCCTAGGGGAAGGAGGAATTTAGCACATTCATGCATGGAAAACAAGGTCTGATTTAGTAAACTTGCATTTCCAAAGTAGCAAACAAGCTTCCTCATCAAAGCTGCCAAGGAGTAAGAGGGAAGATCTTTACATGGAAAAATAAGTAGTTAAAAGTTAGATTAAAACAACAGGTAAGAATAAATGTATCATTTTCACAGTGAAGGAAAGTTACCTTATTGTCCTACAGGCATCTTTGCCCCAGAGCCCATGTTGTTCAACATAACTAAGAAATCACCTTGAAAAGGGGGTTAATTTGGAGACGGTGGTTATTTCGTATCACCATATTCAGCATGGAGATGCTGACGATACTATGTTACTGTGAGTACTAAACATGAGCTGTGAGAAGAGATGGAATAGGAGCTCGTGGTCATCAGGGAATGTACGCTAAACATGACATTCAGTACCCACAAATGCAAAGTTATGCATTCAGAAAACAATTCTGTCTTCATACACCCTATGATGATCTCTGAGCTGAATATTATAACTGAGGAATGAGATCTAGAGTTGTTGTTATTATTACAGAAATACTGATTCCAAGAAATCATCTGTCATAAAGCAAATCCAATGCTAAAAATGATTACAAATAGCAGAGAAAAAAACAGACAACATCACTATGACAACTGTTAAAGTCACAATTTGTCTGTATCTTGAATATCAGGCACAAATCTGGTTGTAGCTCAGTAAAAACACTGCAGAACTGGAAAGGAAATAGATTAGCATGACCCAGCCAACCAAAAACACGAGACAGCTTCTTTACAAGAGACTAGGGGGTCTCTCTGGAAAAGAGATGGCAAAGGATGCCAAACACGTAAAATCACAAGGGACATGAAAACAATATGAACAGGGAATGGTTGTTCACCATTTCTATAATACAAACACTATGTGATAGCAAATGAATAGAGGTGGTTCATAACAAAGAAAAGGAAGTATTTCTTCACTCAGTGCATCATTAACTGCATAAGTCCTCATGACAGGAACAAGTAGATACTAAAAGTTTAAATGGATTCGAAAACAGGTCATGAAAAAATGCTGCTAAATACAAAGACACCACCTCTGGGTTAGAAAGCCCCTAAATAACAAACTGCTGGGAGACTATTTGAGAGAATGGTCACTAGTGCTGGCCTGACTTTGTACCCTTTCCTAGGCATCTTCTACTGGTTATTGCCAAAGGCAGTCTTTGGGCTAGTTGGACTTTTGGTCTAGGACAGTACATTAGTCCTTACATTTTTACCTTTATTCCTTCCTCACCACTTCCTTAGAGCAGAAACGGTTCAACAGCACTGACAGCTCAGGAGATCTTGTCTTTCACTTATTGCACTAAAGCTCAATGAGGACAGTAGGGAAAAGAGCAGCTGAGTCCCCCCAGCACTGGACAGCAGCACACGGGAGACGTGAAGGGGCTGGGAGCTGGGGGGTGACAGTCCTCTGGTCTGGAAGCATTAAACTTCCTTCTCACTGTGTAAGTGTGGGGGAGAGACTTCAGACTCACTGGCTATCTTAGGATTGACCAAAGGTCAAAAAGGAGCACTTCAGAAGTTTCTAGAAGTGTCTTGGGTAAATTTGGCTTGGAGGAATGCTACTCATCTCCCTGCAAGGGGTTAGGTTTGGTAGACTGAAACTAGGAGGAGCTTAGGTCTGCAGATGATGAAGGTTTAACATGGAAGTGCTTGAAAGGAAAAACAGGCATCGAAATGCCTTCCTGTATCCAAAAGGGAAATTGCATTTTCTTCAGCTAGACTGCCCTATCATGACATCTGTACAAGGAAACATTAAGAGGGAAGACAGCATAATAACATTAAACACAAAGCAGAGTAGGCAAATGGAAGCCTTAGGAGCTACATCCACCCTGCCTGAGTTGGCTAGTCCTGGGAGTAGCTTAAAGCCCACCATGCTCCTGAGATTCATTACTGAATTCGGGCTGCTTAGAGATTATAGCTGCATTCTTGAGTAGGTTTATACGAGTACTGACCTGACCTTTCTGCTCACCTTTGTTCATGTAACAAAGACATACCGAATACAGGGAGGTGTTTGGGTCACAAATACAAGTCTAGGTCTGACTCTCCTATACCTGTAAGGTCTATAATGTCCGTGTACCCCAAATTTTCCTCCTCACTCCTCAGTTCCTCCCCTCCCTGTAGGATTCTATCCTTCAGCCTTTGAGTTCAGTCGCAGGGCACTTCAGGAGTACACAAAGCAGAGGGTTGGCAGTCTGGCCTCAAACCCGACTGGGATGGTACTCCTGTACTGCAGAGCAATCAGAGGTCTAGAAGAAGCAGGCAAAAAGTCTTGTAGGAAAGGGGTGAGGGACCCACCTTATACTGAAAAGGTGAATTTTGACTCTGTAAGGTGGTTTCTGAATATTTGAGAGATTTTCCCTTATAGGAAAGGACAGCGGAGTGACTAAAAACAATACAGGCAACCTTCTCCACTGTCTGAGATACTGTACAATGTCACAAGGCTTTCATGTTGCAGTTTATGAAGCTGTACCTCCAGTGAAACCTGACTGTACATTTCTTTTTACTGTATGCCGAAAATGCCATGTACTAGCAGTAGCTATTTAACTGTTGTATAAAGCTATACATGTATCCTTCCCTTAGATGTAGCCACAGTCACTAGTTGCAATTCAATGAGCTATGAGTAAGGAAGAAAAAATCTCCAAGATAGTAGCCAGAGATATTTCTTGAATGTGAACCTACTTTTTCAATTAATATATTTAACATACAAATACTGGACTGTTTGCAGTCTCACAAATAACATAAGGGATCTGAATTTTGAAACTGCTTTGCAGGATTTTGCACCTGAAGTCTGCAGTATGTGAAAACGTGATCAAGCTGTGCCTTGCAGCAGACTATAGTCTACTAACACTGAGAGGACAGACTGTTAAAATAAGCATTTACATCATTTTTCACAGTACACAGTGCCACAATGCATCTGCTTAAAAACAAATACATGTTTGCAGTGAAACATTTCAACAAATCACAGAACTCAGCAGCAAAGTAGTTAAACATTTATGATTTGATTTTATCTCAGCTTGGAATGTCGCTGGAGTGTCCCACTTCTAACAACTGTTTGCTAAGTTAAGGCTTTAGTGTTTACACAGTGCTGAATGAAGCAGCCTGGTCACCAGATGTGAATGCTTCCTTAGACTAGAGCTTTCAATCAGATCACGGTCCTAATGGTCCCTGCTCCAACCTTCTTCCTCAGGACGTCCACCAGCCTTTCCAACCTGAGCGGGGGCAGGGGAGAGGGAGAGGAGAGAAAAAAAAAAGGAAGCTAACGTTAGGAATGTTCTGGCTGAAAGAGACAGTGTTTGCACTGAACCAAGCTGTCCTGGTGGTGGTCACACTCAGAAACAAAGCACTACTGTAAAAGACAGACATTAAGGGAAAATGCAGACAACTTAGGGAAAACTTTTTAACCTACAACCCAACCCATTTGCAGTCAGTGATATGAATCAACTCACTTTTCTTTTGTAGTATATGTAGTATCTGAGGTCCCCGTAAGGCATTAACACAAAACCCTGTGCAGCAATCCTGCGGCACATATACACGTCGGTGTAAGCAGGACATTCAATTCTTGCACTTTTTCAAATATGAGTGGTCCATGGCTCTTGTTAAATGTAACACTTGGCTGTTGTTTCCCCTTAAAAAATGCCCTGCCTGTTATCCAACAGATACTTCTATTGTCCAGTTTATAAATTTATGCCTAAAATCCCATGTGTTTTATGTCAAAAACTTTTTTAAAATACTCAACAAGCCAAGTTTCTGAGGACGTGTATGATGATATTTTGAAGGTGGCCCGTATGATTATTATATTGACACAACTACAGAAAAATTAACAGTCTAAATGAGTAGGACAGAGAGCTGCCTAATCCTCTCCTAGTTTTAAGGAACAGGCTATAAGCATGTCCAGCATCTCACTGGCTTAATTTGTTCTTTCCTTTTGTTAAAGCAGGCAAATGCAAAGGGCTAAATTTGTTCAGCGTTTTCCATTTGCACACATTTATCTTCAGCACTCCAGTAATCATGCATTCAAGCTATTTCTCCAATTTATCTGTATTTTATGGAATCCTTCAATGAAAGCTCTCCCACAAATAAACTAACTATATAAAAGCAGACACTGTGTGTAGTAGATCACTTTTAGAACCATGTCCAGCATATTATACACACAACTTCCACAATGGATAAAAAGAGTTGCATGCTCAAATAGCTATATTCACTGTTGCAAAGTTGACCATTTTTTCTTATCTGAGAAGAGTTTTTTTCTTTAAATATATCATACAACATGAGGAATGCAGATAGGAAATAAAAATAACACAGCTTTATCAAAACTGCAAAATTCATTTTATCTCATGGATGCATTAGTAACTTCAGTGCAGGAAAAATAGTTAACACGTCTTGGATTTATTGCCACAAGTCATGACTAACGCACACGGTACGTATTGAAACGCTCTTGTTTTCCAGGAACCACCAAGCACCATGAAGCTACACCTTTCATTGTACTCACCAGGTGACTTAATTCCTGAAACGAGATTAAGAATTCACCACCCTACTGTAATTATCAGACACCAGGAAATGTATGTGGAAAGTTCAGCTGGTTCTAGCTGTTCCACAGGGACTCTAAAGGAGTGAAAGCACAGGTAAGAAACTACTGCGTAGCTACTCCTTTCCCTTCAGTTTTCCATGTATCGCTTTTCCTTTTTGGCCAGCTACTGCATTTTTTCCTGTTTTTGTAACATACATCTACTGCACTTACTCGTCCTTATGGAGGCAGCATCCAGACAGTCATAACTCAGTGCAGTCAGTCGATCCAATATAAAGTCAGGGCTTTCACAAGTTATTTGCTCCTGAAAGTTTTCTTACAGTGGATAAATCAATGTTTTCTGAGTTCTAAGGGTTTTAACTTAGTTACTGGTAGGTCATAGTTTTCTCAGCCTCTCTTACTGAGAAGTTTCCCTGTTAAATCAGTTGTTAGTCCATGCGCAATTTCAGGAAGCCACGGCAGGTCAGCCCTCACTTTTAACAGCATCTAAGTTCAGAAGCATTGCAGCTTTCTCAGCCACCTCAACTATCACTGGAGGTCTCCTCTCTCACACTAGCACCCCCTCTAATGTGCTTCAGAGACATAAAGCACAGGAGAAACATTTCAAACTGTCTGGAAAAGCAGAATGTTTGGGCTGCAAATTGTTTTCTGGGAGACAGCAGAAAAATAGTAAAATCTGAGATCATGGCTTATTTAAATGACTGTTCAGTCAAAAAGAAATACTGTGTGGCTTATACAAGTGGGGCAAAAATTACTTCAAGAATTGAGGTTTCATTTGAGGAGACATAGGTTGGAGGTCACTGCTTACACACTGTCCTGCAATTGGGCTTAGATGTGCACCACTCTGTGACCAAGCAATGACACTGCACACCAGAGCAGACAACTCAGCGAAGACCTGCCCGTGTTTGAAGAGTAATACCACTGGGGTGAAAGTAGCTGTCTTCCGTTTAACCTTGAAACTGTCAGGCTTCATTGAAAATAATGAGGCTTAACAATCATAGCTTCTGCTTTTCAAATGAATGATGACTGAAATCATCAAAATGAGGTATCCTGCACCAAACACAAACCGTGCAGGACTTATTTGCCTTTTGTTTCAGTCATGTGTGATTTGCAAATTTATTTATTCTTTATTAGAAGAAAGAAAAAAAAAAAGCAGCAGGGGATTAAGAAACCATACCTTTGAAGGAGATTTAAACAATAATGTAAAAGAGAAACTGTAACAGCTATTTATAAGATAAAATAACAGAGGGCAAAATTCACCCCTACACAGATACAAGACCCAATATATCACTGAAATCCCACTTAAGCCTACAAAATAAAGCTATGGGCTGAAACAGTGATTAATAACTCTTGATACAGGCCTCAGGGGGCTTTTCGGAATGATAATCCTGGCCTCTTTGTTCACCAAGGGCCCAACTCTGCCATCCTGACTCACACTAAGCAACATTTTTCTTTATGAGTAATAAAAGGCAGCTAACAAGGCCGTTTGTGTCAATGAGGTACTACTTGCAAGGGGTGCGGGTGGCAGAATCGCCCCTTGTCGATAAGGCTCTGTACCCAGCCTGGTGGGATGCTGCAGGCAGCTCCTTTTGGAGGCTGAGCATTTTAATCTGCAGTAAACTGAAGGAATAGTCTTACAGCTCAAGATCAAAGGTAACTTAAATATCTAAACAGGTGAATGGGAAGTGCTGGGAACTACCCTAGAAGTCTTAGTGTTTGCAGAGTTTTATTCAAAATACGGAAGACATTGACCAGAAGAAAGCAACTTTTATTACTTTGTGCAATCATGATGTATCTGTCAGTATAATCTCACCACATTTTACTTAACTGAAAGCAATACTGACTATGTTTGACCGTATACTAAGACACAGATTTAACAAATTACGTTTGTCTTTTTGCTTGTGAAGGAAACAGTCCTCATAGTATAAATTAAATGCACAATATGACACTATCTTCTTCTGAGATGTAAGAAAGACACTCACTGAATTTGCATTTCATGAAGCAACCAAACAACTCATTCAAGAAGAAAGTATTTCAGCTGGTGTTTTAGGTCAGACAGAAGAATGATATGGTGGGCAACTCAGCTGCAGTGCTGGACGTCCAAACGTGCAAGGACAGACAGACAAGTTTAGGAATGTTCAATAAAGCCTCTTCAGGTCTCACTCCTCATTCTCACAGATTTCCATTTCTTGCTTAGAGATTTTGGAAAATCGCAGTAGGTGACCTTCGCTATTTCTTGGTACTTAAATAATTCTCGAAAACCTGTCCCTTAACAAATAAATTCTCTTAGCAAATGCCACTTCAGCATTCTCTACACAATTACTGTATGTGTGCATGCAAAATGAGTACAAAATGGCATATCAAATACAGGAACAAACTATGTATTCAGATGGGTAGGTACAACTCTGGTTTTATTTATACTGACTTGAACATACCCAAAGTCATAAAGTTCTGTGTTTTTCAGACTAGACAGAATTTGCATCCATGAAAAGCACAAAGATGAGAGCTAGAAATATTCTTTATCTACACTACCTACTTCTTTAATGCTCATCTCAGTGCTTCCATGAAATGGAAAAATAAAAAAACCCCACAAATTAGGAAAGGGACATCTGGTCCACCATTATTTTTAAGTTAGCAAAAGATGCATCATTGTGAAGAGTCTTGAATTGCAGTGGCCTAATTCTTCCCCAAAACAAATATGGAATTAATCAGGTGAATCTGCGTTTTAATAGAGAAATAAAAATATTTCCTTGAGGGGTTTGCTGCTATGTTATTACCAGTCTGAATATGTACTTTTAAAAGTGTTGCTAAGCTTTAGAAGATCCTCATCTTCAGAGGAATGCTACTGAAACAAGCACATTGCTAGGTGTGTCTTCCCCAAGACAAATTCTCAACCATTCTCAACTCCTCTTCCAGTTATTTCAAATTGTGTTCTCTTATCACCTATGCATACATCTGACAAAATGCCTGTATGGAGTGTATGTTGTTATACGGAGTGTTCCTATGTAGCTCCTGTCCTGTCTGACAATCTGTTTTGAATTTTAGCAAAGCCTTACAGAGCTATACTCCTTTCAGTATAAACCATTTTGGTTTTAGAATCAGTCTCCATAAAGCAGACTTAAAGTCCTTACTGACAGAGAAGTTTGTTCTGAGAGCCCAGAAGCTGGACATACAGTTGCAAAAATGTTATGTACTGGTCTCTAGTGCTGACTCTTACGCACATTTTTGGCTTGCTCTCCTCTTTCACCTATTCTGCTGAAGACGTCCAGCTCTAAACTGTAACTTGGGATCAGTAAAAACTCTGCAACTGTGTAAATCCAAATAGATCAGTAGTACATCCTCCCACACTGCCCTATCTCTGGCCAAAGGAACTCACCCCAAAGGAGAGCTGTGGCCTTTATCCACAAGTTCTGAATATGACAGAGTTATACAGTCACAGAGTGATCTTCCAGGACATCGTGATGCAGAAATAGCCAAAATGGATACCCAGCTGAAAGAAAAGGGCATCCTTCAAGTAGCCTATGTCCTAATCTGCAAAGCAATATATAGACTAGCCAAAAACAATAGCTTCTACATGCAGATGGAGGAGTTAAGCGATAAAAACAAAACCCTCCTGGATTTTGAAATGCTATATAAAGGCTTATAAACCTAAACTATAACCCTTGGTTATCTTTCCAGTAGATAAGATTAGGCTCAGGCTATGAAAATGGCCTTACTTGCGTGATTTCTGGCTTCTTGTGGAATGTGTTTTGCTGACACTAATTCACTTTAGAAACCAAGCATTTGAAAATGTATTAGGTAAATAAAATGCATTGGACAAAAGCATTACAAGCAGTTTAGCAGTAGAGCTCAGTGAATAACTGACTGTTTGGTGAGTGGTCATACAAATTTACTTAATTTCATCTCAGAATAAAGAAAATCCTTTCGTTTCCTTTTTCTCTCCTTTCCTTCAGTCTTCCTCTTGGATATATTTCATCAAATCCTAAATGGAGTACTCATTTTCAGGCATTTTCTGTAAAAGTCAAGGAAACAAATGACACAGAGAGGAGAGGCTGCTGTGATACTAGTCTCACCCAGAAAGGAGTCGCTTGGATAGGATAATTTACTCAAGAGACTGGAGGAAACTGGTTCAGCTCTATTATCTGTACGGGGGCACTGGCCTCCAGCTGCTTCCCTCTCAAGGGAGCAGCACTGCGCTAACACCGGGTGCTGCGGTGGCTTGTTCTCCGTTTCAAATGTGGAGGCTGCTCCAATTGAATAAAATGCTTAAATATTCACTGGATCAAAGCCTGGAATGTAAGGGTGTGACCTCACAGTGAGTGGCCTATCTACCACGCTACAGAGGCATCGCCCTCTTACCTCTGGGTGGTTCAGTGAATCTTTAATTATTCTTCAATTCAGGTATTATTTTTGCCACCTCAAAAGCCTACCTTTTGAACAATAATAATTTTTGATTGGCTCACTAAAAAACACTGCCAGTTGCATTTAACGGTCAGACACCAGTCTGTAACGATTCCTTCTTAAATCATCATAGTGGTAAAGACTACATGCAGTTCAGATGCACCAGGCTGCCTCTCTCTGCTTAACAAACTTCCCTCTGCATCTTTTGGATCGGAGACTGGGCATCTTTCTAAATGACACGCTGGAGTTCAGCAGTGGTTTTGAACCTGACGCAGGAATTACCGAGTGAAATTCAGTGCCCTGTGTTAGGCAGGTGGCTGGACTGACTGGTATTAATGGTCCTTTCTGGTCTTAAAACACGAGTCTTAGAGACTGATTTAGCAGCATCAGTGCGCTCTAAACTGTGGTAGACCACAGTGTTGAATCTAATCACTCCAGGCACCGCCGCCAATTCCTGCCTGCCCCACACTGTTTGTAATGTCACTCCAAAAAGTATGTTCCATTAAACTTACAGGCCTTAAATTTGGCAGAGCAAACCATTCTGTCTCTGAAAAGCACTGTCACAAAACAAGCGTTCCTATTAAATCCCTTTCAGCATCTTCTCAACCCAAAAGAGTAATTCTGTATATGATTAAACTTAGAAGTAAATACAGCCAGTTGGGCTCCTGACAGCAGACGTATTTCAAAATAAACCTAGCTTACACAGGCCTTGGCTAAAATATTAAGCCTTTATCTGCGGTCCACAACAACTAATCTTGTCAAATTGTTTGCTCTCTACCTTCTGTTTGGAAGATTATAAGCTAGCTCACCATTACTATTCACCTTGTGCCATCACTAGCAGCAGGAAGAAGTGAGTGGTAAACACAGTTGGTCTATTTTGACATCATTTCACCCTACTTTGCATTGATATAGATTGCTACACAGTACAGGATAATACAGAATCAGGACTTTGCATCTATGCTGGATTTAATGCCACCTTGTAAAAGGTATTGCTCCTTCGCTTTCAAATGCTTTCTCAGGACAGCATATACTGATTGCCTAAAATAAACAAGCTTATGAGAAAGGAAAATAAACCCTGAAACCACTATGCAGTAACCTCATCTGTGTTTCAGTAAATTGAGATCTACAACATGCTTGTCATTTAGACCAGGCAGAGACTCTTACTACTGGATGGACCATTCATATCTTAGCATGTGACTGATATTAAAGAGTTAAAAAATTAACAAGAATTGAAATAGGGGATATATCGGCATATGACGACCAAATGATATCAGATTATTTAATCAGACCACAGAATTTCACCTAATTATTCCAGCTTGAGTCTAACAGTTTACATACAAATTTTATGTAGTTTACTACTTCCATTTGCTCAAGAAAAACCTTTTCTATACCTCCTTCCATAAGCCTGAATTACTTTTAGCACTGACGGTTACTGTTTCCACTCATTTGGGGTCACAGCTGGTCTCTTTTTTAGGAGAAATCTTGACATCGAAGCCTACTGCTTACAGTGACAGCATTTCCACAAACTTTGTGCTGATATGAATAGGCAATGTTCTCCTGATTTTCTTGCCAAATACTTCCTAGAAGTCTCTGTCATCTGCTCAGGAAAAGCTAGCAGTTTTACTTTACGCTAATATGTGTCTTCCCTATAGAAAGTATTCTGTCACACTATTTATTCATTTGAAGAGGGAAAAATATCACATCCTATCGACTCCTGATGAACACTAGTCCTGCCTGTTGGTAATGGTATCATTAGAGCGCCATGAATCACAGGCAAGCTTATTCTGTCTCTGAACTGTTTCCCACCTTCTTCTTGAGAGCAATACTACCTCAGAAAAGTAAATATTCTTTGCTTTGAATGCTCACAACATGGAGGGATGGTCAGAACTTTTATGTAAATTGTTCAAAAGGCAGACATCAGGTTTATTTTGCATTATGTGTATTTTGCATGTGGCAAAACAGCATGCAGAGAAATGAAATTACTTTCTGAAGCTCAACCAATCAAGAAAACTGAAAAGACCCACAAACTTTTTGTCATGTTTAATTTTATGTATAAGTAGTCTTGAGCTGAATTGGGTTCCTCATGTGCACACACACACACACAAAAAGTATAGGCATAAATACCTGCAGAATTGTTGGATATAGAGCTCATCTCTCTCGGCTTCTCAATCCGTGCTCTGGACCATGTCAACTGATAACAACTAGGCAGTTCTCTTATTCTATATCCAGCTAGGATGTATTTCAGGAGATGGAAAAAGGATGTACTTTTCAGAGGATTTTGTTTTGTTCTAAATCCCTCTTCAGGAATATTTAAAAGCAATGTCAAAAATTTATTATCTAAACCAAATATTATTTCCAACCTGGCCAAAACAAGCAGTTAGACAGGATGCCTCATGACATGCAGGAGCAGCAGATCGATATACATTTAAGGATCTGTAGAGGATGGGCTTACTAAGAGACTCTAAACTTTAAAAGCAACAGTCTGAAACCACCACATTACACCTTTCTGCATGTTTCAAACAAGTCTTCCTTGTAAGGCCAGGTCTGAACCTCTCAGCTGCCTATTACAAGCCAGTTCCACCCCTTTTGAGCATGTTCTGGTCAAGTCTTGTTTACAATGAGTTTGTAAAATTGCAAATACTGAGGTACTACTCAGGCTGTTTCCCAAGTACATCCCATCAAAGCACAACATCGGCAGACTCCTCTTGATATCGTAAACAATAAAGACAACATGACCTTTTTGCTTGATTCCACAAATATTTTACAAATCCTGATGCAGACTTGCTGGCTTTAGATAGCTCCCACCCTTGTGACCAAGAGTAATCTGGAGCTTGTGGAGAGAAAATTTCTTCCTATAAACCATCATCAAATCTCTCCACTTTACATTTAAAATAATAGTTTTTACATAGGTTTGATGTATTTCAATAGATTTGCCTTCCTGGTGTAACTGATGGGATATCGCCCAAGCTGGAACGGCTTCTACGATATCACTGAGAGATCAAGTAACAATGGAAATTGGTTTGAATGTAAGAGGAAGGCATTTAATTAAGCTCCCATTTGTGGTAAGTCCTTCGTAACGGGCTCAGACTGGTAGGTGAACTCCCCACCCTTCCGGCGTGATCCAGTGGTGCCCACAGACTTCTCTCTTGGTTTCAGGGCGACTCACACTTAGTCATACTTCTGAAAAATATTTTTAGAAAAAAAAAGAGTAGTCTTCCCTCAGTAGTGAACTAACAAAAAATCCATGGGTGAAACATCCTCTCCTCCTCTTAATGTTTGCAATATATTATAGATAGATGTTATTAGCATGAAGATTGTCTATTATGGTGATGTTGCAACGGGGTCCCCTATGCAGGGACAAAACCAGAAAAGATGCCTAACTGCTCATTTACACATAAAATATAGGCTTTTAAAATAGCAGTTGAGACTTAGCGTCACAGGCCAGTGTATTCTACACATGCGTAGTGCTCCTTAAAATACTTCATAGGCTTTTTACTAAGTTATCAGCCATTTAAGGCCATTAAGGTAAAAACAAGCCTTCCCACTTCTAAGCTTCAGTAACCTTCTCCAGTAGCTAGCAGACAGACTGTCTCCAACTGTCTTCTGCACCATTCTAGCAAGGCAATTCACAAGAGATTTTTTTTCACTGGCTTTCTGGGCCTATTTTGCTCCATGCTGCTGCCATCCAACTGGGAATGAGCTTCTCCTCCTGCTCCTGGGAGGTGAGCAAATTGCCGAGCCAGGCTGACACAGAAGAAGGACCTTCAGCTCATTTTGAGGACAGCTTGAATTCTTCTGAACTAGTGAGCCTGCAGACTCAGGCCGTGGTGGCAGTTCTGCCTGGTGGTGACATGAATGGGACTGATTGTAGGAGAAAAACTTTTTAATCTCTGCTGATGAAAGCATTAAAATTTGGCTTTACATCAAGACTCACGAAATTCTTCAAAAGCATAGAGTAGAGTATTTTCTTAGTGTTTAAAAACTGTGAAATGTCTTTTGTGTTGAGTTCACCACTTAGGATATCCCTTTTATCAGATGTAGATGTTCAACTGTTACATTCTTCAAATAATTTATATGATTATCTTATCAAATAAAAGATTGGGGTGATAGAGATGGATATATTATGAGGCACAGAATAAAGTGCTAAATATAGTAATTTTATCATACACCTCTCCAATACCTGCAATGTCTTCCACTCAAAGGATGAATTCTGATACTTTCTATGGGCAAAAATTCCATAATCTGAAGCTGAAATGATAAAATTTGGTCCTAAAGATTTACGACTTCCAACAACTCAGTGTTTAGATCTATATCCTTATACTCATCACATACAGCAAAAATGTAGAATGGGAAAGCCGAGCAACTTGCCAATAAAATAGTGGCAATAATGGGGTTAAAGCTGTTGTTAGCTCTCATACCTATAAACACAATTGATGCTGCCTTTCTACAAAATATTGATTAAAAAAATTAAAAGCCTTATGGAAAAATCTGGATATTAATTAATGACTCAGTATTAGATTAGAAACATGAACTGTAATTTTTTCCTTGGAGAACTAGCCGCTGCTTCAGTAAAGCTACACTTAATTTGAAGCAGTGGAAAAAATTAAATTATTTCAAGTTTGCTTAAAATGAAATACCTTGCTGGCCTAGTCAGTTATTTCTATTTGTTGCTGTAAAGAACTGTTCCAGCAATTCTTTAAAAGATACGTAATTCAGAAGCTTCAGAAAGTCTGGGGTTTCTTGTTGAGCTTCTGCACATACATTTACAGTATTCAATCTTTTGCATATGTTAAGAAACAGTGTGAGTATTAACAGAAAGAACCGCAAATTTATTTTTATTCCTTCAGCCAAGCCACAAATAAATGACTCTTGCAAACAAACCAAATACTATTTAGCAACGGCAATGTAAATGCCATGGACTTGTTTTATTTGGATATGAAATATTAAAGTAAATGATTATTTGCTGTGACACTCGTTTTATCATTTTGGAAAAAAAAGCAAGTCTGAGAAAAAGTTTTCTTGCTGTTCTTCAAGGAGCACTCAATCTGCTTTTCAAAGTTATTTAATAATTTGTCATAGAATGGTTAACTATAAGTTTACAAATACTGTGTCAGCATGCTTCTTCCCATTGGGCAAACAACTTCAGAATCTAATTTGTTTGTGTTATTGGTCTTACTAAATATTAGTCTTTGCAAGTCTGGTTTACACCATTGATGTTAACTATGCCAACATTCTGATTTTGTTCTGAAGTATTCCACAACAAGCTGATATTATACAATGCAAGCCCAAGAGCTAGCTGATCCAGTTTACTGAGTATACTTAGTGTATTTTGCTACTGATAAATCAATAAAACCATGTTGTAATCTACAAACTTCCATCTCTGTGAAGCAGCTATAAGCAAACTGTAAATGAACACACAGGTCAAAAAGTGGGATGATGTGATTATGTTGACTCTGAAAACATTTGACTTTCATAGAATACATTTTAGAGAACGAAGTTTCAGCGCTGCTTATATTTTCGTGAAAGGCTGAGATGATAAATATTCAAATGATGATAAATATTTGTGTTTATATTGTAACTACCCATACTTTAAGAAAACAATATCTGCACTGCAATCCCCAATTTACAGAGGTTAAGTAAATGTAAACCATAGCTGCACAAAGAAAATAAATACTTGACTTAGACTGTATGCTCAGTTTTGCATTCTTCATCCATGTGAAACTTCCTGTAGTCAATGGGTATCTCGAGTGTGCAAGGAATCTGTCATTCCCTTTGGTTGGGATTTTTTGCCTTCATTCTGTTAAGTACACCACTGAACATAATCCTGGCATTGATCATAAACCGTCAGATGCTAAAGGCCTCACTATAATTTATGACACCCAAAATATCCATGAGAATGATATCCCATAATCTGCTCTGGCAATATCACGCATTATAACTGTATAAGGCTTTTGGTACTGATACCACAAACTGCTCTATTAGGGGCTGCCTTCAAACGAAAATGAGATGTCAAAAGATATTATGAATCATTAGTACTACAAAGGGTCTCAGCTGCAGCGGTTCTGAACATCACCAAATCTGCCTTTCAGGACTCTGGTATTGAGAATGCGAGCTGCAGCTCTATGTGTGCTCTGCCCTGGTGCATTCCTCCTCCAGACTGCACAGAGAGCATGGCAGCACCTTGGTATGGGATTTGCAACAACTAGTTTAATGAGAAGGGTGCTCCTAAAGTAGCCAAATAGGTTTATTCGTTCTTTTAGTTTTTTTTTTTTTTTAAATCTCAGGCCCTCAGTTTAAGTGTCTTGCTCCAAGCTGTCCAGAGGTCCTCAAGCTACCCTTGTCTAAAACTAACCTGAGGCCACTTGTTTCTTTTAAGGTGACAAAGTTAACACCAGTGCTACCACTCCTCCTTTTTAAAACAAGTATAAAAAATTACACTATCAGCTAGAGCACTCAGCCAAACTAAGGAAAACTTGATTTTAACCCACATCTAGCACTTCTCAGGAGAGCTGTACATGCCAGGGCTGAAAAGTATTCTCTACTTCTCTTTCTGAAGCTATGAATTTCTACAGAAGAAACATCTGAAATGTTACTAGACCCGAAGGTGTGATTCTGTGGGTGGTGATCGAGGGCGCTCACCTGGAAAATGGGAGATGGGTGTTCTGATATGTATTCTCTATATTTATGTTCAATGGGCATTGGATAAAACTAAGAAAAAGCCCTAAAGAGAAGTGTCAGAACCATGTCTTGCTTCTCAGAGGTGAGCAGCCTACTCACTGCTTTCTGGTCCAAGAAGCCTGCATTATTTTCTGCTATGTGGTACTACTTCAAGGCAAGAATAGCGAGCATCCAGACCAAACCTGCGTGGCTAAAACATGTCCCTGAGATACAGGAGATCTGAACCAGGATGTCCTCAGATGGAGGAGGAAACTCAGCTCCATTCTGTCACACCCCAGAGGAGTTCCCCTTCTCCCAAACAACCACTTAGAAAACTGGGGCGGGGGGCACAGATGCCAAGGAAGCTTTTGAAAGAAAATGTCAGGTCATGCTGCTCTGCGCGGATCTCAATGCAACCAGTGTGCATCACTCTGGCTCAGCACGTGCTTCTCCGTTTGGGTCTCTGAAGAATCCAGGCAGAAAAGACAAAAAGTCGATTGCTTTGTATTTTTTCAGTCAGAAGTTTTCTGCTTATGCTAACCCAAGTCCTCTCTTCTTTGAGCTGGGAAGTTATCAGCATTAGTGGTACTAAGTTGTGAGGCACTCCGTCCATCACAGCCTGCAAATTTTACCTGAACTGTAACATGGAGTACACAGTTCAAAAATTCTTAAGTCAAGTGTCGTCCAATAAATATAATATAATCCAATGTGGAAAATACATTTCATTACAGCTTTGCAAAAGTGATATATTTCCTTTTGTACAGCATGAATAATAAATTAGCCTTACCAAGGGGAACAAGATCTGCCTAGTGATACAGAAACGCGGTATACCTACAGCAGTCCAGGGAATATGCCACCAGTGACTGAATTTGTTCAGCTCACCTTGGATTTGAATACTAGTTCAATACCTTATTTCCTCCAGACCAAGAAAAGTGATTTCACTTTATATGTTGAATTTCTCTGAGGCTGCACATAACCTCATTGGCTTACTCAATTCTTTTATTACAAGAAACAGGTATTTCTACAAGACTTTTAAATTCATCATTTCACCATGCATATTAGTGCAGTCTGAGGAGAATTTTTCTGAGAGGAGTCACTGGCGTTAGCACAGAATTCCAAGTATTTAAATAAATTCTGACCCTGCTATGTACTTTCAGTTAGATCACACATGACTTTCTTCACACATTTCAATTAATCTTAATTCCTCACTAAATTCCTAAAGCAGGCTATTTCCAAGCCTATTGCCCTAAATCCAATAAATTCACACTGCCTGTTATTGCTACCCTAGTTAATGACAATATTTTCATATATGATACGATGTGATTGTTACTAGATTTTGTGTTTTAGACTTTCTCATGTTCCTATTCATGTCTTGCATGCCAAAGAAACTTTGCATTAGCTCTGCTGCACTCTGCAGAATTTTTCAGGGTATGTGGTGGTTTTGCGTGTCTGGGAATCTTCCATCTGGCTAGCGTGGGTTTCCTAAACACCATAAAACCCCGCCTGTGGAGATTGTGTATCTCTTATGGGCCCCATGGAGCTTATAATCTGCTTTTAATCATTGCATGAGACAGCCAACACATCAGTCCTCATCAAGCATTTTTTTCCATGTTGAATCTCCTTTAATAACTTTTGATCCAGTTCTGAAGTCCAGAACTATTGCTAATTTTCATTGCTATCTTAGACTGCTACAAGAGTTGCCTTCCTCAGCTCCCCATTTCCCTCGGTACAAACTCTCATAACCATTGACTTCTGTGGCTTGCTATAGCAAGTAAAAGATTCTCAGCACTTTGTTCTCCCTCGCTCGTCTTTTGAACGTACAGAGCTCCGCGCAGAGCAGCATGACCTGACATTTTCTTTCAAAAGCTTCCTTGGCATCTGTGCCCCCCGCCCCAGTTTTCTAAGTGGTTGTTTGGGAGAAGGGGAACTCCTCTGGGGTGTGACAGAATGGAGCTGAGTTTCCTCCTCCATCTGAGGATACTGGGACAAGTGAATGCAACTCAGTGCGACAGAGCTAAGGCAACTGAGTGTAACTAAGAAACTAGCTCTACATCTACATTCTTCAACAAGTCACCAGAACTTACTTTACATTTAAAAATGCCAGCACCAATTAAATTATTCCCTACATGATATTAAAAGATTACCAACTATTCAATCCCAGCAGAACTTCACAGCAGCAGGCAACACAGTAGTTTTCATCAAAAGCAAAATCACTTTTGACATCTGCTAAATTATTTACTGACACAAATCAGTGAAACTATTAATATCTGTGAAGCTGTACTCCTAGCCGCCAATAGCTAATGTGTTGATCTGACATTCACCAGAATACAGTTTTGTAAGTAAATAAAAAAACAGTCTAGTTTTAATAGGCAAGTCTGAACATCTAAATGTAACATCTTAATAAAGACATTAAATTGTATTTATTGTTTTGAAATACGAAAATTAAGTAAATGTATCTCTAAAATTTTAAATAAAGCCAGTTGAGTTATCTGACGTTCGGTGGTTCCTCCAAAACAAACAGCTTTAAGTCCCGGTGAATGTAAAACTTGTTTCTTTTGTGCAGTGATTCTGCCTGCAATTTCTAATTAACTAGCCCCATTCTTATCTACAAGGATTGACTGAAAGCATACAGGCTACAATGTATACTTCAACTAAATATATGTCCGTATGATTTTAAAAGGGAGATAACTAGTTAACAACATTTGCATGTTGCAAAGAGGCTCAATTAGTATAATAATTCAGAAATCTTGCTTTTAGCCTGTTCCCTGCATAGCTGTGCTGTACTGAATACAATCTGCACACTAAAGATACCGTGTTTGCAGTTAAAAATCTCCAGAGACTTTAGACCCATACATAAAGATTCTTATTTCACTCTTTTCTGAGACACTGACCTGTATCTTCATTTAAAAATGAACACCACAGCTTTATGTTATTAAATCTTTGTTTTGATCTATTAGTATTCACCAAAGTGCCATTTTATACAACCTCGCACTGAATAGGCAAGGCTGGAGGTAACCATCTGCAGCTTTAGAGTCTGCGTTTGAATTGATGAAAAGAGCTTTGTGTTTTCATTGCCAAGTTTGATTCTTCCAGTCATTAGACATTCCCCTCAGATCGCATCAATGAAGCGGACTCTCTTACACCCGTGTGTTAAATTCTCCTCTCCTCATGGTTTCCTTTGCCAGCTATACTCCAGAAAGACTACTGGGTCTTAGCCACATTCTTCTCACAGCTGTGTTAAAAAAGAGCATCAGGGCGTCTTCCCAAAATCCATATGTGTCTCTGGTCAGTCCCCTGTTGGAGGGTCACCTCACATTGTGGTGTGATTATTCAAATATTCATTCTTGTTCTTGAACTGCACTGCTTGGATCATCATCCTGGGAAAGATTAGACCCTCCAGCCAGCACTGGAGAACGTCTTGGACATCGATGTGAAACGCACGCAGCTCCCGTACTCGGAAGGCAGATTAGTTTTACTTGCAGAAGAGGGGGACTCTGACTACTTAATAAATGCTTGCTCCTTATTTCTTTCCATATTCGTATTCTTTTCAACTGTGTCGAATGCTGGTAAGACTGTTTTTGTTGTGTCATTGATCGACTTATTTATCAGCATCAGCTAAGGAACAAAACTAAGTGAGCAACTACGAAAGCAGAGAAAGCTTGTTCAGAAATGCTGGAGGGAAATCCAGGACTACTCAAAAAAAGGGCGTGCTCCAGTAACAATGAAAGTTAGGTAGCCAAAAAAATCACAACTTAAGAGGTAAAGCAAATGTTATTAAGGATAGTATTTCTTCTATGAGAGATAGCAATTTCCTTTGATAAAACTATCTGCTTATTAAGAAGATTGCATAGTTTTCTTTTGTATTCAATCCACTGAAGTATTTTATCCAAATCTGTAAATCTCCTGACTTCCTCCTTAAACAAAAAAAAACCCAAATCAAAAGAAAAGGTGTCTTCAATAACAATTAAGGACAAATGAAGTAAGAATTTCTGTTTTACATCGCTTACATATTTGCTTTGTTCATAGTAAGAACCACCTCAACAAAGTGCACAAGCAGCATATTTCTCACCATTTATGCTTATTTTCATACCTGTATATTTTAGCATTGCACCATTACTTTGTGGATTTGTGTTTACTTTTAGAGGATTACATAGAAATTCGACACGTGCACCCTCCGCTGCCACCTTCCACAGCTATGTGAGTGTGCAAGTGTGACTGTGCTCACATGCAGACAGCTACGCTTTACTGAGCTAGAATCTTTAAATTGTGAGAAAAAATAGAAGCCCTCAATAGACAAATGGCATTGAAATTCACTCCAGCTGCAAAGCTGTTGCAGAAAAATAGAACATTTCCTGGAAAAAACACATGAAAAGTGGCCTCAACCTTTACTGATAATTGGCTAATATTGATTTGGTATTACATTATAACCTCCTCTGATCTCACTGACATCAGTAGCCACTCCTCAATCCCAGAGGTTCCAGCAGGAAGGACAGTTTTAAAATGCTGGCAGAGGCATTAATTAATTCACAGGCTTTTCCAGCCACCTTCTCCAGGTCAGCCCCATTTCCCTGCTGGTGCTGCACCAGCTGGCTCCTGGCTTCTCAGGCAGGACAAACTTGCCAGGGGCCTGTGGCACCGAGCCAACACTCCTGGTGAATTCTGCACCGCTGTCCTAATTCTTTATTTGTAACCATGAATTAGAAACATTAATTAAATATTGAAAATTATAGTCATAGCCATTCTACCGAGTATAGGTGAAAAATATTAAGTATTGCATAGATCATCATAATTTCCTATTGAATAAATATGTACTGTGTTACGTGTGTGCATACATGTATTTATTTACAAACACCACACAATTAAAATGTGTATTTGCTTTATAAACTAGAATAGTGCTCTCTCAAAAGTCTGATGTGTATCTTGTTAATGTTTCAAAATCAAAATAGATTCAAACAAATGCTGCTAAATCTGCATGGTCACTCTCTGAGCATCAACATTTTCTGTTTCATACCACCACCCCTGCCAGGATGGCGAATCATCTTAAGAGGCAAGAGCACAGTCGCAATTTTATCTCACACTGCAGTGTGCCTATGCGAGATTTCACCCTACTTCAGTATAAACAGAATTTTACTATATCCAAGTTCTCTATAAGCAGATTCCAATATATATCCCCCTTCTGGTTCACAGCTGCTGTTTCATGTGGGATAGGATCCAGAAATTTTTTAGATGCTTTGTGTCCTGATGGAAAACAGAGGACACTATTCTGACTTGGATCTCACATTTAAAAAGCAACATTGCAGGTGGGTACACAAATGGCTGACATGATGGCAATGCCGTGGAGAAATTACACCTCTGTTTCAAACTCTGTATATGATGCTGAATGCAAACACTGAAATTTTCAAGAATATTTAAAAATTCTTCAGTGTTGCCAGAGAACAGATTAGCAAAGGCATAATGAACACCAGTAAATTACGTGGTTCAAAGATACAAAATACACCTTTTTCAATGTTATTTTAATTATTCTAATTACCTTCTTTCCTAAAGAAGCTCATAATTATTTTCCTCTTCTGATTTTTAACTCTTGCTACATTATTCAGGTATTTTACTGAATAATACTGAGAAACTACTTTATATAGCTGCTAAAAATACTCCCCTCATATGTTAGAATTCAATTTTACTTGAGCATTTAAAAGAAGTCAAGAAAACAGATGTTTTAGAACCTTATTTAGGCTATGAATCGTAGCGTCACATTTTAAATTACAATAAGCATCCTCTTAAGACAGTGCTAATAATTAATACTACTGTAATTAATACCAAGAAGCCTTTCTGTTGACAGGTTTATAAATTGTCAGTTCCTTTTTGAAATGTAGAACATCCTACATCTTCGAAATAAAAAGCTAAGCTACAAATGAGTTCCTGCCTAATTGCCAAACACTGTTTTGTATGAAGCAGTTGAGGTTACAAAGAAATCGGGAATTCTCAGCCCGGTTTCCCTGCTGATGAGTACGAACTGTCTGTGTAGCTCTCCCAGAGGTGTCAGAGGAATCTCTATAGTGTCACACAAGGGTTCTTAGCTCAAAGTAAACACACTTTCCACAAACTCAGCTGCTTAATCTGTTTGCAGGTTGAATTATAAGATGGGGGTGGATGACTCTGGGTGCTGGGAAGACGCACAGAGCATTTCCACAGTTTCTTGGTAAAAAGGGCATGCTATTGTCATCAAAAGACTTCACCCAATTGTTTAATTTTGCTATAGGCTCAGTGGTCTGATCTTAGCAATAATGAAAACTAACCTGACCAAAATTTTCCCAAGTAGCTGAGCATGTTAAATTGTGTAAATTCTTTTCACCATAGGAGTGCATCACCACCACTTTAATTCAGGTTGTGGCTGCACTTCTACTCTAGCCACCCTGGCTATGTGGGATTAAACAAGACTGTTTCACTAAAAAAAACCCAAAACCAAAAACCAATCTTCACTTAAATATCTATGGTTAGTAAATGTTTATAAATAAAATGAAATGAAATAGCAACTTTAAACAAAGTACAGAAAGGTTTCGCCAATATTCTCTTTAACATTCTGTAATTATTTTTCATAGGTTTATTTTTATCAAGCATGCACCTGCTGATGTTTCAAATATATCTAAGTGTTCAGAATAAAGATCCGAATGATTCTCAAACAACCACTGGAGGTTTAAAGAGATGACTGAAAATATGTATTTTCATATATATCTATCTCAACTATAAATAAATTTAACTTACAAATAAATTAAAGATACTAAATAAATTAAAAATATAATGTCTTAATTTTTTTAATAGAACTCAGCATGTATTTTTTTTAAACAGGAAGAACTCCTGTAGGGTCCTTGCAATATATTATAAGCCAATTTCTGGCTACTCTGGAAATATGCTGCAGTCATTAAAGTTGAAGACAAATATGGACTGACAGGAAAATTTGCATCAGTTCAGCACTGACCACCTCAGAAGGGTGTGAGAGGGCCATTTTGCTGCTGATGAATGTAATGCAGAGATAAGAAGCGCCAGACCGTGAAGAGGCTCTGCCTACACATTTGCCTGTGTCCCAGCAATGAGACTTCCAAAAGCTTATGTGATAGTAATAGCAATCACGACAATAAGGACTTCAGTAGAGATGAACTTCAGGTTTTGAAGATCAGTAACCGTTTAACGGGGAATCTTATGATGGGAAAGAGAATACAATCCCTGTTCAGCGACTCAGAGACTTCCTGTTGGTTTCAGTGAGATTTTGAAGCCACCCCTAAACAACCCCATCACCATTTACCGTGGTGTGAAACTTGCCAGATGTGTAACAGACCAAAAATGAGAAACTTAATATTCTACCATGCAATTATAAAGGCAAATACTCTGTTGCCATAGGATTGCCATGGGGTAAAAAGACAGTGAAAACCATTCATAGTAGATAGAAACACTTTCTCTGTGCCTTGCACATGTAGAAAGCAGTTTCCATAACAGTAATGACAGGCACACTGACTTGCGTAATACTATAAAACTTAAAATGATTGGCTTCACGCTGAGTAAGTAATGAGCTGAACGGCTGACAAAGAAGGAATCGTTTTAAAGGAACTTTTCTGAGTACCACCACACTTTCAATCATAGACAAAATACCAGAAGAAACAACGTTTCATTTGGTTTTCAACTGCAATTTTTCCTGAAAGAAGGCAAGTGACTTACTTCTGAACTTTTTCATTGGCCTCCTGTGAAGCCTCCAGGGCTTTCTGGAGCTTCAACTCTGTGTCCTTTTGCTCTGACCGAGCTTGCTGCAGCTGAGCTGCCAGATCCTCAATCTGGCAATAGGTAAGGGTCACAACATCCTCCCTGCCTTGCAGTCCACCTTCAGAAGTACCAAAAGTACAGTTAAGCTGGTCCTTCAGACTCATTCCTTCAGACAAAGATTTGTATAAGCTGGGAAAACAAAATCAGACATGTTATTAAGTTTCAGTCTAAGGCTGAGCTGCAAGAATACTACACTCAGTTTAGTTAATATTTTTAATATGATCATACATGGATCCACATGCACTAGTACCAAAGCAAGTTTTATAACAAAAGTGACAGAGAACAAAAAGAACATCCCATTTCCACAAGGGTCTTCTAGAAGTATGTAACAACTATTGGAATTTTAAAACGGCAAAAACCTATTCAACAAAACCTTAAAAGGTAGTATTTTTCAGCTGTAGCATCTTCCTGATCACCTTGGAGCTGCAGCAAAAAGTTGTTAGTGTGATTTACACAAAGTTGAATTAACCAGTGTAAGTTATTGACATGTTATTAACTCGTGTTACACGGGACTCTCTTAGCAAGCAGACTCACCAACTACAGGGGGTTTATTTGCAAAATTGCAGATTTTTCAATATAATGAAAGGAATAAAAATGCTACAATGCAAAAATTAAAATCATTAAATCAGCAGGATTACTTAGAAATATGAATGATTTGCACATGCTAACCAATTCTGAAGGTCCTTTGTCAGTATTTTTGTGAGAGGAAAATTAAAATATTTCTTGATGCTGGTTTAAATAAGCTAGTAACACCTGTACTAGAATATACTGTGTCTCAAATAGCCTCTCTACAGAAGACAGAGGTTACCTGCCAGCATCAGGGTTTTATCACAGGCCATTTCAATATCTACAGTGTCCTCCACCGTAATTTCTTGCAAGGTCCTTTCTGACCCACTGTTTTGGCTTCACTCAGGCACAAAATAGACATGTTTACCATCTATTTCACACTGAAGAGCCGTGGATGGATATTCAACCCATTCAGTTTTATACATGATTTTGAGGTATATTCAGAGAGATACCAAATCACAGAGCACAAAAATAATACTCTTTCATTGTACAAACTTTGTACAAACATGCTTTGTACTTGTGTGCCAGAAGGTTCTGGACAAATCAAAGGGAGATCAGAAATTAAAAATGAAATTGGATAGGGTCTTAGGCAATAGATTCGTGAAGCTGAAAGAAATAAATACACCTGGATCAGCTAACAATAGCTATGGAAAGTAAGCAAAAAGAAGGATATTAGACAGACAGGTTACCTATAAATAATGAGAAGAAACTGAAAAAAGGAGAATAAAGAAGAAGATGGTGCATCAGCTAAAAAATTCTCAACAAAGCCCATTGAATGTGGAATTATTTCCCAAGGAATCAGTAGGTAACCAGCTGCCTCAGTTATTAGGGTGCAATGGTAGAAATCACATTAATAGCTGATTACTAGGGGAGGAGCCTGCACCAGCAAGCTCTCCGTGGAATTAGCAATGATTGCTTCCTATCTCTTCACAGCCATAATTCATTGGTGAATTTTACACGAGTAGAAAAAGATGCTAGTAGTAGAAAAAATTAATGGAAGACATTTATGATAAAAGTGATGGCAACAGGATATCATAATAAGCAGTGTTTTTAGATAAATAATTGAAATAATAATTTCAAAACAACTTCATAAATATCAGAAGCTGTTGCTGTATTGATGAATACGACTTGAGACCATCCCTCTGACTGATGACCATGAAAATATCAAACATTATTTCAGTGTGGATTTCTAGTAGCAGTGCAGACTGATTACAATACTCAAGACACAGTCTGCATGACAACTGCTAGTATGCAATAGCATATTTTTTTGCTTTCCAGTTTATTAAGGTGTTTGTATGGAAAACAACCTTCATTCCGACAGCCCATAGAGGAAAATCATATACAAATTAAAATATAATATACATGGACAAGCAAAATGTGGATGAACTAATAGAAATCCAGAAGGCAAAAGGTCAGAGTGTTGATATGTCATTATGCCTACTACCTGCAGTTGTCTGAAAATAATGTGAAGAACTTTTTCCATTAAATGAAGACATATTGAAAATATAAATATTTATAAAGAGACATTAAAATCCCTAGAACAGAGTCACTAAAAATAAAATTACTTCAACAGTTGCACATAAAATTTACTGACTGAAGTTCCTCTATGGTCGAGCATTGATCATGGAAAAATACAAAGGTATGCAAATAATGCTGAAAGCAGGTCACAGAAGTACCACTGCTGCCTACTTCTTAAACACCTGGCACAAGATTAAAAGAAAAAAAAGACAGATGAGAAGCTAAACTGTTCAGTGAATATATGGGTCCCTGATTAAAAAAAAAAAAAAAGAGGAAAGCCTAAATATTCTAACTTGTTCACACCAGCTGAGAGGTTTTTTTCCAATACATATGAAAAATATAGTCATTTATTTAGATTCTAAAATACTGGCCCTGTGTGGCTACAGCTAGGCTCCTTCTCAAAGACTGGCCATGAACAATACAGTATGCAATACACTGTCACATGTTTTAACTCATAATGATTGCATCTGAGTGATCGACAGACTCTGACATGTACATATTTTGTAGCCAGTGTGATTCCTCCAGATAAAGGCACTACGGTTGATAGATCTTTTAAAACTTCTTTTTTCAAAAGCATGCGATTGCCAGATTTCCATCAATATGTGCTTTGCTAAAATACTTTTATTTAATCCCTTTTGATACATATTAATTTGAAATTCCTTCATTAATGTCCCAAAGATTATTTCTCCAAAGAATATTGATGCTATAAATAAAAAATAAATGGGAGTTCTAGGCCTGAAGAATGGGTCACTGAAGCACTGAAACAGTTCTTTGATTTAAGTAATTCGCATGTTGTTTATAGTAAGCCTTTTGCTTTACTACGGCAGCATGGCCCCTTTCTTGCTCCAGCTTGGGTCTGAGAGCTTCAAGAGCCCACCTTAACTGTGTCCAGGCAGAAGACAAAGTGACATGTGATGATGTTACTTATGCAGCTCCTGCACACAGCAAGAGGTTTCCTCAGCCCCCAAAGTCAGAGCAGCTTCAAGACTGCTAAAAAATTTCACCAGTTGTAACTGCTCCCAGAGGGACTTGACTTTGGCTGAAAATCAACTGTATGAAGTGTTGCTTTTATAACACTTCTCTCCTTGCCAGACATACTTTTGCTGCAAGGTGGGAAATGATTTTCCACCTGAAGCAATTACTGAACAACATAGAGAAACCTTCCCCCTAAAGGAAGAAAAAAACCCAACCCAGCAAAAAACTAACATTCCCTATCCGTCCCCTCCTTCCTCCCCCACCCCAGTGATAAACATATCCAATGTTCCCAAAGGCACGTAGGTCTGACCTTGGTTTTCACCACAAATGTTTCTGACACTCAAGTTCTGGAGACCTCTCAGACCTCTGCCTGCACTCAGGATGGCTTTGAAGAGCGTCCCTTCCTATCGCTGAGTGCACTCAAGGGCCAGGCAGCACTGATACCTTGAAAATACCACCTCAGAGGTGCTCTTAGGAAACACTGCAATAAGATGATATTAAAAAAAAGGACTTTGACATTTTGCTGTAAAGTGGAGGATATAAAATGGTCAAGTTTGCATTACATGTGAGTCAGGAGCCTGACAGCTGGCAGACTGGTAACTAGATGGCATTGCCCTACCATAGACAAATATTTTACTAGCCTTCCTTCCTCTGCAATTACACAAGTTAACAGGACTGTGTTTTCTCTTCAGTACAACCACCCAAACATCTCTCACTAATTTAACCGAAAGCAGCAGCTCTGTTAGACTCTGTGGCGCACAGGCCACAGACCGTGTTGTAACAGTAGTACATAGTAGTACATATTGTGCATATCACAGGGTATGTTCTTTGCGCTGTCACAGTCCATCACAGAGAGTCGCTCCCTCGTGTGTGGTGTACCCACACAGTCTTAGTCTAGGATGAGCTCAGGCATCCTCTTTATTTTATATTCTCTCACCAAACCCAGTGATAAGCACTTGTTGAACAGAGCCCACCACTGATTTTCTTCTCTGTGGTGGTTGGTGATATAACCTCAGGATTTTACAGGGTAGCATGCTGACAGATTAGCACTGATCATGCATGTCCATATCTCCCAAACTCAATTACATGTGAATATGGATCCATAGTGAGCAGTAGGTTGAGTTTCAGCCTTCTCTCCTGAAACGATCTAGAGAAACCTGCAACCTGTACAAGGGTCCAAACAGTCTGGACACTAGATGATTCTAACACAGGTTAATTATCTACAGTGAAAGCCTGAACTGACTATCATCCATCTTAGAACTTCCATTTTTCAACAAATACAAATGAAAGGCCACTAGCAAACACATTTTTCCTCCTTGGGCTTCAGGCTCCTCATCTTTAAAAAAGAGCAATCACAATACTACCTTTCCAAGGTGCTCTGAGCTTCACTACCGAAAAGAGACCCATGACTGTTGAAAGAGCTAAGTTAGATGCAGCACAGTCTGAATTTAGGACAAAACTAAACCCAGATGGTCTTTTGATGACACCAAGCAGCAAACATTTTCTTCTGGGCCTCATTTTCAATTTCCAGGACCACTGCAGTACCCACACCATTCCCCTGTGACTAGCCTGGGACAGGTAGTAAGGACATGGGGCATACAATTTAATCATCTAAGACTTTCTTGAGGGACTGCTGAGAAATGTTCTCAACAAGAAATAACTGGAAACCATACCTCCATTACAAACCCTTCATTTATGGAGTTGCACAGTAATGAAATGTCTCCAGTTTACTTCCTGCAGCCACTGGGCAAATTGCTCAGATAGCACAGCCTCACATGACAGCGATATGCACATGACATCCAGCACCACCTATCATCTTCACATTCACCACACCATCAAATGGTCCAGGACCCCCACACAAAGAGTTTCTGGATTAATAATGTTTGGTTGAAACAGAGCAAAACATACATGACACTGATGAGTAGAAGGAAGTGTTTTTGAAATTTTTGCAGCTGTGGTACTATCCTCTTCAGCTAGATCCCGAGACCAACAGTTAACAGCTTGTAGCTAAGAAATGTACCTCAATTTCCTGAGCACATGATGCACCTAGAGCTGGGGTCTCTGTTATCTCTAATTGATTAATTAGATGATAACTTAGCATTAGCTTTTTTCACACATACAGCAACTCTCAGATATAGTGCATCTGAGTTTACAGAAGAGACTACTGTAGATTTCACACTTTAATCCTGAATATTACTTGATAGATGTTAACACTAATCACAAATCTTCATGGTTCCACAATATATTTGTGTTAATTGCAAGACACAGATTCACAGGCTCTCAAATTTCTTCCACGAACTAGGGGACGGTGTTTTCAATACAACAGCAACTGTTGTGGATACTCTTCACAGTTTTACTTGACTACATGTTATTCCTAGAACCAAGCTTGCCGTAAAATGTTCCTGTCATGTTTTGACAGGGAATTGGCTGTATTAGCATATTCTAGCCTAAGCATTCACAGAGTGCAACTATCCAGCCCTGAAGGCTTGCTTCTAACTAAGTAAGATTAATCTGAAATTTTAAAAATAATCTTATTTTGTACGGTGTTTACTTTATCATACTGGAAGTTACAAGAAAGAATTTTGCTATCTTGTATCTGTTCTTTATTGCCAATTCATATGCTTTGGCCATTTTTAAATATTTGCCAATGGCTTTAGTTAACAAAATAACTTTAACTTAGTATTTGTAATACTGTAGTTATTCCCTACAGTAATAGATTGTTTAGGTAACACTGCAAATACAGAGGGAACCTTATCTATTAATCGAAGACAGAACTGGCATCAAGTCATCAAGAGTGACCTCAGTATTTGAATATAAAGGATGCTTAAGATGGTGCCAGCAACTCCATGTTTTACCGTGTATCACAAAACCCCAGCCACTTTCCCCGGGAAGCTCGAGCATCGCGGCTGGGGCAGAGCAGATCCCGGCTCAGCTGCAGGCAGCAGGCAGGGAACGGGTCACAGCCAGCTCAAAGACAAGAGGTGTTTCCCCCTTCCCGCTCCCCGGGCTGAACCGGCAGCCCCTGCGCCTCTCCGCTGGCTGCCGGAGGCCGCTCGGTTGACATGGACCGCGGAAGGGGTGTGTACGTGGGTGGTGTAGAGCCAGCGACTCTGGCTCGGGGCCAGCAGGGAAACTGCCTATGTCAGGGATTTGCAGTGACACAAACTTGGTGGAAAAGAGACAGAGGATCTTGTCCTAAAGGTCATAGAGATTATTTTTTATACTTGGAGTATCTTTTTGACAGTATCAGTTTTAAGAACAGTGCACCTTTTTCCTCAAAGCTAAACTTAATTAAGAAAGCAGTAACTCTGGTTGTGCACTAAAATAATAGAGCCGCTGGTATACCAACTAAAACAGGTAGAAAATAGATGCAGTATTATTACTTTTTTCCTTTTTTTGATGATCCTTGCCGAAAGCTTCATTCTGAACACTGTCTCTTACATGGAAAGCTGGGTATCATGGCGCAGATGAACATCAGGCCTTCTGAGCAGGCATTTCAGGATCAGCTCCTACAGCTCCACATGCCTGCCTACCACCCTGGTCTGGACTGCAACCCCTTCAGCTCCCATGGACCTGAGAGTACACAGCAAATCGCTGGCTTAAACCTTTATTCTCCAAAATGCCAACCACGGAAATCTTTCCTGATGACAAAGAATGTGCACATTCAAGCGTCAGGCATTTCTGCTAGGAGCCTTAAATGACATCTCCTGTCACTGTAGTTTGAATTTAGATTTGCCTGCATAACTAACAATATCTAATAGAGACTTCTTTGTTGGAATTTATGCATGAAGTTAAGGCTAATTTGGTTTGTGCCTTTAGTTTCCTTTGCAGCTTCTCACTGGAAAGGATAATGGCTTCTGACTTCCATTTTACGTGAGTGACCCACACACAGATAATTTTATTTGAAATGAACAAAATCCTTCTGCAAAAAGTAGTAATACTAGTGAATCACCTCTTGTATTAGATAAACTGCAACAATTCAGATGAAACAAATAAGAATCCTGACCCTGAAAACTGAAACACTCAGTGAAGCATCCACTCAGTGCAAAGGGGTACTTCATATATACATCCATATATAAAATAAACCTGATAGTACTGATATATATATCATAATGCAGGCATCAGAATCGCCTGAAAACAAGCTCAGTGTAATGACTATGTGCTGTTGACTTTTATTTTTGTCTCCAGGGAATAGTGTTTACTTTGCTTTAAAATTTATATGAGTAATTTTGTTATGTGCCTTTTTTAATTAGTCTGAAGGAAACAGTCCTTTGAGAAAGAGAACGGAAATCAATTCTGATTCGATACTGATAGCTACTGTGCGATGTAAACTGTGTGTTCTTTCTAATTAAATGTAAACATGTGCAGTTCTAAAGTCCAGCAGTGATGACAACAACTACTAGAAAGGATTGCTTAAGCCCTGGTCAACTGATTCTTGTGAACCTTTTGTTCATACCGTAGGTGAGCTTGTGCAATCTGTCGCAGGGTGAACGCCAGTTGTAACTGACTTTATTTTAGGTCATCTTCAGAGAAAAGACTTGACAAGAATGTGGAGCACTCTGTAATACCTCCAGTTACCCATTAACTATGTCCTTCTGATAGCTAATCAATAGCATTGCATGGAGCCAAACACACTGCACTGAACTGCCCCTCTTCCAAAAGCCAAGTCTTGGTAAATATTTAATGGCAGTAAAGGTGTTTTGACTCTTATCAATCTGATATGTTAAAGAACTCTTGAAAGAAACTTTATCTTGCTTCTCTCTGCATAAATAATTTGTTCAGTTACAATTTTAGTCTTATGCAAAAGCACTTAATTTAATGATCTAATGCTTTTAAATCAAGGCTTTGGACAGAGAAAATGTAGTTTCAATCCACACGTCACAAAATAAAGAAAAATCAAAGTTTATTTCCTTGATAAAATGCCAACTAGAAATATACATCAAGGAGCCCAGCCCTTTATACTGTAGTAGTAAATACTGCACCAGACTCACTCAAAACCTGTTATACAAGTGCACATTTGAGATTTTCCTACAAGGCTTCAGTTTCTGTAAAATTCTTAGCTCTCACTCACATCAAGATGGCGTAGGATTTTTAGCCTCTTTTCACCATGGAAAAAAACAACTCTAAAATAGTTATACTGAGATCCAGAGACTTTTTGTTCCCACACAGTGAATATTCCCATCTTCAAGTGGGTATATTCTCAGCTAATGAGTTTTATTAAGCATTTTTCCATTTTCTATTTTTCTGTGCAAAGCAGCTTGTCTAGATCACTAAACAGAGAAACACTTTTATCCTGATCCTTCAACATCTAATGCATGTACCCCTCTGCTACAGACAGGTAGGATTGAAACGTCTCCTTAGAGACTTAGATAGGCTTATTCCATGCCTCTGTTCTAATGTCCCAGGACGGAGGATGGAGGAGTCTCCTGACCTCCTCCTCCAGCACAGTATTCCAGCCTTCTCTGCATGATCCAACTTCAGTATGAGCCTAAGTATTGTGAAGAAACTGATTCAGCAGTGGATCCAAGCTTTTTCTTGGAAAATAATCTGGGAATAAAACATTGATAGTGTTTCAGTTTCCAAAATATGAATCACCATCAACATTTTCCCAGAAGTATAAGCATTACTTTTTTCCCCAGTGTTTAAATGGCCTCTTTAGTGCTCTTGATGCCATTCAATAGATTTCAAAAATAAAGATCATGGGAATAATTGCCAAATGCTGGCATAGATAAACTGAACAGCCTGGAGTTTTCAAATCACTAGTAATTGGCTCTGATGAAAACAGTATTAATTAAAATCATAAAGGCATATAAATCAATCAAGCAGTAAAGCGCATGGCACCATTCAGGAATGACCGGCTGAAGAAAGCCTGTTACTAATAACCTCAGAAAATATCTTGTACTTAATACAATGTTATCTTTATAAATCAGACATGATCGTGAGTTTTATGGCTGTCCTGATTTGCTATTGTGATCGCTTGGCTTAACTCCCCCACTGAACCAGAAAAGCAAGAGACGAAGCTGTCTTGGACCCAGGGCTGGAAGCCAGCCCTGCCTTCCAGCATGGCCAGGAACATCCAGCTGAGTAGATGGAAGAGAAGAGTCTCTCCAGGAGAAGTCAATTAAAAGAAATACAAAGAATGGAAATGTGTTTCAAAGACAGAATAACCAAATACATATGGAATTTGAGAGAGGGATGATCTCATGGATGAGCTGGGTAGCGCTAAAGCTAGAAACCCTCAGTGTGACTGACCTGGGAAGGGAATTCATATGGGGCTCTGCCCTCTTGTCATTCCTTTGTTGCTGGATGATTCAGCTGGTTAAAGATCTTCGAATGACTTTTAAAAAAAAAATTTAAATATACCATGTTTCTTAATTTGAGGATACTTCCCCCCTGCCCCAGGAAAATGAAACAGAAAGTATTTGAACAGTTTTGTCTGATTTTTCTCAAAGGTGTTACTGAAAAATATTAAGCAACTCTGACCAAAGGCAAACAAGATGTCCTGTGCTCCAGCACATGCCCAGCTGTGGTCACCAATGTGCCAAGAAGTGAGGTGCACCGATGAACTGTAGGTGAGTGTGCCTAGCACGCGGTTTCCCCACTTTCCCAGTACAGTGCACAGCAACATGTGCCACTCTGAAAGGGCAGGTGAGTCACCAGGAGGACTGCATGTGCTGCAGTCTGAAAACCTTCCTCCAGACTGGTACAGACGCCCGTAATGTCTACTTTAAAGCTATCATGGCTTTTCCCATACAAAAATGCAGTTGGTTTGGGTATTGCTATGCAGATATACACTTACTTAGCAAGTCAACTCCTGAAAGCCACGTAAATGACACAATGGCAACGTATCGCTACTCAGTAAGCCATGTCTTACCTAGCTGCTGCTGCCAAACCCTTATTCATATAAATCATACAGCTCCTTGGACAGTTAAGCACTATGAAACAAGGCAGTTAAAATGATGGCTTAAATGATAAAGGGAACGCCTGGGAAATTTAATATGGGGAAGTCTGCTTCCCTATTGTACCAATGCTTACTGAAGCAACTGGGCAGACTTGTCTGGGCCATTCTCCTTAACGCGAAACAAGGACGCATGCTCAGGGAATGATTTAGTGGATTGGGGATCAGAGCTCTGTCTTGAATTCCCTCTTCTATTTCACGTCTTCTGTGTGGTACTGAGCAAGTCACAACATGCAAACCTCAGCCTGCCATGCTGAAACTGGGAGTAAAGTGCCTTTCCCTTGCTTTTTGTCTTCCTTAAATTCTAAGCTTTGGAGGCCCAGGATTGCTTCTTATTACCTATGTGTGCCGCATCTGGAAACCTGAGGCCTTGATCTTGGTTCAGGTCTCAGTGCAAATTATTATTCATAGGAAGATACAAAAGAGTTAATTAACAGTATGTGTGTTGGCAATGCACATCAGCCTGGTTAACCTCAGAAGACAGATCCAGGTTTGGGACCTTTATGGAAAAAACACAAAAGTTTCTCACAAGGAGGCAGTTTCTGCCTCCCCATTGCAGGTTCAGCCACCATTGCCACCATGGGGTGCAAGCAGTGATAGCAGCCTCCCATGCTTTGTCGAGCTGCTGTGAGCCCAAGATCTGTGTTACTGGCAAAGATGTTCTTGGCTTCCTCACAGGCAAAAGGGGCCATCGGCTGGATACGGCCCACCGACTGAAAGCTGAATCGCACAACTCACCTCTTGAGAAGTGAGAGATTAGACTGGCGGCTGCAGGAGAAAAATCAGTCAAGAGAGAGCTCCAAAGCGTTGAGGTTGGAAAGTGGCTGAAAAGAGATGCTGAATTGATTTCCGTATCCTAAAGCTTTTAAATCAGCTTCCCTCACCTCTCTCTTCTTTTACACTCATGAGTTTTGATCATTGGCCTACTGAAATCAAATCTGTAAAAGAATAATATTCTTGTGCACTTTAATTTAGCCTGAGTGAAGAGGGAAACGACAGTTTTAACTTCATGAAGTTCACAAGAAAAAACTGCAGCTTTTTCTTTTTACCAGCATATAATTTCTCCATAACCAGCAGGTAAAAGTGAAATACTGTAGCAGGAAATGTATTGGTTGCACCGAACCAAAGAATTAATTAGTTTCTCAGGACCTGACAAGGAAACTGAATGAGTATGAAAGCTCTTGTGAAATCCAGCCAACACTGAATTCAACACTGTTCAATTCCTTATTTATTTTTTGAACAGGACAAGATAATTATTAGTGTGAATACTGCCTGCTGTGCTTATACACATTCAACTGATATTATACTCTCCTGTGATAGGAGCAGTAACGTTGATTAAGAGGGAGTACTGAATTCCTACATCATGATAGTCCTCATTCTACTGTCACAACTGTAGAAGTATAATAATATATTACTTTTTTGGTAAAGACAGTAGGGAAGAAGAGCTAAATAGAAGAATAAGTATTTCTATATCTCCACCAAAGACCTCGGGATGGAATTCTAGCCTCTGTATTATTCCCTTTTATGGAATATGATTGAAACAAACAGAATGTGATGTTAGATGAGCCTGGATACCATTAAGATCCTGCATAGCTCAGAAGCAAAGAAAAATAAATCACATAACATGAACCTTATTACCCATCCTTCTTCCCACTCCTTTGGGTGAGGGACAAATTCACAGCACTTCTCCTTCCTCTTTGGTGAAAGCTCCTCCCAGTCCAATCTTCTTTAATGACAGTGGAAGTCATTAGCACATTTCCTGCTGAGGACCAGGAGAAAGCCTAGTAAAGAATGCCTTGAATTTATTTGCATCAGGAAGCTAAAGGCTGTGGCCATCAGTAGGTGCTTACACTGTGCTGGGTGTCTAGTACAACTAAATAGTTTGTGGAAATCTTACTGCTTCCTCCAGATCTCTGGGAATGGAACACCAGAAGAAAAAGAACGCAAGAAAATATTGCTTTATACACCCAAAAAGAGGGGCAAGAAGAAAAAGTTCCTTCAAGAGTAAAAAGAAACAATAAATAATCTAGATATTTGAAATTTTGACCTTAACCTTGCTTACCTCAATGACCATGGGATAGATATGACACAAATCCTGCAGGGTAGATTTTGAATGCGATGTACAGAGTTTTTACCTTAATGAGCTATGTAAGATCAGAACCTATCAATCAAGACTGTGATATGCCCCTAAGTTATTTTTTCATGGACAGTGGGTGAGCGGATGTCATTCCTCTGTTTAATCAGGAGTTAAAGCGTGTACAGTAATTCCTTATTTTCACAATATTCCTTCTGACAAAGATAACAACCATAAGAATGGTTCCTAGCTGGCTAAACCTGATATACAGGTTTTGTTAATAAAAAAATGCATGACTTAATTAATGAAACGGATCTATTAAGACTGTCCCCCAATCTACCACAGTGGCCCCACCTACAGCTGAACTTCAAATGACCTATCTTATGCAAAAAGAATTGTAGTAACTTGCACTGGAAGTAGTTATAGAGGAAAGGTTGCTATGAAGAAAAAAATATGACTCAGAAATGCATACAATGCCCCTAGAGGAGAAAGCTTAGTATTTTCACTTTTACTCAATGTTTTCTTTTACAGTGAATAATTGAAATGATTTTGCTAAACTGTGTAAAATTATTTCATCAAGAGTAATTACATTTGATCTATTAGCACCTGATACTATCTATTGTCTAAATTGCTTGCATTCAATCCATGAGTAATGTCAACAGTATTAACGTCCATTATGGAAGCATTAGTTGAGTAAAAATCATTTTTAAGTGTTTGACATTCTTATAACCTTCCTCCAGCATAACGTTCAAAAGAAATATCATTATACCAACATCATCTTGGATTTTTTTTAAAGGCATGTCTTTACTTAAGTCTGCAAACTCAGGGTCTTTAAACTCACAAACAATTTGCCTGTTTTGTTCTGGCAAGCATAAATCTGTAGCAATCTACTCATTTTACATTCTTCTCTGTTCCTGTCTGGCTGTCCCACACTAAATGGCTATCCAAATTCACCTCCATCAACTTTGGCAGGCTCAACGCCTCCTTTGCTAAACCAGTTTTTTCCCCCCAATCATAAAGAGCTGCACTGTTACAAACAAAAAGAAGGAACTCTGCAACATTTCTACAACAAATTTATACATATATTCATTGATTTGATCAAAACCGCCCCCCCAAACCTGAGCTAGTACAACAACTGGACTCACCTACCTGGATAGCAGATACTTTTTTTCTCTCTTGCAGCCTCATCCTTATTTCAAAGGTTTCCAAATTCTTGCTGCCTTTTAGCAGAGGAAATATTATGAACTGTTTGAGATTACATTCTCACTCAAAGCGATGAATGCCACAGTCTTTTTCAGAATAAAAAGCTACTTTCTCTCCTTGGAATAGTAACTTTACAGTAATTTAGAGGAAGTGGGAGAAACAGTTGGTCATTAAACATTAAATGTATTAATGGGGCACTCACAGTGTATGGTTTGTCTGGAAAAGGCAGCTCTGTACTTGCATTTCAGAAGGACTGCTGCAATACAATAGCTACTGTGATAAATGTAGGTTTACCCCACTTAACATTTAGCAGAATCTAATAACGAAAACTTAAATCAATGTATTTTCCAAAAAATGCATGAGTAGCACTATTCACATCTTACAGCTAGGGGAATCAAGAGGCAAAGAAAAAACATTCTAAAAGAGGCCCTTCATTTCCACTCCCCAAACAGAGACCTTTAGGACTTGGTGTTTACAAGTTTCAGGGACTTGCAACTCCAGATGAAAACAATGACAAATCAGAATATTCAAAGCAGGAGCCCCCCAAGCACTTCAGCAGCATGTAAAAATCATCCGTTTCTCCAGACTCATGTTGCTCTTGAAGTCCTGCTCGGTTCTCTGGAAACCTCAGACCTGAGTATATGGGTAGAGCATTCTACAGCACTTTCTCGTTACATGGCATTGTTGGAAATGGGGCTTCTGCAGAGCTCAGAAAAATGATCCAAAAAAGAAGTGACACAGGCTATGTAGAATGCTGGCTTGTTTAATAAGAGCGTTTATGTGCTTCCCTGGAGTAGAGGGAAAAGTGATTAATATGAAGTCTGGTACCTTAGGAGATATAAAGAGAGGCATAATTCCTAAGGAGAGAAATTCTGTCTGCTCCCAAGACACTGTGAATCTGTTCTTTACAGTTTCCTTTCCTAGTGCTAGTTCTTCATGATCTATTGAGCCTTAAAATCATAACACTTTGATGAAGACTTTATGGATCTCCTTACCCTGAAGTTCTGACTCATTTAGGTGATTAGGTCAACTTCCTAAATTTTAGGAGGCAGAACAGTAATAGAGATAAAGTAGCAGGACCACTTCAGAACACACTTAAATCAATGGGAGAACTCTCGAATCCAAGGTAAATATATCTGTTCATAAGAAACTCCAGAAATGGAGACACTAAGAGAAACAGGCATGTTTGCTACATCCTGAGCTTTTAGTGCAGACCTGTGTCTTGTGTGGCCTACTCTAGGGAAAATGAGGTCTTAGTTTTGTCTGAGGAGAAAAATTAGTTCACAGGAATTTGAAAAACAGAGGTTAAAAACCTATGCCTGGAGCTATATGCCTAGAGCTAGGAAGAATGTGACCCAGTTCAGAAGTCATTTGTAAGAGCAGAGTAGATGACACGATTGTTTAGATGGTGGACTAAAAGATTTGGAACACACAAACCAGGTATTTTACAACAAATGAAAACAAAAATCAGCTCACCAAAATAATCAGAACCCAGAATCGGATGTACATTTTGCAAGACAGTAACATCTTGCTTATGTTTATGACAAGTAAAATTCCCTGGCTGTTCAAGCTGAAGCACAGGCAAACCTTCAGAGGGAGACTATGGGAAAGAGAAATGGAGTATGACATTCTCCAAGTAACTGTGGTGTGGGAGGGGGAAGAACTTCAGTTGCCCACCCCATCAAGTCCTGACAAAAGGAATGCGAGAGCTGTTCCCAAGGTGAAAGAAGACAGGCTGAACAATTTGGCTAATGGGATCACATTGAGCTAATGGGATCACCATGACTTGCTTTGCTTCTGTTGGTGTATGTCAAAACTCTGATGTGTTTTAAAATACATTCTCTTGTAGCCAGCAGTGGGCTAAATCTTGAGGCATTTTGAGACAATTTACGTATCTTCAGATTTTGAGACTTGTGTGGAAAGAGTATATGGGGCAAGAACACTTCAATTTCAGAAGTTTACAAATTGTGAGAGCAGTTTCTCCTCTGTCAGAAAACAAAAAAAATGAAACAGAAGGCTTGGATTTGTTAATATCTTATTAAACAGACATTTATTGCTGCTGCCCTCACATAGACTTGCAGAGGTTACAGACACTTCACATTTGCACAAGCCCCCAGTTGCTATCTCTCACAAGCTGGGTGTAGACAAGAGAATAAACCCAACTGAGCTGTAGCATCAAAATATACTATAGCATGTTCACATTTGGCAAGCACTGACAGCACTCGGGAACGCTGTAAGTAATATTAGTGATTTCTAGAAGCGCTGGAAAACTTGCTTAATGATCTTGGTTATGGCACCCTACAAGTATTCTAGAGATGCTCCTGGGTCAACCCATAAGGATTTTAAAATAAAATCGAACAGGTCAAAATGATCAAGCTTTGGTGCCTATAGTTATACTATGCTCCAGCGAGCAACTGGCTTTCCAAAGCGGCACTTGCAGATCCCTTCCCAGCTCCCTAAGTGAGAACCCAGGTGCCTAAACTTACGTATCCAAGACTGAAAATTTTGGCCACGCTGTTTAACAGGCAGACCTGCTGGGAGGCCTCTTGTAACCAGATTTTTTTCTCAAAGCCTCATATTATTGGACAGATACTGGCTCAAGTCCAATCCACAACTGCAAATCCAAAGAAACAGCTCAGAGCAAACCAGCAGCCTTATTAGCTTTTAAAGATTTCATTTTCAAGAACTCAAGACCCTTTATTGACTAATGAAAGGTTGGGTCCCCAAGCCCACAGACTGATGTTGCTTGGAACATATTTTAATCATTTTGGAGTGCTAGCAGCCATCTGTCTAAAGAGCTTTGATTGCATAAACGCACTCTGAACTGCAGCTTCTTCTGACTCCAAACCCTTTCTGAAAGCCAAAGGGAACCCACAGGCATGGCAACTTTGAGACAATTCAAGGCCTTGCAATGTGATAAGGCTGCTTTTACTATTTAGCACATCATTAGGTTTAATGACATCACAGATAACAGATACACTAAAAAGATACCATTGTCATCTCCTATCTTGTAACAGTAATATCCAACTGTGACTTCACTTTGTTTCTACCCAACACTTCTTACTTACTATTTTAAAAGAATAGAGAAATGAAATAAAAGGAATGTTTTTTCTGCTGCAAGCACCCGAAATACTAACAAAATAAATACATAACAAATAATACAAAAGACAAATGAGCACTCTTTCTTCTTTTTCACTACTTTCCTACTTTGTTTTTTTAAAAAAAAGATACAGAAGACAAGCAAACAAATCCCAAATAAACTACTGTATTTATAGTTTAGGTTATTGGCTTTTAGGCGGATACTGTTTGCACGTACGAGACTAGTTTGACCAGCACCGAATACAAATTTACATTGAAAAGAGAGGGATGCCTTGCAGTTACAGCTTTTATAATGTTAACATTTATGAACAAATTTTACACAATTGCCATAATTATTACCTACTCTAACTCTTGAAACAATTTGAGCGCCTCAAAGCTTATTTTGTGGTGATCAGTGTTTTCATCCTGGTGTCTACTGAATGGTACAGACACATGCTATTAACCCTGAAAGCTTGGAAGCAACAACAATGTTGAGCATGAAGAAATTTGATATTTAAATTTAATATTTAAATTTAATATTTAAATTATCAGAGCCAAGAAATTTCTCTCAAAAATGAAAGCAGCAGCCTTAAGAAAGTGGCAAAAACTGCACAGAAATAGCTCTCTTGATGACGGGAGACACACAATGGTGGATTCTGCATGGCAGACCATGACTTTATCTGCTCCAATCGTCAGCAACCTCAGTGGGTTCAACCCTGAGATTACAGGGCTTGCAGGTTTCTCTTCCTTCTAAGATCTGATTCTTCCCCCTTTTACTCACTCAGGACACTAGTCACCAGTCACCAGAAGAAAATTTTACTATCATACACTGCAATATTGTATTTTTCAATTCAGTAGCCTTCATACTAAGTATGGCCAGCTAGCAGTGTGAAGAAGGTGAAAGAAAGAAATAAACACAGCACTTCTGTGCTGCTCATGAAAACATCTGTGGGTGGCCATGCTCTAATCTGTATCACTGATACAGCACAGATTAAGAAAAAAGAAGACAAAACCAAAACATGAAGTGGCTCAGGTAGGGGAAGAGCTTCCTTAAACTCACTTTGCTGTCAAAGAAAATATACCACTGATGATTCACTCAGTGTAACTCGCTCCCTCTCCTTCTGTGGCTTTTCCTTCCAAACTCACAGCCAGGAAGCTTCTCTGCTAGTGAGACAGCAGCTCTGTACTGCTGCTCACATGCTTTCTTGGTGGTGTTAGGAAAAAACCCAAGTGCTCTGTGCTAGTTCTTCCTGTCATGACCATATGAACTGCAGCTGATAAAAGCAAACTATTACTAATATGTTACCTTTTACTCAAATATTTGAGAGGCTCAGAATTGTGCAAATCCCAGCAGGCCCACTTTTTCACTGGAAAACCGGCTGAAGCTTCCAAGTAAGTCCCTACCCTCTCTAAAAATGACAGTCTTCACACCTGTGCTGGAAGAATTACCCGTACCACACACATCGTTATGCCACGATGGACCCAATGTTAAACACCTTCAGCTTCCAAAACACAAGCCCTCTACCACATTAGTTAGAAAAGCAGTTTGTGGACAGAATGTAAAACCAGAAAATTTTCCAGTAAAAGGCATCAGCATGACATGCATGTAGCAATTTAATAAATGCTCTAACTTAAAAAAGCAACTGAATAAAGAAAATACCTTACTCTCATCTTCTTTCTTTGTAAACACAACAGGTGGGTAGTCTTCTGGCTCACATTCTGCGACAGGCAGAGGACTTCTGCCACCTGAATTTCTACATACTCCTAACAGAAGTTTTCCATTGACTCCGCTCCTTCCGTTGAGCAGGGTTAAGCTCAAAGTAAGAAAAGCAATGTTATACCTAGCTGAAAATTGCTCATGTAGAAAGTCTTCTCACCAAAAAAATATTTGTTTTTTTATTGGGAGATGTAAACTCCAACACAAAAAGTATGTTGGCTTCCTGTGGAAAATTTCTAAGTGAAAATTTTCCTTTCACCTTGACATTTCAACTTGAAATGCTATTTTGTTTCAGTTCTTCAGGTGAAGAGAACTGAACTGAAACACATCAAAATGAATATTTTTTTTTATTATTGAATTGACATTTTAACATAAAAACATGTCCTGTGAAAAATCAACAAAAAAGAAATGGCATTTAAAGTCCTCCTGACAATGTTATTACTTTATTTCTAAATATCATATTCATAGCAAAAGAAATTCCCTTTCATATAATATTTACAGGCAGCTGAATTATTTTTTTGCAGTTTCAGATTTTCTTTCCAACTCCTCATGGGAAAATTTGTCTTTCAAACAGCTCTTATTACACACACAGTTTTCCTGTATTTCTTTAACCTGCTCTAGAGAGGGCTGCTTCTTATCCTGTATCTGTTTTCCTTCCCTCGTTTTAAAGTAAGAGTACCTGCATTTTCATAGTCATAGATCTCTAAAGGTGTTACGGAAAATGGTAAATCTTCTTACTCAGTTTATACAAATAAAGCAGCTGAAGCAGAGTTTAGTGATGTGATTCATCTACAGTCATCCAGCATTTCAATGGCAGAATCAGAATATGTAGCCTCTGGTCACGTACTCTTTCTACCAGATAACAGATTTCATAATCCTGCATATGCTCTTTATAGATTTTCCAATGTTTCTTTTGAGTATCTTTGCATTATATAAAATAGATATTAACTTTACTAATCTCAACGTCCTAATTTTAAAAAGTATTTCTACAGGAGTAGAATACTTTGTATTACTAATCTACTCCAACCTATCAGTAGCATTCAGTCAGTTGTTCGCAGGTAGTTCTTCCAGAGACTTTAAACCTTCCTTCCAGTAACTCCATTTTACTAGGCTTTAACAAATTTGAAAAACAGTTCCTAGAAAACTCTAGCTATGTACTTATTCCAAAAAGCACAGAACAAAATTACACTTCCTAGACTTTTCAGCTCACTGAGAAGCCAAGCAAGTCATAACAGAAAACCACAGAGGTAAAAGAGGGGAAAAGAATCAGCCAGGCGCAGGAGAGCTGCTAACAGAAAGCTAGCAGGGCCATGTATACAGAGTCGTGAGACCGTATCAGCATCTGATGGCAAGGAATTCCTTTTCATCAAGCGAATCCCTGCTCTTAGAGAAGAGCAGAAACTCATCTGAAAAGGTCCATCACAGCAAAACTGTCAAGGTAAGCGTTTTAGTTAACGTTACCCCACGACAGCAAATAGGGAAGAAGTCTGCTCAAGTCTGGTGAAATACAGTGTAAGGGAGTTGTGGAGTGCCTCAAGCTTTAACGTGCTTGGCACAACAAGTGACTGGTTGGTCCACAGCTAGTCTTAAAAACTTGAAAAAGTTTGCCCTTATAACACAGCCAATAACAGAAGCAGTAGCAGAATGAGCACAGTACACAGTACAAATTAAAACTGCATCACAGAGCGTGTTAGGCCCTTCAGTCCATATTCACGCTGCCCATGTTCCTCCTCAGACCTGCTGCTTACTGTTTCCTATTGGCAAGGCACCTCTGCAGGCCAAGAGCTAGCCCCTGGAAACATTAGGCACAAAGATTTCATAAAATGTAGGTCAGACCAATCCATGCCTGATTCAACAGCAGCACAAGGCAATTTGAGTGTACTACATTCACCTCCGTGATGGTTGCAGGGGTGGTGTGGGGTGGCTTGTTATTCCATCAGACGGCTGGGATCTCTGACAGTTCAGTGCTTCCTCTCCCTCGAAGTTTTTACAAATCACTAAAGCTGAGTAGGAAATTGTTTTTCCATGCTACAATTTTTTCTCCCAGTGACATGGGGGAAATTTCAAAATCATGTCAGGGCAAAAAGAGAAACATTCAAAAGTATTTTTTGTGTGCGTCTCTAAATGAATGAGCAACAGAGGAAGCTTGGAGAGCACTCTGATGGCTAAGCCATTCCATTGGGAGGCAAAAAAAAGGACACCCCCCAAGCCCCCCCCAACAGGTTCAGATACTGCTTTGCCTTTTCATTGCCTGCCAAACAGGCACCGTAAACACCAAGCCTATGGTATATACCGAAGTCTCTCTCTATCATCCCTTTCCTGTGCAAATGGTCAAATATTAATTGGAGTAGAGATATGAGACTGGTCTGCCACACTCCCAAGAAAGTTCTCTATCCACTGATTTATAAAGTCAGTCTCTCTGACTTTATTATTGCTAGAAAGTAGAGCACAAGCAGAAGGAGAGACAATAATCAACTCCGGGCTAGAGAACAAGAAGTCTGGGAATGGGGCAGGGGGAAGAGGATAATAAATCCAATAAAGTATGAAATACATAAGGATAACAAGGATAACAAGGTAGGCTCTGCCTCCACTGCTCACCTGCACCAAGACACTGTGAAATACAGCCATCTCAGTAGCGCCAGTAAAACTTCATGTACTGATCTGTTTCCCCCCCTTCAGCTGTCTGATCCAGTTCATGAAACAGCCCCCAAACCCTGGGCTTTTATCTCCTGTAACACTAACAAGAGCTGTGATCACACAAGCAATAAGGAGACAAAGGGAAAGAAGACAGAGCGGCTTACCAGTGGGAAAATGCTTATGGGACTACAGAGTGAGAAAGACCCACCAACCTAAAATCCCAATTCTTTTGAGGCTGCAGCACCCCACTGGAAAGTGGCATGATAACAGAGGAGAAGCTTGAACCGGCACATTCTAAAACCCAGGTCCAAATTCCCAGGGTGATAGCTCCCCTCGCCCCCCAAAATTGACTAAAATTCACTGAAACCTCCATGGGTTGCTCAGAGAAGGTGTGGTTTTAACCAATCTGATTTAAAAGAAAATTAAAAAACCCTCCATTTTTGACTAATTTCAGCACTCAGTTCAATAAACAAACAGGAAGAAAGCACGCACATTAAAAAAACCCAAACAAACCACAAACAAGGGCTAAATCTCCATTCCTTGCAAGTCCAGATCTCCCACAGAAATCACTGGGACTTTATATGTAGAGAATAAACTAAGAAATATAGTTTGGATAGTACCTGAGTTTTTTATAATCATGAAAGACAAACAAAAACCTTAGTGTTCCCTTACAGAGCAATTGTTTTCCATATGTTGGGCTGTATCGATTTGCAGTGGGTTAGGGTCCTTCACAAGAAGACATATCGCACTGTCTCCCACTGTATAATAGATGCAAGTGCCTCATCTCTTTGATATAAAAGAGAATCTCTTCTCTACTTGGAAGCGGGAAATTTAATTAGCTCAAGATTTATGTTTGATGTCAGGTGTCTGAAACTCTTGGATAAAATAAAAGTCACTGCTGCAAGGACAGAGAATTCTTAAAACACAACTGCTGTCTTCTCCCTGATCTCCCCAAAATCGTTCTGCAAAAAGGACAGTAGCTTTACAGTGATATCATTATCCGGTCATTCTTCCTAATGACTGTAATTATACCATGCAATGTCTAAAGCAACTAAGACTGAAACAACGACAGCAACTGCCAGAATAGCAGCAAGCAGACAGGATGAAAAGAACAGGAAAATGAGTCAATGGCCATAACTGAAAAAGTGAGATAAAAAGCCAGCCATGAAAAGACCAGTTCTCTGAGGTAAACTGCAGGGGCAGGTGCTCAAGGTATCCTGCTATTGCTTTAGAGGAAGGACTGAGATCACCACTCTGCACTAGTGCTTGCAGCCTCACTAATCCCACTGTAAATGGGTTCCAGTTCTTTTGGACGGGGAAGCTGGATGTTAGAGCAGCCCAATCTTCTGTTGCACACCATGTCCCCCTGAGAGAAATCTGGACTGGAGACATCTCTGAAAAAGACGGAGAGATGGCAGAAGAAACAGGCTGAAATGGTTGAGCAGTGGTCAGTCAGAGAACAGGATACTGAGTATTTAGGCAGTTGTATTCTGACTTGCTACTGTAGTGGCTGTGAACCACACAGAATACAGGAGAGGTTAGGTAGAGTAACCTGACCTGTTAGGTAGAGTAATTTATAACTTTTAATACTGCTTAAAACTGGCATGAGAGGAACAGTCTAACAGCAAGAATTATACCATGATATATCCATGCACAGAATCCATGGAGCATAGCTGAAATGGTACCATCTGGGTATTATATTCCATAACACTGGCCATGAAACTATAGAACAGAAGTAAATTAAACACACACCACCGTATTCAGAACTTGAACAGAAAATAGCCTTTTTTCCCAGGACTGCAAATAATGCCTTGCAAAGCATCTTTTTTTATCTGTTTCTCCTGTTATATGGTGATTTAGTTCTGTAATTAAAATGAACATTGAGTTTGTCCCTGTGCTTGTAAGGCTTTCATTTGCGGAAATAATAAAAACCCCTTGGTTCTCTTCTCTGTCAAGTCTATCAATGTCAATCTTTAAAAAGATGAACCTCCACATCATTTTACAAGACACTTTGTGGGAAAAATATATGGACATCCATAAAAACAATTGTTATTTAGACTGTTTGCTCATGTCACTTAAACGTGAATTCCAATTTAATTGAAGCATTTTTAGATTAAAATTTTATTAAACTTCTTCAACAGTTTATAACTTTTTAGAAGTGATACAGCTGGTTAGGAAGCAACAAAACTGCAGTTCTGATGGAGAAGCTACCCATATTGACTGAACGTCTGATTCTCAAAATATTTATTTCAGGTCATAGTACTTACTATTACAAGAGGTTTCACTGAAGATACTCTTTTATTTTATTATTGAAAACTGTCACATAACTGTAAATAAGCTACCTTCTTCTCGCATGCTGGTCCTAACTTATAGATTCCAATTACTCTGCAATGTGCAACTCCTGGGACTGTGACATGCATCTGCCATTAAAACTCCATCTCTCCATGTTACTGTAATCTTTCTTTCAGATCTTTACTTCATCTCAGCTTCAGAAGAGTGACAAATAATTCTAAATTAAATTTCAAGATTTTTCAAATGTCTGTTCATTAGGAAATTTGCTGTGATAAATGTGTGTTTCTTCCCACTGTGACTTCCAGCCTGCAGCTATTTCTGCATCTCACACATTTCAAGAGCAAATTGGAAGAAACTTTGGATAAAGATTTTTTGCAAAAAGTCTTCACTGTCCCTCCTCTTCTGTGAACATCAGACTTGGCAAATATACAGCTTTTAGAGCACTTGATTAAATTACAAAGGAGCCTCTTAAATTTTCATTGAAATAACCACTTAAACTTACTAAAAGCATCCTTAAATTTTACCTTAGAGCCTGGACATACCAATTCTTATCCTCAGCAGCTTCATTCAAAGATGTGTGAGCTAATGCAGGTGTACATATCTTACACAGCTGGAGAGTAAACAATAATTTTATTGAATTGAGCATCACTGCATCTGAGCCCAACACGAAACCTATCAAAAACATACTTTTAAGTAATGATAGCCCTGTATTTTTATTTTGCTCTACTATCTTTCTTTTCAATGGTGTTGGTATGGCAGAGGCGTACCTTTTGCTGTACTAGTTAGAATTTGTTCCAATTATTTGCCTGTGAAAACTCCTGGTGCCAGAGCTTTTCAAGTGAAATATTTTAGACTTTTAAAAACAAATAAATTGGAAAAACATATATTTACTTCCCTATATAGAGATACATTTCTCATACACAGTTGTACTGTTTTAGCTAATATGTGAAAAATAACCAGTATGCAACAGCATGTCTTTGTCAGTGTTTTAACATGTAGGAGAGGTACACTTCTGAGGCATTACTGAAATAGAAGGAAACTGGTTATAAAAATGGAGAGACCGCGTAACTGAAAAATATGCAAATAAAAAACCTGTGATGATGTTCAAACAACAGAGCTATGTGAGAAAGAGGCAGTGGGATTAACACTCCCACATACTTCCACGCTTATTATTTGGATATAGCCTTCTTTGGACACTGAGGATCTATGATTTGCATTAATCCCTAGCTTAAAGAGTACTGTTGTTGAAACAATTCTATTAGTAAGCTAGAAACTCTATACTGTTCCTAACTGTTATGCAAATTTTCATTTCTGATATGTATTTCTGGGTTACTATCCAGAAAACACAATTTTCCTTTTGAGATATGACACAGAAACAACATAAGAAGAACAAACAGCAGAGAACTTTCCAATTTTATTTGGAGCCAACTTCCTCTCCCTTCTGTATCTGAACTAGATTCTTCCTCCTTTTGTTTTTTCCTCCTTTTCACTTCTCTTTACTTTTAAAGAAGGTTGGAATTGTTTTGGGATGTGCTTTCTTTTCAGAAAGTCAAAATTCAGATGGAAATCAATGTTCCATCATTTATTCCCCAAAAGCTCATTTTAATTTTGGTTTGGGTCTTTCAGGCTTTCCACGAAACTCTAGTTTCAGCTAGGATTCACTTTCCACTTCATCTGCAAAGAAGTATTGCTTACAACACAGATTTCTTTCACAGTTGGAGAAAAAACTGAATGGCTTCAAACAGCAGCAGCTACCGGATCACAGAATTGTAGAATAATTCAGGTTGGAAGTGACTGCTGGAGGTCTCTAGTCCAACCAACCTCCCTCTCAAAGTGATACCAACTATGAGATCAGACCAGGTTACTCATGACTTTATCAAGTCAGGCATTGGAAATCTCCAAAGATGGAGATGGCAAAACCTCTCTGGGCAACCTGTTCCAATGATGGACAGCCCACATGGCGAAAAAGTTTTCCCTTATAATCAGTCTGAAACTCTCTTGGTTCAATTCAAGACTGCTGTCTCTCACCCTCTTGTCATGCAGCACTGTGAAGAGCCTGTCCTTCTTGATAACCTCCTCATAGACACTGTCGGGCTGCTGTTAGGTCTCCCTGAAGCCACCAAAGAAAGAAATATATTTATTTTTTTCCAGGTTGAACGAGAGCAGTACCCTCAGTCTCTCTTTACAGTGCAAATGCTACAGCTTCCTGACCATATTGGTGGCCCTCTGTCAAACAAACTCCAATTTATAGATGTCTTACTTTTACTGGGGACCAAAACTGGATGCAGTATTCTAGATACCAGGAATCTTTCTCCTGGAGAAAAAAAAGGGGATTGTTTTTTTTCCTGAAGGTCTCCCCTTGTTTCCCTCCTTTGAGCATGCCTGTGTATACATACAGTTGCATGTTCACACATACAGATATTCTGGACCTAAATATATCTTCCCTGGTTTTGTATACTAAAATGATAATTGCCTTTTTCTGAATTATATTAATGTTAGTGAAAGACAGATCAGTATAAAAATACACATTTTAATGTTATTGTTTACACATGTATGCATTCAAAAATTGTTAATATATGCACACAGTCATTACTTTCATGACCAAACCCCTAAAATGTGGTTGTGCATTAAGGCATGGCTTTAGGTATCCCTTGTACACTTTAACGTTAGCCTCTAGTATTTGTTTTTTTTCTTAAATTTGTTTTTCCTAAGTTAAAGGATGATGTAGAAATCTCAGTTAAAACAAGGAAAAAAAGAAGAAAAGTATAAGAAAATGCTTTTTCTAAGGCCAAGGAAGACCTAAGAGCAGGAGGAGAAGGCACCAAACGGAGCCAAAATTCCCAAGCCCCTGTCATGCTGGCACCACAGAGACGACAGAAGGTGGGAGAAGCTGGCAAAGGGATGACAGAACAGTAGGTGAAGGAAATATGCACCTGGCATAATAACATGTCTCATTGCAGCCCTACGGTTCAGATGAGGAGTGGAGCATGTGTGGAAGCCTATATTTTGCTCACTGGGGAGCTCTTAAGTCCCAAAGAGAAATAACTCCAGGGAAACATAGTCTTGAACAGCAAATTGTCTAGCTAACTCACTTCGATCAAAGCACCAAACTTCCAACTCAGTCCAAAACAGGCTGTCTGAAAAACACTCTCAGTGCTTACTCTAGATTACAATAGCATGGCAAGCAGTAAGAGGAAGTAAAAAGACCCAGTAGACATCTACACAAGCATTCCTTAACTAGCCTCCACATAAAAAACAGAGAGTAAATTTTCACTCATTTGGGACGGCCTGGGGAATCCACTCTCTACTTTGTCATTCGTGATTATTGTGGCCAGCCCACCCTTGGCCTGATACAGTCCCCGAAGGTTCATGCACACATGCCATATATTCTTTTCTTCTCATGTGTTCAAAGTACTGCCACACTACTGCATGACAGAGGCTGCAGATGTTCACGTAATATATGGGAAACTGTAATCAAAATGTTAAGGTGTTCATAAGAATCCTTATAATACTGCAATTAATTTCTAACCAAGGCAAAAGATAGGCACAAGACCTCAAACATTGCTACTTATGCACTTATAGAAGCCCTTCTTGAACCTGGTGATGGATGTAAAAGACATTCCAGGTGGCCTTTGGCTTTCCTCGCCATGTTTCTGCATGCTTGGACAGTGTCTCTATACAGAGCGGTTGTGGAGTCTCCATCCATGGAGATAATCAAACCCCATCTGGACACGGTCCTGAACAACTGCTCTAAGGTGGCCCTGCTGGAGCAGGGGGGTTGGACAAGATTACCTCCAGAGGTCCCTGCCAACCTCAGTCAATCTGTGCCTCTGTGTGTCCACTTAAGAACGCATTACAAAAATCCATCCTCTAAGAATGATGAGGTAGGAAATAAAATCTTTCATTTTTGATGTTCTGAACTACTATGTAACTTGTATAACTTAGTAGTGATACAATAGTTCTTGCCCCAGGGGATATTCAGGTGAGTATTTCCACGCCTTATGACTAAATCTTGCAAAATACCATCATCAAACTTACAATGACATTCTGCCTGTTAAAATTAAGGGCCTTAAGTTAATACTGTAGTACATTCTAATGGTGATTCTGCAAGTCATTACAGTTAACATTGCTGAGATTTAAAGCACTTACATCAGTAAACTGAGGCCGCTGTCTACTACACTTGTTAAATACTATACGTTAGTGCAAACTTGACACACTATCTCAAAAACGTAACTCAAAAGTCAGTGAAAAGTGTCCTGCAATGTGTAGAGACCAACCCAAGCAAACTGTTAATTTCTGAAATATCAATACAAAAATTGCATTTCTGTTTTTAAATTATTCTACAAATCCCATTTAAGTGAATAATAAGGGCACTGTAATAAATTCTTTCTAGCTTGGTAAATCACGCCATAATTTGTGCTGACCAAATTGATTAAAAGCAATAATCACAAATTACTTGGGGTTTCTATTCACTATTAACAGGCTTTAAATAAATGCCTGTGAGATTTAGGAACAAAAGTTGTTTTTGAAACTTCCCTCCAAGGTTTTAATAAACTTAAGGAGAAGGGGAAACTCTAAAAACCTCTAGAAACCCAAGTATTTTTCACCTGTAAATGCTAAAACACTGAAAACATACACAGTTCTGCTACTGCAAATGCTTTTTAGTCATAACTAACTAGTCCTCTTTATTTCCAATGAACATAATACTCACACTACATTTATTATTTACCTCTGCAGCCCACATGTCTCAACACAGACATTCAGCCTTCAGATTCACAATTTTCTGCTGTGTTGATGCCAATTCTCCTGCCTTTGACCTGCTGGCAGCTCTGTATCCCCTCTCACACAGGAGGTCAGGATGAAATGAGAGCTGTAACCCAACATCACTTCATAAAACCACCTAACTCCTTCACTGGACCACACAGAGCTTTTCCTTAGGGACTAAAACCAACTGATCCATGCAGATGTCCAGTGCAGCCCACCTAAATTAATGAGAATGGCTATTTCTCTCATCCTATGTACTGCTACAGAATGTAAGGAATTAAAACATATGTAGTATGTTTGGGTTGAAAAGAGAGCAGTCTTTTAGAATTATAGATTTTATTATTTTAAAATCTATGTTGATTAAGTTAGGTATGTGCAAACAACCAGGGAACAAACAAGCATTTATGTCAATCGGTTCTTTTGTCCTCGTGTTTTTAAGTGAATGCATTGCTATAACACAGCTTTTTAATTTAGATGAGAATCACCTGCCAGCAACCTTCCCCTTCCCTCAGAAGAAACTAATCGAAAATTTAGGCTATAAGAAAAGGAATTCTATTTCAAAGAGACGGTTAGTGAGCAGTAAAGCAGAAATGCAGGCCTTGATTCATTGATGTATTCACATTTCCAACAAATACCTATTTGATAAGGCCATTTCCTCACTCACAGTCAGACACAGTACAGAAAATTTCCCCTATGAGTCACTGATTTATATTACTATTAATTATTTTACCTGTAATAAACACGCAATGTTTGGATTTCTCCTTCTAATTTTTTGCACTGTTGAAGAGTAGCCTCTTTTTCTTGTTGCAAGGCTATCAAGTCTGCCTGCAAAACAATAAACACAATACAATCTATGCAGACTATCCATATTGCTTTGAAAACATAACAATCCTTTGTGCATTCATTTCAGTCAAGCTTTATTATAATTACATACATAAAGTTATACTGTTTGTAATACCACTTATGTAATTCTTGTGAAAAAAATCCTTTCTTGTTCTAGCATTGCAATTTTTTCTAGTTTTTTTTTCCCAGCAGGGTGATGTTTTGAATGGCTTCCCTTGCGTATATGGTAAACTTTTTGAATGGCTAAGGTTAGACCTCTTCAGTTCCGTTAAGTGTTTCTCAGCAAACGTATTTCATATCGATATAACATTCCTATAGTGCAAAACTGTTGACCAGCATACAGAGAATGAAGCAAGGCACTCAGCCACAAACTACTGACGCGCGACTCTTGGTCTGCACATGGCTCTCTGGCTGTGAAGCGTGGCTCCTGTGCTGGGAGCCACTGGCTGATGTTACCGGCAGGAAAGCTGCCGGATAACCCACACCCTGAGCGGCGGCAGGTGATGAGCCGGGGGGGGCTGCTGTGACTGGCACTGCCAGCTCGCTCTGGGATCTGGGTGCACTCTCACCCAGGATCTGGTTTACAGTGGAGCGAGGGAATCCCTGAGAAACCACTGTCATGTCCCACCTGTGAACCCTCCCGGATGTTCCCCCTCCCACTGTTTATTCACACTGTGCTGCGAAGGGCTTGTGACTCATGGCCATTATGGAAATTGCAGCATGTGTCTTGTAAGGTCAGGAAGGCAGCCAGCCCCGACACGGCCTTACAGTTAAAGAGGAGGCAGGAGAAATAGGTACTTGTGTATATTTAATACGGCTCTATAGCTTAATCACCATTAATTTTAAAATGTCCAGTTTCAATAGCACTGCAGGACTCCCTTGAGGGCCCAGCTACCATATAAATTATCTTAAAATCAGCGGATGATTAATTATTGTAACAACAAATAAGATCAGGCTTGCACAGCAATTCTTTGACACATAAGCCTGAGCATTGGGCTGCTTTCCAATGTTTTTAATTCATGGTGTAAGTTATTAATTGTACAAATTGTACAGCCCCAAACCAAGAGCCACATGTGTGAGAAACGCTGACTGCAGATTCTGCCAACTCTTCAGGACAGTGCTGTGGAAGTTTCTTGGTAAATTAAAGACCTGTTACATAAGCTACGAACACACAAGGGAAAATGCCCAGAGTTCAGCCTCTAGCGCTGCCAGACTTGCTGTATAAGCATGAACAACTCTGTCAGTGCGCCTCAAAATCTCTCTCCTAAAAGAGGGCTCCCACTTGCTTCTGTTTCCTGTTTGTCTGTTAAGACTGTAAGTCTTCAAGGCAGGTGTTTTACTGTTTACTGTCAACTCCCAGTCATCTATGGGCAATTTATTCTGCTGGTTGATTAATCATGTCCTGGATACATGGCTGACTCCTGGCAAATTTTATTAAACACTACATTGCACAAATGCGGCTACACAACCTGTCTCTGCACAGTGCTGCTCAGTGTGTCACATTGCACCCAGGGTTTTGCATTGCCGGGGTACAGGACCCACGGCTGTAATTGTTACAGGGTAACAGACATTCATAAAATTTTAACAGGAAGTTCCCTGGAGAATAAAAACAAACTTTCTTACTATATGGAGGGTTCCTTCAGCTTTAAAAGCAGAAAGTGTTAATGCTTAACCTCTAAGTGACAGTGGTTTAGAGCTTCTGATACTGAAAACAATGTACTGGATGCTGGCAAGCCCTAACTCCTGTCAGCAAGAGGTTAAAATCCTCTGCAGGTGAGCCTCTTGCCCAGTGCTGCTTGCTGCCTTGCAAGCAGAACTCGCAGAACACAAGGATGTTAGCCAAACCAAGCTATTTTCTGTAATTATACTGTTCTGTAGGTGAAACAACATTCTTAAAAATTGGAAAACACGCTTGAATCAAAGTAGGTGGTTTGTTCTAGAGGCCAATAATTAACATCCTTGCCAATTTTCAGTGTACTGTGAAGTGTGATTGAAATGGGAGACTGGAAGGAAATGTTTGCAGCTGACACACCTACTCATGGAGAGATTAACGGCTAGTCTCTTTGGTGAACTATCATAAAAAATACACCTTATGTTCCACTTGCTTTTCAGGACAAAAGTCAGAAGGCACTAGAGTCTGAAGACTCTTATTTATGTCAGTTTTTCAGCAAAGAAAACTGCACTGATTTGACTGGGTTTGCATCTGGGTTTGCACCAGTAAAAATAACAGCAGAATCAGGTGCTTTGAATTTAAAAGAAAAACCAGCAACAAAGACTGAAGGGAAGAGAAGTAGACATTTGCTAACCTCCGCAGCAGCACGTAGTGAGGTTGATACTATGGAGCTGCATGAGACCAACAAAAATTCAAGCACAGGAGTTTTTGTGCACAGCATGCAACAAAACAACCCATCATTCACAGGCCTGAAGAGTGGTAAACACAAATAAATGACTCAAATATCCTCCCAAAAGAGAGATGCCTTCCTTCACTAGAAGAAGGAAAGCAAAACAGTGCCCATCACAAAGTTAAATTGCTAACTAAAATAGTGGTGCCTGCACTACCATAAAACATTTGGAAGACTCCTATAATGTATATTGAAATCCATCCATAGTGCACATGGCAAAAATCCTACATGAGCTCACCTCTAGTAATAACAATAGCTGCTCGGGAACTTTTTAACAAAATATTATTCCTTTGGAAAATGTCAAGCTGTGGAAATCAGAACTCTTCACAGAAACGGATCAGTTCTGTTTAAATTTTTTGGAAGGTAGGGTAAAGAAGGAGCAACAAGAAGAAAAAGAATTACACTCAGGTTCCTCTGGTGGAGGTTTTCCCTAAAAAGGTCAATTTAGAGGTGAGATTGGTCACCACTTTGGTATAGGGGTCACCCTCAGTGAAGTTCCTTTTTAACTCTGAAAGGGTATTTTGATCACTGGGATATGGTTTCTTTCTCACCATTTTGTTTTGGCCACAATTTCCTATGCTTTCATATTTGGTTTAACGTGGATAGGTCCTTCCTCCTTCTCTGTCCCCCACCCCACTTTCCTGAAAAAGAGAATTCTTGTTTCTACACTTCTCCCACTTTGCATTTTAGCAAACAGTTACTTGTTGAAAATTTAAATTTTCCAATTAAATCTAAAAGCTAATTGCTACGTATCAAACTTAAAATAGCTAGATCTTGACTAAGAAAATCTCATTATTGATCCTTTTGCTGTTGCTTTTGTTTCAAAATATTTAAATGAACAATGCTATGTGTTTTCTTAATGCAAAGGCTGGAAAAATACAAGACTTAAGCAAAGAAAACAGAGGGTAAAACTAGTTTTTATCTTTTCCTAATTCCTCTAGGGCAAACATGAGCACCTTCAACTCTAATCTAAATCGAAAGAGGTAAGAACACACAGCATCCTATGCTGTCAGGTTCCCTGACAGCGACAGATGGCTTTTATAATGCTTTTCAACATTCAACAGAAGGAAAAAAATCATTCAATGAAGTTGAGTAAGAAAGCTTCATAGTGTCATCTTTTTACTGATTTTTTTTCTTATGCATTTATAGGGAGCATATATATTTTCACATCTCTATGTATTTATAGAGAGCATATGTTCTTCCTTCCTTACATAGACTAAAAAACCAACCATTTCCGTTACCTCTCCGTAAGCAGGCTCTCCATTCTCCTGATCATTTCAAACCCATCTCTCATCAGTACTCTGCTAACAGTACGTCCTAACTCCAGTGGAAACATCTTACCTGATACACTCTTGCATCCCTTTTGCTCACAGTCACCCTCTGCTACCTGTTCTCCTGCCCATTGATATTACCCAGCTAACAGTGGAAATTCTTACTCATCCCAAAATGATGATACCTTACACTTGGTACCACTGAATTCCACCCCACTGCTTTTATTTTTCCAGTACTTGAGGCCATTCCAATCTTTCTGCAAGATAGCTTGAACTTACTTCGTATTAATAGTATATCCACTTTGTATTAATAACATCTCCCAGCTCTGCATCATCAAGCAATTTCGTTGGTACGCTGTTGCTCTTCATGCCAAAGGTTCTCAATGACAGCATCAAAGAAAACTGGTTCAGCACCAACTGGTGAGAAACTGGAGAGAAATTCCACTACTGAAATCCTTGGACCTTAACGTTTCTCCTTTCAAAGCTGTTTGCTGTTGCCTTCCTGCTAACTAGTTCCTTATTGCCTTTGACTAATCCCTCATCTCCTTCATGGGTACATGACATTTTGCAGACAGACATGAACTCAGCGTGCCCATCCTTCCAAACAAGAGATGCTAGGTGCACTCAGTTAACAGCAAGCAGCATTTCCCACATTATGCTTGTGCCTGCTTGTAAAATAACAATATACACATTCTCCACTGTAATTAACGATTTTCCGTATGGCACCACATATAAGCTTATGTCTCAGCCTACATTTAACAAATTTCCTTGGCTAAATAACCAGTTATCATACCAAAGAAGAATTCTTGCATGATCTTACTTGGGTGAAAGTTGTACTTCAATCCACTGTTGATGGATCCATGCTTTAAAAACATTTTCCTTCCAAATTTACTCTGAAACCTCACAATAAAGACTAACTGGTCTACAATTGTCAGAATTATGATTTTTGCCCTTCTAAATATAGATGCTGCCTCTGCTAACTCCCTGTCATATTACACTGTACACAGCCTCATAAAATTTATTAAAGAACTTTACTGTCATTCCTGCAATTTCAGGTACCAGCTCTTCCAGAATTGGGGATGAAAACCATCCATTATCTCAATCTGAGCACAATAATCTATTGAACAGCTATGATGTACTCCATTTCCATATATTCACCTTTCTTAACCCCCGTCCTCATAGCTGACATCATCATTGCCCAATGCTGAGGGAAAAAAAAAAATAATCACACACTTTTGGACCTAATCCGGATTATCCTTGATCTCCATGCCATTCTCAGAGAGGTGGCACATTTCCTCTTTCCTTGTTCTCATTTCAGTCATTACACTATTGTTTGTTTTAATTTCCTTTTCAAGGGCTGATTTAGCTTAACCTCTGGCAATTTTCATTTGACTCCATATCTCCTGTTTTCTAAGACATAACTTTCTTGCTTAATAAGTACTCTTCTTGTAGAAGAGTTATTCTTATTTTATTCTTATTGAGATTATAATTAACCCAATTAGAACTGACACCCTTCCCACCCAAAGCATTTTCCCCCGGCTTGACTGAGATACCTGTTAACGCACAGGTATTCCTTAACTCAGTAATAGTTGCTACCAACAGTTTGCTTTCTACTGATCCAGGATATTCCTATAGATTAGAAGAAGGCTGGATGAGAAGTCTGCAGAGTCTCAAAGGTAATTTCTGCAATTCACGGACTCAATCACTGGTAGAGCTGTATAATGGGGAAAGATGGCAATAAGGTGTCCTTCTGCTCCTTTGGTCCTATGTTATCTGGAGTCTGAAATGGAATCTAGCCACAAATAGACAACTGAGAATTGCCCCCATTTCTCATGAGGCAGAAGTATGTTTCTGCTGATATTAGCAGGCTAGCGGGACAGTAAGAGGTCAGGTGTATTCTCAGGGCAGCTGAAGACTGGGAGGGGGAATAAAGGTTTCTTTCATTCTGAATTAGAATGAATAAGCAAGAAAAAAATGTGGAAAAATGTTTTTAAACCATTGAAGAAATATTTTTATCTTACACTATTTTTAATGCTTTTACATTTTACACATCATGTCAATAAGAGAAGTACGTACCGCATGATAGAGGCAGGTCTTGTTGTGACACATTATGACATCCAACTTCTAACCATTCTGTTATTTTTACATTAGCAGCTGCTACTTAGTGCAGATTACAACAGCTCATCTTATTTTCTGTATCAAAGTGTCAACATATCAAACTGTTCCACCAATGACAGAAGCAGGTGACGCTTTGATCTAGAAAAGAATATAAGCACTTGTCTTATTAACTAGGGGATCAGAGGTTTTCAGGGTCAAGAAAAAGACTCCAGCTAATATGAGGGGACTAAAAATGCCTAGCACTCTAATAACACACTAAGTGATCTCCTTGTTTTTCAAATCACAGTGCTAACGTGTCAAACTGTTTCATTACAATACAAACAGGGGACACATTGACCTAGAAAATTGGATAAAATGTTTCAACTTGCATTTAAGTATCAGCTGCCCTTGACGATTTTAAAAATGAAAAGTGAAAATTAGAACTGTAATGTAGTAGATATTAGAAATTATTGACACATCATGAAATACATAATTAACATTAATAAATCCAAATTGAAAATGTAAAATTAAAACTTCATGTTGAATTTTTGAAGTTTGAAATGTAGTTTCAAATATTCACCAAATAACACTTCTTTGAGTTGGAAAAGTTCGGAACACCAACTGAAATCATTAGAAATTCATGAAAAGTTGTTTCTCAAGACATCATTTTCTAATGGAAGTAGTTTTTACTAAACCTATCTTAACTTGGAGTAAATCAAGCAACTGTATTACTGATCCCTGATGGATCTGCGCTGCTGTGGAGGATCAGTACAGCTAGAAAACTACCCTGAAGAATCATCTGAGGATTGTTTGTGTGTGTGAATTTCAGGGTAACAGTGGCGGTGGTGGGAACTCTAACAGCCTTTAAGCTACACCTTCCCCCAACACACCGCCACAACCACACCCGGGTTGACATTCCCTCTGGGCACAAAGGAATGGGATCTCAATGGCAAACATGACCTTTATGAGTTTGCATCAGGATCAAACAATTAACCATAATAAGATTTTACTCTACAATCTAATATTATTGTTGGTCAGAATAAATATCAGTTAATGAAACTTTTCTTTTTTTAAAATAAAAAACATTGTTTCACTGGAACAATAATGCCCTATTAAGATGCATTGGTTTAGATGGAAATATTTCAGAAGAATGTCAGGCAGAATTTCTGAGAAGAGAGAACTCCTCCCAAGCCATGTGATTAGGTTATTCATTTTGGATGCAGAAACCTAATGTTGAGTCCCAGTCTCTTGCATTAACTCACTCTGGACATGCCAGACTCCCACCAGTGAGAATACTTCCCTGCTCTAAATTCATGTGAATTACCCATGTTTCTGCTGACTTGCATTGGTCTATGTCTTCTCTCTGCGACTGGCACAGATGATTTTTTATTAAATTGCTAAGTACATGAAAAGCAGATCCAGACAGAAGATGCATCGTGGGAAAGGAGACTGACTCCATAGCCCAACCATCAAAATGTTTGAGGGTGCCCAACTTGGATCAGGGACCTGAAATCAGGGTTTTCACATATATGATGTGAGTGCATCAACACTGGCTTTTTAGCATGTATAGATGCATCTTTATAAATTCCTTTACAAAGAATGTCTTAATGTTTTCTTAATGTCTTAATGTTAATGTTAAAAATGGTAACGCTCTAATCTCCCTTTTATTCCAAAATGGAGTTGTCATTTTCAAGAAGTGTTGTGCTGCGAGTCTACCTAATGCCACCTTCCCCAACTCAGTCTTTATGCTATCCCTAATATATTAATATTTTCAGGGAACTTTTCAGACAACTTGTAAAAGATGTTACTATCTGAGGTCCAGACTCTTGTCTTCATCGCAACAACAAATTCCCCAGTCAGAATACAGGATCATATCATATGAATATTGCTTGTATGGTCATTCATTTCTGAGAGGTCCTGTTGTGACTGGAATGACAGCAACAGGCCACAGCAAATATTATGCCGATTGTGCAATCAGGAGGAAAAAAAAAAAACAAACACATCACCAAATAGCTTTTTACTGCTTTGTCAAAGAAAATGAAAGGATCCAATAGCATTTTTGCCCAGACTAGGTACATATCTTGTTCATTTTATTACAATAACAGCAAACTTAATATCTACTAATTATCTTAAAGCAACACCAGTTGAACCATTATGCCTAAGATGTGAATGCCTCATTCTTGTACTGCATGGTCACATCACACTGGGAAGTGCACTGTACCAGCAGTATTTGACAAGCAGTTTACTCTTTCACATAATGATGTACCCAAACGAGCACATCTTACAGGTCAATTCAATCCATTATCACATTATGCAAGAAAGTGTCTATATGAAATGCTCATGACATTTTTCACTGAGAATTAAGAATTTGCTCATCTAACCCTAGATACAATGTTGATACAAAGTTTCTTCATCATCTGCAGTATTATTTTGTAATATCCCATACTTCTTCCAAGCAATATATGGTATACTGAAATTGCAGAAAAAATTAGCTATTCAAAGGACAATCCAAGGCATGTGATGAATGTGTGAGACTAATACATGGAACCATTTTACTGTAAAGAATGATTCATAGAGTGAAGAAGATTAATTTGAAATTCTGCCCCTGTGAGACTGACCCAAAACTGTAATTGACCTCCCAGGGTCAAGATTTCATTTATAGTTTCCATTTGTTTGAGTCCATAGCTAAAAAAACCCAGAGAGAACATCATATGTACCTACTATGTGCATATGGATAACTACCTAAGGATACCACAAAACTTATTTCAGGTAAGATACAATGTTAGTGACAACAAAAAGACTCCTGAAAACTTTCAGGGATAACAGCTCCAAAATACACATTCATAGCTGGATTGGGCTTTGCACATAAATAACACCATGTGCAGAGATGCTGACCTTTTAGTAGGGGGGATTTTACTAAGAACACAAGCTGGACGTGCTTTAAAATAGCAAGTAGATAGGTAGGTACTTCTCTCACTACTAAACCATGATGCACACTGTGAAAAGAAAATCAAAAGAAAACAATCAAAAAGATTTTTGACAGAGAAGCAAGAAGCCATTCACAACAGTTATTTTCGCATAGTAGCTATGGCTTTAGAATCTATATGAAAATAACAAAAGTAAGTTAATTCCTTTACGTCTCAGATTAAAGACTGCTTACAGCTGTGGGCATGCAGAAAGGGCACATTTCTTCATGTTCTGTAATTCAGGTTTGGCCTTGGTGACATCACACACTTTGTTTCTGCTCTGAAAATCAGTTGGAAAAATGCAATTTCAAATAAATAATGGAAAGACATCAGCAATACAGAGAAACTTGTCTTATTTGAAGGGAAAATAAAGCACGCTGTTTTGGGCATGGTGTTTACTGTTTATCTGAAGAAGCCTTCTTATGTCCCCCTTCACGGCTGCATAGGTAACTGGACTTGAAAGCAGGCACAAACTTTACTGGCAATCTCCTTAGGTGATATCAAGAAGGCAACGACTGCATAGGCTGCAGTGAGCTGAAGAAGCCTTCCAGGTGGTGTCTGAGACCTACTGGCAGATGAGTCTGGGAAAGCTTCAAATGTCAGCACCCATGATAAATCTGTTGTCCACGCAAATAACTCTGGCCACTTATGGTATCAAGTCAGTATCTGCCACAAACAGCAAGTCATCAGCACAGGATCCAAAAGGTAGTGTTGTAATGTCGCCTCAGAAGCTTTGCGATAACAAAGACCCTATTCAATAAAAACGTTTCCCTCAGCCCCAAAAGTCTCCTATCCAGTTTGGGGCGGAACTGAACTGGCAGAAGAACAGAAGAAAGTTTGTCTTACAGCTAGACATATTTTATCTGTGCTGCAGCCAGAAACTCTTTGCGCCTTCAGGGCTCTCCATCTGGTACGTTTTCAGGCTCTGCTAACAGACCCCAAACTGACCACAGCAGTCACCTCTCTATTGCTAAAAAGAACCAGCCAGAAAGTGTGCTTCCAGCCTTGAGATCTACTGGCGTGACCTGCCTTGTGTTACGACGTCAAAAGCTGTCTTCCATCCACCCCTAAAAGGAAGGGCTGCTAACACCAGATTGTCTAAGGGGAACAGGCCCTGGTACACAGCATTGTTCAAAGGAATTGTCCCCGAGAGTGGGTTAAAACCATGCCAGGGAGCTTTCTAACAAAAAGCATAGATGATTGCATGTCACTGTGCAAGCCCATGCCCTGATCCTATTTTAGTCACTACAGCAGGTACAGATAACTGGTCCTGTCAACTAATAAGGGCTTAATAAACTTGACCAACATTGATAAACCTGACTTACATATGAGTTTGACCGACAATTTGCTTCTCTCACTCCCAGTAGGCTGGTGAGGTACTCGACTGTTCAACAGGTGTCACCCACAGCTCCACTCTGAGGATGCAGGAGTAATTCTTGCTCGGGTAAATCTTTCTAACCTTACTTCACTACCCAACCTCTATTGCAGACTCCCCCTTACAGTAAAGTCCTTGGCTTTGACCTTTGACCAGCCACTGATCATGCCCTTCCATTGCCGTTTGGACTTGGTTATCCTTTGGCTTCTGTGTTATGAGACATTCACTTATTACAGTTCCTTACCCCTGATTTCATCGTGACACCAGTCCAGCTGAGACACTTAGTCCAACTGAGGCAGCCTGCAACATTTCACAAGTCTCTCTTCCGTAAGAAAATATGTACATTCAAATCATTCATGCTTCATAAAAGGGGCAGAAAAAAGCATGCAAGGCAGTAACTTGAGCAAAAAAGGAGTTAACAATTTACGCTCCAAAGCTTATAACTGTGCTAAGTGATAATATACTCCAAATTATAACCTTCCATGCAAAGAGACAGAATGGCTGTTACCTCTTGACAGACAGCACTTCTGCAGAAGGCAGCAGTGTCTAATCCCACTATCAGAATTAAACTACAACTCTTTCATAAAAGCCATGAGTCTGTACAGGATTATAAAAATGAATTGTCCCAATGATTTCAGTGGGACTGTTTCGGTCCATAACTCTTCCAGGATTTGGAAGGAAAGGCAGGGAAGAGTTAATATTTAATACTTCACCTTGTGGTCTTTACCTTATGGAAAATGAATTACTAACAGGTATACACACTGAAATTTATCTGATATTTTCGTACACACAGAAACTCAGAATCAAAATGCTGAGTTCAAAAGCAACTGTTACACTTATGAAAAGAATAAATCATTATTGAATAAATGTATCTGTTAGCAGGAAAACTGGGAAAAAGAAAGAATCCATGAATATATGCCCCACACTGACACATCCAGACCTTAACTACCAAGGCATTCTAAAACCAACTTTGAATCTGGCAAGCCTGTTAGTACTACTTTGATATCTGAAGTTCTCATCAGACAACGTAGCAAGACAATTCGGACTCTTTCTCCAGCTGGATTAATGTTGTGCCTAGCACTTTTGGGAAAAAAGACTAAGCTGCATGCCTGCTCCTGAGGCTGGCTGCAGGTTTCACTACCTCGAGGCACTTGTGCAACTGGAGTGACCGTGAATTTCTGAGACACCGTGAACAAGCTACCATCATGTCTCCTGTGATGACAGAATCCTCAGCAGATAACTTAAAACTGTTTTACTCTCTATCTGTGCAATTCTAGGTGTGTAAAAGGGATCAATCACACTGAGTCTGAATAGCTGGTGCTGATTTTGACCAGAGCAACTCCCTGAATCTTGCTTTCTCCACAATCTTACTGCAATGTTTTCCACCTAAGTAGAACTCAGACTAAGGATTTAAAATTAAAGTAAGAAAAGTGAATAGAGGTGTTTGTGAGAACATACATTTAAGTCTGTAGAGGAAACATCTGTCTGATGGAAAAAGTACAGGACAGGATTCAACAGATGGCACCTTCCTATTGAATCAGCAGGGGACGGATGCCTCCATGGATTGTTATGGATGCTATACTGTTGGATGAGTTCTGTTGATACAGGTGAGTTACCTTCATTCAGGACTCAAAAGTATGTTTGGATACTAAAGATTTCTGGTCCTTTCTGCTAAAAATCTATTTACTAAATTTTATCTGAGGTAATCGTATTTCCCCCTACTGCATATCCATTTGATTAGATTCTATCAGATCCTTGCCTTGGGCAAAAGCACTCTTTTCACTTCCTACCTAAGTTTTGGTGCGTAGTTGCAGAACACTTCTAAATTTCTGTTGCAACTCACTCAGACTCAACTACATTTGAACTGGAAAAAAAGGTAGTTACTGCATATCTGATAATTCTTGCAATCTTCAGAGAAAGGAAGAAGAAGGGAAGGGAATGAGAAGAGTGATATGTTACTCACAGTAATTTTCTTTAAAATCATAACTTGCAAAATGAAACAAAATAACCCACTGAAAAGAGAAACATTTTTGTCAACTATCACATGCTCCAGCAATTTTCCACAGTATAATCTAATGCAGAAGGTGTATTTCTTTCCTCTTATTTGTGCAAGACAAAATAAACCATTTAAATCACCAAAGACCCTTGCGTACAAAAATCACGTCCTGATAAACCCAGAAACACTTCTCTACGTTACTATCTTACAGTTAGAATTTTAGCCAATGCTTCTGTTTTTATTTGTTCAAAGCATATCTTATACTTTTTCACTGCACCTATTATACATTTCTTCACTTGAACACCTGTTGAACTAAACTTGTCTTGCCAGAATATTTTTAATTATGCAATCTGTATTCTGTCAATGGCAAGCACTTGGGTAGAATTTCTTATATACCTTTCAACATACCCAGCAGACAATTAAGAACTCAGTGTACAGAAATATTTGCCAACTGAAATGTTAGTGAGACAAGTTTAGTCAACTGATCTTGACTAACTTTTAGCAAAGAATCACAATTTTTTCATCATCAGTTTACCGCTTCAAAATACCACTTTAAATGCTATTTTTTAGAATTTTTTACAGACTCTCTTTCACACAATCTGCAATACATGCCTAACGGATAATACTTCAGGCAATAGTTCCATTAATACTTGAACACTTTCTTTTGATGGGTAGCATAATGAATGCCAAAGTTGTCTCCAGCTTTTAAGAAAATTTGGTTTTGCAGGGAAAATCCTGACCCATTGAAGCCAACAGAAGTTCACTGCTGACTTCAATGGGATTAACATTTCCCTGTATTTGTATACATGCGTTCTCTCTATTTAGTGATGAGTATTCCAATTATATGTGTGCTGTACACAAGGATAATACACAGAGCAAGTCTAATGAAGAGAAATGTCTTTGACTTTGTGTTTGCTGACTGATGCTATAAATGTAGATATTTAGACAACCATTGTGCACAACTCTCTCCAATTCTGTAATGATGGTGAGATTTGTGCAGTGCAAGGTGCCACCTGGCATTTACTTTTAAACTGACCAACATATGCAGGTTTCATCAGAGGAAGGAAAAAAACACCCTCTGTGCAACAAATTTTGTGAAGGATCTGAACAGCAGTAATAAAATTCTTCAAATAACCACCACTTTCAGAATAATGACACCTTTTTTGGGAAGGGGTGCAGGACTGTTAAACTCATACACAAACAGGGAAACCCATTACTTTCTTTTGGAGGCTGCTGGATTGGCAGCCCTATTGCGTAGGCATACTGCTGCGGATTGTAGCTGCTGCATGAAACTCCACAAAATGCTTTTGATCCGTTTTATCTTGCAACTTAGCAAAGAAATGTTGCAATAAGAAACACCAACAAAGATCTGAAAAACTTAAGCTCTGGATTACCATATTGTGTTCTCCTGCCATTCAATGTGTCAGACAAAGGCAGTGGTGTTCAAAGTAGAAAAAGAAAAAGAAAAAAGAAACTGGTCACAGAAAGTGCAGAGCACTGAGTAAATAATATTCCTCCACATCCCTACTCTTTCATAGATCTGTTGTTAAAAGAGTTGCAGCAATTAGGCTTTTGTTAATTACCAGCTGTTGAAACAGATGTGTTGACTGTCCTTATTAGCCAACAGCTGGGACAGGAGAACAATTGACACTCTCTAAAACCAACAGCCAGCTGCTTTGCAGTAATTATCTCCTATCGATAATACAGGTGATAAAGGCAGCAAAAAGGTTATGAGCGTCAATAACCAAGGTTCTATTATTGAATATCACTGCAATTTATGCTTAATTTTAGAAAATGAGTAGAACAGTAAGTTGCTATGTCTGCTTCCTATCTGCATTGTGTCAAGGCCAAGCAATATGCAAATACTAGGGGAAATACAACCAGAAAAAACCCCACAACATTTTTTTTTTAACCCTCGTACTATATTTCAAATGTCTTGCTGATCTTTAAGGAATGCTTTGTCTTTCAGGTGACTATGACTAGATGTCATTTATCATTAACTCAGTTTCCCCCTATGCCTTTCCTTGCATTCAATTTTACCATAAATGACTTTTTGGAATGTACAGGTGGTTATTCCTACCTGTTAGGAAATTTTATTATACAATATGTAATAAGATACGATAAACAAATTATTAAAGAGGGGGGCCACTCCTCTAGAGATTTAGGTCCTAGTCTCAGGCATGCCATCAATTCTTAAGGAAATTCACTTCTTGGAATTCAGTTTCCCTAGCACTAAAATGGGAGAACTATGCTTATCTTGATCAATCATTTTGTGATTGATGACTTTAACATACTATTTAAATGCAAAGTAATGCTTGCATAATACATTACTGTAACAGGAAAAAAAAAAAGCATGCTTTTCTAGTATTGATATACATCAAAGGCTATAAAATGAATAGTTCTTCTAGAAGCATGGGGCCAGACTTCCATGAATGGGAGCCACAAGTGTAACTGCTAACATCTAAATGGAATATATCAACATAGGTAGTTTGTATTTACTTTTGCTCCTGCTTTGATTTATATTTTCTCATCTCCATACCCTATTAAAGTGCATTAAGAGAAAAGCAAAGCAGAGATTTTAAACCATTTCTATTAGCTGCTCAGTTCATCTCAAGCCAACAAAAGACGTGTCTACAAGAATCTACAACCATGTCTATTCACTAATTAGTCTGCACTTAAAGACACTGCCTTACTGAAAACAAGGATTAAGGCTGGTTGAATACTCTCCCTTTCATAGACCTCCCTTATGTCTCTGTTGGGTCATCATAAGCAGCTTGTTCTCTGAGCTTTAAGTAGGGGAGCTTGACAATCAGTTCTGGGCTCATCAGTAGGCACTGGGGCAATTAACAGGAGCTACCAATGTTTTAAGTGACATGTAAAGAAATCAACTAGCCAAAAAGTTTCAACAACGGGGATGGGTAAAAATGTATCATACTCCCATGGCAGCTATGTTTTAGGAAAGATACACTGCAGGAGACATTATTTTTTGTTTTGAAATAAAGCAAAACAATGTACTTCGTTCCCACTTCAGATTCAAAAGAAAAAACCATGCCATTATGGCAAGAAAATTGACATGGATCCTTATACACACATTCTCACATCTATTAACAGGAACCCACAGCATGCTATAAAAGAAACAGAGAACTTGAGCCTAATTGTCAGTTTTCTACTTTTGGAAGAATGCTAAAAAAGATGGGAAAAGGGAAGAAGGAATGGTCTTAAGCAACGGCTTTTCATTTCGTTTTAATTCTTTTCTTATTTTTCCAGCTGCTTCTCTCTACCCTTGCAGTGTTTTCAGGCCGTTACGCTGGGTTTTCCCCTGGAAGGCAAAACTTGGCTCTTTGTCTTTTGTTTGTCATCCATGAATGTGTGTGTGGGGGGAGTTGGGGACAGGGGGAAAGCGGTTTAGTTTTGGTCTCACTCTGCTTTGGTCTACCAACGGAAAGTTAACATTTAGACTGTGCCAACGAGGAACTAATTTGAGCAATGGACAGTACAGGGCTGCTCTGCCTGAGGAAGAGATTTGAAGAAAGGTTGTATCCAATGTAGAAAGATATTAACTAAATTCAGGATAGAAATCAGGAAATTCTTCACAGCTGGTGTTCTGCATGGGTTTCCATGGCAGAAACTACCACAAAGCAAGCAGGAACCTGAAGCCTTGCAGAAGAAAATGATGGTGAACATTGTTTCACCTCGGCCAAGAAATACTCTAGGAAACTTTCAAACTGCATGTATGCAGCAAGGGCCTCTGCTGCCTAAATCCTGCAGTTGGGATGACCAGTTCCAAGCCTGTGAACTGGTCACAACTGGCACTGTACCTCTGCAGAATTAACCACCAGCCCCTACTCTAAGAGCAGAAAAGTACCCTAGGGTGTGTTCTGCGTAGCCACTGGCATGCTGTCAGCGAGCTGAAAGCACCTGGACTTTGGTCTCCTGTCTTGCAACAGTCACAGTCTGGTAACACAGCTTCACCAGACTCACCATCTAATTACAGCAACACTTCCCAGCTGAAAAACAGACCTAAGATCTGAATTAACACATGAATCAGACACATTCTGTCTGCTGAGCCCCTCGTGAACCTCTACTGCATCAGGGCCACAGCAAATCTGTCCCCGTGAATTTAATCCAGTATATTTCAATGTCTTGGTATCTACCTTGCTAACAAGGTACATAACCTGGAATCAACACACAGTGTGTTTCCCTTTGTATTTTGTTGTCAAATAAAACACCTAGAGACAGCACAGGCCAGTTCCCTGAGAATGTAAGGTTAAAGACTGCTGCCCGAAACAAAACTTTTCTGATATCTCATAAAATCTTTGTGAATGTGACAGTCAAGCGCTCAAGTAAATTCACCTGGCAACAGCTGCATTGAAACAAAGTTACTGCAGCAACAAGTAACGTCATGGTGTTAATCATTGACATAGAAAGAATGAAGAGTGAGCAAGGGATAAAGAGGACAAAGGAAAGATTTCAGTATAAACTTCTGCTGGTAAGTAATCAATCAAAATTAAGATTGAAAGAGTCAGTATGAACGTTATATTGAAAACTGAAGCGAGTTTGATATCTTGGACTGCTGAATGGGGTTTGTAAAACTCCATTTTCTGCAGCCTGATTTGCAAAATTTGACAAACAAATCCCCCGCTGATTTGAATCTACTTTCATTCAGTTCCCCCAAGAAACCAAAGCAAATGCAGGAACAGTGGCTTCTCATGTTTGCTGTATGCAGGAAAAGTGCCGTGTGATTCCTGGTTCTGCAGGTTAAGGCAGGAATTAACAATGCAGTGGTAATGAATGAGTTTCTCGATTTACATAATCTAACAAAAGACCACTCCCCTTGGAGGGAGGAACTACATCCTAGAAACACTGTTTAGAAGAAGCTGTTTCAGATGACTAGAATTATCAACAGCCTCAGGTGAAATGGACTGGTATCTTAATATCCACCACTACTACTGTTAGAGGTCAAAGCAGCAGGAAAAACTTTCGAGAATACAAGTTAAATATTAAGAAATAAAGATTTGTTTCCTCAAATCATGTCTTTTCTGTATTCCATAATATGACCGACTTTTGATTTTTATATTAAAAACTATAAATTATCACTGTTTCATTTATACCAATATTGCTTTGCCCTTTGCCCAGAATCCTGGCAGCTGGTAAAATTTAACTGTTTTCTCTAAAAGATATTCCCTAAATTTAATTCAAGTATCAGAGTTAATAAAATGAGTAACTCATACATTAAAATCAAATACTCCAAAAGAGTGTACTCACAAAATTAAGAAATTTGCAAGTTCAGCCCCAAAAGATACTGTTTTTCAGCGAAGCTGGTAGCCAGTCTTGGTTCATGATTTGTGAAGACACACTGAAGTCCCACCATGTCTCAAAGATGGAAATCCAGCTATGCTGCACCTCTTGAGGGGAAAGAAGGTACTCATTCATACCAGCTCTTAGGGATATATTAACAGCACCTGAATGGAGATGCCATCAATAGACCATGGTTTTTCAAAATATCAAATAAAATCTTCTAGCAAAGAGTTAGTGACAACTTATGAAATGTAAATAATTAAAGATGAACTGTAACTGTCAAAATTATGTCATAGGAATATTTACAGTTCACTGGACTTAATTACACAGGGCCCACCGCTGCTCCCGCTGAAGTCAATAAAAGTTGTCACAGTAAGTTCAGTAGGGGTGAGGGGTTTCCTTCTGGTCTAGTCACTAACAAATTGCCACTGTTGGCAAGAATTAATGAACTTCTTATTTCCTACAAAGATTAATTAATTTTTCAGGCTTCAAGAAAATGATACTTCTACAGTCAAAGAAGCATTATTTAATACTCAGACTGTCTGCTGAGGCTTCACGGTGTGACACAAATTTAAAATACAACATATTATAAAACTTAGATTTCTTTTTAATTTACTGCACTGTGGTATTCTGAAAAATTCTGAGAACTTTATCCAGCATCTAGGTGATATATAACCTTCCACAAAAAGTCTTACTTTTTACATCAACCAGACTGCAGTTCAATTGCCAGTTTCTCTGCAAATAAGCCCTTTTATATAAAACAAAATTTCTATCTCTCCTAGATAAACTGCTAGCTCAGAGTCTGTAATCAGCAATGTTTTTTCAACTCTAGGTAACCACTCCTTTGACTGAGTTAACTAGCAAACCTCTTTGCTTGTCCTACTCTCTTCAGAAATCTTTATTTTACAGATATATTATTTTTAAGGGATTTTTTCTAACCCTCCTGATATTGTATTTTGGAGAACTATGGTCAGGAATAATCACTTCCTAGTATCTACAAATATCATCATTGTTATCATAATTTAGCATTTAGGTTGAAATATTTGTTGCTATAAACACTAACTGCTGGTATCTACAATAAACTTCACAGCTAAGTAAAAAAAAAACCACAGTAAGTAAATATTGATTGAAAAATTCAAAGTATATTTGATAATAAAAGTACCTTGCTATTTCATTATTACTGCACTGAAACAAATTATTATTAAAAAAATATAACTTTCCAAAAGTTTGTAAAAAAATACAATAATTTAAACTAAACATTCATAATCTTTCCTACAGCATAATTGTAACATACACATTTTGCAGTTGTTATTCCACAGGAAGAAAATAAGTAACACTAATAAGGAATATTGACTAGGAAAATCTCCTATGCCAACACGCATTTTAGGAATTTAATTTTATGAAGAACTTTTTGTTAAGAAGGTAAGTAATGGCTTTACACTTAATATTTTTACATACAAGAAAGGGAAGGACAATGCTAGGGAACCTCTCTCAAGGTTAGCCTAATCTCCTAAACACCTCTGTTAAAAATGTAGATATCATTAGCAACCGATTAAGGAAAAAAATAAACATACCCCTGGATTTCCAGGGAACACATCTCTACCCTGTTTCATTATAAAAAAATGAAGGACAAAAGTCAGACAACCTTTCACTGTTCAACGCGTTATCAAGCTTTTCACAGAAGCCCATTAAACATACCACGTCTTGAGAAGTTCTCAGCTCATTTGAAGTGGAAGGAGCCGCTCTTTACCAGGCAGAGTGACCTCCATATCACTGCTATACATAGAACACATTTTTACCGAGATGACCTGGGGGACAGGACTACTAGCTCTCCGCAGTGACTAACAAAGCAAATTAAGACGTGGTCCAAATTCAGTAGCTCAATTCAGAAATGCAACTTTAACACACTCGAGGCTTGATTCAGGATTTATTTTGAAGTACTATAAGTAGAGGAGAAACACAGTATTATGTACAGCTACATGTCAACACTGTGTATATATGGATGTACAGGGCCACACGCACCTAAATCCATCTCTGAGTGTATCTTTCCACACAGACCTATGTGTATAATTATACACACAAAAACTACAGACAAAGAAATGATGCCATTTGTCTCCCCTACCTTCAGCCACCTAAAGTTTAAGTGAATCAGGCACTTCCAAAGAACATTTCACTTATCTTCTGCATTTGTCTTTAGGGAAGAACTGTCTTGTGGTGATATGTCCCCCTCTTTGTATTGACTATAAATGGAGCCCCGACAAGAGGCAGCTAAAGCTGGGTGAGTGAACCCCTTCCTTGGCAGGACATTAATAAGGTCATGAAGTCAAGTACAGAAATATTAGGAAATGCCATAGGTAAGGTTACCAGTACATATGCATTGTGATTCTACTTTTAACTGCATGATCTTTTTTTTTCCAGACTTCTTTCTAATTGTTGCACAGGGTGGACCTATGCCTGGGCATGAATCATCCCTGCCCAGTGAAAGAGCCTGTTACCTGTTTATTCCTGTTTCTTTTGTTGAAGCCATTGCAATGGGACCACAGTAAGAGAGCAAATACACTTCATATTTAACAGAGCTGAATGCTGCTCAGCAGTCGTGGAATCTATCCATCCTTTGGTCAAGGCACCTTAGCATGAATTAACTGAAAGTTTTCAGTGGGATTCATAGTATGTTACCCATTTTCTGACTATGCAAGATAAATCCCTCATGTCTAATCTGCAGAAGTATCGTGCACTCACAGCTGCAACTGAAGTCAAGGCGAGACAGAACATAAATGCTATATAATGCCTCCACACCAGACCTCAGATGAAATTACTGAAGGCTTCAACTGCACTGAAAACAATGAAGAAGAAAATTAAAAAGTAAGCAGCTATCCACAGTTACCACAAGCGAGAAAGTTTATTTCCACCATTTTCTGCCTGTCATCCATGATTGAAAAGAGCAGATTTCAATCTGAGAAACAGCACATCAGTGAAAGAAGGGACTGTATGAACAGGACAGCCTACACCACACAAGTAGGAGGCTAATCTTCTCAGTTGGAAACTAGCTGGAGCAGCCAGGATATTAAATCACCAACACAAGGGGAGGTTATTTGGAAGGCAAATGAGGTACATGCTCAAATTCAGCACCTAACGAGCAAGTTGAACCAATGTGGCAAAGAATATAATGAAAAGAATCTCTTCAATTGTTTATGTATTGATCCTAGGAATCTGGGTAAGCAGCAAGAGGAAACTCTCATTGATGGGAATACATTTTATATGACCAGCATTACTAAAATCTTGTGGACAACTGGCATGTTAAAATCTGTGATTAACAGGACGGATAAGAGAGGCAGTAAGGGAACAGGATACCTTAAAAAAACCCCCCATGCCATTATTCCTTTTAGAGTGATCAGTAACACAGGACCACAGCTCTTGAATACGCAAAGGTCAATATGCTAACTAACATAACTTAAGAAAGACTTGCTGGTCAGCAAATTAACTAGGGCACAGGACAAGTTTTTCTTCAGCATGTATCTATAATCTTTGGAAAGGAAAATAATGGTGCTATAGGGGACTTCAGTTTAGGACACGTATTCTGGGAGTCTTGTGTGGACAATTATAAACTAGTATTATACTTTCAAAAAACATATATTATTTATGAGCATGAGGTAAACAATCTTATTGTAACACAAGAGATGTTAATCACTGTATTGGAGATTGATAAATACTTAGAGATAAGTGATAATAAACCAACTGAATTCCACATGGGAAACCCCAACCAGAATCTTTACATGCACAGAAACACTCAAACAAGTATACAAAGTACTTCAAAACTGGGAGAAACAAGGATAGAACATCATGATGGAAAACTGGAGAGTCCTTTAAGGGTGGCTATAAAAAAAAATCTGGCCTCACAACCAAGAGAAAGTAGAACTCCTTTTTCATGTAGAAAGTAAATAAAGCAAACATATGATAAAAAGCCACAAAACTAGAGAGGAAAAAAAGTACAAATACATCATAAAAGGCAGAAGTTCTGAAGCGATGCCAATTGATAAGAGTAGCTAAAAGCATCAAGGAAAAATGCATCACTGGCAGGACTACAGATATTAAGGATTTCTAATTACGAAAGGAACAGTGAACGTGTAAGACCATTCCAAGTTTGGAATGCCTATACCATAAATTGTAATGCAAAAAACCCCCAGGAGTGTTCAGTATATAAGTCGGTCTGTCTTTGGAAAAACCAGGATGATATAGTTACAGTTTATGTAGAATTAATAAGCACTTCTCAGTTTATTATAAATCAAGGAGGGACAAGTTTTACATTTACAGGTTCAGACAATTTTCACTTTAGGTGTTGCGGGGTTGTTAGAGAAGATCCCTGTTAATCAGTCTTAAAATAACAGGACATTCCCAAAGACTGGAAGAGCACTAACAATGTGTCAATATTAAACAAAAAAAAGGCTAGTGGGATTAAAACTGGGCCACATAAGTGAAAACACTGGATTCAATTAATACAGAATGTAATGAAAGAATATAATTACCCCCAATCAACATGTTTTTGTGTAAAATAGGTCTTGCCAAACAAATCTGATTTCCTTCTTTGATGAGATTAGAAGCGGATGTTGTGCAGAGATTTGTTAGGCTTTTACTTGTCAGACATAACAGACCGATAAAAAACCCAAACCACTACGCACCATCAAGAAAAAATTTCTTAAGTGGGTTCATAACAGGCTCGCAGTTAAAAAAAAAAACACCAAAACCCCATGTTCTAAGAGGCAATTGTCACTGAATAATACTCGAATACTCGTAAGGTTGCACAGGTATCAGTACTAGGCATATTCTTACTCAACGTATCCTTCAATTACTCGGAACCAGGTAGACATGGCTAGTAATGTTCATGAACATCACGGAAAGTAAGTAAATAATGATGACAAAACAATGTTCTGGACCACTTGGTAGCTAGGCGTATTCAAATCAAGAGCATTTTAATAAAACCAAATGCAAAACTCTCAGTCTAAGAACAGCGAACACAGGCTATGCTTGGAGAAAAGGTAACCATATTCTGAAAAGCACTGACCCTGAAAAAGATCTGGGACTGCAATACAAGGTGACAGTATAATGCTGTGGAAAAACTGGGAAAATACAATCTTTTGGTGTATACACAGAAAAACAGTAAGTATGCTCGCGAAGCAATTAACGTGATTTTACTTTACGTATGACACTGAGAAACAATGATATAAAAACGCTTATGCGTCTATGCCCACATTCTAAAACAAAAGGATGTTAAAAACCCAGAGAGGATGTGGAAAAGAGCCATACCGGTAATGCAAGCACTAGAGAAAAAAGGCATGTAGTGAAAGAGCTTATTCTGTTCAGATTATAAAAAACCCTGAGGATATGCCTACTCACTAAAGATCTACAGAGATACACGTGCTAATTCTGAACAAGGTAAATCAAGTACTAGGAACGGAATAGTTTTGTGTTGCTACTGATTCTCATTGTCCCTCGATAAACGGACAGAAAATAGAGGCTATGAAATAATTTTTAATCTAGTCGAGTAAGGGTAACTTGAATCACTGGAACAAACTATCAAAGGGAAATGGTGGTCTCCCCACCTCTTGGAATTTTTACATCAGACCTAGATACCTTTCTGGAAAGCAGGTTTAAACAAACATAAATTTCTGGGCTCAATGCAGGGACAACTGGTGAAATCAGTTATCTGTGATATTCAGAAGACCAATTAAATTACATAAAAATATCTTCTGGGCTTGGCCTTAAATGCTAGGAATTTATGAATGATAAATATTCTAAAAGGTAAAGTCTTGTACGTCTCAAATAGGCATGCAGAATTTGTGAGTACTTTTGACTTTAATTTCGTCATGCTTTGGTTTCCCCATGAAGAAAACACTCCTGCAGAAATGCATTAAATCGTTGTTTATTAAACCTTTGGTTCTTGTAACACTGAATACTACACAAAATCCCCACGATGGTTACTCAAAATTCTGTTTTCAGGGAAAGGTTTGAACAGTATCCAGTAAACAAGGGATTGGCACACATAATGAACAAAGAAGATAAAAAAATATATTGATTGGCTGTTCTCTGGATACTGTGTGGAGCAGGAATGCTGTGAAATAAAGCACACATGATCCTGTAATGAAAAATGTTAACATACTGTTTCAGGGGAAAGGGGAGTAAATGAAGATGCTCGCTTCAGAAATGCCAGAACTGAGGTTAACTCTTGATTAACTGGCTACTTCAGTGTAGCTTTTTGCATGTATAGCAAATAACACTGTACAATTGTGAATGTACATAATAGTCATAATTATTGTCTAAATAACCTGCCTTCCTGAAAGGACAAATGTTCTGATGAATAACTTTGCTGAAAGCAAGACCATTTGCTTGCCCTATCATGCACTCCTTAAATCCCCTGCAATTTGTCAACTTTGAATGCAATACTTCTCCAGGGGCTACCAATGAGCTTTTCACATCTTGCTCATGTCATCCATTTTCCGCTTGATTAGTGGGGACCTGAAGTAATCTTTCTGCTTCACAGAACAACTAAAGCCAACATACACGAAAATACCAGTATCTTAGGTACAGCTCTTAGCATGGGACAAAGGTCTTTGGGGATGTTCAGGCTCTTGTTGGCCCAATGAAGTGGCTGAGACAGATGAGGAAGAAACAAACATCCAGGCTGAAAAAAGGAAGGATAAGTTAGGAAAGCAATGAGGGAAGACCAAAGAAAACATTTTTGAGAATGGGGAATAGAAGAAAGCTGCATGATGTTGAAGGTATGGTGTAAGATGTGAGAAGAGAGAAGTAATAACTTGTACAGAAACATGGAAGAGAAGAATGTAAAGCTCAATGTACTTTTCAGAGGTAGGTCAAAAGGAGCAGAACATATGAATAAAAATAAAGATAAATATTTTTTCACATACCATTTTCTTTTCTGTGACAAAATTTCTTTGATTTTTTTATTTTTTTTTTTTGAACTTTTCTGAGTATTTGCGTAAGCAACATGTATCTAAAAAGGTTTTCATATTGAAATGCTAAACAGATTATTCTTCTAAAGAGAAATAAGTGAAATTATTCTAAGTATCTAAAAATAAGACTCAGTTCTCTTTGACTTTGTTAAAAAAAAAATAAAAATTCCCCAAGTCAGAAATGCCACTGAATGCGCTGAATGAATCTTTGGCCACAAAAATGAATGAGTTTAAAACTACGAGAGGTGGTTTTGGTGCCAGTATCTTTTCAACATCAACTTAATTCAAGTACCATCTCTTTTCATCTTCACTACTCCCCCCAAAACTGCCAGAGATCAGTTGGTGTTCATGCTATTAAAAACTAATGAAAGGCATAGACTTTAATTTGATAAGTTAAAAACCCTTCAAGGCTTAATGTCATCACTTTAAATGTAGCATAAAAAGAGCAACAGAGATAAATGATTGAAGCTCTTCACCATGGCTGTACTACTCTTGATAGATTTAAAATTTGCAGTTCTGATACTAGATGCAGTATTTTGATAGATAAAAGAAAAAAAAAGAAAAAAGTTTATATGGACAATAAAATGTTTGTAATTCCTTGGGCAAATGGATTTCTTTAAAAAACAGTATAAAAATCAAGTAAGTTCTGTACCGACAATACTAATGAAGCCCTGTCTGATGCTGATCTTCACCCTCTCTCTCTCTTACACTTTCCTCCTTCCACCTTTGCTCGTAATAACAACCTCATATTCCTTCCAATGTCCTCATAAAATTAATGGATTCTACCTATATCCTTTATTGCTTTCTACTACAATACCTCCAGCTCACTCTACTTACCTTTTTTGGTCCATCATTTGGACAGTAGTGATACCCTGTTGCACAGCTGTCTCCTGCTAAACAGTATTGGCTACTGATAAAGTTCTCCTCAACTTTTCCTTGAGTGGAACATTAGGAGTTTAATGAAAATTGGCAACTGAGTAGAAGAGAGAAACCCTGTTAGGGATCCAACCGTTATTCTTCTGTCAGATTTGGTTGAAAGAAGCTAAAAATCTGAAGGTGAAAACAAAGACTGCATAATCATATACCCCTTATTTTCTTAGGGAAACAAGGCTAACAAACCTGCTTGCTAGATTCTTCATACAAAATCCTCTTTTTCCCCCGTATTAAAATTAAAGTACATTCTCACACAGTGTTCTCTTGAGAAATCATTTCTATCCAGAAGAGACTGCGATCCAAAGACCGCCAGAGATCGCAGAGGGCTTCCAGTCACATTGGTACACAGGAAAAGAACAGAACAATGAAAGGTCATCAAGAAGATGAAAAGGAGCCTCACATTTGTGAACCAGGACATTTTTCAACAGTTTTTTCCCATGGCCTGTACGTACAATTGCTGCAAACACAGGCATAAATGTGGAGTATATGTGAACCTCTCTACCTCTTTTCATTCTTTTTGAGAGTCTCTGACTGAAAAGTGAAAAAGGCAGATGGATTTTTGAGTTTTTACAGTGAGTGGATGACTCATAGCTTCTATAAATTAAGTATATATACCAGTAAAGACTTTGCAGGTGGCAACCTCCCTGAGAGGATCAAAGGGAGTAGCTGATGTATCAGGTGGTTAAGAATGCAACTTTCCCAAATCAAATACTGAATGGAGAAACTAAATCCACTGCGTGATGTTTACAAATAAGAGCTGCTTTGCAAATCTCAGATATTGACATATTTTAGAAATAAGCCAAATAAACTGTTTGGCTTCCCTCTGACTGCACCTTGAGTAAGACCAGGCGAGACACTACCATGTGGTCCGTGCAGAACCAGACGCACTACTGCCTGGCACTTGTACACTCTTCTGAGGATGTGATATCCCCTGGAAACACAGTAAGTGGTGCTGAGGCTGATGAAAATGTATGCTACCTTTAAGATGTTTCCTTACCCCTGGATCAGAAAGGCTGAAAGTGACTAAAAGCAAGATGGTACAAGCAATCTTGCCAGCACACAGGCCTTGACCAAACTGAAGGGTGGGAATCCATGATATTTCAGTTGTAGCACGATACGCGAGATCTGTGGTATCAAACGCACTATTGAGTAGGATGAAAAAGAAAAAAAAGCTGCAGAGACTGTAACTTCTGTATTTGTCCCTTTTTGGCTGTATTTTCTTAAGACAGAGGAGTTCCTTCAATATTGATGTGATTCCAGTACAGGAACAGGAAAAGTGCAAAGCCTGGTGAATTTAGGAGGGATCCCCAAAACCTGCTTTGCAGACTCACTACAAATGGCCACACAAGCTCTTCTCAAGAGTCTGTGTGGAAGTATTCCCAGGTGAGATGCTAGGCATCATGTGTTGGATTCAGTACCACCCTAGCACTGCTACACAGCCTAGACCAGAGACAGCCAATCTATGGCTGGTCTGAACAACCATGTGAACAACTGTACCCATTTGTGTACACAACCCTAACAGGGCAATTGGTCTACAGCTCACATAATTATGCCTTTTCTTAGATAGTTTGTTGATTTTGTGTTACATCTGTAATGAATGTGTAAAGACTCAGTGGTATTTCACAGATACTGTAATGCTAAAAAACCCCAACTGAACAGCTAGAGTGACTTACTAGATGGTCACAAGCACAAACTGAATAAATGTATTTCATAGAGCCAATTCCACTTTTAAGGTCACTCAAGTTTTAACTTCTAGGAAACTGCCGTCTTTAATTTTGCTCTTACTTAAGGATCAGCTTTTACAGGGAGCAGGGACTAATTTTAACAGAGGTCAAAAAGTGAACAGATGATCAGATTTTTAGAGGTGCTGAGGGAGGTACAGACAGGTAATCAAGACAGGTATTTAGCGGGATTCAAAAAACTCTAAGTAGGTTAGAAACCTAACAACCATTAGAAGTCTTGAGAGGTAAGCATCCAAACCACTTAAACATATTTTGAATATTAGCTCCCTATTTACCTCTTTCTTTTCAAGATCTCAGTGTTGCCTTCAGAAAACCAGTTACATTCACAAGACTTTTTCTTCCCCTTTCATATATTGACATTATCCACCTTGCTTTTAAAACACATCTACGCCTGGTGATTTATTAAATGTGACAACTTCCTTGTCTTTTAGACATAGCATTTAATTACCTTTACAGCCCCCTGGAATAAATTCTGTGAACTCTTTAGATTTCTTGTGCCCCCAGTTTCTTAGCTGAGGTACTGGGTTACGTCCTTTACTGATATGAAACAGTACTACTACGTGGACTTCAGTGATACTACTGTGCAGATACTCAGGTGAGGATCTAGCTCACAAGATCTTCTCTGTGTTCCAAGCTGATTCAGATCAATATCCTCTGGATTTTCTAGTTGAATCACTGAAAAAGAGGGATGTTAAACCCCCCCTATTTTCTAAAGACCTTTCCTTGCAGTCAGTTGAGAGCACCCTCTGTGTTCTGCAGAAGGCAGCTTCTTGCAAGCATGCACCCATACTGCTTTTCCTGCCCCTTGGGAAAGCCGTGGAAAGTGGCTGCTCTGCTGTGTATCACAAAGGAAGATCATTCTGGTACAATTCCTCAGATTATTAGAGGTGCCTGATCTGGAGGGGATTGGCATGTTCCCAGTTTGCTCTGTCAAGTCATCACGTTAGACCAACAGATTAAAGTAATTGTGCTCCAGTTAGGCTACGTACCTTGGTTAAGGGGTTTCATGTTGTTCATCCCCATACACTGCCCTTGAATCTGTCTATTAAGCTCACAACCAAAAGAAAAGAAAACCAGTCTAAGGGAGAAATCACTTCTGCTCCTGAATCAGCACTATATTTTCTTTTGCTTTTTCTTCCTACCTCCAGAAAACAAAACCTGACCTGTACTGAGTGATCCATAAAGAAAAACAAACGTAATTATGAAGCAGACATATTTTTATAAACAGGAATGTCAGGCATGTCATCTGGAGTAGACAGTGAAAGAGATGTTACATCAATTAAAAAATACTAAAGAAAGCAGCTGAGGTTTTCTTAAAAAGCCAGGTAAGTTTGTAAAACATGAACAAATTTTAAAGTTAATAATAAATAAATTTGGAGCAGTAGTAAAAAATATGCCTCTCATCAGATGAATATCTTAAATACTGACACACAAACGATTTTAAAATTTCTAAGCAAGCACTAAAAATATGTGATATCTCAGCTTGCCTTTTTATTTTTTAAACAGTCAATCTCCATTACCCAATTTTCAAGAGATGTCTATTTTACACCTAACTTAACTCTATAACCCATTGCAGGATAAGGTATTTACGTGATAAAATGCAAGCTAGCACACTACAGAAAGTTAATACACATCAAATACTAAGATTTTATGAAGCAAAACTCTGCTCAGAAAAGAGGTGTAAGATGAGTTTCTTTTTTTCAGGGAGGGTGGCGGGGGGGGGTGTGCTTGTTCTTTTTTTTTTAATTGGAGTATTGGCACACGTATTTCCAAATATTGGAATGAAATATCACTTTGCAACAAAAGTACCAATTTCTGTTATTGTTATTTACCACTTAAAACCCCCACAAACCAACACTAAGTTGACTTTATTTTTGTTAGAAAATAAAACAGCAAAGATAAAAATTTAGCTGAACAGATTAGGAAAAAAAATACAAGCACTATCTGATAGACTATAAAAATTTAGAAAAGTTCAAAATGTTTTCAGCTAGGCACAAAAATGCTGTTAATGATTAGCTGCATAACAAGAGATTTATCTCTGTCTTTTTTTCCTTTCTTTTTTGTGTGTGTGTGTGCGCGTGTTGCAAAGGCAACACAGCCATACTGCAGGTCTGTCTGTGCCATTCTTAGGCCACTTTCAGGCCGATTGAGAAAAGCTGGAAAGTAAACACAGGTGTTTTAAAACTGGAGCCGCTGCCATGGACAACCACAAACACTCTTAACTCTGATGTGGCAACGCCTCTTTCCCGCCCTCTCTTTTTTTTAAGCATTGCCCAAAAAGAACATGTCAAATGCTTCACCTTTCACCACCTCAAAATAACTTGGAGCTTATAGCATTGTTTGGCAAATCTCAAGCACAGAGATCATTTTTTCATTCCTTTTCAGATGTAGCCAACTGCAAATCAGTCACAGAAAATAAAGAGCCATTCTATTTCTAATTATTTTATTTTCAGTGTCCACTGATTTACCTTCAAGCACCATGTTTCAGGTTGAACATTTCCTTCCTCAAACGTAATTCAGACTCCTTGTTTTCATGATTCAGGTTCAACTAAAAAGACAGTGAGGGGATTTTGCAATAACGAAACAAGAGATTTAATCCAGTGAATGAGAGGATAAATAAAAAAACATAACAAAAAAAAAGCCACAAATCCCCCAAATCAAAAGAATAAACCTTGTTTTTTGATTATTGTGCAAGAATATGTACAAAACTGAAAAAGTACTCGCTTGTAAATTAGCTGTTCCAGGAAACAGCACATCCTGTTTAACAGCCACGAAGTACTGACTAGCCAGAGGAAAAAGTATGGAAAGCAAAAGCAGAACAAATCCCCAGAAATTATATAGTCACTCTTCACTTATGCAGCTGATATGTGGGTGAAAAAAAAAAAAAGGTAAGATATTAACAAAAATGAAACAGCTACTGACAGCTACAATTTAGTTCTGAAAAACTGGTAAACTAAACAGAAATGGTTACACTTGGACTGAAACTAACAGCCCCAGCAACACTCCTCACCCTAAAATGCAGAACTGGTTCATAATCTAAATATAAAAATCTAGATCCAGCAAAAAAGCCTGAATTTTTATATTCGAAGCGGCGCGACCCTCACATCTATACCAACAGCGAAAGTATTGCAAACACACAACATTGCTCAAAAGATAACCTATGTCAAAATCAGGTCTTACTTCTTGTAAAGGATGATTTTTCCTGTCAGTCTCAGCCTTCAGATTCCAGAATGATTTTCTTTTTCACGTAGACACTTACACACCCTGGTTTTAAAAACCAGACACCAGACTTACTGTGTGTCCTGTGCTCCAACTTAAACAAACACAAGTGACTTCATAAGATAGACAGCCCTCATGCATACATTTATTTATGTTAGGACACAAGCAGGATTTTTCTTTTTTCCCAGATTTTGTCCGGTGTGGTAAAGAGACAGTATTATTTATCAAAGGATCTGTCTGAACAGTCCTGAGCCTCCTCATCCCCTATTAACTTCCCAGGGCATTCGAAATAGTTCACCATCTCACAAAACAGGCCTCAAGAGATGACTTGCAAAATTGAAGTTTACATTAAAAATCAGTCATTGTTATTTCCTCTAGGCCGTTTTATCTTGGTTTTGACAAAAATTATGAACTATTTTGTATACTTTTATATTATAAGTCTAACCAATAATACATTTAAAGCTTTACTGAATACAGCCAAGACAACATAACTGTAATGAATCTAAAGCATCAAACTTCTGCCAGCAGCCAGCGTCACTCACGGTGCCGTGCATTACCTAATGAACACTTAAAAGAAATCACACACACAAGCACACTTATTAAACTACGTATGTTAAGATTGCAACAAAAGCCATAAAGAGCAAGAATATTCACTATTTCGCCTCATTTGTTGCTATTTCTGGCCTCTGCATTAAGCACGACTTGAAAATCATATACCGTTGAGACTATTACACATAATGGACAAATTAGACCGAACAGTATTGTGTATAAATTATCCTGTTCATTGGTTTGCATTAGAAATACTTTTCTGTTAAAATAGGAAGGATTTATGCTTGGCTGTAATACAGAGCAATAGAGTTTAATCTGATCCATTAAAAAAAAGTGCACTAATACACTAATGGAGAAAACCATTAAACATTCTGACAGCAACAAATTCGGAGACAGCTAAAAAAAAGAGAGAGAAAAGCTTGTTGAAATAACCCTTTTTAAATGCAAAAATTTCACCCCATACAAAGATGCAGCAATAACGGTGTTATTTACCTGCAGATCTGTGAAGTCTCAGAAAGCATGTTTTAAACTAACAAACTGAGTTAGGGGAACTTTATCAAACCACTAAGTACCATTATATAGCAATGATAGATTTATCCCTCAGCACTACAGTGACATCCTGGCCAAAAGCTAATTTCTCATTCCTCCAGCCTTTTGTATTCAAAGTTATTACTCAGTCACAAAAGAAGCTGATTTTTGAAGCAAGAAACTTGCATCTACATTTTGAGGGATAAGGGGCGCTTTCAGCTGCACCTAACTTCAAGAGAAGTTGTGGACACTCAGCTTTGGGCTCTGGAGAGCAACTTCTTTTTTTTCCTGTGTGTCTTACAGAACCGGCAGGAGATACACTGTAAAAAGTAATAATAAGCTTTAACTGTGAAAAATGAGTTTTACTTAATGAAACAAATTGGGAAGCTGATTTTATCTCTTAAGAAATGGGGAAAAAATCCCATAAGAAACAGGCTGAAAACTGATCCCTGAAGTTTTACTCAGATGAGTAACAGGTACTCACAGAAGTGGCTCCCTGTGTGAGGCTTACTGGATTAGGCCCCTGTTTGTGAAAATGTTGTTTCTGGACTCAGACCTGCTATTCTAAGTTTCAGGCTGGAATGAAGTTTTCAGAGTGGAGCTCTTAAGTCCTAAAGATAGGGGTCAGAAGGGAAACAACGTGAGGGTGTGAAATACGCTGTTGCTGCTACAGTGTCAACTCTGCTTGGTAATTTTTCTCAAATTACCAAAGAAAGGAAATATGAAGTCTGATGTCACTTTCTTCAAACATAAACACATCTCAGCAAGACTGCGAGTCTTTTTCTCCTAAAGAATAACTGAAAAAACAAAAATATGAGAAGCAGACATTCCTTTGTGAGGACAAAGTTAATAAAACATTTTATTTGGGAAGTAGACATGATACAATTGGAGTTTGAAGGTGAACTTAGCTCTGCTCTAATATTTTAAATTTGACACCACTTGTCAAAAGATGTTAAAAAGTGTTTTGTGGTCCAACAAGTCACTCAGCAAGAATAATTTTTAAGCAGCTTTTCTTTTTGTTTCAGTTAAAATTAAAATCTATGCTGTGTAATCCTTGGAGTCAATCTGTAATTAAGGGGATTTGAAGAGAGACCACGCACTGCATTAATGATAAAATTTAATATCTGTTTTAATACTCTTACATAAGAAAAAAACCCCAAGCAACATACAAAAAAGCAATCACCTCCCTATTTTGTGTGAATGCAGCGCATATACACCATTACTATGTCTAGCAGCAATGCCGTATTTGATGTCAGCTTTTTGTTTATAGACCAAATGTTTCAGGATTTAGCATCCACAGAGCTTAAAACTGCATCTGCTTGAAAGTTGGCACCCAGATTTAATAGGCTAGATAAACAGATTTTATTTTATCTAGTTTGAAAAACGAGTGTTTTTGTTGTTACTGTTGTATAGCAAGTCCAAACGGAAGGAGCTATCACAGCAGCATTTCCAAGGTTTCAGTCACTCTCTTCCCAGTCACTCAGCCACTCTCTCCTCCAACATCTAAGACAATTACAGCTCAACTGTAAGAAACAGGAGCAGATAACCAATTAAAATCAATTCATTTTATGTGATATTCTTAAATGCTTAAAAGTCTAACACAATACAAAAAATTGATAATGTTTGGTATACTAAGTTCCTCCTCTAGACTATATGCAAGGAAAAAGTTTGAAATCTGTGTCTCCAAAATGCAGCTAGTTGACACCAAGTAGTGTATTCAAATCACTTACTCAGTTGTTTTAACAGTGGGGCAAACACAGTTCCATTTTTAAACTAGAAACCTGTACTAAATAGTTTTATCCTTTCAGGAGGAAGGTGGGATGAAGGATTAAAGTCCTAGGGCAATGACGTATTTTATGAGTCTTTTTTTTCCAAAGAACTCAGTAAGAGGCATGGTTAAAGAAGAGGTGCTCTTAGTGAGATTTTGGGTGGAAAGGTTTTGAAGGGATACGATGTTTTCCACTGAGAAAGGATAATAGATTCTTTTATCGTGGACATCAAAGATTTTTTCCCATTAAAATGTCTTCTGGCCTGAGCTATTCTGAAAGAACTAGCAAAGCATCAACGTATTCTTACCCGATCTCATTGTATCATGTAAGATACCTAGTTTATGAAAACAAATTTGAACCTAATTTCCTCTGATCTCTGAATATTGTCATAACAGCCTAAATGTGTGTATAACAGCCTAAGGCTTCACAGATTTGGGACCTAGTCCCATTAAAATTTAAGTGCATGTGGAACTCACAAGCTTTGAGATCAAAGCAAAAAAGGGTTCATTTCTTCTCAAAATCTAGATCCTGTTAACAGTAACTATTAATGTCAGCAGGACTGCTCTCCAGCAGTCACTGCTACATATGTGCACAGAATCAGGCCTAATCTACAAGATTAGCTTCAGTGTTTGAAACCCTGGTCCAAATGATGCTTCTCATGTAAAAAGTAGTTTAAATGGTATTGATTTTTCAAAAATAAGTTCTCCAAATTTCTCAAAATGTGTGGTCAAGATATTTGTAAAGAAAGAACTCTATGCACAAGTCACACCACCACCATCTTAATAACCCCTCCAGCATATCAGGTATTTCTTTAATAAACAAACGAGCATTGAAATAATAATTTTGACTGTGATCCACAGGAAATGGCAAATTTATGAAACTGTATGGAATCTGAATATGTCAAGTAAAACTGTGAAAGATGACATCTGTTCTTCAGTGGAGAATAAATTCTGGAGACGGAAAATCCAGTATCAACCAATATAGTTCAGAAAATGAAGTCCCAGAAGGTTTCTTTATATATTGAATCTAACTACAAAATGACATTTGGGTCTTTGAGTTTAATTTTAAATTGCAAATTCAGCTGCTTAGCAGCTTAACACAATCACCAATACACATTAATACTATGTTCAGGCAATGTGACATACACTTATTTACTATTACACAGTAGTGTTTGTTACTTCAGCTTCCTATTCAAAGTTTAAAGACAGCTCTTTTCCAATTTCACCTTTTTATTGCTTTTTCTTTGTATGATATATTTACCTTACCACTAAGAAAGGCTGAATTTTGGAAGTAACAACACAGCTGACTGAATTTTGGAGGCATAAGAAATTGAAGTTTAAATTGCAAACGTATTTTACAGGAGAAATCAGATCTTCTTTGAGTGTTTTCAGTGAGTAATTCATTTTTAGTGCAAGTGTAATAAGCTACATGACACAGCTATGCATGCAGTGTTTCTAAATATGAAGATAAATCTAATACATGTTCAGTTGAAATCCTAATGCATTGATATACTTCTGCTGATGTGAAGCTTACTTTATACCTTTCAAGTCTTCAAATAATAAAAAGCAAGGCTACGTATTTCATATGCCAAAATTCTATCCCTGCTTGTGTTAATCAGTAAAGATAATATTAATGTATGTTCTGAATAGATGGCATACCAGTGTGCCTGCACAAGTTTTTTTATGGTTAAGGTCTGGAAATTCAGAATTACTGATTTATCAAATTTACTACTTGACCCCTAATGTATAGCTTACTACTCTAAAGCTTACTCCTAGAGAAAAGCCAAAATCCGGCTGCCAGTCCATAATCCCATAAGAAAAGCTGTGGAGATCTACTAGAAGATAGGTGAGGAATATTTTACTTCATAAAGCCCACTTTCATAGAAGAAAAATAAAAAGATCAAAATAAATCCAAGTCCATTCGTTCCTTCTGCTCTTCAAGCATTCTCCTAATGACCTGTATACTGCTAGGGTAGAAATACACACCTGTTGCACACAGGGAGTACACTTCTTCCCCTTAGCAACCTGAATATGTGAACAGTGGAGTCCACTTTTCTTTTACACCTCTGCATGGCCACACACATGGAAGTCAGATCAGGATTTTGCTCTTATTTAGGGGGAAAAGACAGGGATTTTCAAAAGCCTGTCAGTGATCTAGGAGCACAAGTGCCCTAACACCAAAAATGCGCTTCTGCACCAGACCAAATAAATAGATGAGCATTAAAAAGGACAGGCAAAATGAGTCCTGACTCCTCTGAGTATATGATGGCTAAGCACCAAGCTGCACTTTCTGGACCAGTCTCTTTTGACTTCATCTGATTCTAAAATCTAAAGTTTCTCACCTGGGAACAGAATAGGAGAGACTTTCAGATTATAGTAAAAAGATAAATAAGAGTGAACACATAGCACCTTGAGGCTTCTGAATCGAGGCTAGTCTGCAGCCTTACAACCATACTAAGACCTAAAGTTTCAGTGTCTTCCTTTACCATGTGTCCCCCTTCTACTCTGAACGATACTTCATATGATCACTTGCATGCAAAATGCTAGGAAAGGGTTCTCCAATTCTGAACAGAAATTTGGATGAACTTAAACATACAAAGACCAAAGATTCCTTTTTAGTAAATACCTAAAATTCTGTAATTTTTCTATTGATCCTTTATCCTATCCCTGGTTTCCTCTACCCAAGATCTAAAGTAGATTCTATCAATTCTGAGAGGCGTTTCAGATAAGGAGGTCATGGATGGGTCAGAGCAAGACCTTTGCTATTTAATGACCCTGTAGCTTGCCTTTTGCACAACAGCTTAGGTTACTACCTTTCATACATTTTATTGTAGGACAAACAACTGACATGTCATCACGCACTCAGGCTCAAGATTTTGTTTACAGTTGCTGCTCAAACAAAAGAGGATCATTTTCCTGTGCAGCATAAAAAATGAAGGGTGTACAGTAAGACACTGAAAAAATGATTGAAAATTAAGATTTACTACACTTCCTTTCTGTGTGTATGGATAACAGATTTCATATGGAGAAAGAAACAAGATTTATGAAATAAAAAAATAGTACATAACAATGTCATTCCTCCTCTTCATTCATTAAATTTGGTATCTTGTCTCCAGCATCATTTTAATACTCGGTACCTCTGAGAAAGGAAAAACTTAACTTGGCTAAATATTTTTGGTATTGCCTTTGTTCTGTTACGGTACGATGCTGGTAGATACTTTGAAAACTATGCCAGTGAAGATTAGGGGCAATATTATTAATAGAAACTAATACTAAGGGCTTCTTTAAACATTGGAGAAAACAGTTACTATTTTATGTACAAAATGGCTTCAGATTCAGACTTTCCTAACTAAGTTTGGAAATATGTTTTATAGTATAGAAAGTGGCAAGTGAAGGAGGGAGTCCTAGTTTTCTTATAGTAAGTCTGATACATTAGGCTTCATGATTGCTTTACAATTAGATTAACATATGCCCTTCATTCCTGATCCATGTAATCCTGAAATGCAGCTCCATACTAGTGGGAAAGTAAAATAATTTTTTTTATAGCTGTTTGAAGTGCAGCAATATGACAACTCCTCAGACGTTACAAAGGTTCATAGTAGTACTACTATTGACATGTTATTGGACATAGGAAACGAAAAATGAACCCACGGCTGGGGTGATAAGCTGTACCATTGGAGATGGCAATGAAGCTTATCATTGCAGTTAAATAGAGTTTTTGTTTTTATAAGGACTCACCTTTCCATGTAAGTAGCTTTTCTAACATGATTGTGGTTTCTATAGTATGTTTTGCTTATGTATCAGATTCTGTGATTCTAATTTACAAGATACTGATGAATTTCAGTGTATTTTAGAACACACCAATTTTTTATCGTTAGTTTAAGGCAGGGGTGTCACCTCTATGAAGGGAGTGAAAGAGCAGGTAGCAGACAGCTTTATTTCTGGTCACAGGATGTCTGCATAGTTTGTTCCATCTTCTACAACTTCAGAATGTTTGTTTATTTCAGAATATTATTTTCTAGAATGCATATATATGAGATCTGCCCCAGGCCCATGAACTATTCCAATTTTGAGGTCCTTTAACAGAGTTTAGACAAAAACCTAAAAATTCTGCAGAACATTTACAATTGAAACAAAGCATCCTTGAAACTGGAAGGCTAAGTGGCTGCATCACTGAGCAAGGAAGGAACTTCCAGGAAGTCACCCAGACGGCTATCAAATGAATCGACCATACAAAGTGCAATCTATCCTGTTAGAAGGCAAAACAGGTGTGTGAAAGTGCAAAGTATTTGTAAAATGCTAAGTTAATATAGGATGTGTGGATGCACAATTACAGAATGGTTAAATGAAAAACATGGATGAGAGGGTCTTGTCAACAGGAAGTTCATGGTCACAGAAGCCTGAAAGAGATGATTCTTTGCATACCAGAAGTGAGGATGTGGAAGTAGCCTAGATGACTGTGAGAATGATAATCCAGATTTAGAATAACCTGAAACCAAAATATTGCATTCCAAGAACCTGCTGCATCCATCTGGAATAATACTTCTGCTAATCGGAAGTAGTAACACCGACCGGCCTCATGGGAAGACAATTTCCACCTATGAAATGGAAACCAAAAAAATAAAAGACTCAGCCAAAAGGTTTGAATGACCACATCATCCCCAATAACAAAGGGACATTTATAGTATATACAAACAGTTTGTTGATGTTTAAGATTGTCAAGAGTGATCTGGTGCCAAGAGAGATTTGAAGGCTGTCAAATAAAAGGCAACAGACCTCCAAGAAATTTTTAGTGGAACAGACATCAAACACAATGTGTGAATGAGTAATGAATTTCTTAATGCTTAGAACTGAATCAAAGTTCAATAAATATATCTGCTTTGGTTAAGAGACATTTAGCATCTGTTAACAGGAGAGAAGGAAGACTTATACTCCTCAGGCAAGGTGAACAAACTTTTTTAGCCAAGACACTGTTCAGTCTATCAAGACACATTCAACGCCATTCGTGTGCAGCTGTTTACAGGCAATATGAAGCATGCTAAAATTCCTTAAGGCATACAGTGCTCTAGACAAGCATAATTAATTAGACAGATACAACTCTTCTCAGGATCATTTTCAGGACAAATACTCTGACAATAAATGTTCACTCTCATCCATATATTACTTTGCTTTGAAACAACTCTGAAAGACTTGAGGTCACGGCAAGTAAGAAACACCACTGCTGGATCTTCTTTCATTTCAACAGAGTCCAAGCAATCCTGAGCAGCTGCTGTGCAGAGAACACTGCACACACAGGGCTGCCATGCCAGACAATGCTGTCAGTGAAAGGACAGTCTTACAGATACAGGAAGGTGGCACGGCCAGTGCAACTGAGGAAGCAAAGACGAGAACTTGGGTACGTCTGTTTGTTTCCTTCAATTTGAAAACAACCCAAGGCTTGAACGAGATCAAAATTCTGACGTGTGGTGATGCCTTAGTGAACCAAGAAGAGTACAAATGGCCCTGCTGCCTATCCACACAGCCACTTAATGACATCACAAACTGACCACTGAAAATCATGCAAGTGCTAATGTTACCAAACATAATTTCTCTTCAACTCCTAGGTAGATGTTTCATATAAATCAGATTTATCAGACTCTGGAAGCCTGTGTTTCTAAAGGGACTCTGGACAACTTCACTCCCACTGAAGGGCAAGTGTCTCATCTCATAATTTATTTCCCATGTTTTCCATCGGGGAAAACATTGTATTATTTGCTTATGGCACATTTAAGCAATTATTTTAACTTTCAATTCCCTATACAAATTAAGATATTTTTGGTCAATGAATACAAATGTCTATCAGTGCTAAAACATTAATTACCAGATAGGAAGAGACTGTCACTAAGAATGTAGCTGTCACTCATGAACAATTATTCTGTCAAGATCTGCATAACTAAATAAAGCCTACCAGCTTGGATGGCTACAAAAAACAATTAACAAAACTGGTCACTAAAAGTGATAGAAGTAGATCAAATTTCTGAACTTAGCTTTCTGTCTCATGATCAGATACATGTGCTAAATTAGTCACTTCCTGCCTATAGGGGATACACGTAAGCAAACTGTTACACTCCTAAATATATGACAGCAGATGAAGAAGAAATCCCTGGCTGAGGATCTCCAGACCTGAACTGACCAGAGGCCCCGGTTATGACATCTGGCTCAAAGGAACAATTGGTTCCAAGGAAACTTTAAATGACTGCTTTAAAGACCACTTGACCAGTGGTCACATTTTTTCCACTGGGATTGAGGGGGAACGTTGGTCACTGTGGGATTATACGAGTTATTTTCTCGCTCTCCATACATACAGGTAACTGGGCGGGTTGTCAGAAGTTTGTAGAGACAGCTTTTGGAGACACTGCAACTTAAGCAGAAAGGAATGCAGAAAATTAATATTGAAGTGGAACACGGACAGAATTATTTCCGCAGGAGTTGTACATGGCCTCATTTTAGTGTTCATTTATGGCACGATGCACCAGCTTACACTGATATCCTCTGAGGTGTACAGTACTATTTAATAACACCAGGTATAAAGTGACTAATCATGTTTCTAGCATGGATAAGAGCTGAAAAGACTTGGGTCTAACCTTAGTGACACCCTTTAAGACTTTGTGATTAAGTGTTTTTGGGTGCAGCACAAGCAGAGGCTCTGTTCAATGTAATTAAGACTGCAATTGTATCTACTCTGTCTCATAAAGTGTCTAGGAAGCAGCAACGGAAGAAAAATGTTTGTGCATTCTTATCCACATCCAGATTGTCAGCAGCATGTTCCAAGTTTTACTAGGTCTTTTATTTCCACCTCCACTATGTACTTGAAAGCAATTCAAGGATTCAAATTTCAGCAAACTTCCCCTCTAAAAATTAACAGTGATCTCATGTGCTTAACAAGTTTTACTGACAGGGTAGCAAATTTGTCTCTCACGTTGCCCAGGCATTTAAATGAGGGCACATACTACTTTAGGGTAGCTACTGGAGAATGAAATAAACTCATTGTGGCTTTCTACAACCTGAACTGGACAACTCTTCTGAAAGCAGAAGAGAAGTGGCACCCTTCTTGGGAGAAGAAACGGACCTACTGAAATTGTTCTTGCACAAAGTTAGAGACTGCAGCTTTGATAAATTCTCTAGTATTTTATCCTTGTGTAAGTCATTGGAAGAATAGCATGAAGAACCTTTCGGGATTAGTTGTAACAACATATTATTTGCTGGAGATAACCTCCAAGAAGCCTGTTAACTATTCCCATTGCTTCTGAAACATGCCTGTGGTTTCAGAAAAATAGATATAGATCGTAAGTAAATGCAAAGGCACAGTGTATCTCCTCACATGGAGCAGCAGATCTGCAATCTTCTACTCCTCCCCTTCTACTTCCAGTATGAAGCTGGCATCTCAGTCTTCAAACAAACCTATAAATTCATTTGCAAATGTGATAGCAGTCCCTTTTACAGGTAGCAGCACATGACATCCAAAAGGAAAAGCATGATTGCTTTACGGTTAACTCCACAGAGTGAACTCTCAAGCTGCGCTTTCACAGGTTGATATTGTTAGATACAGAGGGAACAGTGCATACTGGCCAGAGGAATTCATAGCAAAATGTGAGAGAAATGGGTGGACTGTCCAACATATAAATATTGCCGAGTTGCTTCATTGAAAAAACCCAACCACTCTGAAGCAAGCACAAAATTTTAAAGCATCTTCTACCAAACAATAACACCATACCAACAAGTAGATGAATAGCAAGTTTTAAACTCTTTGTAGAGTAATGTCTGGTTACTTTGTAGCTAGAAACTGTAGAAAGATGTAACACGCACTTCACCACTGCATAACATAGCTATTCATCTGTTAGCTATAAAATACTGGTAATCGGCAGGCGGTTTCTATCACTCACACAGCACTGCTGTTAACAACAGTGCAACAGTTGAAATGGCTGAAGTTGGCAGAGTGGTGTTCTGGATGCAGCTGGGCCTTGCCTCATTCAAAACTTACGTTCTAGGTTTCTAATACATCAATCTGATCTCTGTTGCCTCACGTAGAACGATTATGAAAGTATTGAAGGGCTTTTCTCTCAGAGTTTTCTAGGATGCAATCAATAACTATAATAAAATGTAAAAATGGTATGCTGAACTCGAATTTGAACAGAAGAGATGAGATTGGAATCTCTGTTTCCCACCACTGCTTCAGGCAAGTTTCCCTGGATTACAGAGCATTTCAAAACATGTGGCTTTGTCAGAAACAAATCAGAGGCTTTATAGCCATACACCAGCTCTAAACTCATTAAAATGAAGCTCTGAAACTTCAGCTCTGAAGCTCTAAACATAAAAACATTGTTAGAAGTACTTAGTTTTTGCAGACAGGGGCCATAGTTACTATCTTCTGAAAGGAACACTATTTTCCATAGTCAATATTATACACCTAAATAGCATGAATACCCCATGCTTTTCAACAGTAGCAAACATTTTAAACTTCATGTTAACGCTTTTCTTAATTTTTTTAAGCTCTTATGGCACCACATTCTCCTGGTATCATGCTCTTCATGGCTGATACGTTGACTAGTCAGCTGGATTTGTTTTTGCGGTTGGCATTGTCAAGCAGATATGGAAAAATGGTTTCTACTCTAAGAATCTGGGAAATTCTGGGAATCAAAGCAGAGCTTAATGCAATTTATGACAGGGAGTACTTAAATTAAGTCTTTCTAGAGTGGCTTTTTCACAGGCATCATCACTGGAACAACTACCAAACTGCTACACATGGTGGATTTCCTGCCCTTGACACAATTCTTATGTGTCAGCAGAAAGTAGATGACATCAGCTACAATTGCTTTATGACACTACTGCAGACGAATTTCTGACAGCTCCTTCAGGTCACTTTCTTGCCTCTGACTCTGAATTTATGATATTCTTAATAAAAGCATGTAGGATGAATTATACAGAAAACCACAACTAGAAAGATTGATTAGTCAGAAAAACGTAACAAAACAAGCCAATCATAACCAAAGATTAACATCTTAACAGCTCTGAAGATGATTAATAACCTTTACAAGTGCTAATGACATGATACTTGGATGGAGTAAACTCATTTAGCCACTAAAGGGCACCTGATTTGGGTATCGTCATGAAACAGCCCTCCTCTCCATTTCAAGAGTTTGGCTTGAAAGTAAAATTAGTATGCCTCTCTGGTCTTTAAAGCAGATTAATAGCTGCTTTAAGAAGAATGTACCACCTAATTAAAAATTACAAAATAAATCAGGGCTGTGAAAAAAGAAGTCACCTCTCCCTATGTTTCATTCAAATCCAGTTAAACATTTTCCACGAATTTTCACATGAAGTTATTTGTTTCATAAGACTTATTTCCTATTCTTCAACTGAGTGAAGAGGATGTTCACACTGGCAAAATCTTTATTTTTCTTTAGGAAAATGAATTACTTAGAATTCTGCATTTCAAAACCACACACTACAAAGCTAACAACAATAAAATGATCCACAACAGTATTTTAATACTAATGAAAAAATAGCAATTCTCCAACTTTTCAATGTTTAATTGAATCAGCTGTTTCAAGGTATTGTGGGAATACATTTATCAGAATCAGCAGAAACCAAATGTTAATTATGAAGGCCGACCACAAATGAATAATCCTACGTATAGACCCTGACACATTAGAACTGCAAAGCACTCTGCAGATCTTATTTTATGAAAATGTACCAAGAGCGCAAATGTATAGGCCCTTAGGAAGCAATTATCCCTAAAAGATTTAGCTATAATTCAATCTGAAATATTATAAGAGATTTTTTAAATTGGTTTCACAAAGGGGAGGATTATTTTACTTAAACTACGGAAATAGGGGCCCACATGCTTCTCTGAATGACCTCTGTGCAGTTGTGGGCATTGCCTGGAGGGAAAATTTGAAATGCCTTTTCGCTCAATTGACACAATCCCCTATGACCAATAAGAATATTATGAAAATTAGGAGTACCAGTTTGGCATTGTGGGACTGAATGGCCCACATTACCATAAGGAATGTTCTATGCAATAAATAGATTAAATATGGAAATTTTAAATCACATACTACTAATATATATGACAGAGATTAGTTAAGAGCAGCAATCTTACCAAAAATGTTATATTGCAGATGTTATATTGCACAGTAAGATGAAATAACACAGTATAGGTCTATACAGAGTGCCTTTTGTGTCATGTTTTTTTTGTCACATGATCCTCAGGTGAGACACGGGATCTAAAAGTGTAAAACCGAAAGTATGCAAGAGTGCTCATATAATCTTTGCAACTTCCAGATCCTAGATCTGGCCAATTTACTGCCACCACAGCTCTCCCACAGTAACAACCTGTCTCTCTGCTGCTTTGCCTCACTCAGGAGTCTACGGGCTGTTATTGCCTCAAAGAAGGGTGGCGTTAGCCCTGTGAAGTAATATAACTAAAAACAAAGCTGAAAGCTTGCAGCTTATCTTACCTATTAGACCATATCATCAATGGAATGAAATAGGTTTCTTGTGGATTGCTCTGACACCTTTTTTCCTTCTGAGCAACTCACTATGGTGAGATTATTTCAAAAAGTAAGAAAAAACCAATACCCGTTGGGTTTTGTCATTAAGTGTATTTCAGGACCCCATAGAGGTAAGGGTCTCGTCTTTTATCACAAACTTTTATGCCATCCTTAATCTAGCTGATCCTGATCACTGTATTTTTATGCAGTTAAGAATGCAAGTATCCTTGCATCACATCTGAAGTTTACACTTCCGTTACTCCCTGAAGAAAATCTAAAGCAGATCAAATTCCTCATCTGCCACCTATCACTGAAACACATCTTCTGCCACACTGAATCAGACAACATTCATTAAGTTTAAGAGAGCAGGGAAAATTAAAGATTTTTTAAAAAACCCTTTTTAATAGACTCTGTTCCGGATAGACACAGAAGGAATACCTGTACTCCTTCCACAGGACAGGTGTTTACATCTGAACTAATAGTACATAGCACAGTTCCCAGTTTGCACGTGGAGGTGGTTAAAGTAAATGTAGTCTCTGGATCACGGTGAAAATAAAAATAGTTGTGTTGATATTTAACCCTGCACCACAGAAACAAATGGCCTGCCCTATTTCTCTGAAAATGGACAGATGACCAGAGGGTGATCTGCAGCAGAGAGGAAACAGGAGGGGATCCTTGGGTCTGTACATGCACTCTGTGTGTAGCACTTATGATAGCTACTGAGCGCATACAAGAGGCAGGAGGCAGCAGCTAAGAACAAGAGGGTTTCACCCTTGGTGTGTGCCAAGACCCCACAGTACATTACCTGTCTGGGGACTCTGGCTGGATATTTCTCCGGCAGGGAGCTCTGCCGCTGATGGTAGTAGGAACGCCCTGGCCAGCTGCAGCCAGGTCCAGAGCACCCATCAAACCCATTTCTAAAGGAGGCGCTGACACAACTTTCATCCCTACCAGCCAGTCCATATTTTCCAGGCTGTAGCTACACTAAAAAGGGGTGATAAACTTTTCATTTACATGGGTGCTTAGGTCAGGATGAGTGTTCATATGTTGTATATCAAAGCTAACTACTATTGCCAATATTTCATATGGGCATTTTACAGTTTTCAAGGTCAAGAATTCAACTTAACTCATCAGCCTTTTAAAAAGTACTCTGATGGACCTGTCCTCACTGTAGGCAACAGTAATATGAACTGAGAGAAACTCTACAGCGGTACAATAATAAAAAAAGGTTCAACTTCACCAAAAATTGAAAAGCATTCCTTTTTTCCTCTCCAGACTCTCATCTCTAAAAGACTACGACCAATTAACCTCTAACTTTGAAAAATCAAAAAATGCCTGTGACAGCCAGAAATTAAATTCTTTAAAGATTAGGTGCTGGGAGAGCAATATCAGGTTTAGAATGAAATCCTAGTAACACTCTGAACTATTAAGTCACTTCTTGCTCTGAAAATATAATTATTCTGTAAGCATTATGTCAGGCAATATTAAATTTAAAAAGTGTAGTTTCAATAAAACATTGCTGTTTTCTAACAGAAAGACTGTGCATAGCATTTTCAATGACACAAAAAAAAACAAGACAGCATGCAATTGATGAAAAACAACACTACGTTCAATAAGGAGCATGCTCGGCAAGCACTAACTTTTAGTGACACCAGATTCAAAACAATACTATTACTGTGGTCAGAAACTGCCCTGAATGTTTATGATCTCTGTTTCTAGTCATCTGAGGATGGATTGCTTTCAGTATTGCACACCTGATTTTGTAATATTCACCATGGATTCTGATGGCAATTATAAACCCATAGAGCATACAGCATTTGTGTGGCAAGCAGCCTCTCTCCATTTATTCATTATACTTCTTTTTTACTGAGAAATGTCAAACTACACAAGGATTTACCTTAATTCCTATACTTTGCATTGGTCAAGTTGTTGCATGAATAATGATGTTTTGCAAATATAAAAAAGAAAGAAAGAGGAGGCTGAGGAAAATCTGCCTATACATGAGAAACGTTTGGCTTTTATTGCCTAAATCAAACACAGTTTTAAGACGACAACACAGTATCAATAGAGTAACTTCTGTATTTATATTGTCTCTCCACTACCCATAAAAGAGATTTTTAAGAATAGAGTGGTTGAAAAGGTGCACACGATGCTTGCACATCTTACCTGGCATAGTTTCTTATTCTGGCTAGCGCTGAGATTGCTGGTTATGTAGCTATCAATTCCACTGACGTTACAATTTCCCTTTCTCAAAGCAGCAATAACCTGTCCCTTTACACTGTCCTTTCTCTGACCCTCTCCCGCCTCTCTGCTCATTTTTATTCTTATTGACAAGACTTATTATTCCTCCTCCCAATTCCAACTAGCTACCCTTTTGCAAATAGTAGTATCAACTGTGTGGTCACTAGTAGTATAGGTCAATAATGTTATTAATATAGCACACACTGCTGGGAGCAGATCAAACAGCCATGCTTTAAAATATTAGTTTTGCAAAGGTACCGTGAGGCAAACAGTGGCAGTTTTCTTCATGTTATAAAATGTAATACTGCAAGGACAGACTCCAAGAATTTCGCGTTAATTACCAGCCCCATAATTTGGAGGATACGTTATTTTTTTCTTGTTGTTTTCATACACAAAATAAAATAAAACCATAACAGAAGGGTGCTGTATCTGTGTTTAAAGAAGGGGTTGTTGGCAAACACCATAGCTCACTTCTGCCGAAATGTACACAACTGATATATGCAGCTCAGAAAGCTGGCACCAGGGGCTTACAACCTTAATTTGCCTGCAAGAAGAAATGGAGATTTACCTTCAGAGCACGTTCTTGATTGTTTTCAGCAGTCAGATGTCTCGTGTTGTTTGCTGAAGTCTGGTTCTGCTCTTTCAGATGATGAAGCTCCTGCTCCAGCCGTTTGCACTGCAACGAGGAAAGAATCCCATTAAGTAGAGGAGTGTGGGCATATTTTTTTCAACAAGCCAAATGAATTAACGTAAATAACCCCATCCCCATTTCTGCAGTAGTGAAAGCATCAGACAAAAGCAAGTTACAATCCCAGACCAGTACCAGAGCTATGTTTTTTAAATGTGCATCATTATTCAGTTTCTTCCTGGTCCAACTGTATGTCAAAAAAAGCTAAGTTTAATATCAGATAAAGATATTTTGCAGAACGTTTTAAAAAGTCTTAAAAATGTCAGGTTGAATTTCTGCTCCTAGATATGCCAATATAAGGCTAGATTCTGGCTTTTATGTATTAAGTAAGTGGATATAAAGGAAGTAATACATGCTTTTAGAAAAGCAAGCAAATGAAAGTCCCAAATAATCCAGGACCCAGCCTTCTATTAGAAAATATACATGTAATTTTATACTTATATTTTTCACACTAAGAGCTTACTTTAATTCCCAAATACACACCACATCTTGAAAGAAAAGAAGTTTTAAGATTGTTTAGTTTAAATATTTAACTTAATGACAAAGAATAAAAAATTTAACATTTGCTACTGCATGCATACACACATATAGTTACTGCTGTCAGCCGAACATCTCTTTTAAAGATTAAAGATCTGCAAATTGTGAGCTAAATTATATTTCACTGCTTTTATGGTAACTGTAAGAGGTCTTGCCCAGTTGCCTTCATTTGAAAGAGTAATTAGTTGTCAGCAGACAGTTCATTGTCTTATGAAAAAACCCGCCTGTTTTACAAAAAAAAGCAAAACAAAACAGAAAAAGTACTAGGAAGATATAGGGGAACAACTGGTAGAACTCGGGAAAAACACAGTATTAGCAGGAACATTTTAGAACAGTATATTGCAAGCAAGTAGTTTGGATATCACCACCAAAACCCAAAGCTGATAGACTCTGTTGGAACAAAAGACAATTAATTGATAAAAATTATTTTAATAAATACATTCTGAAAACACTAGCAAGGAAGGAATGAGAATCGTGATAAAATGCCCATGTAAGCATTGCTGTCTCAGATGAAAGACCTGGAAACATCAGTCTCTTGTGCTGTCTTAGTGACTGTGGACGACACAGAACTGAGCTTCCCATCAAGTGTATACAACCTATTCCTGAGCAATTCAGTATGTGGGATAATGAAGCATGGCTCATGTCAACTCTAAAAGAAAAACTGTGAAAGAGAGCGCTGTAGGACTGCAAAAATTATAACTGAGGTCTAAGTAAAATAAGGAGTACTAAAGGATCTCGAGACAGAAATTTTAGACGTACCAATAAACACACTTCTTAAACACAAAGTAAGTCCTTAACAATGTACTGTACATCAGGTATCCAGCATAGTATATAAAACAGAAGAATTCAATCCTGTATTTGAATGTTTTAAATAATTGTAGGTGTCCAACAGTACTATTAAGAAAACTCAATTCACGTATCTGTTGTTCTATTTCATTACTTCTGTTAGAAATCTGGGCTCATTTCTAATAGGATTACTTATTTTAAAGGCAGCAAATATCTCTGGCCTAGTGCATTCTCTCAGTGTCTGTTGTAAAGTACCTTAATGCACAGTTTCATTTTTATTGCAAGAAAGAGAAAAAGATACTTTCCTATAAAATAGGGAAATACATTTAGGGAATTATATTTACATTTGATTGCAAATATTTTTACAGACTTGAGACATTTAATGTCTATGTTTATCTCACACACACACAAAAAAAAAATCACAAATCACACAATCACAGCTGTAATTCTTTTTCCATGTGCAGCATAAAAATTATTACAGACACGAAGGTGCTAATAAAACTATTGAAGAACTAAACCCAGATTATGCAGTTTTTTCCTCTAGCAGCTTTTCTTCTCTAGCATACATGATCTAAACACCATTTGAAAAAATAAAATCAATCTATTACTTCAGGCATTATTATGACACTTTACACATTACATCATGTAAGATCAGCAGGCCTCTCACTTTTCTGCTTTGCCAACGCTCTTCAAAACAGTGCTTTAGAATTCCCAATTTGACAAAGGCACAGGTTTCTTACAGTAAATATTATTAAAAAGGCCAAAATCTCAATCCACCTTTAAAACATTAATTTACATTCATGCTAGTCTCTTGATTCCGAAAGAGAAGTGAAAATATGCTAAGAGCAAAATCTAGCTACAGGACCATGAGGAAAATGATCTTGATGTACAGGGCAGGCTGCACAACTAAGGGCATGCATGCAACCTTATTTTGTTCTCCACTTCACTCCTGCGAAGACAAGACAGTGAAATAAACAGCAGTGGTGAGGCTCTAGTATCATGCAGCATATAGAGCATGTACGATAAAGATGCAACACAAGTAACATAAAATGGATGGACCTCCCTACCAAGTCAGCCTTGACACCATTGCATTTACATCAATCTTGGTAGCATTTTATAATTCATCTCTAATTTCATTTCCACTAAGAATGTTGATATTTGAAGAAAAGTAGGCATATTCAGTCAGCATATTGCTTGAATCCATTTTGAGGGTATCATTGAAAGAAATGATGATCTCATTTGACCTTTGCACGTGTCTTAATATGTTGGAAACAATGTATTAACACAAGATGTTCTGAATTATCAATCAAAATGTATTTATTCCTACCAGTCTAGGAAGTAAAATCTTTAATTATCCTGTTTGTGAAAGTATTATAATAATACTCTTAAATGGCAACATTGTGTATGTCTTACTAAAATTTTATACTCTACAACACTTTGATACCAGAACTACTTTTAAAACATTAAAATAGCATTCTAAAATCAAGCACTCTTTTTGACAAGAACAAGAGCATATGAAATTTATGTGTAATCTTGCTGTAAAGAAAAGTTTTAGAAATAGAATTTAAAACAATGCAGCCCTTCTATTCATTTGAGCCAACATTTTTTGAATTCTGTGTCACTGCTTGTTAGCAAGGTCCAGTAAAAATAGATGTTCTTTAAAAGAACATGTGTTTTTATTGGTTCACTCCAAGGCTCTAAAATGCCAACAGCTGCAAGTAAGAAACTGGATTTCCTTCTAAAAACATATATAAAAATACTTCTTGGAGCACAGTGAAGAGAAGACATCGTTCAATTCAGTACTGGCAAAAAGGAAATGTTGGATGTTTCCTTTTAAGAAAGCTGAAAGCTAAAGGAAGTGTTTCATTTTAAATATTATAAATAAGAATGTCTAAATCCTGTTATCCCAAACTTGTGAAAATTCATACTTGGGAAACCTTCAAAAAAAATCCTCTTAAAGTCAGAGACAAAATATTTTGTGCAACACAGGTTGCCTAAACATCTGAGCTGAGCTGTGAATGTGCACTTAAATGGAAGTTCCCATGAATTTAACACTTTATGAAAGGTGGGCTGTTAATTGAGCAAACTGCTTCTTTACCTCAGATACTTTGAGTACATCAAGGAATATGAAAGCAGTGTAGACAGATGTCAAAGAGAATATGCCTTGATCAGAATGCTAAAGACTTTGCTAAGTAAAGGACATTAAAGCCTCACAAATGGCAACATGTCATTTTACAAAGGTTTCACACAAACAATCCACCAAGAATTAGCTTCATTGTGCGGTCTACTGTGTGCAATCAGAGTTCTGTAGCCAGAGAGGCAATACTGAAGATTAAAAGAAAACAAACCAAAAAACCCAAAAACCCAACCAGAAAAAGGTTTCCTCTCTTCTTTCAAACCCTCATGTTTGTTCTCCTCTCTGAACATATTTCCCCCCAAAAGTCTCCTACCTTAGCTAGCCTCATTCAGGTGATAATGTACTTGCCAGACTGTGAACCTCTTTAAGCCTACTCCAAGTGTTCCTTGAGCAATCATCAGTGCCCAGCTGTACAGTTTTCACTACATCATCCATTCCCAGCAACAGGCACTCAATCTTCTCTTTAACCATATTTCCACAGTGCAACCTGGCTGCGCTCTTCTAAATGCACTCAGTCTTTCCAAACAAATACCCCTTGACCCAGCACAGGATATACCACAAGCAGCTAAGACACAAAATCAGAAGTAAAGGAGGTAACATACCAAAAGGATAAGAAGAGATTCACACAGGAATGAAAGGATAGACAGCAAGTGCACCTGTTCTTCCCTCTCATCTTCTACTTTAAACCATTAGGCTACTGGTGAACCTTTTTTAACAAGCATCAGCTAACATGATTCAGCAGAACAAGGATGTTTGTAAGAGGCACCAATTCAACCCGCAGTGGGTGCTGACCCCTTTCAGTCACTATCCAGGTGGGAGGGTTGAGAATGCCACAGGGAAAACCCAGACAAACTGCAAAAAGGAGCACCTGCTAAAGGAGACACTGATGGAGAGGTCAGGAAGTAGACCAGGAGAATATCACCGAGTAAAGTCCTTGAGGCTCGCCTATTAAAGGCTCGACTGTTAAAAGATGGTCCTAGTTCCGGGTACACAAAAGGAATAAAGATAGATTACAATGAATTGAGTATTTCAGAAGATAGAAAAATCAATGCAGATAACCACTTAATAGTGTTTGGCCTTTACTAGAAAATGAGGTTGCATTAACATATCAAACATAACTTTAGTACTTGTATAAATAAATCATCTTTAACGTGCTGTCAGCTTTTCAGCATTTTCTTCCTCAACTTCTACCTGTAACATGTTAACATGGTGTTATGGTGCCTGTCATGTGCTGGCACATGGTGCACATGGTGCAGGTGCACACATATTGATGAGTTATTTTTTGATCATTACTTAACATGATTCTTCACTGAGGTGTTGTGAAAGTAAAAGGTACAGACATTACACAAGAGCAAAGAAGAATCTGCAAGCCATTGGAGAAATAACATTAATAGGGACAAACATGGAATACAGCAAAACATTAACATCAAGCAGAGCGACCCCCTGCCCCCAACCATTTGGTCCCTGTGCAGTTTGTTACTATGAAGACAACACCTATGCCCAGAAGCCTCATGCAGAAGCATGTTTAACTCCACACTACTCAGGTCAATCAGACTGTTCACGTGCTTTCAGAGAGACATAAACATTTTGCTACACTGGGGTCCCTCGCTCTCATCTCACTGAACTAGATAGTTACGTCAGGTGCATTACTTACTTTGTATTTCAGCACAGATTTGACCCAGAGAAAGGGTACTATGACACTCCTTGGCTGAGGAAGCAACAGCTAAAGCTGAATATAACAGAACACTGTAACACTTCCTTACTACAAATGCAGTCTTGGTGGCTATTTAATCCTGTTACATCTATATTTGCTTTTAATATTACCATATAGCATACAATGTTTTCCATCATCTTTCATTAAAAGGAATCCAAACTAACCCCTCCTGAACTTATGGCAATATGCTAGGGAAAAAAAAAAAGTCAACACATGCCATTTACATGCTAGGAAAAAAAAGCAATTGATTTGTCTCTGTTAATACAGATATGAGGGTCAAAGTCTAATGAAACAAATGTAGTAGAACTAAGATGAGGCCAAATTCTGCACAAAGTTCTTTCCTGAATTCTGAATTACATTTGATTGTCTCATCCAATTAGTACATACAAAAGATAGTATTTTATGAAAATATATTTGTTCACCTAGAGTCCTTGTCAAAACCTGCAATGCTTATAATCTTAAGAATAAGCACTGGCATAAACACATAAGACTCCATTGGTGAGATTGCTGACTAAAGGGACAGAATGTAGATGGAGGTACCGCAATGTGCTTGCCCTGTTCTTGTACTCTTCCTGAAGTCTAGACTATTGGCTGAGTGGGGTCAGGGTGGTGAGGTAGGTGGATATTTGGTCTGATCTGATCCCATCCAGTCAGTCTTATGTGGTCTCCGTAGTTTAATAATAGATCTTGTACATAACCACAGCCTCCCATAAATAGCTTAATTCTGTCATTAAACTTAAGGTTACGTATTTTTATTAAAGTCAGACAAAAATCAAAAGTGAGTGCTTAGTCACTGTGGGTCAGTTGGCGCATAATTACCTGATTGCTTATCAGGCCCTTCACTTTAAACAGTGAGTACTCTATCACGTTCTGTGGTCTTTTATGCATGAAGACCTTGCTGAACTGGGATCCCATTTACTGAAGTAGTGAGAATTAAAATAAACCAGCTCCTACTGAGTAAGTTGGGAAAATAGTTTAGTCCTGCAAATTATGGGAAAGTAGGAGTCCATCTGAATGGCGGATGAACTATTTTCCAACATGCATTTTTTCCTTTATGCATTTTAAACAAACTGCTCATCAGCAACGTAAATGACACACCGTATCTTCATGGAAAATGTACAAATACCATTAAAAGATGAGCTTACAGGATACCAACATCCTGGTCTTACACAGTGTAATACTTTTGGAAGTGATAAATTCCAGACACTTGTTGGAATTAGTTAACACATATTCACTGCAATGAACAACTGAAGTAGAAATAATTTTTCTAGACACCAAACATGAAAAAGATGAGGAAACATGGCTACTTTTTCACCTGTTGTATTTTTTAAGTCATCACCTGTGGAAAGGTGAATACAATAAACAACCGTGTGAACCAAACAAAAACAATTCCACTGATTCCTCTCTTAGTTTATTATTTTGTTCACCTCTTCTTACTTTGTTTATAATCATCTGCACTTCACAGTAGCCCCCAGCTCAAAGATGCTGAATAGAATGCAAGTGTTCTCAGTTCGACAGCCCTTCTCTCCCCCTCCCCTCAATATTTTTTTTTTTGAACAGTCTGCCCTTGTCCCAAATTCATCACGATTTCTGGAGAGGCAAACATCTTGCGCCACTTGGATGCTGCACAACTCGTTCCTCTGCAGACAAAAATAATACCAAAGTCATCCAGTCAAAACACAAACCAACCTTTGGTGTCACTGTGAATTATGTACTTTGAACTGCAGATGTTTGGAAGCACTTATATAAATAGATTTTTATCCTTTTTCTTCTAAAATAATAATTTTAAAACAAATAAAGAAATAAATGAGTTTCTACATAATAATCACTAGAAGGATTTTTCCATTAAATTATAATTTTGAATTAAGGCTTTCTAACCTCTGAAAGAAAAGACTTTTCTTCAAAGTTCTGGCAAACTATCAACAAATGTGTTTAAATGATTATTTATACAATGCCCAGCAGCTTAGAACTACTGAGATTCCAAGAAAGAGAAGTGCTTTTGTAGAGCTTAGGCCTCAGAAACATATGCATCTTTAAAAATTTATATTCTATTAGTAAGAGAAACACTTAAATGTAAACACCTTTTTTTGCAGAAGTGCAATGGCATCTTGCTCCATCAGAAGCCACAGAAAGAAATGCATCAAAATACAAATGAAACTTTTTTGTCTTCCTTGTCACTATGAGTCAGTTGGAACCTGCAGCATTAAGGCAGATAATATGCTGTATACATGACTTGGTTTCCTCTTACCGTTCCTTTCTGTTTCTGAACACTTCAAAATGCAGCAAAACAAGCTTTCTTTTATTTTCATTTGAACAGTTAAAGGAACTGTAAATCCACTGAAAGAGATTCAGAAAATTCAAGCAATAAAGTTTAACTGTTTCCGCTCTTCATGTTAACAATCCTCCCATGTGCAGCTAGTCAACAGCATTGCGTAGCCCTATGATGCTCACCCACCCAACACCATTCTCTACATATTTTTACACTTCCTTTCAGTGATGACATTTCAAAGATCAAGACAAACTTGATCTACTTCTCAAAGAGCTCAGCACACACAGACTTTCCTAATCAATAACACTCATTATAAAAAATGTGCAAGGAGAAGAAGAGAAAGGAAAACATGATGTTCTCGAGCTATATGTGATTCACAGGTGATTCAAGCAGGGTTCCTGTGCTGGCTGTGCCACTGGACTACCACAGCTCTGCTGACAGGGGGTTGCTGACAGAGTCCTGATCTGCAGGAGGAAACTTAACAGCAGGAGCTGCTGAAGCCACGTAACTTGGTCACCTTCAGAGTTTCCTGTATCCATTGCATATAAGTTACCAATCTTACCTCACCTCTGATGCAGTCTTTATAGTTGTTTCCAATCAGAACATAAACCCAGTAACCTGGAGTCAAACATGTATTCATGAGGCTGTATTGGGTTTGAAATGAAGCAAAAATGCATTCAACTAATCTGAGTGGGTTTTTTTTTAACTAATTGCCTGTTATATATAAGTAAGTGACTTCTGTTTTACATGGAAGTCACATTATTAATGCATTTTTTTAATTTCATGCCTATAAGTCTAACAAATAATGTATAAACTAAGCATGTAAGCTGATAAGTAGTACAGAAGGTTAGCATGCTTGCTCACACACACGCCCCACTATAGAATTATAGAAACTCTAGAAACTGGCACAGTACAATGAACTTCATATAGTTCACATGTCAGTGTGCTATATTCAAAAGCAAAGGAAACTACCAATACTCCCAAATAATTCAGCAAATGGAAAATACTAACTAAAATTTTATCGTAAGAGGCAAACATCATTCAAGAGTCAAGATTTTCTTTTAAAAGCAATGACAAAAAAAATTTAAAAAGTAAATCTTTGCTAGGTAAATTCTAAATCACTGAATAAAGGTCTGGAAGTACAATAATACTTAGACTAGGATCAGTTTTACTTTCAATGCACGGCAGCAATTCCAGCATACAGATTCAAGAGATGATTTCAGAGTAGAATCTTCTATATAGAAAATAATTCAGAGTAACTAACCTCAACACCTTTAAAAACATTTAAAGAATAAAACTACACAACACCAAAGAGGTCTTGGAATAAATTTGCCATTAAAGCATGGCATGTATTAGTATACTACTTACAAGAGGACCAGGACTGAAATACCCTAGTGACTACCTCAAATAATTTCTACCCTGGCTGAGTAGTAAGTAGTACTGCAAGAAAAGTCCCAAAGAAGCCAGTCAGAGCAGCTGAATATTAAAATACTATTATGATCTTCTTTAACTTACAGTCGTAGTATCCGTTTTCCAAGTCAATGCAACTCCCACATACTCATTTACACACTATTTTGCATGGCAGCTTTGGTTATTCTAAACTCCAGTGCTAACTACTGTGTAATTTGTTACCACACTGAGCTGTAATATTATGAAATGGGCTACTGCAGTCACAATACTTAGTAAATGCAAATAACTTAATATACCACTGATTTTTTGTCTTCAGTTAGATAGGGACAGATTCCTCAGTAGCCAGCCACCTCTTCATCACATGGGCTCAAAAAACAATCACATTTTATTCCTGCAGATTTGTAGATCCTACACATGTTCTTTCTAACATGCAAATATAATCACAGAAATCACAGAATGGTTGAGGTTGGAAGGCGGCACCTCTGGAGGTTATCTTTCCCAATCCTCCTGCTCAAGCAGGGCCACCTAAAGCCAGCTGCCCAGGACCGTGTCTAGATGGTTTTTGAATATCTCTAATGAAGGAGACTATAAAAGGACTATAAAAGACTATGTACTCCTAATAAAAGGAAGGAACACAAATTTCAGAAAGACATGAACTTTATTTTTTACTAGCTATTTTACTTTTTTGTTTTATTTACCCTCCTTCAAATGCAGCATCTTTCCTCCTTTCTTCTGCATGGCAGAATGTACACATACTCTAATTCTCAATTCTCATCTTGGCCTGTGTGAGGTCCATTCCACTGCACTGTCTCATTTTTTGTATACATTTTTGCTTCATCTTGTTCCCATAAATATTCTCTTAATTCTTCTCAATAACTCTTCTTTAATTATAAAAGTGTTTGGTGATGTTACAAATCTTGATAAACATTGACTAATCACTTTTCCAAACACTTAAATGAAGTTAGTAAATAGGACTTTCTTGTTTTATGGAATGAGAAATTAGCACAGAAAGTTTAAGAAGCTTAGTCAATCAACAAGATCATGTCAGAACTGAGATTACTACACCCAAACCCTTTGCTTTACTGACTCGACCAAATGATATGGAGCTATTGCTTCCTGTGGCCATGTGTTTTGCTGGCTCCTCAGCAGAGTAGTCAGTACCATTACAACCAGATGGCCCGTGGCCAAGAGACAGCTTGTCAAACATCTGACACAACACACCATGACAGATCGCTGATAATGGCTTTTGTTTAAAGCCTTTCACCCACCCCCAGTTAATAATCTGCAGTGTTGGTACTCAAAAAATATATATAGTAGAATGGAGGTAGTGAAGGTGTGACAGGTGTATGAAAAAGAGAAATTTCAGAAAGAAACATTGACAGCCTGATCTTCCCACTAGATCTAGAAATCAGGAATCTGATTCTCAGATATATGCAAGGCACTCAGCTGCTGACAGAGGTATGTTTTTAGAAAGCGTAACCTTGTTTAATTGAACGTAACCAGTATTAGTTGACATGAAAACAAAATTTGGTAAACAATCTGTCATTATAATGAGCTGGTTTTCAAATAATCTTCAATGGATTTTCTTAAAATCCATATGTAAACAAGACTATTGCCTAAATGTTACGTTGGCATTTACTGCATAAAACGACAGGAATACTTCTGGTCCTTTTTTAAATATCACATTATTCGAGAAAACAGTATCATGGATCACTGTATAGATGCCACAGTTTTTTAATCCCTTTATTCAGATATTGTAATCATTGGACTGCAGGTGTTCCTCATAGTACACAATATCTGTTTGTCCTGATAAATACTGCACTCTCAATTGAGCCATCAGTTGCTTAAGTGGCAGTTCTTCAATTTTTTGTTGTGTAATGTAATTAAAGAAGCTTCTCCCAAAACTTCTTTAACATGTAATAAAAGCTACTTTAAACTAGAGATTATAACAAACTAAAACAGCTAACTAGGTAGGTGAACGCACAAAGCTCTGCAGATGTGTCATGGATAAGAAACACTTTTTGAACAAATGACCTGAATCAGTAGTATTTGCTCTTTCTCCATAGAAGCAACACACTTTTTTAGGAAACTTGGACACTAAAGATCACAGCTATCTGAAAGCAATATTAATATGTGTTTTAACAGTCTGAGAGCAAGTGTGAGAGTGAGGTAACTAATTATAAAACTTCAAATGTTGCTGTGAAATCAGTTTCTTTCTCACCAATACAGAAATCTTGGTAACAGCAAATATATAAAATATGTATTTCAGACATCTTTTCAAATTTGCTCATATGCACTGAAAAGTGGAACAAAAACATTTAAAAAAAAATCAAGACATTAATCAGCTTTGCACAAGCTTAAAATGAATCCTACATAGAAGATAAAGACACCACACAAAGAAATGTTTAAGAAAGTAAACAAAAGCTCTGCAAAACTAAAACAAAACCACACATTTAGAAATTAGGTATTACTCTACTTTAGTAATACTGAGAAATGTCTGTATGTTTTTGATGCATGAATAAGACTTTTCAAATATTAAGTAGTGGATAAATCTGAAGATTTTACCTCTGTAACAAAATCTAGTTTTAGCATCACTGAAGTGTTTTACAGGGATCAACGTGACTAGCTACCCAAACAGATTCACAATTCTCAAGAGGATTGACCATGCAATTTTGAATTAACAGCCACCTAAAATCTTTCAGAATTGTTATTGAAAAACAGAAATCCTTAAACCCAAAATCAGCTGCCTTTGACACATGCAATTACCAACATTGCCCTCATCCAACTCAAAGCTTCCTGGCCATTCCATCCCTCATGTGTAGAGGCTAGGACACCTAAGCAGAAAAGAATTAAGAAAAACACAAAGACAGAAGAATGTTATGACAACTTCTGAAAGCAAAGTGATGGGCCTGCCTGCCAAAACAAACAAAATGGGTAAATGAATGACTACTGCTGAGAAATGTCTGGATACCATAGAAGACAACACACACACAAAATAAAGAGAACATGTAACGTGACACACAACTGCTGGCTATCCCTACAGTAGAAAGCAGGCTGATATGACAATTTAGCACAAGGGTTTAACAAGGATTTTGCTGTTTCTTCTGGGAGGCTGGCACTGGATGCTTTCATTTTCACAGTGAGGTTTTCAAGATTAGTTTTGCAGACTGACATTCAGTTAAAGTCCTAACATTTTGATTGTGAATGGGACCTACAGCAATGAGGCTGAAAAAATGCTTGCAGATTGAGAAAGAATACTTTGTCTCAAAGCTACAGAAGATGAAGGAGGTAAACCCACAGACAGGCCTGATGTTTACTCCTGTCCTGAACACAACCCAGGAGAGCTCTTTCAGGCAAAAAAGAGCGAAATCTGTTGTTTCCTAATGTTGCCAGGATCTGTAATACAATCTCTGTCTCAGGTATGAAATTTCTCATCGTGATTACAACATGACTTGGAAGGATTCTTACCTGTTGGTGACAAGTCATCTCATGAGACAAGTAGGAGAAAAGTTTTCATAGCCATTCTTCTGATACAGAGCTTTACTCTGTTTTTTGGGTTTTATCTAAACTTTGGTAATATTTCTGCAGATAGCAGAGAAAGGTGTTACAGCTAATTAAGAAATAACCAACTGAGCATAACTGAAAGATGACCAGTAACTGCAGCAGAACTTTGGTTAATACACTTAGATTTACATGTTTATAGCTGTTAATTCGTTAACCAGAGGTAATGTTAAAAATCCCCCCTCTCTCAAAAGATAGCATCAATTCTATGTTATCAACAATATAAAGTATACATTCAGAAGCATTACTGCTGATTAACCTGGATCAGTACATTTCACCAATGAAATATCCTGTAGTTAGCCACTTCTTGTATTCTGTATTTCTGATAACAAGTCCAGAACTGCAAAAATTTGTTATACTTGTATGATTTAATACTGTTCTTCATCCACAGTTAAATTTTTTTTGGTTATAGCTAAAAGTATGATAACAATCACAGCTTCTTAAGGGCCTTTAAGTATTTCTACATATTTGAATTGTGTCATTTAAAAAAGTATTTTCTATACAAAAGTAAACTATCAGTCAGAATATGATATTTTGTGCTGCCTTTGTGTATACCCACGGCATATGCAACAATAAATACTTTAAAACAGTACTGAAAAGAATGACAACAAAATGTTAACATCAGAAAGCATTAACAAGTTCTCTGCCAACAGCATCTTACAATCACATGCAGACCACACAAAATAGGAAAGCCTGTCCTTCATTTGCAATAAAGGGTAATAGAAGCTAAGTTTTTCTTGTTCTCAAGCAACTCAGCTTGAAAAATCATTAACAGTGAATAAACAGAACATGGAAAAGACGGTAAATCCTAGATACTCACCATCTGAAGCACAAAACAGTAAAGCCATACAACAAACAAATGTAGGCATACTTGGTGAACGAGACATAGATAAGTTAATGCTACTGTGAAATCATTCTTTCATAAAGAGAATATTGATAGATTTTCTTGTTCCACTTCTTTTGCCAGGGCCACTACACACTTTAGACCACTTTAGCCTAAGGACTTCCAGAAATTGATTAACAGCTTCACAACCAAAAAAACCATCACATTGTCCAGATCAAAGCAAGAGGGAAAATTGCTGTTGTGGTAATTGTTAGCTGTTCATTTAAAAACAACTAAAAATCTAGAAAGAACTGAAATAACAAAATGTTTATTAAGTCCTACATTTCAGTCACAATCATCTACTATTTTGTTGAAAATGAGTAATCAGCTTATCATCATTACAATGATTTTTCCTTACATCCTCTGTTACTGCCAGACCTAAACTTCCTTATTCACCACCTCTCTTCACAGCTTAACACACATGTTGAATCATAAGGATGACTGTGGAGGGTATTGCAATGCTAGAACATAGGTCAGTATTTCACTTTAGGGGCTCTGGGGACAAAAAAAAGACGACAACAAAAAGCAGCTCTATTAATTCCTCTTAGCTCCATTTCCCACAATGTTCTTAGTCAACTACTGATGTGGTAGTGGCACTATCATCAATATAGCTTGGCTGCTATTCTTTGAAGGTATCTCCACTGCCCAATTAAACCCAAATTTTATAGAATCATAGAATGGTTTAGGTTGGAAAAGACCTTTAAGATCATCAAGTCCAACTGTAAACCTAACCCTGTTAAGTCCACCGCTAAACCATGTCCCTACATGCCTCATCCACATATCTTTCTTAGATTCTGTGTGTCATTTTATTTTATGATCTATGCTACTAGTTCAAAACCTATTTCTCCTTGAAGGAACCAAGTTCATTTATGTCTTGTGGACAGGTCCAAAATCTTTACCTGAAAAGTATGCATATAAAGTAGTCTAATAATTTTCAAAATAAAAAGGCTGAATATGAACGTACTGTACTCTGAGAACACTGATACCTTTTACTTCCCTTTAGCTAGTTCTTTTATTATTTTTTTAATGAATCTGTTTCTCCTTGAATTCAACTCATTTTTATCCTCGGTTTCATGTAATACACTAGCAGAGCTTTAATATAACTATTTTTTAAAGTATTTTCTTGGATTAAATGGATTTTTTCCATTTCTGTACATATAAATAATGAAGCTTTGAACTTTTATCTAACGTTCTCAATGACTCTCAGAATTTTTCACCGAAGAAACACAATTTGGACACTACTTTGCACTGCAATTTGTAATTTCTCTCACCCATCTCTACTTCTTATGCTTTGTTTTGCACCGTGGAGTGCTATCTGAGATTATGAACTGGATTCCTTTTTTGATTAAAGCAAACTCAGAGATGCACTCCAGGAATGCACCTAGTGCATTCTGACACAAATGAGTATTCAGTTCATAGGACTTGACTACAGCTAGTCCAAAGTAAAAAAAACAAAAAAAACCAAGCCCAAAAAAATGCAACACACACACCCTGAAACATGTTAATGTGAATGTCAGATGCTGAGAACTATTTCATACTACAGATCCATTCCTATTTGTTCACACTACTTGCTAATACAAACAATCAACCACAAAGTTGCAACTGTGAACATTCAAGAAGTGGCAAGTGGGTAAAAGCAAGGAGGGAAATGAACACACAGGTCAGACATACTAACCTTTTCAGACTCCACATTAAATATAAATATGAAACAAAAAAATCTTGTTTGTCACCGATCAGAAGAATTTTTACACAAACTAATCCAGGTATCCAAAATAGCAAAGTATTTTTGCAGAAAGATTTCTTAGAAAGTTGCCTAAGAAAACCAGCTTTTAATATGAAACATGCAGATGGATTTTTTTTTTTAATTTTTAAGAAAATCAGAGATATTTCATCCAATAGGTAAACAAACTGAAATCCGATTCAACACTCAGTACCTAACTTGAAACTGTGAAGTGTTAAGTACCATGAGAAACTTACTTTAGGTACCACTACAACAGTTCTGCTACCTATAAAACTTATTGCATGCACAGTAATTCAGTCTCCTCTTCAGAGGGAAAACTATTTGAATTCTGCTTGTACTACATTGGAAATTTCCTCTGTGGGTTGTTGCTACTGAAACAGGTGATCAACAAGCATACAAAACGTTTCTTCTCTCTTTCATCCTAGGGTTTTGACATTAAATATTTAAATTAATTCTAGAAATTGGTTTGGAAGTCTAAGCTGCATGAACCTAGAGCTTAGCACCATGACAGATGAGTCAAATAGCAATTAATCAAACAAGCTTGCATCCAAATTTACTGTCATTTTCAAAGGGGTGAGGAGTTCCTAGGTACTGAAGAGAAGATGAATGTTCAACTGGAAATTCATTAAAGTTTACAATTAAAGACACAAAGCTTGATCATGCCCTCAAATACTATGCAGACATGTATTTTCTGAATTCTGCACAACACACTGTTTGCAGAGGAACACCAGGTGATTTAACAATGCAAACAATGATGTGTCTCATCATTCAGCCAAAATCTCATGTCAGTAAAAAGAAGAAATGTAGTATCAATTAAAAATTTGCTTCAGAAGTTCAAAAAGACAAACCATAATCCCTCTCTTCAAGGAAACATTGCATTAACATTTACATATTTACTCATACTTAGCATTCATAGACTAAATACAAAAGTTCGGTATAAAAGCTCCTTAAGCAATTTCCTTCGGGTCCTCCTCTCTCTCCCACTAATGACCTACCAGCTGACCTGCACTCCCAGCTGTGAGAAGCATTAAATAAAATCTACTAGACCTCATGCAACCAAAGCCTCGCTGAAGTCAAACTAAGGAATAAGCTGCAAAATACTCACTTTCACTAGTGAAATTCTGACTCCAGTGAAATCAAAGGGAGTTTCATGCCCTACCAACAGATACCTGCCTACAGAAAAATCACAACCTCTGCTACATCAATGCAAGAGACCAACTGACACTACAGATGCAGATGTGTAATGTCCCCAAATCTTCTCCTACCAGCCTGTCTGAATGTCTCACCTCTCCTCAGCTTTCTTAATGCCTTGAGAACTGAGAGTTACAAACAGTGACCAAAGAAAACAGAACACCATGGCAAAAGATTAAACAGCTGTTATTCTTTTGGGGAACATCCTACACAAATCAGAAAACCCAATGTAAGACATCAAGAGGATTCTGTTTGGTCAGTTTCCTCTCTATTTTAGTGGACTAAAATTCCTACTTCAGAAGAAAGAAATACTTCATACATCTTCTGAACATAGCCAAATATTTAACTGAGTATTCCCCTGGAAAATATTCATGCTCTAGCTAGCACAAATATATCAGAGGTAGAGAGTCAGAGCATACCTAATCGTCTCAGAAAGTAAAGAATTATTATAATTTTTCAGGCTGGGTTTGTTTTTAGAAGAAGTAAGCAGCCAAGTAGGGAAGAACCTGCCCTTGTGTTAGATGCAAAAGATTCTTGATGCTCTTCAGCATCATTCCCAATAGTTTTACTCCATGCCTCCCAACTACAGCAGCCACTGGCTCTGTTTGGCGCTTTGAAAATTCTGTAACCGGTGAGATTCACTTGGTTTATTCTGAGAAGCAGTGAAGAAAACATGGATTTATCCATGTTCAGTATAACATGGACTTTCTAAAACATGGATTTAGTCAATTTTTCAAAGGATTATCTTTATTTAGGTACACAGGAAATGAAACGTGACATTATAAAGCACCATTCCAGTGTAACACAATCAAATATAAAACTAATATTGCTAATTACAACAATTGCTCTTATAACTTGGCTTTTTGTGATCTTTCTTCAGGATCCCTTTTACTCAGCATTACCTCCAAAGAAGAGACGTCTGTGAGGTTTACTTGAGGCCACTGGTGTGCATACCCATAAAACTGACAACCATTTCTTCAACTCCTGTTTCTATTGTCCCTGTACTCACAGTGCAACTTTTAATATTAAATATAAATTTTTTTTTAATCTATTCTATATTTTATTCCATATCCCTATTGCTTTCTCTCAGGACTTGGACTAAATCTGCAGGGCAAAACGGGCATCTTGCAGACAGCTCATCTCTCTCTGTTTCACCATCCTGCTGGCAAGTAATTTCCCCATGCCCCATCTGCTACCTGTCAGAGAAAAGCACTGCAAATAAGTGCAACAGGAACTTGCTGTTGCCTGCCCAAAGGAAACCAGCTATAAGAGTGAACAGCATGGTCCTTGGATCCTCAAATTACAATAAACATCCCCTTTACCTTCACTTCCCTCCTCAAATAAGCCCGTGACCAAAATCATCAGTATCCCACAGCAGCAGCCTGGTTCACAAACATCTGTGAATACAGCGTCCTACCTTTTCTTTTCCTGTTCCCAAGTATCAGTGGCTAAAGGGAAAAGGTAGGAGGAGAAGCATCCTGTCAGAGCAGCTAGGAGGACACTGTCAAATGTGCTCCTGCCAACCAAGAACTCGATCGGTATCCTTAACCAGGAAGTGTCAAAGGGTACCAAAACACAGAGTTTAAAACTGAACTGCTAATTCAAATTACTAAAAATAACATCCCAAACTGTGGTTTGGGTTGCAAAGAGATCACCTCTATCCTAAGATAAGGGAGTCATGAGGCATTGTAAGCAGTCACCTGAGTATTCCCCAATTAAGGGCCCAAGATCTGTAAGCAATTTTTTTCATTTACGTACACTTTTGCCATTTTTACACTTCATACAGCTCTTGGGTTTATTACTTCAATAAGACCTGTTCACTGATGTATGCTGAGAATGCCTTAACGCTCTGTGAATCACAGGTAACACAGAGCTCTACACCTTATTTGGTGTAAAAGGAGGGAAATTGCTTGAGCAGAATGTAAAAAAAAAAGTTAGCAAGAAGCTGGCTTGTCGTAAGTACAGACATTTATCAGTTATTAGTCATTAGTCGAAACTGATAAAGACGGGCAGTCAAGCATAGTGCTTCTCATCTTTGTTTTCAGTGATGATAAACTGCTGCCTGCTGCCAAACAGTGCCTCAAAATGGAGAAAGGTACTTAAACTTGCTTCAGATGAGCAACTGGGTGCATGCCAATTTTTTACATGAACAGTCATAAGCATGTTCCTGCACAGCAGGATGTGATCAAACTATTCAAAGCTGTAAAACCAGGTTTGCTTGCCAGTCATGTTATTGCTTCATGATCAGTGTATTACAGACACTTTGCCAGCCATGAAACCACTGTTTTTCCTTAACAACAAATTCTACACCTTTAATATTTAAAACTCTGTATAGAACTGACTGTTCCCAATTAAAAAAAACATTTACACAATGAAAGTTAGGACTGAAAAAATATCAAACACATGATCTCCTGAACTATAAGCCATCTCTTATTTAGCTTTAAAAAGCACTTCCTTCAAGCTGTACCAATTAAAAGGTCCCCTTTCTTCTCTAAACCATAAGAAAACTAATTGTAATGCCTTACTCAAGTTGTCAGCTTCAGCTGCCAACCCTGTAATCTTTTTAACATTCCTGTCCATAAGGTGTGATGTGGTTAATAAGTGGTTGCTAGTTTAAGACATTGCATTGTATTGCCTCCTGCTGGAAACCACTTCTTTAAAGTATTTTATGAAGATCACACAATGTGACTATGGCATATGTAATCTTTATTAGATGTCTGTCACTAATTGGATTACTCAAGCAAGAAAGACTTTTGAAGAAAGGCAGAACTGTAGTACAACCAACTGGACAAGTAAGTTTTTTCCTTGAATGGGTTAAGACAAAACTGAACATTACAGACAAGAAACGGATTTTTAATTTCTCATGACAGTCAGCATCTTTCTCCATTTTCCTTTCAGACGATCAGTCATAAAACAGACTCAAGCTCCCCAGTATAACACAATATCTGTTCACTAACAAACATATCTTAGCAAATACAACCAAACAGTTGAGTTTGTTTTTTTAAGGGGGTTGGTACAGGAGAAGATGGATGTCAATGTTTAGCCATGCTTTAGTTGTTTGTTTTTTATTCACTCGAAAATACATACTAAAAGCAGTATCAAATATTTGAGTTTATACCATTGTATTTGTTTTCACACATACAAAAAGTAGTTTGCATATTTGCTCAGCAATCTAGTGAATGATCTAAGATTACATACACACGCACAGCTCAATACAGTGATAGAAGTACCTCTGTCTGCTTCCTAGTAAGAAGTAACGTTCATGTTTGAAATCTCAAAAAAATATGCAGAGGTTCTAGGGCATCACAGCTCAAAAAAACATTTTCATGACCTTTCCAAGACATGGACAGTGCTCTTAATTTTCTGAAGAATAAAAAAAATATTCAAGTAAAATTCAAATAGAAGAATCACAACTAGCTAACTGTTGTCAAGTATGCTGCAATAGCAGTCCAGTTAAACGCAACTTAATAGTATAACTACCAGAAAAAGTATTGCAAAACTGCATTTCAAAGACTAGTTCAAAGTAATCTGTATTTACTTGGTCATAGGAAACGCACAGTTTCTAGAATGTCCATTCTCTAGGAATGTAACCTTTTCCTTACTTGAAATCAAAGCAATGTGTTTGAACTGTGAAGGCTTTTGTGTTATTGTTTCTTACTGAGAAAAATCAGAAGTCCTACAAGTAAAACCCCAAAAGCTAGATACTACTTATATTCACTGTGCTCAACTGTCCAATGCCAGGCTATTGCGAAGAAAACCATAAAGAAGGATAACAGATGCAGCTTCATTAAACACAGTCAGTCTAAACTCTTATTACATATAAGCAGTTCTCTGTCATACGGAACCAGTTATGATGGTCACTCAGATGACATTGTTGTCTCCAGCACCATACAACAGCAAGCAGGAACAGAGCAACACGGTGTTCACACAATGTGTCATGAAGCATTTAGCATCCATTGCCCAGTGACCTCTGAACTTTAAAAATGCCTTTTCCAGAGGATAGCCACAGCATGCTAATGGTTTACTCTATTTCTGCTTTGTCTTGGCCTGTTCTCATCAATCTGCCCCTCATATTTGATGTCACCTCCACCAAAAAGAAAAAGATTTTAACTTGCAGATGTTATGAATGCCTGAGGCGACCTCAGATCTAACTTCCAATAATTTGCATTTGTTATGCTAAGCATATACATCCCCTGAATTATATCTAGTCCCTTTGTGGTCTAATGTAGGAATCCCTCTCCTATTGTTCTTGCTGTTAGCACTGTAATAACTACCGCTATTGCAATGTTAACAAAAGACTACTAATAATTTGAGTACGGTATGAATTCCCAAGGAATCATCAAGTGAGAAACGGAGGTTGAAATTGTAGCTTCAATTCCGAGGACCGATTTTCTAGATTGAAGAGTTACAGCTGTAAAAGCATTGGATATGTGAAAACACAACACATGATGAATAGAGTTCTATTACTAATAATTAATTTAAATTAATTTAAAACAATGATATTACAAATTGCAAACAGTATCACAGTAGTACAGCTTAATACCAAATATTTAAAATTTCATTTGGCGGGGATTTATTTTTTTATTAATTTATTTTTTCAGCTGCCCTATCTACTTAACATTACCTGTGCTTTTTGCTGACAAGCCTAAAGATGGCTTTGCTAGTTGTGGCACTTGAGCTACTGTGTATAAAATAATTATCTTTATTAATTTCCAAGCTGATTACTTGGAAAAGATTACTTCTTAAACAGGCAGCCTAAAAATTAATTCAATTAAAATGTCTGTTAAAATGTCCTACAATGACATTCTTCTGATATTAATAAAAGTTTTATGGCCCAAGTATGCCTGAAAGGCCACTTCAACAAAGAAGCAAAAACTGAAAAAACCAAAAATAAAAATATCAAAAGATCTTTCTCTTTTGCTGAAAGCTTTTCTCTTATAAGCTGCTCACTTTTCAAATGCCCTGTGCAAAGAAGAAAGAACATAAACTTTTGGCAGGGCTACTGGATGTTTCCCAGTAGCTATGCTGCTCATCATTATTATAAAAGCAAAAGAAAGTAGACTGAAAAAGTAAAGTTCCAACATTAACAACTTCCAACATTAACATCCTTTGCAGTGCATACTGGATAGACACACAAAATATTTTAAGCACCAGGCAGATGGGGCTTTCAAGGTTAAATTATGAGAGAATGCAAAAATAATGATTGCAAAATAGTGAAAACTCCAGGGTGTGTAGAAGGGACTCTTTTACCAGGAGACCTCTCAATACAACATAAATTCAATCAACATTATCAATACCATTCAAGATCACAAAGCTGACTTTAAATCTAATAGAAATTAGTTAGATGTGTGCTAACTTCAGTAACTCACATTAAAAATGTAAATTTTCAATATTGGAAGAGTCAGATGAAATTTCTTGCCTGGGATGAATACATAAGGAGTTTCATCCAGTCTAAATCTTGTGTTTTCCCAGGAGATACATGCCCTGCTTGGACTGCTTCTCCCTACGGCCTGTTCCTATTGAGCTAAATCTAGGTTAAAATCCAGGAAAGAAAACTGTGGGGAAAATCAAAACAGAAAAACTCTTCCATGAGATGGGAAAAGTAAGGAGACTCTCTTCGTGGTGAAGAGAAGGAAGACAATATTGTTCTGTGAAAATAGGAAATTGCAGGGAACGAGTACCTGAGCAGAAAAAGGACCTCAGCTTCTTTCAAGTCACGCAGCAGAAGCATAAGACTTTGAGGGTCAAGGACCACATGCTGATTTTTATCTTCTGAATGTAAAGTAACAAAGGGAGGAATTGTATACATATATTGTATATTTATGTTACTTATAACCCTTTACAAATCCTTGAGTCCCAGTTAAGTCTCATCCAATGCATTATACCAACACAGCACACTGCAAAACTAAGCTCTTAATAGCTTTTCAGGTTGGTCAATACACTGAAAACTATGTTTTAAAAAAGGAGACAACTAGTGATCAGGTGCAAAAAATACAAAAATAACTTTTCTCATGAAACGCATTGATGCCATTTCAATGGGCACTGCTACTATGAAGAAACAGTTGGTCATTAATCAGCTATTTACTACAAGGGGTCTCTTTGAGATTTTCAACAGAGAAAAGTAAATGAAATAATTTTCTTCCCCAAAAGTAAAGAAAGAAAAAAAAAGAAAAAAAGAAATTTGATATTGAGTGATTACATACTTGTACAGACTTACTTGAGACAAAGCAGCATCCCGTTGTTCTATTACTGCATTCATTTCCTCAGCTATTATTTTCTTTTTATGTTCCTTGGTCCTGTGTATTCGATTCAGAATTATAGCTCCATTCTTCAGTATATCTATCCCTGTGTCTGCATTGTTTATTCTGTTCAGTAATTCCTGTAATGTCTACCAACAGCATTATATGTTAGTCAGACATGAAATTTTAATATATTTTATTTAATATAGGGTTTTAATTAATAGGCACATGTGAATTGTAAATTGACTGAGTGAAGTTATTGAATTTTCATATTGCAGCAAAGATGTACATTATTAGTGTGTCAATTCTTCTTTTTCCCACATCTTAGTTCTTGAAACCCACTCAATTGAACTTAAGCCTCTAAGATAGAAGACTGACATCAAGAAATCTCCTCAGAGAATGGCTTACCATGTCATTTTCTTCAGGGTTAATATTTTCTAGCCTAGAAAAAAGGGACACAGAAAGCCTGATCAGTAGCATTTCCTTAGTGCAGCAAAATGAGTTCGCTTTTTAAATCTTTAGAACCTCAAGTAATTTCATTCTACTAGTCTTTAGAGTCAACCATGACACTGAACATATTAAAGTGCCACCTGCTCGACTCCATCTTTCAATAATGCTCCACATCTTCAGCACTGACTTCAGACTGTTAAGTTATTAATGTTTACTGCTATATATGACTACAAGGATCAATTGTTCATATGTGCTTAGATGAAGAAAGTTCCCCAGCGATACAAAGGACTGATGCTCTTATTTTATTTATTTCTGGGCTTACAACTTTTACCTGATGTTGTATTTTTGTTGTTTTTACTGCACCCCAAATGAAACAGGACAGGACTTTTGTGGAGATTTTTTTTTCCATTTTAAAGTAATTCTTTTTCCACCTCTCTCTTCCAAAATGAGGAAAAAAAACCAGTTGAAGTTACCTTAAAAATATTTTGATTTTATATCTTGCATAAAATAGCAAGCTAATTCAATTCTCTGCATTTGATTTGATTCTGGAACAACCTCCCCTGCACTTTCCCCGCTTTTTATTTCAACAGAACATATATTGACCTGTCAAATATAAAGCTGATACGAGGAATTTAGTCATACAGCATTGAACACTGGCTGTGCACAAAAATCTAATAAATGGGATAGTATGCATTTTATTTTACTTAAGGTTAGTTATATGGACAACATATTATTTATAACACTTATGTGTATTTTAAAACAGAGAGACTTCTCTTCTGGAAAAATGAGCATATTAAACTTACCTTACCACTCCATTGCTACTTACTTAATGGTGACTTCTACTAAAAGTAGGTCTGTCACTAGCATATGATATTTTAAAAGACAGATATGGTACCATTAAACATCTGCTAAACAGCAACACACTCTTTTTCAACAGTGCTGTGACAGGTGCTGCTCTGAAGCCAAGATTTTAGCTAGCAAACATCATAGAGCGCTTGACAGCACACTAGCACATTTTACATTAAAGCATTAGTTTTACCAGATAACAGTACATAAGGCATAGTAAATCAACCAGTACAGAAATTAATTCTTTAAATAAAAAAGAAATAATTCAGAATGTACTACCAGTGTACAACAGCTGGTATATTTATATGGAATTCACAAGCAGTAACTACTCCAACATATACAGACAGCATCAGAACTAAACAAAACAAAGTAAAACCTAACCTTTGCTGGGTTTGACTTGTATTCACAAAGTAACACAAATCATAAAATAACAAACATGTTATAAGTCCAAATTCTCAGAACTGGCTCCTTGTAGAGTTCCTGCTTTAGGTTTTTACATTGCTCTAAGTGCCACTTTATGTGGGACTTAAAAATGGATCTCTGACTAGTTTGTATTCACAATGAAAGGAACGGTATTTGTCAAAGTAAATTGGCAGGACTGACCCGGCTCCTCCAGAGGACTTCTACCCTGCTAAAAGCGTGGGTCAACAAAATCACCCAGCCGACCAACAGGCTGGGTAAGCAAGACACCTTAGGGAGAAAGGGGGTGGGAAAAAGAACAGGAACTTCTACCATAAATGTAGCCATTCAGCAGACTACTGCCACAAGGGATCTGTCTGTAGGTGTACATACATCTCCTCAGGTGACAGTACTTTTTAAAAAGCAGCACCCAGAGCTGTGTATTTGCCCTGCTGCCTCTCCCTGTGCTATGCACAGGCAATAAGTGACCCTTACATCTTTCATAATTTTAAACAGCCGTAACCAAGGATTCCTCTTCCCCCCAGTTCTACATACATTCTGCTAACATAACCCCTAGGGCCAACAGGACTGAAAGAATTTTTGTTGTTACGGTTAAATAATGACAACAGAATTGCTCCAGCTGCTAATTTAAAGAAAGCATTAAAGCGTTTGATAAAGGTTGGCAGGCTGTTCAATATTGCCCTATTGTAAAGATCTCTCTGTTGTAAAGATTGGAATAAGTCCAAAGCAGATGGAAGGAGTGACCTGTGCTCTAAAACTTGATGAGTGTGGCACAAGTAGCCAATGTTCTTTAAAAAAACCCAAACCTCTATGTGCTCCACGTCTGAGACAGAGAACTTGACCTTTTGAACAACCAGCATCAGGAAGAAAATATTAAGGGTGGTAGTTGAAAAAGTTCCAAGATTCCAGAAGAAACCCCAAAATTAAATAAAACAAACCAAGTCCTGATGGCTCATCCCATCATCTCTGCTCCTTCCAAAGGATTAGTGGAGTGATGAGGTGAACTCCATCTATCTAAAATTTCCATTCAGCCACAGTAATAAACTACTTAGAATAAAGAGGCTGAGAAAAGTAATTTCCTCATGGGGTTGACTCTGCTTCTGAGAATGCAGCACCTCAGTTTGTCTTTTCCCAGTCACAGTCCTGGCTTGCTCCTCCCATTGCAAAATGCCAGACATCCAAGCAGATATAGAAATGCATGTATATCACCTCAGCTGAGATGTTACCACAGTTAGTAAAGGTGCCCAATGTTCTGAAAAGCCTGAGTGCTGGAGCCAGGCTGGTGTTTCAGTAGGAATCTTGGCTCCACTCAACCATTTTTTGTTTGCAATGTATATGGCTGCATGAATAAGCATCCTGTAAGCTTAGAATAAGTAGACCAGAAGAAAAGCAGCTGAGCCTGGTGGAGGCTATCCTGCCTTCTCAGTTCTCTAATGCCGAAAAATTTCAAAACCAGCAAAGAACTTTTTTCAAAAAAGAGAACACAAAACCCCCCAAACCAATAATCACAACAGGAAATGTTTCCCTGCACCATACCATTGCTCTTTTTGGAAGAAACATCACATTATCTGTCACACAGAGGACTGATATGGGTCAGGGAAGAGCTGTGGTCAGCTTGACCTTGGTCAGGTTGCGCAAATGGATGCAGTCACTGTGGGCTGAGGTAATACCAAATATAAATTGGTGGAACAGAGCAAGACATCTTTGAAGTTTCTTACATTGTCTGATACGGCTTAAGACATTTCCATCAAACTTGCAGTTTGGCTGAATGGGTAGCAAAGTAAGGAAACAGGCAGATATTAAGACATCTGATGCAGTGAACGTGATTACTTGAACATAAAGAATGAGTTTTTCTCCCTTTCAGGGACTTACATACATCAATTAACGTCCAGTAATTCATTACCGTTAAGTACTTACTGCATGGATGATTAACAAACTTTACAGTGGGAACAAATGCAGCTTTTAGGCTCTCTGCCTTTGTGGCTTTTGTCAATTAAGGTTTTTTCTTTTCCTGCTTTGATGACTGACACTAAAACTAGCAAAGAAAATAAAAGCATGTAACGTTTTTCAGAACCCTTCAGCAACATCTTTGTGCCCTGTGGGAGGCATAAGCCTGCTTGGGATCTATCTAAGGATTTTGTTCATGTCTAGGATGACCTCAGTGACAGGTCACACAGCACCCACAACGTGAAAGACTTGGGTATGACTCTTCCTAATGAGCTGCCATTGCCACAGTCAGTCTCTGTAATGCAGAACACGAGATCCTGGAAAATACTGGAACTATGATCTTACAGTACACATGCAGCCTAGCAAGGACAATTCTTTTGAATTAGATCGGTTTTGCCTCCAGTCTTGTGTCCTGGTGTTGGCTGTCACGACAGCAAATATCACACAAAGGCCTGACCTGCACCCTTGCAGAATATACAGGAAGCGATACGAGCTACAGACAATGGCTCACTTGTTTAGGCAAAGGGGAATGTATATCAAGTATTGAACCAACAGTAGCTGGTTAGCCCATCACAATTTTTACATGTGTTGGGCTGGCATTCTCCACAGGGAAATCTCCTATGCCAATTCTGAGACTGTGAATGGCATCAGGGTATCAGGCCTTTCTACAAAGCATCAGAAAGAGCACCCAAGTGGATGACAGCAACAACAATCACTATTCTCTAAATGATAGCAGTAAGGTATAATAGCTTGACTCCAAGCTATCAGCCAAGGGAGTTACTGACCCTCTCCTTGGAGCAAGTATCTTTTTTGTCATTACTAGTGTATCCAGTGCCTTCTGCAACGACATTCTTTTAGGGAAGCCAGTATGCATGTTCTCCAAGAAATGGAGTTTCTTCTCTCAGTCTTCTGCTTAGAACTGAGCTGGTCTTCCAGTACATGAGTGAAGCAGACAGAAGGGGTTGAAGGGAAAACAAGTGATGGTGTTCTGAGGGATTCATGTGTGTCAAGATCTGCCACACATGTGCCTATGGATTCCACTGCAGAAAAGGCAGCAATACGCCTCCCACACACTTAATAACCTCTGATTTCTTCCAGAAACCCAAAAGTCATTGATTAGGTCTGTTGACCAGAATAATTAATTTGCTGCAGGACTTGAGCGCTTTAACCCCAAAGATCTTGCGTCTATGCTAACAGCTTATACACAGTTTCATTTGATTTTTGGGGACATAGAAAACTTTCTTGCTTTTTTTCTCTTGGAACATACAAAATTAGAAGTGTGACAGAAGAAATTGGAAAGACTGGAGTAAGGCTCACAGTTATGACGCTTCTTATGGAATGTAAAGCACACTTGTAATTTCCTCAGAGATTGCTGCTCAAAGCAAGCTTTCAGATGCATGTACATCTATAATAGGCTCTGTAGAGACATTTACTCTAACAAACTGTGCACTAATTCTTGTGGGACTGGAATCTCCCAATCTTGCTGTTGAGTCATACTTACAGACTGTGACAAACACTAGCAACTTGTAAATTCCACAGAGTAATGGTGCACAAACTATGTGCAGATTATTGAAATTTATTTAGATAACATTCTCTGGCCTTACCTACAAAAATACCCAAAAGATGACAACTGGTTTTCTGCCATAAAGAGTGTTCTCACTAAAATCAATTAGTTAAAACATAATTGCCTGCCATTTAATTAACTAACAACTGCACCTATTCAGTTTCCTACCATGAAAAACTGTTTGCTTTGTACTTCTCTTGGCAGAAAAATAGGAGAAATTTCTCAGCCACTCCAGACTTTGTGGGACTACCCTTTGGGGGACTACCATAGATAGTAACCACCATGACCACAACTCGGATGGAGAAGGATATATAATCCTTAATCTTCCTCTCCTGACTTAACAGTTTTATTTAACATGAGATTGCTTACTTCTGTTGTGTTAACATGGCATACATAAAACTCTATGAAGTATTAATTATACCCTTATTGCCTTACAAACTGCTCCTACTCTAAAGATAAGAAAAAACCCATATATTTTTACTACATCACCCACATCATTAGTAGAAATCCTGCTGGAGAAAACGCCTAGTGGGCTTAAAGGCTTGATTGATTTCCTATACATTACAACTTCTGGCTGACATTCTGGTACTCCATGTCAAAAGATCCCTATAAAATGTCACATTCATCTTATTTATCCCTGAATAAATCAATACCAAAGCTTTTGATTATATTTTTAATTTTTGTGATCAACATTATTTACCTTGCTCTCAGTCTCCAGAGAAAAATACAGTCTTACAGGATGGCTAACAAATTAACTAGTAACACAGTAAGAGTAGCACTAGCCTGGTATTTCATCATAGAGAAGTTTGTGCTAAGTTTTCCTATATAACCACTGCCAAGCAGTTTATGATGGTCACAGACTGACACAACAACCTTTTTGCACGGGGCAGGAAATGTATACTTACTCTTTGAGAGACTCTTCTAAATGCCGGACTCGTAGAAATGCTTCATCTCTCTCTTCATTGGCTAACCTAAGCCTTGCCATGACAGCCTTGTCACGTTCCCGTTGAGCAGAATAAACTTCTTCCACCAGAGCTGCAAAAGTAACCAGTGTGTTTAACAAACAAGTTTGACAGGGAAAGACACTATTAGATGCACTTACATGGGCCTTTGCCAGCATCTCCTAAAATCAACATTTCTCCGCTGACCTCGGATTACTCTGGATAAGGTCTATATTACTCTTCAGAGACAACACTGAATTGCTGTTGATAGCTAAAATGAATACTTTAAGGAATGAAATAAAGCTATGTGTTTTCAAATTCACCCCTGTATAATCAAACAGGGCAAGGATGTGATTTGCTTTACATTCAGAATACTTGCTTAGTGGAAAAGTAATTCTTAAAGCTCAGAATCATATGAAACACTAGTAGGTTTCTTCTAGGAGATAGACTTAAAAGTAACGATCCATTAAAACTACTTCTACTGTCACACTGCTTTCTATCAGGGTGGCACACAGATATTAAATATTAAAAATTCTAATATTTTCATAGTCTGTCTCTGGTATGACAAGAGTAGCACAGCTGGCATTTTTCTTTCTCTGCCAAGCCTTTACTTTACTGTGTAATATACTGTTATATTATCTGTTATGGCATACGTGGACCTTGGAGCATTAGGTGCCAATAAACTAAGATTTACTGTCTATCCTTGGGAGCAAACTAACGCCTTCAAGTCATTCCTCATCCCCAGCTTACATTTTCTTCCTGCCTCTCCCCTATCACTATGTCTAACACCATCTCTGGCACATTGCCAGAATCCTTACTTCGACCCTGCCTCCACTAAAATCTTTATTCATATTTCCATCATTTCCTTCTGCAATACTGCAAATCTCTCCTCACAGTCATCATAAAACCCTGCAGACTAAATGTCTAGGGACTTTCAGGATGCCATAGTAAGACTGCTGTCACTCCAAGACTGATTGTCACAGGCACCTCCGAAAAACTCAACTGAGGTCTGCAGGTTCCAGAATTCTCCATGCTCCCTTTCTAGTCTGCCAAGCTGGTGTTTAGCCAGTCTCCTAACACCATACTACAGCCTCTTTCAAATTTTGGCATTTTTTTCCTCAAGAACATTCTGTATTAAGTCATTGCTGCTGGGCTTCCTTACCCCCTTCAGAACTCTGCTCCTCTCTGAACCACTGCTCAAGGTATTAAGTTAAGATCTCAAAGAAAGGCTTCCTCTTCACTTTAAGCTAAAGCTTTTATCCCCTCCACTCTTGCCTCAATTGACACGAACTTTGTTGCCTTTATAGGTTAGTTTACTCTTACTTCACCTTTGCACATTATTGTACAAAATCTTCACAGTGCGACATAACATAAAACACTTTATGGTTCTTCACAGAATGGAACAATAGGAACATAGTAGTACATTTAGGTAGCAGTTATATTGCTGGCACAAAATACACATTATCAATACTGAAAAAATCCCCCAAACACGCCAACCAACTGAAATACAAAAAGTGGTAAGTTTCAGTACAGTTCACAAGCAGCTCGGATAACCAGGGATGTAAGATGAGTAAGAAGATGAACAGAAAAAGAATGCAGAGAGATGAATTAGGAAAGTGTTCAAGGTAGGAAAGCAATCCTCTTGTCCTCAAGCTGGGGAGAAGAGTGTTACTGAGGAGTAAGGACGCATTTTTTGCAGGTCTAGCAAAAGGTTGCAGGATAACAGCAGACTGGACAAAAGACGACAGGGAAAGTCTAAATGTCACTTCTGGGAACGCAGTCCCCCCTCTCACAAAAATCTGCAGAGAAGCTGGAAGCCTATTCATCAGGCCAGAGATGTAACAAGTTGCGTCCCAACAAAAAAAACACAGAAGAAATTCAGCATCAGAAGCACAAATCTTGAATTGTACAGAAAATTTAACAAACACTGATTTAATTCTTTTCTATTTGAGTATTTACTTGTTCCACAAGGACAGTGTCTCTTTCCTTGAAGATCTATTTGCCCTGTTTGGAACAAGAAAGCCTTGCTTGATGTGATGTGGACTGGGAAAACGAAGAGATAAGTAAAGCAGCTGTAAAACTGCATGCACACAGCACTTGCACAGGGTGAGTCTGGTATCTGCAAAGGTAGATGCCTCAGCAAGAACAAGAACAAATTGTATGGGGGGATTGTGCATTTCAGCTCACCAGACTGCCACTTAGGTTGCTGAGGTCTGTGATGGCAGGGAAACTAGTCCCTCAGCATTGACTGCCTGGGTAAACTACAACACAACTTCTATGTCCCGGCTGGATCTGGAATACACAAGCAGTTCAATTATCTATGGTAATTATTACCTATCTGTACCTTAATATATTTGTTTACTATAGTTTTTCCAGTAAATTATGCCAGCTTATCTAGCATCATGCCAGAGACACTGCACAGAAAACCCCTTCCATAAAGCTGCAAGTAGAAACATTACGCAATTTTCATAATGAAAACAATTGCTGGAATGAATAGAAAGCTATCTAAAATCTGAAGATTTGGCACTTGTTACTGTTCTGTGGTTAATTAGTTTCCAGATTAGTTAACTACTTTGAGTGCATCCCTTCTTCTGTCAGGCCCTATAATGTCCTGACCTCAGCACGGAAAACCACAATTTGCTGACTCCTACAATGGATCTTGAGCATACAACTACACTTAGAGGGGCTGTGTTTTAGTATATCTAATACCCTCTCTGAGGAACTATAACCAGTGGTAATAATGACTATACAGGCTTTTTAAAACCAGATTATTGCTTATTTGTCCTTAAACCAAAGTAATGTATATATAACAGTATGAAAACATTCAGAAAAAGAGATTTTTTTAAGTTACTTAAGCATCCTGCTTATCTCAAATCTTACCATCCCCGATAGCAGCCCAGAGGCTAATTGCCTTCAACAGTGAACCCTTCCCCCACCCAAAGGTCCATTGCAAAACACTGTCTTTTAACTATTAGCTATGGAAAAGTGACTTAAATTGAGCAACTCTTTCTTGTTATTTTCTTAGCCTTCCGCTAAATTAAGCCATTGGAGTAAATATCCCAATAAGCAAATCATCCACCAATTACATTAAAAAACAATTTTAGTAGTTGCATATTAATTACAAGTGTTTGGCTTTTGCTTCTCTTTCTTAAAAGTAATATTGCAAGTTATTTTTTTCATATTAAAACAGATTAGGGAGGGTAAAAAAAAAATACAATCTCAGTTTAAAAAAAAGAAAAAAAAAAAGACACTTATCTACATGGCATTTCAATACCATGTAGTAATACTGACACTGACTACAAGAAATTACTAATTTAAAAAATACTTGAACAGTCTACAGAATGATAACTCACCTGATTCCTTTACCAGACAAAGCTTCTGCTGAATTTAAGTTAGAAATTTCTGTTATCCAATGCCTAGACATTTCTGACTCTATTTAATATTTTACAAATTCCTTTTTTTAATACTATATGGAATATTATAACAGTTACACAATTGCAGGTATTCTGAAGTATGATGTTGCTAACAATAACGTTCATCATTCAGACTGAGCTATGGATGAGTCACAAGTAAAAGTTCAGGACCACAAGGGTCACAAGATTCTTAAAATAAGCCACAGAAATACATACACCTTTGGGCTGCAATTCAGCAGCAAACCAAAACATTTTGTGTCCAGATTATGAAAGTATGTGAAGTATAAGCTCTCCAATGAAAAAGTCTATGAGAGAGAGTGATATAAAAATCCTCCATATTAGAAAGAGTAAAGAATATCCAGATTATCATCCCTATGCTTCTTAAAAATGCCAGGAGAAAATTAATTGAGTGTAACAAGTCAGGCTCCCAAGCCCCATTCAAGATACGGCATATCCAGCAAAATACTACCCCCATAATGGCACACTGACTTGATGCCTGATCCAATGAAAAAAGTGATCCAGCTACTTAGTCACCAACTGCTCTGGTCGACACCATGACGTTTTTCTTGGAGACCTTCCAACGGTGCACCAACCAAACCTATCCTGTTTATCTTGAGGCCTGACCAACAAGAAACACAAATTCTTACAGAACTCATGTTTCAAACAAGAAAATGACAAACAAAAATGAAATATGAACAGTCAACTATTAAGCTAAAATGAATTGTGTCATTTACTAATTCATATACATATAATGACATTCAAGAGTTAAAATATTTAAATCCCATAGTGATAAATTAAGAAAAAAGGATTCTTTTCCAATGCTTGCAAACATTATAATATACACAAATATGACACTACTATTTAGTTGCATAAACTTGATTTGCTTTGGAATAATTTAATAACATCTTTCTCCTTGTAACCAAAACCCCTGCATACCCTAAAAGAGCTCTTTATTTTAAAAGAATCATTATGCTAAACTCATCAATTCTAAAACATTTTTAGTTTTTAGTAAAGAAAACAATTGTAAACAGAGAGCTTTTGTAAGGTAGATAGCTATTACAAAGTTCACTTACAAAATCAATATAGCATTTTAGCTGGAATTTGCTCATTAAACACCCACAGCTCTAATGCAAATTATGATGGAATGAATAAAGCAAATACATATGCTTCTTTCTTTTTATTAAATGTAAAATCTACTGTTAATTGCATCTGGTATGTCATATAAACTTTTCTGCTTAACTATTAAATGGAAGCTTTTACAAAAGTCATTAGAGATTCTCTTTCTTTGACTTGTATAAATTTCAATATTTGTTCAGTAAAGGTTCACAGCAGTTAAATTACATTAACAAATATTATTAGCTACTATGTAAGCCAACTAAGTAAAATACTTATATTGCAGGTAAAACAAATCAATGGGTGTTTACAATAATATTTGGATATGTCCATTTTTAAACAAGCTTATCAAATATCATGTAATTCTTAGTCAAATGAGAGAGACTCAAAGTAGATTTTTTCTTCCCAAATACTCAAATTTGTTTAGTAAGCTAATTGTTTTCTAATATGGGCAAAAGTAAATATGAAGAAGATGAACCATACCAAGTATGAGTTTACTGAGTCAAAGCAGTGTACATATTTTCTTAGCTGAACCTGATTCTTTTGGTATACCTACCTTCTACACTTTTTAAACTACCTTTAAAATACAGCAGTAGTGAGAAGGTGTGTTGGAAATCATTCTAGTTTAAACAGTGGTTCATGATTTTCCAAACAACAGAACTTTGGGGGAAGGGAGGGAAGCACAGTTCCCAGGAAAAAAGTCTGTTTGCTGATTTCCTAGAGGTCATCTGTATAAATAAAAAAGCCGAATAGGAGAGGCAAGAAAGAAGAAATTGTTAGGACTTAAAACACCTGTGGCAGCAGAAATCAGTTCATGATACTCATTAAAAAAAATGTAAAATCCAGAATACAGGCCAGACCTTATAAGAAAAAGATGAACTCACTACTCACAACGCTATCTCAGAAGACACAGTAAATATTGTAACTGTAACAACTGGCTTTCAAGAAAGTCAGTTTTACAGAAATAGTAACAATATTTTGGACTTTACAAGGTGTTTGACATTAACAGATGTGATGAAATGCTGCTTTTGTCTTTGGACTACATGAAAAAAAAGTGATCCAAGAAACAGTACAATTAGAATTTTGCTAATTGTTTTTGTAACAAGCCCTAGTTACAGGTATCAGTTACTTCCAAGAAAAAGACACGGTGAGAAAGTTTTTCTGTTAGTAACAATGCATTGTTGCAGAAGGTCAGGGTTTTGCAGTTTAAGATTTAGTATTCAAGATCAGTGGTTGCTGAACAGTAAGTGACTTGGGATCTTCTTTAGCATTGATTCTGGTGCCTTCAAAGTAATTCTACTAGTTACTCTCACCATCACAGCAACAAGAAATACAAATAAGATCATGTTTTTACAAAAAAGGCTCTGAGCATCTTAAATATTCAAGAATTGACTGAAATAATAGTAACTAATGACTCAAAAAAAATTTTGATGCATGATTTGACTTCTGTTTCATAGAGTTATACAGCTCTAACATAGGAGTGAACGTTGAACTCAAGAAAAAAATGAAGCAAAGACTATTTTCTGTTTTCTGCCTTTTGGAGATGTATATTCTTCTGAAGGAAAAGCAGAAACATGAAAGAACTTGCTTGGCCAAGTCATACTTAGAATTCAAGATTCCTGTAATGAGCTGCTTGTTTACCCTGCTCAGTTGTTTCCATGAAAAAAATGTCAGCTGAAATTTATCCTACAGAGAGGTTTAACCAAAGCTTTTTAGGAATTTTTGTTGTGTTTTCACTTTGGATTTCTGAGTAGCAGCTACATGAATGTGAGGAATTAGGGAAGTATACTGGGAAAAGATGTGCAATAACTACCTGCCTTTTCATTTTCATCAGTCCTCCCATTCCTGTCCACCATTGCTGGGTCTCTGTCTGTCTGATCACAGGAGGACTTGGAAACTATCTTTGCCACTTCCTGATGGGCCACTATTATTAAATTTTATTTAACCATATGGATATATGCTTGCTCTCCTTACAGAAATACAAACATGTATGTATTCGTTATCCAGTCATTTTAGAAATCAAAATCCTCTGAGACTTCTTTCTACTAGATTTAATGACTGTGTTCAGAATTCTTAATAAGAAGTCAATCTTATCATAGCCAAATAAACAAAAAAAACAGATTTACTGCATTGCTATGAAAGCCTTTAAAATGTGTCATTAATTGGTCTCTGCACATACATGTTACAAAATGCAGATAATCCCTAGAAATGTTCAAAGCCTAAGGCCCTTACACAGTTCTCATTCAGGTTAATGGCAAACTACCATGAGCTCCAGGGCTGACTGTTGACTTAAAAATAGTGCTGAAATGTTCTATTACGAAATAGACAACTTAAGTTCCTAGCTCTGTTTTTGAAATTCCAATTCATTTACTTTCAGTTATGACCTATAACTAAAAAATAAAAGCAAAATAGTGATAAGAAGATCATAGAAAAACTACTTAAGAGTTTTCACCAGTCTATACCAGGAATTATAGACTACAAGTCATTTACACCTAAATGTGACTTTATAGATAAAGCAATCTGAATAAACACTGATAGAACACTGTGACTTCTTTATTGCTTTGTGTTTGTTGTATGTATTTAGTGCATACCATTCATCTGCTCCTACATTTCCAATGCTATAAACAGAGTGTTCTCAATAAAAGGCTAAAGTTGCTTACTGGCAGCTCTGCATAGGGTTTTCTTTGTGTACTCAGATCCCAATTCAATTAAAAAAAAAATAAAGTGGGAAAGAATAGGAGAGAGTATTACACACAGACCCCAAGGCAGTTTTTGTGAAAGCCAATCCCTGTACAATACTTAAGCCTCTGCTTCTAATACGCCAAACACAGCCGACTTCAAAATTCAAACCATAATGCGGTTAAACTTTTTCAGTGAATAATTACTGATGCCTGAATGTTTACTTTAGGGGGGAAAATATAAATGTTGCATTAAAATTTGCAAGTTATAATTTGACAGATTAAAGAAAAGTTTTTGTAATATGCCAAGGAGATTATTTGCAGACCTTTCTATTCCTGAATAAACCCCAATTCTTTATGTTCATCTAGCACTGTAGTGGGGAAGACAGAAGGGCCAGACTAATCATAAAAATACGCAGAAGATACTGGCTTGTTTTTTACATACAAGCTCCACCCATAAATAGGTTAGTAATTTACATTTTAACCTATGCCAGCTCATCATATATTGTACTTCAAAGAGCCGCATGCAACTTTTTGATAATCAACAATTCTGACAATCTGAAGGTAAAATTACATTGCTTCAAATTAAGCTGTTAAAAATTAAGCCAAGATGTTCTCAGTCACAACACCCCCATCTTGGGTTTGGTTTTTTTTTCTGTCCTTTAGATTGATTGTCTACCTTCCCATACAGAGGATTCAAATCCTACAGCTATTTTCAAAATTTTGTTATTTACCAGGAAATATTTTGAAAAAATATTCGGGATATAGTTTTGCATAATGAAGCATTAATGGGACAAAACTATATAGACTATATATACCAATGAATCATGCACAGAAAACTGAGTTACAGAAGCATATGCATTACCTACTTAAACTGTAAAATATAATTCATATTTAGGTTTATAAACACAAGGGTTGGGAACTATTGAGTTCTTTTGGCTAACGCCCAATATTGGCCTTATTTCAGTTTAATTGGAAGAGGATCTTGAATTCATCTTCTCCATGAGATATCAGGAACCTGGATTTCTGTTTGTACCAAAGGTTAATAAGAAATGTGTCTGCAAAAGTCAAACAGCATTAAATACCAAAACCTGATTATTATTCTGCAGGAGTTGTTCTGTCATTCATAATCTCTCCATGCTCCAACCTTCCACAGCTAATCTTTAATGGATGAAATGCAAGAAAGAAAAATAACATCTAAAAAGGGACTCTAAAGTGAGCTCTGAAGAAATGGAAAATACTTTTCTTCTGTGCTGGAAGTTATTGCCACCCAAAGTTTATTACTGGCAGGATTACTTATTTCCTCTTACTTTATGGGATATTAAATCAAACTAACTCTAAGCTAATAGCCACTTGGATATTTGTTTTCATTTTTGCTATTAAAACTATTGCATATACATTCAGTAATTATTTTTCAAGTTAATTTAGGAAACTTCAAATAATGTTCATGAACATTTCCATACCATATTCAAGAACTCCAAAATGCCACAAATGTTAATTCTCGAACATTTTTGTAAAAACAGACCTGAAAAAAGGGACTTCATTGTAGGTATATTGCCATAGTTTCAAAGAGACTGAAAGCTGTATAACATATACAACAGTATTAGAATTACTGCTTTCCCTTTTTTCCACACTATTTTTCCTATCATTACCCTGGTCTTTCAGAGAGCATCTGCAGAATGCTAATACAGTTTTTAGGCATTAAAGGTCATGTGCAACACCTAACAGACCTAGCAGGGCTGGACTCAATCCACTTTTTCCTGCTAAGTTGACTCTGATTTAAAAAAGTATTAAATTTTGGAAACATTGCTATTAGATATTGGCAAAAAACCTCCACAGAATAGCTCTTGCTACAGAAAGATTTAAGAGGAAATATTTTTTTATTATATTTTCCTTCAGAATTATCTTAGTCCCAATATATAGCACTGTGATAGCAACAAAAATATTCCAAGAGCTGAGGCTCTGATGCTAACTATGGTATACCTTGTTGCAGTAAAGGCGTGAGAAGACCAGGGCTTTGATATTTTTTCCAGTCTAGAGAGGCTGCCACTATGCTCTACAATTCTCACTTACACTCAACCAGCTCTTTCCTCTAAAAGTTTCTTATACCCCCTGTATAATTCTTCTGTTAGGCAAAAATGAAGTCACTTATTATGTCCATCCAATGTGAGATTTGTTCTCTCTGATAGTTCTTTTGAAGACTTACTCCATTGCAACACCTCCATCCTTACCTTCAGTCTGTCCTCAGAAGATGAATGCTCCTTCTCCCTTTCCCCTCCCACAGGGTGCACCCATTCCCTTTTCTGTTCAACATAGGAAAGTTCTGCAGTCCCACATTTCAGGGTTTGTCTGTTCTTCATGCCCAGTTCACATGTGGTGTTCCCTTTTTTCCTTACATTATCCTAGTCACAGTTCTTTTATGATGTGCTCTTCCCTTAATTTTCCTGATGTTGCCTCCACTTCTGTTGTTCTTCTCTTCATGATGGAGAGTGAAACTAACAGTACCTTCTGACATTGGCTTCTAATGAGAGGAAATCCAACAGAAGAATAATGAAGAAACAGCAGGAATCTGTGGCAACTATGACCACCAGAAACAATAGTCTCTAATGCTTAAAAGCCTGCCACCAAAATTGTGAATTCCGTAATTTTCCTTAGCCATAGCTACCTGACACAGAGATAGGGACCCAAGGAAGTTCTAAAATCCACTTTCCAGGCTAGTAAAATTTGAAAAGAAACACCTTCTGAAAATAGGTTATTTACTGCACACAATATTAAACATTTTCTTCCATCATGTATATCTTCTGCCTTAACTCTACTTTTTCTTAGTCTCTCATGAAGCATTTCACAAATTTACACTTTTCCTCTTCACTTCTTCCTCTGAACAAAGTAAAAATCATAAAGTGAGAGGCTGTGGGTTATTTGTTTCTGAAGACTGTTGTAGCTTCATTCTAAAATGGCCTTTGTCTTCAGCTTTTCCGTTCTTTCCACGGGACTGTGGGTAAAACCCATCAATTAGAGGCTTACATTTAAAACAGAATTGTAATATTCCTCAATGTAGATAACATTTTTATGGTGTACCTTTCCAATGTTTTTTACAATATAATTTTGTGGAGTCATTTTCTTATCATAAAGTCAGTACTAAGTAATAATAAAAATTCAAACACCCATATTTACAAGCTTCACTCTAGCATGTGTTATACACTGCAATAATTAAACATTAACTACCAACATCAAATCACAGCAGTGTGTGTTCTCCTTTCCTCAAAGGACTTAACACAAGGGGAAAGTTTTTCCTTAAGCACACTGAGTCTTCTTTATTAGGTTCTGCTTATCCACTGGAACTCTCTCCAAGGCTTTTAAGAGAGAGACACACATAGACCTCCGCAAATTCAGATTGGTTCACATCATTCCAGATTTCAAAACATTTATCCAAACTTGGTAACATTCTTAAAATTGTAAGACAGGAAGCAAAGAAAACCATGAAATAGTAACGATGCTTCCTTTTTGCAAACAGCTTAAGTAGTAAGGAGCCTCCTGTCCTCTCTCTCAGCATTTAAAGGATTTTATACTTCCTGAACTTGTAAAAGGAGAAAAAAGGGTATTTTTTTAAAACATCATCCTCAATACACATTGTAGCTCTCATTAAAATTTGGCTTATTCTTCCTTTTAAAATGGAATAACTATGTTAATTATTATATCCATATCCTGTTTTGAAGAGAATATTATGCCGAGGACATAACTAGAAAGTTTAAACAGTAATGTAGGAAAAAACAATTTACTAACAAATATTTCAACTGTATCCATAAAAATGAAACTAAACATGTTTTTGACACATCTTTTGACACACATTTCTTTCTAGGTTTTAATGAGCAATGAACACCTGTATCAAAGAGAATATTTCTCTATTATAGGTACAGAGGGAAAACACTGTGCAAATATCCAGGAACAAACACAAAACTCAGGATTGAACCCAAACAATTTGCATTAGCTTTCGGCTGCTGGATATAACTATGACATGCAGTGTGGATTTTTTTCTTCTGAAAATAAAGCAAGCAGTTTCTGTAAAATGAAGTAAGAATAAAATTATGCCTGTATTTCAATTTGTTTCCTAATATGTAGATTAGATTTGCCTTTCCCTTCCTCCACCACAGAAAATGTAGGAACTCACTCTTCCATCTGTAATATACACAGAATATTGTATTCTCAGGAGTTTGACATTAAGTGGGAAGTCAGCCATCTGTTTTTTCAGCTGGAGAGTTTATTTTCTGCTCCATCTTCCTGAAGACAGTTACTCCTCCCTTCAATACCAAAATTTTGGGGACAGGTATTAGTACTATTAATACTGTATGAAGTGTGCGTGGTCTATGAGGACACAATTTTACCCACCTTACACTTTATTTATGAACAATTGATACAAGGACTTTATAAAAGCACTCCCATTAATTTCTTTGAAACACTTGGCATATTTTGGAATGAAACACCTCAGAGTATTTTTCATCCACTGGGTACACTGTACATGCAGTCACTTTTCAATAATACTCAGCTTCATTACTTTAGAAATTTCTGAAATCATAGAGTACAAATTGTCTCCATTCTTGTATGTCTACCCAAAGAACAATTAACAACAAATATAAGCATGCATTCACTTTCAACTACAAACTTTAAAACCTTGCATTTTGGGAATTTGTATAAACTTCATTCACTGGAGACATACCATCATCAGATAAAATTTCACTAACTACCAAAAGAACAGATTTTTCAAGAAAAGTGCAGGTCTCTAGCTGAGGTGAACATGCGACTATCTACACACACAGGGAGGGGGTAGTATTGCTCTGAACAAGCTAAAACAATAAGTGGTATTTGAACTGCTGGTTGAAAGGTAGAGGCACTGGTAATCATTATTTCCCCTTGTTTGTTCAGGACCTTCCAACAAAACAAACAACCTTTTTGTGATTGGATTGACATGGTGTTAACAATGCATTTAATGCCCAAATCAGTATGAATACAGGTAAAGCTCCTGCTAATACCAGTACCAGGATGTTAAAGCCACCTATTTTCTAAGCAACTCTAAACAGCCACACATAAAAAAAAAAAGTCAAGTCTTCCCTCCTTTAGCAAATAAAGCTAACATTCACTAGGCCACGTCATATAGCAACCGCGGGTACTGCGTGAGCCATACAGCCATTTGTTAAATGCTTGCCTACTGTACCTGCAATCTTTTCTGCAATCTTAGCTTCTGTAGCTCTCTCTTGCAGTTCTAAGTCCAGTTTTATTGTCTTCAGCTCCTTGTCCTTTTCAGACAGCTTATCTTGAAGCTGAATTGAACAAATGGACAGTAAGATTCTTATCTAGCTGAAACAGTTAACCAGCTCTTTTAACCATAACAAAATTTTAAATAATAGTTTCTTACCCCCAAAATACAAACACTAAGCAATACAACAGAAATTCAATTAATTATATTTATTTATTTAAAGGACAAATATTAAAAATATCTTTTTAATCATTTGCTCTATCTTGCTCTGTGAGACAAGCAGCAATGTGTGTGCCATTACTTTCACTTGGGATTCTCTTCTTCAGGTATCACTAGCTGTGGTCCTTCTTCCTGAGGAAGTTCAGAATTACAGGGAATTATAATGCTTGTGGTGTCTGCATGAATAGCCTATTTCCTACCAAGAGTACTGACATCACAGTCTGAAGAGACTGTGGTGTAAATGCATAATTTTTCATGTGCATCGCCAGACAGAAAACTGATATTCTTTCACATGTTGAGGCCTTTCTTTTAACTGGGAATTCACTAAATCTGCTCTTGGACAGATATTTGAGCTTGCCATTGAATATTCAATGACACTTCATGAAAAGACCATAGACTTTTCTGTTGTTTAGGCACATGCAACCGCTACTAATGCCAGAAGCAATGCAGTGTGCAAGTAGGATGGAATTTTCTTCCCCTCAACAAAGAGAAGGTATCAGGGCACATTCATTATCTGGACCACATGTACAGAAGCATGAGCTCCAGATTCTATTAATGAAATCCTGGTCCTGGTTTTGGTCCTCTTTGGTTTTCATCCACGATGCAAGGATCTATGTCACTGATTAAAAAGGTCAAAGGGTAGGATGAAAGATTTTTTTAATTCCAGAGAAGCAGTTGTTAAGCAGATACTAAGAATCCAAAATGACAAGAAAGCTATTGATTGGTGCACTAAAATAAATAACAAAACTAAATTAGGAACAGTTAAAATGTATGTTTTGTAAGACAACCATAAAAGAGCAAATACTGTGATCTGAATATCTCAATTGTACCTTTTTATTTTTGGCCCTCAGAGTGTCCAATTCTTTTAAAAGGAATGCAGTTTCTGTTTTTCCACCTAAATCTGCAGCACCCTTCCATGGGGATATAAATTCAGGGAGCATCCTGTTAGCCTGTCTTTCTATGGTGCTGTGTTTAGGAGGTTAAAAAAAAAAAAAAAGAAAGAAAAATAATGCAAAATCAGTTTCTCCTCCCCCTGAAACAAAATACATAGAAATAAATTATCAAAAATTTATTAACCATTGCAAATGTATTAAATAGCCAGTAAAAGGGATGTCCTTGTACCACTTCTTAAATCTGTAATTCTGAAAAAAAAATCCATAAATCTAGAATAGTAAATAAATCTACTACAGTGTTAAGGCATAAAACAGTTTAATATAAATTGACTATGAAGCCTATAAACAGAAAATGCTTAAGGGAAGCAAATATTGAAAGCCTGTGTTTAACATGGAGTGACAAAGTAATGAAACATTTGGAGATCAAATTGATGCTCAGATTAAAAGAAACCAAATTCTTCAGTAGGATGGACAATTCCACATGAAGTGAAACGAAAATATCCAGAAGACAAGATCTAGGAGTTCATCTTGCAGAAAACTGTAAAATGATGGTGTTATTCTAAATATTGTAACTGACAATAGGATTTCCACACTGTATAGCACACACAGAGTTTTAAGATAACTTATTTAGCCATAGACAGAAAAAAGTAAGATAAGATTCAATGGCCACAAAGCTTCTGTCTCAAGGTAAGACTTTTAAAAAACTCCTTGGCTATCCATTGATACTCATATATAACTCAGATCTCACTTGTAAGATGGCAGCAAAATCAGTAGATGAAAGGATTAGAAGGGGTATTAGCAAATATTTTTAACATTTGCTTCCCTTAAGCATTTTCTGTTTATAGGGCTTCATAGCCAATGAGTCATATGAAGTAGCCACAGAAAAGCTCTACTTTCTGAGCTCCTATTTCTGCTGTGTACATTACTTTCATTATGTGTAATTCACATCCTAGAAAGAAAAGGAAAGCTATCTGTTGCTCCAAAGAGTCATTCTCTTAGGTAGACAGCTGTTTGTACTCAGCTACCCCTTTCTTCATGTGTTTCCATTGGATTTATTTTCTCTATGGTTCTTTAAGAAAGAAGTTAAGATCTGTACTCTGCAGGCAAACTATGGTGCAAACCAAAGCACATCAAATGTAGACAGCAGGGAGATTCACATCAAAAAAGTACTTACTTAGTGTAATATAGTGTATACATGGGGTATAAGAGTGCTTAAACTGCTTGTCTTCACTTTCAAGATCCTTCAAAGTCTATTTAATCTTTGCTCTGTCTGGCAAATTTCATAGAATCATTTAGGTTGGAAAAGACCTTTAAGATCAAGACCAACCATCAGCCCAACACCACCATGCCCACTAAACCATGTCCCACAATGCCACGTCCACACGTTCCTTGAACACCTCCAGTGATGGTGACTCAACCAGTTCCCTGGACAGCCTGTTCCAATGCTTCACCACTCTCTCAGTAAAGAAATTTTTCCTAATATCCAGCCTGAACCTCCCCTGGCGCAACTTGAGACCATTTCCTCTTGTCCTGTCACTTGTCACTTGGGAGAAGAGACCAACACCCACCTCGCTACAACCTCCTTTCAGGTAGTTGTAGAGAGCGATAAGGTCTCCCCTCAGCCTCCTCTTCTCCAGGCTAAACAACCCCAGCTCTCTCAACTGCTCCTCATAAGACTTGTGCTCCAGACACCTCACCAGATTCGTTGCCCTTCTTTGGACACGCTCCAGCAACTCAACGTCTTTCCTGTAGTGAGGGGCCCAAAACTGAACACAGCATTCGAGGTGCAGCCTCACCAGTGCTGAGTACAGGGGGACAATCACTTCCCCACTCCTGCTGCCCACACTGTTTCTGATACAGGCCAGGATGCTATTGGCCTTCTTGGCCACCTGGGCACACTGCTGGCTCATATTCAGCCAGCTGTCGATCACCATCCCCAGGTCCTTTTCCACCAGGCAGCTTTTCAGCCACTCATCCCCAAACCTGTAGTGTTGCATGGGGTTGTTGTGACCTAAGTGTAGGACTCGGCACTTGGCCTTGTTGAACCTCATACAACTGGGCTCAGCCCATTTATCCAGCCTGTCCATTCATTTAGTACTGTTTCAGACGGCAGGTGATAAATGCCTCTGGATGCTATTGACCAGACATTACAAACCTCAACGTTTTTTGTGCATTTTCCATGTTCAGGAGACGCTTCCCACGAACAAGTTTGAATATACCTCATCATCACCTTTGAATCCCTCAAATGTTTTCTTCCTGATGTCTAAAAGAAAACTTGACAAGTCACACTGATGGTACACAAAGACTATCATCTACAGTGCAAATCAACACTAACTCAACATTTCCTGGGTTGTTCTATAGCAAGGTATTTTCTCAACTTATATTCTAATTGAAATCTATTTGGGGAAGGAGAGATTTTATGCAGTTTATCTAGTATCTACCACAATGAGGTTTTGGCCTATAGCTTTAGGATTCTATATGGAATATATTTGCAGATGAGATGGTTCAACATGATGACTGCTGTGGGCGGTTAATCTCATTGTTCGAGACAAGCCTGACTGCCAATGTGAGTGGCACTGGTGAAGGGTAGGAGGAACAATCTTTGGCTGACTCTGTGCTGGGCTGTACTTAAGCACTCAGGATTATATTTGGCTTTTAGTGCAGGATACATTGCCATAACAGCATTTCTCAAGCCCTAATACAAAAAAAGGCAACAAGCCAGATGGAAAAGTGCTATGGACTGGTTTTGGCTCAATGGGTCACCACTAGATCATGCTAAAGATAACAAAACCAGGTGTAGAATCTGCCAGACAGGTGAAGAATTAAGAGTATATTTTTCAAAAGTACGTCATGGGGCTCTGCAGCCTTGATCCCATTTTCAAAAGCAACTCTGTCACTCTCAGTTAAGACTTGGGCTTCAAAATGCCTAAGTCACTCAAAACTGGTAGCAAGTTCCCTAGTCAGACGGGTATACCTTTATATATTATGTCATATACAGCATGTTTCTAAAGACTGCAGTAGAGGGCCATAGCTCAGTATGGAAATTAATGACAATAAATGACCAAAATTAATGACAAAGTAAAATCTTCAGAGTTTGTATTATCCTTTTCAAACATATATGCCCTTCTTCAGATTCCTGTCAGACTGCCTACAAGGTATTACAGTTCCTCATCTTTACTCTTCCAACTTCATCTGGACTTCACCCTACTTTATTCCTGCTTCCTAGCTGCTTTATTCCTGCTTCATTCCTTTTTCCTACTTACTCGTCATAGTTAGGGTACACTGTGCTTGTTGTGTAAAGCCACAAATACTACTAGACTTTTAGATCATCTTTTCTGATTTTGTTCAGTATGCGTTTTTAAAATTCTCTGCAGGGATCACAATCATTGAACTACCCACAGTGTGTCACATAAGCCATTGCTATAATTCTATTTTCTATCAGTGCTAGAGAATACAGTGGTGAAATACCACATTCCACAAGGAGAGAAGGGCAGATATGGTGAGTCTAAGTAAAAAGCTGACTTTCTGATTCTCAGTTGGGAAGTAAACTTCCCTATCTTTATCCAAAAATCCGTATGTCTATCGTCTATAATGTGAATCTAGAAAAACTATATATATAGGCATATTTGTTTTTACCTTGACTCTTCAGGACTGGAATTACAATAATTTTGGGCTCCTCCTCTTTGACTGGTTACTGGCCAATCTGAAAGTTTCAGTGCCTCAGCTTCTGCCTGGATGAAAAATTCTGGGTTTTTTTGAGAATTCTGATGAAACTGAAACTCAACACAGGAGTCTTCTTTTTTCTGTTCCAGGATGCGTGTTTCTAATTGGAAATAGAAGCGAACACATTTTTTCATTTAGAGAGAGAAGAACAAACTTGAGATTTCTTATTCAAAAATGACTTCCTATATTCTTTTTTGCAGCAGAAAGGAGAAAGTACCCTAGTTGCAGATTCACAGCTTCCTCATCCCACTAAAGAACAAAAGCTGTGTTACCTAGAGCACAGAGGAGTTACGACCTATTTACTGCATTTTTCTCACGAAACCTGAAAAATTATCACCATTTCCTAATCCCTCTTCCCCTTAAATGACTGCTTAAAATAATGCTCACCCTAGGAATTTATCTACCTATCTTTTATAAAAATCAGCTCTACCTTAGTGAGACATGATGAATTTCTGCTGTAGACAGGTAAATTTGCAGGTTGTGAACTAGACTCTTACTTATATTGAGGTCTTTTTAAAATCCATTTTGGCTACAAAAGGAGTATCAGCAAGCTGTAATTAGCAACAAGAAATTTAAGGCCCCATTATTCACTTCTGGAGAGTGTAAAGTACAGGCTCATACAACTAAAGAACTTGAAGAATACAAAGCACAAATTGTGCCAAAGGGAAAAATTGTCTGATTAAAATGTTGAGTGTGATAGTTCTCTTAAGCTTGGCTACTAGATATTTTTAGGACATATTTCTGATATTGAGGTATTTAAATGAAAGAAAGATCTACATACCATGAATGTTCTTTCATAAAATAAGAACAAGTAAGTTTTAATTATAGAACTATATTACAAAATAAGGAGGAAGAAGCCTAAAAAAGCTGCAAATGGAAAAAAGTGCATATATTCTTCATTCTTTCATTTAGATTAGTAGAGAACAAACACTGGAACTTTTGCTCATTTAATAAAGTTAGCATTTCCAAATGTTTTGGATAAATTATACAATACACATTCTTTAATCCAACTTATTAATTCTTCCTCAAAAATAATAAGAAACTGTCTATACAGTTGCAATCATCTACAAATAGCCAGAAAATATACATCAATCAGTATCAAGGTGTCAAGCTGCATGTAAGACACAAAAGCACCGATTCCAAGTAAAAAATACTGAAGACTGTCTCTAAAATCTGTTGCAATACAGTCCTCTCTCCTTGAAGAAAGACAGACATAGCCAATGGCACAGGAAACATCCCGAGGGCACAGAGAGATTACTTGCAGATTGACTGGAGTCAGTTTAACAAGTTCCCATACAAAGCTATGTGTCACTACCTCGAGGAAAAAGTTATTGTACCCACTGCTCATCTGTATTCTCATTATCTACTTCAGCACAACACTCTCACCATTCCTCTAAACTATAACCACTGATTTTTGTATTAGAGGAACAACAGTCAACAGCGTATCAGAATCTTTGTTTGTCAGCAGTAATAAACATGTGGGGACCATAACCTGGTAAAACATTCATTAACAAGTATAACCTAACACTACTTTCAGTACTGTGATTGAAATAGGTTCCTCAGATCATTTCACAGCTAATGCAGAAACTGAACACAGCTCACAGCCACCTGGATTCTTTGAGCAAATGTATGCTGTTGTTCACTGGCTTGAAATCCTACATGTTTTTGAGCAAGGATTCCTTTTAAGTGCTGCCACATTTTAAAACTGGATTCAACCTCTTGCTCCTCCTTACGTTAAGTAGCAAGGATCTCTAAAGAAACAGGCATTAAAAAATTCACTACATATAATCTAAGAACCTGCCCCACCGTGGGAGTGGCAACACATAAGGGCAAACTTCTGAATCCTCTCCAGTTAGTACTATCTAAAAACTAACCTAGTCTGAATTTCAATACTTGCAAAGCTTTTTATATGGCGGCATACACCTGCCTGAGGTGTGTTTCCCATTTGATTTCTATTATAAAGAACTGCCTATCAAATATAATCCTGTCCACTTCTCCCATTTCAGTTGAAGTGATCTGTGTGTATATACATAGAGAGAGTTGCAAATCATGCTCTCACACACTGAAGGGAAAGCTCAACACTTCACTTGCCATAACAACTTTTCCTCCCCTTCTCCTCTAGGGCATCAACATTTCCTATAAGCCATACCTATTTAGAATGCCTCAGGTGAAGTGTTTTGCATTCTGTGGAAGAATTCAAGCACAACTTATCTGTTGCAATAACCGGTGACTGTATTGCCATGAAACTTTGTTCCTTGTTTAGCATTACTGCATTCTCCTTTGGCCCACACTATATGAAAGAGTTGGAGGAAAAAAACCTTCTCACTCCTGAATGCTAAGAAGATCAGATGACATTAGCTACCACAGTTACACTGGGACAAATCAAGAAAAGGATTCTATCCCTTTAGCACCACAGTCATCAACTGAGTAAGTTTTTTGTCTTTTCAAAGTTCATGTTTTTCAAATTTGCTTCCTTTAGTAACAGCACTTTAAAAAGAGTTCACAAAACCACTGCAGTTGGAAGGGACCACTGGAGATCATCTAGTCCAGCCCCCCTGCTCAATCAAGATCACCCAGAGCAGGTTGCTCAGGACTGTGTCCAGATGGCTTTTGAATAGCTCCACAAGCAGAGTCATGACAACCTCTGGGCAGCTTGGGCCAGTGTTTGATTACCCTCATCGTAAAAAATTGTTTCCTTGTATTCAGATGGAATTTCATGTGTTTGAATTTGTGCTCATTGACTCTTGTCCTGTCAATGAGTACTACTGAAAAGAATCTGGCAGCTGCTGCTGCTTCGTTCTCTCCCATCATGTATTATTCATATTGGTAAGACCTATTCCCCCTAGCCTCCCCTTCTTGAGGCTCAGTCTCAGCCTCTTCTCATACATAAAATGCTCCAGTCCCTTTGTGGGTCTTTGCTGGACTTGCTCCAGTAAGTCCACCTCTTTCTTGTACTAGGGAGCTGTATGTAACCTCACCAGTGCTGAGCAGAGAGGATGGATCACCTCCCTCCATCTGCTAGCAATGCTCTTCCTAACAGAGCTCAGGATGCTGTTGACCATCCATGCCATGAGGGCACATTGCTGGCTTATGCTCAACTTGCTGTCCACTAGGATCCTGATCCCTTTCTGCAGAGCTGCTTTCTAGCCAGTTGATGCCCAGCATGTACAGTTACATGGGATTATTCCTGCCCAGGTGCAGGGCTTCACATTTCCCCTTGCTGAACTTCATAAGGTTCCTCTCTGCCCACTTCTCCAGCCTGTTGAGGTCCCTCTGGACAGCAGCATAACCCTCTGGTGTATCAACTACCCTTCACAGTTTTGTATCATCAGCAGACTTGCTGAGGGTCTACTCTGCTCCATCATCCAGATCATTAATGAAGCCATTGAACAGGACTGGATCCATTTTTGACTCTGGGAGTACACCACTAGTGACCTTTCTCCTACTGGACTTTGTGCAACTGATCACCACCATCTGGGTGCAGACATTCAGCCAGTTTTCAGTCAACCTCACTGTTTACTTATTTAACTCATACTTTGCTTCTCTATTAGGATGTTATGCGACACAGAGTCCAAAGCCTTACCAAAATCAAGGAAAACAACATCCTGCTTGATCCAGACTTGATTTCCTGCTTGTCAGGATAGACCATTTTTAAGCTTGGATGAGGTGATCCTTGAATATCAACCACATCTCTTTGATCCCTCTTCTCTCCAGTACTGTATCCTATGGGATTCTTCCAAGCAGACCTCTGAGGAGGCCAAAGTCTATTCTCCTGAAGTCCACAGTTGAGGTCCTGCTTTTTGTCCTGCTCCCTCGTTTCAGGATCCTGAACTCCACCACCTCATGGTAGCTGCCACCAAGGCTGCCCCCGACTTCAGCATCCACAAACAGTTCTTCCTTTTTTATAAGTATCAGGTCCAGCAGAGCACCTCTCCTTGTTGGCACCTCAATCATTTGTGTCAGGAAGTTGACATCAATGGACTCGAGAAATCTCCTAGATCACTTGTGCCCTGCTGTTGTTCTTCCAGCAGATTATGAGTGTCGTTGTAGTCCCCCACGAAGACCAGGACCTGTGAACATGAGGCTTCTTCCAGATGTCTGAAGAAGGCCTCATCTACTTCACCTAATTCTCCTTCACGCCCCTCCCTCTTACTGGAAGGATCAAGGATAACACCACCTGGGTCCTCACACCTTTGACCATCAACCCCAGAACCATATAGTCACACGTAATACTTCCCAGGTCGCCCCAACAGTATCACTGGTGCCTACGTGGAAGAGCAGCAGGGGGTAACAGAGGGTCAGATGAGCCTCAGCACCATCTCTATAACATCCTAAATGTAAGCTCCCAACAAGCAGCAAAGCTCTCTAGATGACAGGTCAAGTCAGCAGATAGATTTTCTTTTTTTTTTTTAAAAAACAGAATGAAGTAAACATGTCTGCATGATGAGGTAGACATCTGCATTAGCAGCTGAACTTCAGGCTAAATCCTTAGCCCATGTCAAGATATGGATTTCTATGCCTTCAACTGTAAGTTACAGCAACTGGAAAAAAAAGAATTTAGAATGAAACTAGACCTGTGTTGGCATTTATTAATGCTAATGCTACTTCTTTAAGCAACTTACATTTGCAACACACCTTTTAATCCAAATTCAATTCCCACAAGCACACAGGTAAGACTAAGCAGCATCACAGCAAGCTTGTAAGTGGCATTCCTGGAAACATCTGGCGAAACACATAGGATCTCGTTTTTTTTCCTACTGGCTTGGTAAGAGAGAAGATGATGGCAGCTGCCTCCACTGAGAATCGGAAGCACTTTGCCCAAGGGCATTAAGGTTAGAGGTTTTTACTTGTTTAATGAAGCTGTAATGCATTTTTTGGTCAACATGCTAAATCTGTCAGTAGAATTTTGAACACTGTCAGATCAATGGGTGTAGCAATTTTTTTTATTTTTAAAATCACTTTATTCTCCATATAGCCCATGACCCCCACCCCAAGTAATTTAGGCCTTAGTACATGGTAGCTTCTTGTCTTGCTGTTAAATTAAGTAGCAGTATTAATCAATGCACTTCAGTGCTTTTCATCATGCCTCTTGCAAATTGTATTGTGCACTAATTACCAATGCTGCAGAGACACACTGGGGAGTAAGTAGCATTTGCAATAATCAGGCTGCACAAGGAACATCAGGGAAAGGGTAAAACAGCTTTGCAAGCTTTGGAAAAAATGCTGTAGTTTTCATTAAGTGGTATCATCACCATTGATTCTGGTTCTTGAGTATACTAAACAACTTATTTTCCATCTAAACCAGAACGAGTTCAGTAGCCCAGATTAATATTTCACTATAGGGAGAAGCTGAACAGCTGATCTTCTGTATGCATTTATCTTGAATGAATAGCTCGTTCACATTGAGAGAAAGAAAGGCAAATGTTAGGAAGAAGGAATATAAAGACACTAGAATTAATGCTGGGAACTGATTGTGAGGGACGTAAGGGGAAGATAATGCTGTCACGGCTTGAAATAGTAAAGGCAGAACAGAATTCAATGTTGTTAAGCTGGGAGTGGTTAAATAGTCAAGTAAAAACATTGAACCTAACACATTTTGCAGGCAGACATTATTTCTCATAGCTTCTTCTTAGAAGTGAGGGATAGGCACCAAGATCACGGAAAGAATAGCATTAGAGAATCCTGTACCGACACTGATAATATGGAAAGAAGCATTGAAAATATAAGTGCACAAAAGGTGCAGATTCACCTGGAAGGTTAAGGAGGCAGTAGCTTCCCTTGTGCACCACTCAGCATATTCAGCAGTCCCATCATCCAGCAGAAGCTGGGTGGGTACCTCCATCCCCTGCTTGCAGTCTTTCAGCATCCCACATGCCAAACCATGCTGATCAGCTCAGAGGTTTGCAGCGGGTCTCTGAGGAACAACAATAAAGGAAAACAACAAAAAACAACAGAACACACACAAAGCACTGCAAAATACATAGCTGGCTACAGATCTGACTGCAGATGATTATGGGGACACTGGAAGCCCTTGTTGGTCCTCCAAACCAGCTTCAAGTGTAATAGTACTTGCCACTTGCTACCTATAGCTTCCCAGTATTTGTTTTAAGCTGGTCTGTAGCACAGACAAAGCATGTCCTCATCTGCCTGCAAAAGACTGCATGAATGAACTGCTAGAGGGATGGCAGTAAGAGGCAGAATAGGAAAAAGAGCAAAAGCAGGAAGGAAGAGAGTAAGCCATACAAACTCTGGGAGCGTGAGCAAAGCTGACTGCAAACTCAGTAGCTCACTCTTCCTATGTGACACTGTCAGATTAAAAACATTTTTAAAAATGCAGAACAAAACGTTGTGCTACATTTGAGGAACTAACTGCAATGTCAATTACTAACAGGCCCCAAAAACTCAGTGACTGACAAACTCTAATTTACTGTTAATCATGTATTTTTTTTCTCAGTCTAAACAACAACGTAGCTTCAATTTCTATGGTGTTTTTTTTTTGCGTTTGTACAACACCAGAAATTCTTGATTTCAAACACCAAGAGGGAATATTCACTATCCAACAAAACTATCAAAGCAAAGAGCCACCCCACTCCTATACCAAACTAACCTATTCCCACTGGAATAAAAGGACACACTTGCTACAGTTTAAAAATACTTGCTCTTGCCCCTACCTGCAAACCACACATCTACCTCAACTTACTGCAATAACTGTCAAGTGTGTAAGAGAACTTCACCTTCTTTTTATTTTCACTAGACTAACTGCTATTCTTTATTATTGACTTTCAAATTATCTAGATGTTTTGTACATTAATAGTATCACAAACATTTCTGAAAAGGTAATTTTTGGGCATGTGTGTATGACAATGCACACAAACCTGCAAGTGTTCTAACAAGCTGTTAGACAGTTGCTGCATTAACAAAAAGCAATTTCTAATAGCTTCATGCAAAAAATGGATTATGGAATTGTCTTAAGTTCATAACAGCTAATGCTATTGGACTTGAATTCTTAGATATATATAAGATAAATTTTAAGTCTAACAGAAAACTTGAACCTGAGAGCCACTAACCTTTCAAGCTATGCAAATAAAATTAGTACTATGGCCGAATATTCCTTCATGAGCTGAAAATGATGAGTCAGCCTTTTTGTCAAAGACAAACACTCAATTCACTCGGCTGTATAACTACTGGAACTGTTACCAAACAGAACTGTGAAAGACTCTGAATTGCTCAACAGTTCACCCTTACTGAATGATTAAAAGGCACAAATGCTGAAAAATGAGTGGGAAAGCAAAATTAAAAGCATTTATAGGTATAAGTATGCAAAGAAAGAAAATAAGGCTGGTGGAAGAAATCTAATCCTATTGCCTGGCATAAGTGGAAAAGAAAAGAGTTGGTTTAGGTTTTATGCATTTTCAGAATGCCTGTTATTTCCTTTTTCATTTGTATTTGAGTTGACACAGATGCAACATACATAATTGACATGCGTATCTCAAAGGGTGTTCATTATTTTCAACTTTTTCCTCACTATTTTATCTTTCCCAAAATCTGCAAGCAAGTTTTCAGAGTCAATCCCAAGAAAAGATGCTTAACTTCCAAGAAGAAAGCAATTCCTGTTTCTGGAAAACAATTACAGAAGCTCAGTACAAAAAGTAGGTCAATATACATTTTCTCCAAAACAAACAAGAAAAAGTGCAGCTTTACTCATCTTTGGACTTACTACAGATTTACTTATGTTAGCAATTATCTAGGTCCCTTCAGTGCTGTGTAGTATACTGAGAACCAATAACCTGCAAGTAACAGCAAATGGTTGTCCCTTCATGACACACTTTTTCTAACATTTAAAGAAAACTGGGCAAACTTTAAGATGATTATTCAGTAGGACTCAAGATCTCACTAAATCACTTCTGGAGAACAGCAGAATGGCAGTCACAGGAACCCAATAACAAGTGAAGGCTGAGATCAGAGTAGTTTCATAACACAAAGCTAATTCCTTTTATTTCTCAGTGCTCTGCCGAGCCAAAATGCCATATATAACCAGGCAAGCCCTTGGTAGTAATTAAGAGGAAATGACCATTGTATGCTCAGTGCCCCAACAATACATAACTGTGGGCCCTGCTGAGAGCACCATGGGTCAAACCAGAAGAACGAGAACTATCGACTTACTTTTAAGTAACTCTTACACAGAAAGGTCCTGGATTTTACATAGAGAGAGGATACCTGCTCTTATTTTAAGAAACAAATGACAGAGGGTCACTGAACTAAGCCTTGAAAACAACGTTTTCTGGCAACTCTGACAGGTATTTCACAAGGGATAGTCATTTTAAAGCTGTCAAGATTGAGGCACATAGTAATGAAGTAACGGGATCAAAGTCATTGAGCAAGCCATGGCAGAAGTAAAACTGCCGAAGTCCAAGGCGCTGGATCCATGCTGTATCTTGGAGCCTGTGCTACCACACTGGTGGCCCTTCCTGCTCCTGTCTCCTCCTCAGAGACCTCAAATTCTTCTCTCTTCTGTCAGAGAGGTTTTAGCATCTCATTTCAACTGGACTTCAAGAAAAAAAATACCATTTTTACTTATGAATTACAAAGTTACATTTACACAATAAAAAAATTAAGAGAAATTTCAGATAACTAGATTGGCATCCTTCCACACTCCTTTGTGATGATAATTTTCATTCACATGACAGACTACAGTATTTCTGTATTAGAAGACAGACGTGCAGTGTACAGTATATACAAACTTCCTGTAATTTCAACAGTAGGCAAAAGAAATGAAGTAACTTTTTTTTTTACATTGACTATCGCTAATACAGAAAACTTCCAAACAATTATACTGGTTTAGAAGTCAGTCAGGTTAACTGAACAATACAATTCAAATGCTCGATCTCTGGCTACAGCTAAGCATTTAAGTTGTCCAAAATCACAATCAAAGAGAAGAAGGTATTCTTAATGGAACTTTATTGAGAAAGTTCTCTGCAAATGAAGTAAGAATAACCTAAGTTATATTTTGCATTAATCTTAGTTTGCTTTATATTCCATGACACATACACACACAAAAAAAGAGGCTTGAAAATATTTTGTCTGCTAAAATACAGACAAAACTCAGAAGTTTAATGGTTCATTTTTTTATTCCTTAAAGGAATCTAAAGAGAACAGTGAATTCATTCTGTGCTAGCAATTTAAGCGGGGGGACATCTGTGTTACTTTGAATGCTTCTTTATTCACCTGTACTTGTGTGGAACCCTGGCAACACCCTTCATAAAGAAATAAATTGAGAAGGAGATTAAGAACAGTTGGAGTTATTCTGGCAAAGGCAATTTTTTACAATTCTCAAAGGATTCTGATTATTTTAGTAATGAAGTTTCCCTTGCCTGTCTCTCTCACTAAGTCTGTTGCCCTCCTGTTTTGCATCTAAACAGCAATTGTGTACAAACTGGTGAATATTTAAAATAGAAAAATGCTTCTAAGTCTTTAAAATATGCAGCCAATCATTATTTTGGTATTCATTGCAGTTAACCATGATGCATTTATTAATGTGTAAATATCAGACATTTCCTTTGGCATTCCACTCTCCATTTGCAATTCATTAACATATTGTTGTTTTAAAATATTAGTCTCTGAGAAGACACCAGATTTTCATTGGATTGGTCTCACACTTGAAAAAGCATTTTTATATTCTGAATGCATCAAAACAGCAGAATCTCTAGGCGGATAGTAAGCGGGATTCGCTGAAACACAATGTTAGTTCTAATGGATGGATGATTGTGTTTGGTCTTTTGAAACTTTGAAGTATAGGTAAGTCTTGATCACACAAATTAATAAATCCTAAAGCTGGAGTTAACAATAACCATTACACCCAAATTCTGCAGCTTAGCCCAGCCAATTTTTCAAAAGGTCAGGTTGTGAACTGGAGAAGATCAGGGAGGTCCACCGCATAGCTTTGTTGCCAGGCATCTCTCGTCTGGATTGTTGCAGGCATTTATTAGTATTCGTCAGCAGACTCAACAAAGCAAACAAGAAATTCAAGCACGAATAATAAAATGAAATGCTGCTATATAACCCTTTGTCATTCAGCAAATATGGGACTTTTTAGCTACATTGTTCCTAAACCTGGGTTACTACTTTAATTTTTCTCCACAGTGCTGACTGAATGAGTATGCATGTGTGTTAAATGCAGAGCTCCCTTAACAACTGCAGGACTGCCATTTAATCTGTTGGTAGATGGACCATTTCCTGTGGGAACTCTAGCTATGATTTCCAGATCCACCAAATAAATCTCAGATTAAGATTCCAAATGAAACCTGCCTTTGGCAGATAAAAAATGTCAAGATGGATATAAACAGTAAAATTATAAATTATCTAGGTGTTGCACAATGACTTGATGTGCGTTTTTTGTTTACACTTTCCCCGATATCACAACTATACAAGGCATTCATCAAATGTCACACTTTCGTAATATTGGAGGCATCATTAAAACTGTTTGGCTAAGGACCTTGAAGTGTTTAAGCAGTAGCTCAAAAGTATATTTGTGCAAAGTAGAAGAATAAATTTACATATCAGCAGCAGCTCATAAGGGATGGGTAAATATTCTGTTTATCTCTCATTGTAATTCAGGTTAGTTTAAATACAGGGTTTCGGGATATCATTACAGCCTATATGGAGTTATTACATAATTTCCAAACATAGTGTCTGCTAGAGTTTTACTAAGCTTGCTGTGTTTATGTTTTCTCAACCAGCTAAAATCAAAGTAAACCCTCCCATCCCATTTTTCTTTTGCTATTGTCACACAAGACAATTGCTTTTCACATAGAACCCCTTCCATTATCTAAATCTTAATGATCCAGAACCCCATTTTATCTAGGCAGGGTCATGTTTCCTGATGCCCATTAATTACAGTGAAAATTCTCTTATCCAAATGTACTCAACCACCCCTACCGCAAACAAACAACTAACGCTTTGCTGAATTAGAGTTCTAAACAAAATCCCAGAAAACTACAGCTTTAGAAGTGAAGAAAAATACTGTAATTTTAAGTGTCTGACATAAAAGAAAGGTCACTCTGCATAAAGTGCCAGAGTAAGACACCTTGCCCACGCACCCTTTACTCAGAAGTAAATGGTCTACTAAAGATGCAGGTGAACTCTCAGATAAGAGTCTCCAATGCACCCCCTGGAGAACTTTTTTTAATACTTTCTTTGTTATGTCTTTGCTCTGAACTTAAGTCTCGTTCTAGTTGTTATTAAAACAGAAGCAATGAAGGTTCCTAAAGAAGAAAATAACCAAAATCCTCTTGCACTTGTGCTAGGTCTTCTAAAGCTCCTTCTGAAGCACTACATAAAAATTACTGTAGTAATAAGTGCTGTTCTCCCTGAAGCACATTTCAAAACATTCTGAAGTTAGCTGCACTCATACTTTAAACACCTAGGCGATTCAAAGTGCAATACTTCAAGGTGTGCATTCTCCCCATCTTTAGTGCTTGCAATACTTGGTGCAGATAAGGCACTACACATATTCAGCGTACTGTAAAGGGTCTAAAAAATCATATTCACAGCACTCCAATGAGTCAGGCAGATACTGGATACTTAATTGTGCTTCTGATGAGGAGTCTTTCTGCATGCAGCCTGGCCAGAAATGCACTGTATTTAACCATTCAAAAACTACAAGGAAAGAAATGGGATGGGAAAAACAGACACGAGAATTTATACACATGAAAGGGTGATTGTATTTACAGGAAAGACCAGACAGTATCTGATGATTTTTCAGTTATCAGTAGCTCCTTTTTATCTTCTAAGTCATGGCATGCTATTCCCTCTTTTTCCATACAAGATGTTTTTGTCATCTTCCATACTTGGTGCTGCTCAACAGTTACTAGCCACTCTTCCTATGTTCAACTCATGCAAGATCATCCTCTCAACCTCTCTTCTGACTCCTATACTGTGCAGAGAAACCTGCAACTACCCTTGCCACTTTGCAAGGGGATCTCTGACAGCTAGCACACAGTGAGTTCGATGCTAAAAGCACAGCACACGTGGAAGACACTAAACAATTGAGCCATGTGTGTGAAGAGGACTCTGCTTCTCTGCATATCATGTAGATTCTTCTGCATACACACCCATGCAATATCCAGGTCTTCCTTCTTTCCCAGGTAAACAGCATTCCTTATTGCTAAAAGAGGGAAAGGCAAGAACAGTCTCACAGTATCTCCTGTTGAGGCATGTAAAAGAAGAAACAAACTTCAATATGACAAGTACTGTTTATTCTGCCTCTACTACAGTGTTGGAAGAAGGACTTCAGATTTAGAGTGTTTACAGCTGTAATGGGTATATTCTGGAGAAAGGGGAAGCAGCACGGTTACAATTACTTGCTTTTTGACTCAACTAGAGAATCAGATGAAAAATCTTTACAACACCACATTACTCTCAAAGCTTTCTTTACCCCTTTATCTTTGTGTGTGTGTGTATGTGTGTTTGTGTGTGTGTGTGTGTTAACATCACACAATAGTAATTCCAGACAAAACGTCCTTGTAATTACTACTACAAAACCAAACCCACAAAAAAGTACATTAAAATCATTATACAACTAGAAAAACTTACTACTTCTAATAAGATAGCCTACAAATACATGGTGAGTAACAGGAGTTTCATTTCTAGGAAGTTAGCAAAGAAAGATGATTCATTTTACTTAACCTATGCATATGACTGTACATTGCCTCAACTACCATGAATGCAAAAGGGATGCCTGACAATTAATTGAATTTATAAATGGAAGTAAACAAATGCAAAAATATTTCTAGATAGGTTTTACTTCCTGAATATTATCCACTATGCAGCAAAAGAACTAAAAAATACTTTTTAAGTATTAAACAGCGTGACTATGACAATACAAGGAAAGCTATGTCCAGATTCTTAACAGCAAGCACCACGCATTCATGCAAGACCAATGCATGCACAAACACACAATGCAATTAAGACAATTGTCTATGCATAAGCTTATCACATGCACACATGTCTGAGCAGCTATATATACATAACTTATTCATTAGGTTTGCATATCTGTTTTCCTCTTCTATTTTTCCTGAAGAGAGCAAGACTGGAAAACAACAGCTCACCACCAGATAAAACACTTACTTTTCAAATTTCCCTGCACAAGCCGATTCTGCAGTTCTGTTCCAATCTACATTATCACATCTCTTTAAAGCTAGAGTTTCCTCTGAAGTACAGTTTCCAGACGTGCAATTTTAAAGTATTTTTACAAGGCGCACATTCTTTTGAAGGATAACAAGTTACAGTGAAAGTGTCTATATGCATCATAACTAAGAGTTGACAACAAATTCTTAGAGGTGAAATTGGTTCATTGACTTACATTTCAATAGGTGCTTTAAGTAGTGGTTTAGAAATATATATATTTATTTCTATGCTTGAAAAATATAACCACCACCTTTTAAAGAAGCAAACCACTTTGCCATTAAAAATAATTAAGCTATTAACCTTGTTTTAGGAAATTCCAAATAATAATTATACAATGCTTTTCATTTTGGAGTCAGCAAAGTTGTTATTTTGTCAAAACAGACAAAACAGTAACTTGATATTTTAAGACTTCATCTAATTTCTGCCCTGTCCTTAAAAATCATAAATGCTCAGAAATATGACACAAGCAAAAACATTACAATAGTGAAAGACTATATAATACAGAACAATTATAGGTGCACCCATTCAAACACAGTACATGATCTGAGTCAAATGAGACACAAATTTAACTCCAGTATTTGCACACTCACCACCTTCCTATCCTGCTAACTGTTTTGGAAAATTGACATATCAAGTCCTGAATGTATACGTAAGTATGAAAAGCACCCAATTTCAGGTTCTGTCTTGTGTTTTCACAGTATTAATGTTTGTGCAGTTTTCGTCATGCATGTAAAACCTGCTAAAGTAACAACTCCACCCAGGTGCAGCATGCTTCCCCCCCTACCACCACTGCAATGCAAAGATATGCACCTTTTTGCCAATGTAAGTTTATTTTTATAATCGACCACCATCCTAGGCTTTCTAGCTTGGATCCTGAATATTTTGCATTTGGAAATTAAACAGTCTTCACTGGCCTGCTGCCAATGCTCCTGATACATTCTCTCAAGTATTCTTAGAGAGAAATGAAAAAAGTTACTATCCTCCTATTAAAAACTAGGTGCTGTGGAGATAAACAGTGCATTTAAATTAGATACAAACCCAAAATAATAAGCCTTGCACATAGACTGTTGTTTAACTCTTCCTAATATACCAGAACAGAGACAGACATGTCTTTGATCCAGAAAGGCATATTATATTCCAAACAACACAGAAAGTTAAGAAGAAAATCTCAACTATCAAACACTCCAGATATACTCTTCTTAAACACCACCTTTCTTTCAAGTATTTTACTTTATAACATCTATTAACAGGCTACATATTATCCCGCATAACCACCATAAACCTACCGCTTCTCTGTACCTCACATTTTTGCAGGTTTTTTTAAATTCTCATTGCTTGACTGAATTTTCATCTGGTCAGCTGAATTTAATCTTAGACATGCTTTACCATTCTATAATTTAACCTCCAACATTTCAGTATGTTATAAAAAAATTGAATAAATTATAGGGTTATTCTAAAAAGAGCTTTTCAACTTCCAAGTTACAAGCAAGGAACAACTAGATACAATACAGTACCAGCCACAAAAAGGAAAGATACCACAGATGACAAAGCAACTGGAACACAAAATGGTACACACTTCAACATAGACATTTAAATAGAAGATTAAAAGTTCCTTTGATTTAGTAGTTCAATGAGAAAATGCACCAGAATGTCTACCAAGGGTACATATTGAACATTATGTTACTGTAATTTATCTATTGTCTTTATGATAAAAAAATGTAATTTAACTGTTAACACCCAAATAAAATTTTAAGAAAAAAATTCCTCATCCAAACCAGCATAATGACATAAGATTTATCCATAATCCCTTTTTTCCTAGGAGTAAAAGCATAAAGAATTATGTGACTTATTAATGACTCATCTAAAAAAAAGTGTATCAATTTTACTTTTGTTTATATAACAACTTCTGTTGGATACACAAATACGTAAGTGTTACCTCGGAAGAAATAGCTTTCTAAACAGCACAAAATACTAACTTAATGCATCAGAAAAATAATACACATGAAACTCAGTAACTACCCAGTTTTTAAAGTATCGTGAGCACCAGAACAACACCATTTCTTGCAATTAGACAGAAAGTATTTCACAGAGAATCCGTTTATGGTATTCACTTGTGTACTTTGGAAAAGTTAACCTTTTGAACCATTCTTAGGGTATGCTGACCCCTAAAGGTCTAAAAATACTAAATCTGATTAAGCCATTACACATTTAAAGTATAAGTTGCCAGAATACAATTCTCCACTAAGTTACTCCACCATGACTATTTTTGTTTTCAAAGTATATGATTCAAAAACATTTTTAACTGCACTCAGCTCAAAATTCCAGGAATTAAAGTGTGTCTGCAAGTAGGTTATTTTACACAATAATATAGATAGAAATTCCTTTACATATGTAAGAAGTGCATCATATCCAAGACGCAGTATTATTTCTTTCTTCTAAACAACAGACTGTTCATGAGAAACTTGACATTTATTATCTTTTGAGAAAGAACACATAGTATAAAATTAAAAAAAAAGAAATACACAAGATGCTATCAGACTCTGATACAGGAGGCATCTTTGATGTTGAAACACCTATTCCTTTATTTTTTTTTTTATCCTACACATAGCCACTGGAAAAAAAATACAGCCTTTTATGATGTACTGAAGGACTGCTTCCTCTGTCTTCCCCTTTCTTCAATCTACACATTATTATCTAGTCACAAGCCACTTTCTGACAATTCTCTTCTGTAAAGCCAATCAGTTACGTAATGTGCTCTCAAACTCAGTGCTTTTTTTTTTTTTAAAGTTTCTGCCATGAAACATAGAAGAATGTATCTGAGAGCAAAATTTTGGTCATCCAAATACAAAAAGATCCTTCCATCCTGATGGAGATGAGAACTCCATGAACTATGGAAGTTCCAAGTTAACCAAGGACCCCTCTACCTCCAAGCCTACCTTAATGTCTATATTCAGTTGAGGTAATAATGAGAAACTCGTTAATATTAGTAGACGGCTTAATCATACTCTAGCCAGGTGTGAATAGCCAAGAAAGTTACTTCAAGACAGACTTCAGATTTGCTGTTAACCCATTAAGAATAAAAGGTTGGAAAGTAAAGTGCAATATACAGACTAAGAATTTAAATAAGACTTCTCAAAGTTATACAAAAAACATTTTCAATAACCCAGAAAATAAAAATAAAGCTGATGATTTACATTCCCGTAGCTGCTCTCCTGTTATCCCAAACACTTTCAAGAGGCAGTGTGTGGTTGTAGTTTTTTTTTTTTTTCTTTCTTTTCTTCCAAAGTCAGTCATATATCGGAAAGAACAAATACATTCCAGTCACTGCCTAGCACTGGTACAACACCTGAAGTTCCTTATTAGTATCTTAAAAGTCCTTACCTTTTAACCAGTTCTCCATTTGTTCTTCTGAACTTGTTTGATCTGGCACTGAGTCCAGTTTTTGCTTGACGATTTCAGAGCTAAAATAAAGCAAACTCTAGATAAATAAACCTGAAAAAATATATTATAAATACACCTATACTTTGCCTTCATTTGACAGAATATTTACAAGACAAAGGATTTAAAAATATTTATAACAGGACAATAAAGTCTGTGTACTTTAACAGTCAGTGCTAAATTATATTTCTCAGTAAAATATTTTTTCCTCACACGTCTAGTTTTTATAATGGTTTGGGTTCAGCTTTCTGTTGCGTGTAATGCCTTCATTGAAAAAATTATTGGTTTGTCTTGTTCTAGAGTCTGGTCTTAGAAGTACATGCTACTGAGCACAGCCCAAATCACACTGAGTTGTCCTGCTTAGAGGCAATGGGACTGCTCACTTTGGTAATTACTACATATGGTGGTACGCGCTTCACTTTACAACATTCTTTCTCCTGCTTTCATTTCCTGGATAAAATACAGGTAGAGTGGCCCATGACCACTCCAACTCTGAATTTGCAGGTTTTTCTAAACAGCTAAATAATTCATCCTAATATTTGCATACGTATTGCTTCAGATATACAGTTAATTATACAGTTTCAGTATTTCATATAATCAAAGATCTTCAAGAAACAACCCTCAATACTCAAAAATAAGATCTACAGTAAAACATTATGCTTATCAAGTAACATTGAGTGTCAATATATATGCTCTCTTGTATGTCAAAGATTCAACTATATTCTATATCTCAAGGAAATCTAAATAAATTAGTAATCTTGCTAATATACTAATCTTACCACAAATTTTATTATTTATTCAAGCACCCCTTTTAAAACATATTGTACAAAGGACAACTTTTCATCTTTAACTACGTAGTTGTGCTTATTTTGTATGGTTTTCCCTGCTATATTTTTTCTACATTTATTGAAAAGATACAATATATGTCTTGAAGAGGCAGTGGCTGCATCATGAAAATACCCAGAGAGTTGTCATTGTGCTGATAAATGTAAGAGTTAAAAACAAAAATAAAATTAAGTACACATTTTAAAATTCAAGCATATTATACCAAGACATATGTTCTAACTAATAAAGCAGGAGAAATTATTTTCCTATACAACACCAAAAAGGCAAATGTTTTCATTTTTATCTTTTAGATTATAAAAAAGCAAAATAATTGTGAAAACACTTAAGATTCAACACTAACAGTTACATTAAGCATTCAAGAAATACATATTTATCTCATATTTGTTGTTAACTGTAAATGTGCATGAGGAAAAAAATATGTGTATTACCTGATGTGCTTAGGTCTTAACAAAAAATAAAAACTTAACCTCATATCGCAGAACACTGAATCCCTTACAAGAGTCCCTCAAATGAAGCTGTACGCTTCTTTTTCAATTCTGTGTAACTGTGTTGATTTGGAGTTGGCAATCTTTTCCTAAGTTCCTCATTTACTTTTGGATTAGCTGAAAATATAGAAGGTTATTAATATCAAGAAATAGGTTTCTGTCAATGAAGCCATTTCCCTACATATTGCACAAAAAGGTTCATAATAATTGCAGTATTTTAATAAGATATTCATATAGCAAGACATGAAGAAAATACGGTATTTAATAACCTCTGGAGTATTTTAAAACATGTCTTAGGGCCTTAATGCGCCTAGTAATATACTATTTAAAACCATAATTTTATCCCTCCACAATATACAGTCATTCTTCCTCGCCATTTACCCAGCTAATGAATGCCAGCAATTAGTAAAATGTAATCCCATTGCACAATCATTTTAATGCTTTTAGCACTCAGAAAAGTAAACACCAAATTAATACTGCTCAAGCCATATCAGATCCTAGTTGGAAGCAAGCAATTATAGTTCAGCTCCTCAGGTGTAATTAAATGATTGGAATGATTTAGTTCCATAAATGCAAGTTAATTCATAAGCAAGCAACAAATATACTGGGAGTAATTACAAGAAACATTGACAGTCTAAGCAGGGCATGTGCCTTTATGTACTTGATGTAGGAAAATGCTGCCCTCTCCTGGAAATAATAGTCTATGGCACGGGAATAATTGGAGACAGAAGTCAAGAGGCTCATTTTACAGACTTTTTCTTCATAGGTGAAGTATGTTCTGCTAATTCATAGGAATTTTCTGGTTTACACATATAGAAAATAAAAATATTGTTGATATCAAATGAAGGCAATCTATCGATCAAAGTCAAACAGAGAGACCTTTTGGGGCTCCCTAGGGTTTGCAGTGTACTTTCCCTATTATTAGAAATTAAAATGTTAGTAAATAGAACAACAAAATATTCCATACACTTAAGTATGTAAATCGGTTGTTTTGAACACAAACACTGCAATAGTTATCTAACTTGTGCACAACACTTACGTACCATTCAAGAGGTACCTTTACAGTAAGGACTTCGAACATAAGGTATTTTTAGAACCGAAATTTATTATTCAGACAGTATTAAACTTTGCCAATCAACAACAAGCAGAAGCTGACCATGAAGATCTTCCCCGGAGGAATCATCAGGAAAAATTAAATACAATTATTTTAAAGCTTTTCTTTACTTTAATTTGAAGACAATCTGTTAGTAATCATCTGTCTAATAACCAAAAGAAATTGAAGCTGGAGATTAAAATAAAATATACTGGTGGACCGAGACAAAAGTGAAAATGCAAAATGAAACTGTAACCCAAAACCTGGAGTTAAATACTAATTTCCTTATTCACTACCTATTTATTCAACCTGCATTAGTGTTAAGACTACTATTTGAACATCATGCATAGAAAGCTAAAAAACCCCAATTGTCCTTATCTGCTGACTGTAATATGCAATAGTCATGTAAAACTCACACTAAATGTTTAAGTACAAAACTACCTACAAATATGAATATTCCTAAATATGAGTATTTCCTCTACAGAAATAACAAATGCTTCCCAGTACTGCATATAGCAGCATGGGAGGAAAATCATACACTATGGACAGTATAGGACGATTTTCCACACACAGAAATTGACTGTAAGAAAGCTCAATTCAAAAGTACCTAATCACTGTAAAAGCCTGAAATTGGTTTTTTTAACCAATAGCACTTCGGCATCAAAATATTTCTTTGTTCTAGATCTCTGTGTATTTCAAAACAAACCCGAGCTGTACACAAATTCCTTCACTGTTACTTTACCTATTGTGGAAATGAAATAAGTTATTTTAAGAAGTCGTATTATTAAAAGTTTAAAATGTACAGCACATTTGCTTTGCCCTTTGATGTCACAGTCCTATTTTTCTATTCAAATCTTGTACACTGTAAGTTAATTGCTTTTGGAAACTACTTATTATTCATGTAAAAATTAATGTGCCAATGTGTTTAAATCCTTTTAAATGACCATTCATGCATCTTTCTTCTTTAAGTACCAATGAAATCTGTCAAAGATATCAATGCAAGATGGTCTTAGAGAAAGTTCTAATAAAGATTTTTTCTGCTAACATAAGATTTTCGTTTTCGTCAACTTTACTTAAATTCCATTAATTTTTTAAGCTGCTTTTAATAAATTCACAAGTAAAAAATTTTAGGCTCCATAGTCTGTCATTTGTGTTCCAGCTGACTTTATGAATATTAATAACAGTGTTATCCTGATTAAATAGGCTTCATATAAAATCCCTGTGAATCCTATAGCTCAGACATCTCATTTTTCCAACTCTTTATGAATTTGGATTCAGACATTAAACTGGAAAAAAACTTAAAAAACAGATTCAATGGTACATTCATGTACCCTTAAGCAAAAAATTAGATGTTCTAATGATTCAAATAATTAAAATTGATAGGACCACATATTGAGATTTCACGCTTTCTGTAAACATACAACATATTTTAAGTCTAATGAAAACGTCAACACTTCACAGAACAAAGGATTAAGAATCTATTATAAAATAATAATAATATCTGTCCTTATCCTTATCTTAAACAACAGATGATATGATCTTAACTCTTCATATATAGAGTGTTGATTTGCAGAAGTATTTCCCAAAGAGAAAGAAATTAGTGGATGCTTAATTACATAAGCATACACATGAAATACATGAAAATTCTAGTTTAGCATGGGTGCCCAGTGAAAAACAGCATTAACTTTTAATTGGTTTATACTTCAACAAAAGCAACCTTTTTCTAAAGAATGTCAAATCAAAGCACACAGGACGTTTTCACATTATCCTACAAGACTCACGCAGTCACAGTTTCAAACTGCCAACTTCTTCCCATGCTTATGTGTTTGAATTATTTACATTTATGACAGATAAAAACGGAAAACTAAGTTCACTGCACTGCCTTCACTTTTTTTTTTTATACAGTGTTAACTAAAATTACTACTTCCTCATTCATTCAGGGATATACTCCTCAAAGATGGCCACCAATATATTTTGCCTTCCAGTACCTTGAAATATGAATGGATTTTAGGAGAACAAAAAAATCTAAACAAAATAATGGCTTACTCAAAAGGATGGCATTCCCGTCCTGGTTCTAATTACTCATAAACACAAACACTTAATAGGAATTAAATAAAAACAAGAGGCATATAAAAATTACATACATCTGCAAGGTAGGAAGCATACAGTGCTTCACTTGTACACTTCTGAATAGCTTTTATTACAGCTGTGGTGGTATTTCCACTTTCAGAGGACAAGAACCTTCAGAGCGCCTGCAGAATATATATTACACAAGGGAGCACCCCACAATAACACCGGCTTTCAACCATCTGACCAGTGATGTTGACCCAAGGTATTTAGATGAGTGACAGTCTGCTGTAGCTGCCAGTGCTTTCCCTCCCTGGGCAGTAGATCAGGAAGTCCATCTCCTAAGCTGGAGTTTAGTTACTGACTCCTCCTCACTGGGAACCGAAAGGCTGTTGAGACCCTTCCATATGTAGCCCCAATAACTGCAAACCCTTGTTCCTTGGTCTTGCCTTACAGGTTTTGAAGACAACTACTGAATCACAGCCTTAGCCACTGTGACAGGAAGCAAATGCTTGCTGGTGTTGACCAAATTCACCTCTTCACAAAAAGTCCTCAGGTCTTGGGAGTTTTTCCACCAGGAGGGCTACCCTGCCTGCTCTGCCTTTGGTGGAACAAGACACCAGTTCCCACCACCCCTTGGAACAGCACCAAGCCAGTTTCTGTCCCCCTTAACGACGCAGTTGACAGTTACCACTGACAGTGAAGGGATGGAGCTATGCAAGGAAGGGAATACCATATACTTTACAGACAGGGAAATAAAGCATGAATTTTAGTATTATTTTCATAAGATTAATTAGATTACCAGGATCTCCTAAAATAACCTGAAACGTTTTGCCTCAGGCCAAGCTAAACCAAAAAACTTAATTTAGGAGGGTACACTACATAAAAACGGTTACCTTCTAGAAGCATTTCCCTAGGGAACAAACAGTTTTCTTAGCCCTGGTGTATGCCAAGTTTTGATGCAATGGCACACTCCTCCATGAGAGAGTCACATTTCCTCACTACCTTAAGAAACTTTATGGCAAATCAGAAATTTAAGACAACCCAAAATAAGTTAAAATTAGCTTTGTGCACTTATAAAAAATACTAGTTGAAGAATAACTGAAATAGCCCCTTCAAATATTTGTCAAATGTGGAATAACACCCACCTGTTAGATATGTGAAAGCTGTGAAATGAAACATACTTTGATATTTGATTACAGAGTTACTTATTTTATTGTATTCTATTATTCTTTTATATGCTTTTAAATACAAGTAGCTCATGCAAAATATTCTGTTTCTTTTTTAAAAGAATATAAAACATAGGCAAGTGGATTAACCCTGTAAGTGGATGAATGAGTAGTACTCCAAATTTAAAACTCCAGCACTGATACAAAGACTTCAAGATTTTGGTTTATAGAAGTAACTGCATTATCTGGAAGCTTGATAAAAACATTTTCCCAGAGGCCAGAGACAGACAGTAATCCCCGGCTTTTCTCTCCCCCATTAATAACCAAAATAACAATGTTTGTTTGTATTTTATTCATTAAACAATCATCAGCCTGCTCTGTCCTCTTTCCCAGTTTTTAGCTGTCCTTTGTCCTCCACTTTTCTTTTTCCTTAGTTTTGTCTTCTCTTTGACAATACCTGCCTTTTCCTTCTCCCCCTGCCCACCACCTCTTCGAAATGCAAAGACGACTGCAGAGGATCTTGTCAAAGATTGTGTCTCCTTTTTTTCCAGCTTTTCTCATCTTGGCGTGCGTTCTGTGAAGCAGCTTTCTTCTGTGACACCTCCATTAACATTATCTTCAGTCTAATAATGAAACTATGATATGCTTTGGTCAAGTGTGCATACTAAAATAGCAAGCTACACATCCAGAAATGGTCTTGGCCCATCAGAGAAGAATCAGATATTCTGAGGTGGGCCAGAACTCAATGAGAACCAGAGACAAGTCAGTGAAATTAAGTCTGTTGAGAATGTCCAGAATTTAAATGGAAGCTAAAAATTTAGGAGGCTAAACCTGCAAACATTTAGCACCATGCAGTTGTTGCACTGCTTCCGTTTCTTGCACCAACAAAGGAAGGTACAAAATTAAAGGGGAGTCGCCATGGACTCCAAATCATTGCCAGGCAGCTGGGAAGAGAGACCACAACCAACCAACCAACAAGGGAAAAAAGAGGCTTGAGCTAAAGTTTAGATCATCAGTCACATTATCACAGACATTTCTGACAGCAAATCAATCTCCCTGCCAAATTTTAAGAAAGCAATGCAAAACATGACCACATACCAGCTTCCCAATCAAACTGCTGCAATATTTTTGTTTACATCATGGAAAACAATATATTTATCCTTTAACCCTAGTTCGGAAAATACCCAAAACCTTCTCTCAGCTGAAACTTACCAAAACCAGAAGTCATCTTCACCTACTAGGAAGAAAATGCCTACTCTGAAAAAAACCCACCCCAAACAACCAACTTCCATCTAAAATGTTAAAATTACAATGGAAAACTCAAAGAAAAAAGGTCTTCCAAAGAGAGGTGCAGGACAACTTTAAGCACAGGCAGAACTGTCAGATTGCCCATAACAAAAGCTCTGTCATTTCTGTTCTTGCTCAACAAATGAAACAGTTCAGCTTTTTTTTGAAATATGCATTTGAATAAATAGATTCTCATTCCTCAATCTTGACATCATTTATAATGATCTACAACACAGGAAGTAAAGAAGCTGGACAGACTTACTTTTTAAAAAACATATCTTTACTGGGTTTTGAAGAAAAGTAATTTTAAACCCTCAGTAAGCACATTATTCAGCCAAAAACACAGAAGTAATTTACAGTGAAGAAGCCTTAAAGAATTCCTCTGAGAACGTAAACTACAAAGAGGTTAATATAAGTTGAGTGTTACACAACTGACAGAAAAAGTTCTTATTAGTGGTTTGGAGCCTTAAAATCATATTCTTTCCACACAGACAAATGGAAAAAAAAATATCCTGGAAAAATTTAAGACCTAGGATTATCTAGCCAGTTTCAGCAAGATTATTCTCTTCAGTTTTTTGTAAAAAGAAACAGATGGCTGGTCTCTTCTTTCTTGCAACCTCATCATAAATTCAGGTATCTTACATTCATTATTCCTTGATTCATCAAGTTACATTAATGTTTTCATTGCCAAAACACTTGACACCAGAGGTGAAAAGAAGAGATTATGTGAGGTTGCAGAGAGCTGAGACAGCAGCTGAATCTTGGCCCCACACCAGTTATTCCTGGGTAGAGCGAAGGCGCTCTAAATCCACTTACTAGATGAAGGAGGAAAAAAGCCTTCCTTAGCACTTCTGAAACCCAGGCTTATTTTGATGACTGCTTTCTCTTGCACATAATTGTGCTGAACAGTTTGAGGCTTGTTTGTCAGATGTTCTGGGCATTTCAAGTTGTACTGCTTGGCATCACTAAAAAAATAAAAATTAAAAAAAAAATTCAAGACTTAATAGCTACAGAAGTATAGGTAAAACCCAAGATTAAAAAAGGGGAAATCAGGCCAACAGTTCAAATACTCAGAACGACTCTGAAGACACTCTTGGACATTGTGAAGCTGCAAGACTGTAGACTCCAGAGTTTTACCCCCCTCTTTAATGTTCAGGTAGCACCTCACAAAGTTAGGTATGTGTACTAGGATGGTTTCTGTGCCTAATCATAGCACTAGAAAACCCCTTAAATAGCTTCCTATTTCACAGTCAAACTGGGAGGAAAGAAGGGAGAAAGTCTTCTGGAATATTTCTCAGAACCGATTATGAATGAAGGCAACTTTGTTTTAATGTTATCCTTTCACGACTCCTTGGTGTCGAAGGCAAATCTTAACATGTTCAGACTTCAATGTAAAAAGAGGCACAATTTTCCTGATAAAGTTATGCCACTTTGACACTGCTTTCAAAGCAGTCTTCAATACTCTTCTTCTAATTTCTTCAAGACATTAAAGCCACAACATCTAATCAATTATTTCTGTTTCTAAGAACTTATGCCAGTAAGTCACAGCCCTCTTGTGTTTCCTTCATATCTGAAGGAAGTATTTCACTGTACTCAGCTCTTCAGCTGGATTGTACATCTGCTGAGCAGACTGGTTTGGGAAAAGAGGTATGATGGAAAGGTTGCAGGTTTTGCCATAACTTAGCTTACTACAATGTATTGTTCCTGCCTGAAAGGAGTTAAGTGAGTTTAATTTACTCATCACACTGAACTTCACTGAGGTGCAAGATTATTTTTGTTTTTACCGAAGATACTCACTAAAAAAAGCTAAACCTAAGGAAAAGGTAGTTTAGTACTTAAAAGGTTTTCCACAATGCTTTCAAGACAGGTTGAAAAAACACACCTACTCTCAGACAACCATTAATAGACACCTCCCTAAAAACCTGTTTCTCAAGACATTTGAGAAGTCCAGAGACCCTACAACTAGCAAACTCGCACTCCGATCACAATTTTTTTAAATCAGAGGAGATACAGTTTTGTTTCAAAACATTTTGGATAACACTAGATAATTTTTATTAACTTCTTCATAACTGGGGTTTAACATTAGTCTGAATGAATTTCTATAGGAACTAGACCAAAATTTTGCTTTTATTTACAGTATCACATTCCTGTATTAGTAAACAGTGACAGTTTCACATAGAATTGTACTACACAGGATTACAGTTAAAAAAAAAGGTCCATCACTGGCTTATTTGTATTACATGTGGGATTTTTAAGAGCTCCAGATGTACAGACAGTTCTTAATTTCCCTGATCTCTCTAATGGACTGAATGGCTGTATTATTGGGAAGAAAGTGTAATATGTAATACCAAATGGGTTCTCAATAAACTATCTGGTTTGGGTTTTTTTGTTTTGGTAACTTTTAAGATAAATTTGGAAGTGTATATTACACCAAGTAGAAAACAAACTACTGGGCAGATACAACTGGAGGAGAACTTCAGTATGATAGCAGCATATGCTATTTTTAGTAAGTTTTCTCTCATAAGTGCAAGACAGTGAATGTTTGCCAAAAGAATTTTACATCCAGGAGGGTTTTTGAAATAGGAAAGATACTTTTAAACTATGAAGAGAATTATAATTTTTGCCTAATATTTAGTAACCTTCAGATACTGTAATTCCACTTCAGATCCTGGAAAAACGTTCTGGAGACAAATATTAGTCTACGACTGGATAGTGAAGAGGAGGAACAAAATTACATTTCAAGGGGAAACTGTTTTAACTGTAACCTTGTACACCTGCACAGCAGTCACCTTCAGTACAGTGTGAGAAGTGTTACACCCCACAGCTGTGTTTGTTCTTTCTACCATCAAATTCTGACTCCATAAAGCAAGAAGCTCAAGTTTGCTCCCAGGCATATTGATATCACCCTACGTTTATGCTACAGTAGTGCAGAAAACTAACTTAAACACCCTTAACTGGCTGACTATACATCCCAGGATAACAGAGTCGCTTGATACATCCATTGCACCCTAATCCATAATGACAAAGGAATCCTTTGCGGGTGCTCCATTCTTTTATTCTGTTGGGGTGTCATGAACGAACTACTGGACCGGGTCCACTAGTACCCTTTCACAGTTGTATCGCATCAGAAACGGCCTCATTATGATCCTGAAAGAAATACCACTGTATCAAAATTTGGAAGGTAAGTGTGTTCTCACAGGGAGCCGCATTTCCGTATCTGTCCTTCTGCAGTCTAATCAATCTTTGCCATTTGGAAAGAAAGCCCGATCACATGAAAGGCAGACCTCAGCAATCTGATCACCAGCCTGGCAAATGAAAGCTGCTGAGCTACTGCCTGTGCAGAAGTTTACCAAGCGCTATACTAGAACTTCATACTTGTTAAACCATTTGGTATGCAAAAACCTTTACCTTGAAGCCTGCTTGACAAACCAAAGATCAGATCCTGACCCTGCCGCAGTGGCCCTTCCTTTGCTGAGGCGGAAAAAGTTACATGCTTACAAACAAACTACAACTTCTGAAGAAAACAACAGACCATTTGTAATCCCAGCGCTTACCTAGAAGAGCTGTTCAGTGATTCTAGATCAGCACCCTATGGCTGTTGAGTCACTACTCATTGCCACTGCTTTCTGACATTATCTAACTCAGGTAACAGTGGCAAATTACTGACCTCAGTGACACTGGTTCTTTGACAGGAGCCCAGAAAACCTGGAGTCTGTAACAAGCAACAGATGCAGAAATCTCTGTTTCTGTATAATCAGGGCAGCTGATCAAGACACGTTTTGGAAGCCAACACTTCTGAAAAATGTCCAGCTTGACAAAATACCTGTCAGGTCTAGTAACATTTTTTGTGAAGTGGATGCCATGTCAAGAAGCCTATTTCTTATCGCCCTCAGACTCAAAAGCACCAATGCGCTACATACGGAAAAACCTGTCACTGAATGTTTCAGTTTATTTATTAAATATTTGTGGTAAGATGACTGGCAGTCATTTCAGTTAGCTACCTACATGTTTCAAACTTCAGCTTGCAATTTAGTTACTTAGCAGTTGTCTCCTTCTTTAGTTCAGACTGGCACAGACGGTCAGCTGAGATACCTGAGACTGAGCCACCTCCTTACACGATAAAATCATCAACAGCGTATGTTCTCCACGAGGACCTAGAATCCATTTTTTTTGTCCTGCCAAATCTGAAGAAGTTAAATTTCCTTCTCTTCAAGACATACCAAAGATACAATTCGGGATAAAATAAGCCTTCCTGATAGAAGATGCTCCTGATAGGAAGCAATTTTTACAGAAATGTATTCTTAAATCATGGGCTCCATCATCTACATAGCATTTGGATCCCATCAGCTACATCTCCTGCACACGCAAGGATGTTTGAACAGGGTGGATCTAATGTTTCAATGTTACTGCAGCAACAGTTCCATTCTCACCCACAGACCTCAAGAAAGTTTTGCATTCATCTCTTAACAAAGACATGTTAATTTGGCTATAGGTAATATATGGGATGACGCTGAGAATGTTAAAACCTATTCACTCCTTTGAAAACTAAAAATACTCAAAGTTCTAACATTATAATGCAAGTAAAGAATGCATAGTAGGAAAGATGGCGCTTATCGGTTTCATTTTATTCACTTGCTATTTTCCACAGTAGTAATGTGTTTTGCAAGTGAAGGGGTTTCCATCTACTGACCTTGACATTCATCAGGACCATATTGTGATTTATATTGAGAATTCCAAGCCTTTATCTGATCTTATAAATAAATGTAGAATACATAAAACAATTATCCTAGTGTAAAGTTGAATTTTAGCTTTCTGGAACCAGCTTTTGTCTATGCTACATATTTCTATGTTTGAATACAATTCAAAATTAATAATAGGTATAATTTATTTTCTGACTTTTCATTATCTTGACATCTTAACAATTTTTTTATATATATACACTCAGGCTTTAATTTTATCTAGGGCTTCAACCCCACAGTTCCTTTTTAGACACGTACAGTGTGTCTTTCAGAATATCTGTTCAAGGAATAAGCCTGCTAAAAGAACATATTGGCCATTTAGCAGTCCAAAAAAAGAGTATAAAGAAATAACAGGATTTTATAACAAAGAAAAACACCAGATTAGGAGAGAAAATATAGCACTGTGTGTAAATGACAGAAAAACACATATTGGAAGAAATCACAAGTTACAGTGGAGAATTAGAATTAGAAAGTAGAGTTCTGAAGTTAGTGGTTCTGGAAAATTATTAACGCGCAGCTTTGATTTTTTTAGGGGTTTTTTTTTAATAGCTGTAAAAGATAACCAAGGAAGTCTTTTCCTATTAAAGGGCAGTCACAACTTTATATTGAATGTCATAGCATTAGCAGTTTAATATAGATATTAGCCTCACCTGGACATAAGCCTTTCAGTGGTCCATGAAAAAACACTTTACAGAGCAATTTTTTCGCTTAAGTATAAATGATACAAATGCACCAACCAAATAGTTTACTTCCTTTTCTTATCACAATTAATTAACATCACTTCAACTAACCTTCCCCAATGTTTTACTACCTCAGACATATGTATGTTGACTTCAAAGTCAACCATGTCTCAAGTCAAGTTCTCATTACCATGCAGGCTCAAGTATACCTTGTATGCAAGGGCTATGGTTTACACAAAAGCTTTCTTCTAAGGAAACCAAAAGGCTCAGAATTAGATAAGGTCAGGGAGAAAAAAAAAAGACAAAAAGAGATACAAGAAAGATTTAATTTCTCAAAGGTGGCATATCTGCAACAAAAGCAAGGAGCCCAATTCAGCCATACATACACAGTATGTGCACAAACATACACAGTAAAGCACGAAAAAAATCCCAAAGAGATTTTGATTAATAAATACGAAGAATGGCACAGCTATATGGGCTGACAGCAAAATTGCAACTTTCCATACAGGGCGAGCAGAAGTCCACGACCGCAGCCACTCTGCACAAAGCCAGACTGGTCACACCAGTGCCTCGTGTGCACCGGCAGTGGGATTCCTTCACGTCTGCAGCAAACGAAGCTGCTCGCTGGGCCTTTGTGCTTAGAGGAGGAATGTCATAACCATGGTGGTCTAGACTGCTATGAGGAAAACCAACACATCCCAAAATGAGTGGCCCTTGGTCTGAAGTGGCTGTGGTCAGGATGAGGCATGTTTAGTAAGTAGTCCCTCGAATACCTTGTGATAAACGCATGTGGAGAAAATAACATGAAAGAACACTGTAGTTAACTGAATAAAAGGTTAAAGAAAATAAACAATATTTTTGCAGCTTAGCATTTATTTGTGAACTGCTGGTGCAACTCTATGCTTGACAGAAAAGCTATGAAGCTTTTGGTAGCTTGACAAGGCAATCTACAAGCTTGAATGAAATGTTCAGCTTAAGGAATTAGAATAAATCTGATGACTGATGTGCTACTGAACGTGACAGACTGTCATCTGTTTTAAACAGGATCTCTGTAGGATGTACTGAAAGCAATTTTTTTCCATTACCTTAAACATACTAAGACATTTTCCAATGAATTCTGGCTAATCTATGAAGACAAAAGATCTTCTCAAACTCTTGCCATTTCAATAAAATAATGAAATAGCCATTCGGCTTACTTGCATAATTAATCCATGCTAACACTGTATTTCTGTGATTAATTTACATCCAGTCCACAAAAACATACAACAAAAAATGATTACTCTTACTTCCCAAATTAACTATAAAATTATAAGATAAGAGCAAATAAGTGATTAAAGCAGCTTATCTAAGCCCTATTTCTATATATGAAACTCTATATATGAATATCAAATTGTTTATCTGTTATCAAAGCAATTAAATACATTCTTAATTGACTCAGGGAAACATTCTAGTAGTATCTTTTTCATATAATCAGCAGATTTTATTAAAAAATAGGTACAGGGGTTCTGCAATAGCTTTTTAAAAATCAAGAAAAACTGATCAATAAAAGTCCTACAGTGAAACAGTACTCTGGTTTTAATCTGGCCAGATCCTAGAAAGCAGTTAAAAATCCTAATACATGCATGTATTTACTAATTTTAAATATATACATAGACACACTTATTAAACAATGTAAAATAAGATAAAAATCTTTGGAATGCAATTTATACTATTTTAAAAACCATACAAGCACCCAAAACTTCGGCAAGATCTAGGCTCAAATGGGAACATCCTTCCTGTATCAGACTGTAAATAGTTCCTGTACGAATTACTGAGGTGCTTTACCGTCTCCTTATCCTAGAACAGAACAGTCCATATTGTTTAGCTTATAAATGTCAGTGCTGGCCAAATTTATCTTGTTAGTTTCCCTTACTACTATACAGAAGTACCACAATTAGGGGTAATTAGGCCAGCAGGAAACCTGTTTCTAGGCATGGGCGAAATTGCAAGCATATACCACATGTGTTTTACTACCAGAACAGAGAATTAGCATTTTTGAATGATGATTTGCATTAGAGCTAGTGAGCTTATGTGTCTGAATGAACGTTAAACTCATAATATTAAAGCTTTGCCCAGTCCTGCTGCTAAGGCGCAAATTTAAGCCATAAAAAGTTCAAGGACCTCGGTCAAAATAGTTTTGCATGTAAGACTGCAGTTGTCTAGGTGTCCTGTCTCGCGCCCATTTGCACTCAGGAATCACTCAGACCTCAGAAGACCAACAGACAGACCTTTTTAAATCAGTTGCTGCGCTATAGCTGACCAAGACAGAGGATCACAAGCCTCAGCACAACCTGATGATTTGTTCCGTGTATTGCAGGAGTTCTTTTAAGTGCTCAGTTCCCATAATCTCCTTCCTCACTCAATATAAACTGCTAAAAAAGCCAGCTATAGTAGTGATGAAGTCTCATGCTACAGGCAATTATCAATAGGTCTTGGAGGTACCCTATACTGTGAGGAGAAAAATCTATTACTTCTGCCTGTATCAGAATAAGAAATTGACCTGCTTCAGTTACCACCTGAGATGTTTCAGATCAAGAGAGATGGAGCTCAGAGCTTTACACAATTACTAGCTCTACATTTCCATCATCTTCCCTGAGTCAAAACATCAGACCTCACTACAACCTCTGCTATTTAACATGTTGCATTTCCCTGCTAAATGCTTCAGGCACTACATAAAATCTAAATGGCTCTGAAAAGAATCAGGTGCTGATACATAAGGAATGCTGAAATGGCACGGAGGTGGTCTCCATTTTCTTCAGGGCAACTGCCAAATTCAACTGATGCATCCAGCACAGAAAAACATTTGTTATCAGTCATCTTTTCATGACGTTCTTCATGAACTGGCAGGTGCAAGGCTTGGTGTTTCTGTGTTTTGTTTTTTAAAAACATTTTAAGGCCAATTTAATGAAGGCTTGTCTTTTTTTCCTCACCTTTTAATGACCAGTAAACCCACCCTGTTGATTCTACGACTCATTTCATGTTTCATACAACATTATTAAGCTCTTCTTTTGCTTCTAAGGGCAAACATTCATCGGAATGTCATTTTCTGGACATTTTGTCTTTTCAGCTCTACCTTGTATTTCATTGAAAGCTTTACTGTCAAACTTTTCCTCAAAAAGGCCCCTCCCTCTCAAAAGAAAATGCTCCTTTAACAGAACATGAGCTAAAACTTTGTATCTATGCCCCTGAGGGGTAAAAGGCTTATTTTTACAAACACTCAAGTCACATATTTATATTCTTCTACACCTTCCTTTTTGTGCTAGTATCACCGCCTCTGATAGTAACTAAATAAAAAAGTCAAAGAACACAAAAACATGACCATTCTATCATGCTCTAACAATCCAAAGATGGTTTAAGGTACATCGTTAATGTCAAATCTGCATGCTGAAACTTCAATTGTATGTGAAAAGTCACTGCAGTGACCGATTGCTGCATAGAAGTCAAATTTCTTCCAAAAGAATTATTAAAAAAAAATTGACACTAACTGAAGTAGATGATATTTATATAAATTTGTGTTCCTCCCTCAAAAATTTAAGACGCATGTGCAGCTAATCTTCTAACATCAATATATGCTTCTATGAAATTACAAAATGCTTTTCATAACAGTTTCTAGAATAAAATAGACTATTTTTACTATTGAAAAATAAGTTACTACTTGTACTGGGTCTGGTTTGGATGGAGGTAACTTTCTTCATAACAGCCTGCACGGTGCCGTGTTTTTGATTTGTGGTTAAAACAGTGCTGATAACACACGAGTTTTTTGACTATTGCTAACTGTGCTTGCACAGCATCAAGGCTTTCTCTTCTCCCCATCCCACTCTGTCGCTCCAGAGAGTAGCCTAGGGGTCAGGCAAGAAGTTGGGAAGGGACGCAGCTGACTGAAACTGGCCAAAGGGATATTCCATAACATATAACAACATGCTCAGCAATAAAAACTAGGGTAAAGCAAGAAGGGGGTGTGCAGTTTGTCTTTTCTGAGGTGGCTCAGAGACTGGCTGGGCATTGGTATGCTTGTGGGTGGGAGGTGGTGAGTGACTCTATTTGCATCACTTGGGGTTTTTTTCCATTCTTCTTTTTCCTTTGCATATTAAACTGCCCTTATCTTGAACCATTAGTTTTCCCACTTCTGCTCTCCCTGTCCTCTCCCCCATCCCGCTGGGGGTGGTGGCAAGCAAGCAGCTGTGCGGGTGCTTAACTGCTGGCCAGGGTCAATCCACCACAGGATGTTTATAGTTGTGGATTGTGTTTGTTTTTTTAAATGCACTGAAACAGTAACAAGTTGGAATACTGTCTAGAGCTCCCCCTCCAAAATGCAACAAATACTTGGGTCTGAAGGACTTGAGTGCTGTACTACAGTTTGCTACGTGCCATGCTAAAGAAAACCCATAATTTCATTTTTGCAAACCATAAGCAAAAGTGACTACTAACCATTAAAACAAATAAAGCAAACCAAATAATACCATTCCAGCAGAATTCTAACTCAATAATTTATTTTTGACAAATGCTTTCACAACCTCATTTTAACCCCATTCCCTAATATCTGAATGCCAGTTTCACAGGTGTAATGAACAGCAGGCAGAAACACATTTCCAAAGATCATTTCGGATTGCAACTTAGCTCAGTATTCATATAGTCATCAGACAAATCTGCAGCCTTTGAGAATGACTTGATTTTTCTTTTGGGATATAAGGTACTGTACAGGAGTGTTACTGCACAGAAATACTAGTCAGAGCAAGAACACCGTGGGACCCACACCCTTCCTGTTGTTTTGAAATGTAAACATTACGTCATCTAGAATGTCAAATAAGAAATGCAGGGTATGTTATGCAAATTGTGTACCTGTTACAATCACAGAATAATCCTAATCTGGTAGATTTTAAAAGTATATACTTACCAGCACAAACACAACAAAACCCCCCACAACAGGAATAAAGGAATAAAAATTTACTACCTCTTATTATCTCTAAAACATTATCCTCCCTCCTCACAGTATCTCATATTTTCAAATAAAATTAGCACCTTGCTATTTAGGAACTGTTCTCACACCAGAGTAACTTGTTTCTAGAGGAAGTTGTTTGCAACTTGCACATTCTTCACAGTTTTACAAGCGGCCCACACAGACATCAATAAACCAAGTCCACTGTATCAGTTAATTGAACTGCGTAACACAGCACTGGGCTGAGGGTGAACACACACTGTGCAAAACGTGTAATATGCAAGATTAGCTACTGCTGATTTTGAATTTATGAACTGCACTATTCAACAAATTTCAATACTCAAAAATATAGTTTCAAAGGATCAGCAGTTAGCATTAGGGAGAAACAAAAATACAAAACCAAATCCCCAAACTTAAATTTTAGAAGTAAATTCTTCTGCTTTGTAAGTTTCTTAAGAGTTTCCCACAGAACCTGCTTCCCATGGTCTCAACCAAGATTTGTCTAACAACAAGCAGTTGACTCAGAAATTAACTGAAAAGGGAAAATACATGGCATACCAGACGAGCTCTCATCCTTGCAGCGCTCTAGAACAGATCAGGGTGTTTCACCCGATCACCTGCCCCCCATGAACACTGCAAAACTGCCCCTAAGCTTCTCAGCACATGGTTACTGCCTTAACTTGCACAGCTAATACTAGACATTTAATTTTAAAACCATGTTCATTTATTACATATGAATAAAACATATTAGAGATACAAGCTCAAGAAGCCTCTCCTGCTTGGCTCTCTGGGTGGAGAGGCTAGGCTGCAGGTACTCTCACCAGCCTGTTTAAGGCCGGCTGTTGGCACAGGGCTCCATCTACCGGCTTGCGATCCTGCACAGCCACAGGAAGAGCCGGCGCGGAAAAAATTAAGATCTCAGCAGCTATTTCACATCTCTGTTTGCTAATGAGGTCAGGATATTCAGAAAACACTACCTGTTCAGAAGAAAACAGTCAACCAAACACATGCACTCACATGTGCTAGGTGGAAACAGTCGTACATACATGAAAACTTTTATTACCCCTTAATATTGGTAAAAATGTATCTCAGAAACTGTTCTGGAGAACCGTTTTTCTACAAGAAGCAATACACGACTATGCACTCCTGATCCCGATGTAAAGCTTTACTGTTTCTTCTTAAAGCACAGATAACTCAGACTAATTACTGAAAATTAATTGCGTAAGATCTGCACAATTTAAGGTATTAGATATGGCCTTCTTTTTCCTTAAAAAAGATGATTCCTCAAACATACAAGCAAAAAAGTTTCAATAGGAGACTGTCATCAGTTTTCATCAAGGGTATTTCTGCACTGTAGTAACTGCAGCTCATGCAGCTATAGTATGTCTAACTTTAAAGATTAATTTGGCTACTGCTGTCATATGCAGCATTTCTCAAACTGAGCCATTTAACCCTTGCCTCACTAACCCCACTCTGCCTTCAATTCATGTTTGGTAGTGAAAAAGAGCAGTATCTTTTCCTCCCCAGGACCCTCTGTGCCCATCAGCCAATGCTGTTGAGCTCAGGCTGCAGAAGAGAAGCTGGAACAGAAAGCAGCAGCAGTGCCATCACTTCCGTGCAGCAGCTCAGGTGGTTAGCTGAGCTTGCTTTGAACAAGCTTACCGTGGTGACTGTGGAGCAACAGCTGAGAAATCAGATAGCACCTGCCCAACCAGCGATCACACCTAGGTGGCAAGGGCCAACAAAATGGCTGACAAGTCATCCCAATTCTGTTCTCCAAGGCACATCTAGCAAGATCAGCAGCTAACTTAAGACCTGGTGCAAGAAAAGAGACAGTGCAGGAAAAGGACAGTGAGGTCCACAACTCCTCTCCACCTCTTTTCTTTAAACACCCTGCCCCATCCTCAACACCAAGTTGAAGGCAGCCAAGTGGGGCTCAGTACTCTTGCAGGCACAAAAGCAATGGGGTCAGGGTAAGGGAATCACAGAAATACCCACATCCCTCACACTATACCTATATGTAGGAAAAGATGATAATAATTTAGCCAGAACACCTGGAAACAACCAACAAGCAAAGTCACAGCAAGAAGACAGGAATGGAGCAAGGAGTAGTAAAATCCAGGCACTACGCAATATTCTATAAGGCAGGGAAAACTGGGAACAAGGACACCAGGGAACTCGCGCGGTTTCTCCTGGGGCCCAGTTTTCCCAATTTAGCTTGCCCCTCTAAAGTGATAGTTGAAGAGACTAATGAACAAAATCTTCTACAATGAACTTGCGTAACACAGAATGAGAACAGAATACTGCCTTGTTTCTTTCTTATTTTAACTTTAATGAAAAGCAAAATTTAAACCTTAAAGGTGGCTTTTCACTTGCTCAATTCAAATTTTAATCAAAATGCATTTTAAAATACAACTGAGCAAACTATGGGGTGGTGATATCTCTTTGAGGAACAATGACATCAGTGCAGGCTACACTTGAGGAGGATATAGGTGTGGAACTACATCCTTTTTCATCATACATAGTCAGGTGCAAAGAGAAAAGTTTAACTTCAAGATTCCTGTGGTCTAATGAAAATAAATACTATTACAAACAGATCCAAGAATACAGACTTATTAAATACTGTTTGTTTTTCTTCAGATAGATATCTCAGTTCACATGATCTGTAACTACTTCAAGACTAATTTTTATTCTATCTTAAACTGTTTACACTGTCAGCAAGCTCATGGTATCCCAACAACTAGCAGAGAAAAAAAAAGGAAAAAAAAAAGTGGAAAAAAGTCAACTAGCATCTGTGAAAACAGGTTTAAATTGGTATCCGAGTATTTGATCGTCCTACTTTGACTACATTGAGCAATTCAATGTCTATGATACTACCTGTATCACTCATCGAGTAATATTTGTAACACAGAAATCAGAAGACATTTTTGTAGCTCTACAAAAAGAGCTACAAAACATTCAACAAATCTTAAAATCATGGTAGATGTTTCTCAGGGCTGGTTTCCTCATTACAAGGAAGGTACCAAGGAGCAAATTGGTCATACAGTGCTTATGTCAAACTTCAGACAAGGAAAACCACATCCTAATACTCTGCTACAACAGAAAATGGAAAAACTGCCTATGTATGTGCACACATACAAGCGCACTATAAAAAACATGATGAAAAATACTGCTTTGTTTCTCATGCTGGTATCTAAAAATGTACGTGACCAAGATAAAACATTCTCACCTACCAAGCACCTAATGTTGCAAAATCCTACAGAACCTGAAATTTTATTTACTTGAATGTGAACCACAAGGACAACACAGAGAAACAGAATCTCAAAGCAAGTCCAACTGTAAATCAAAGAAATTTGAAATTAAGAACTGTACTTGAGAAAACCGAATTGTACCTTTCTGAAAGTAATACTAATAACTTTATTAAACTATTATACTGATACTAATAACTTTATTATATCACTACTAACAATTTTATTATAGGGTGGGTATAATTTAAGCAACTTCAACAAGCATAAATGACAATATCGAGACAGGACACTGCATTAGGTATGTATCTTCTTCACATTTCACCACCTAATCTCTCTCAAACTGGACTAGCTGTTTTTAAAAAAGTATATAACTGTATCGTACCATTATTGAGAGAAATGAATGCCTAGAAAAGGAACACACTTATTTTTGCATAACTTCTTTCAATAGCATTGAAGTGGCCACTGGAATATCTTAGCATAATTTTCTAATTATTCTCAGTTAGTATTCTCAGTTCCGTAACTACACTCAGCTACAAGCTGAGTTACCATTTTTCTTGGTAACTAGGCTTATCTTTTTGGCAGTCAATTAAGTTTCTAAAATGAAGTTAAACCTATAATACATAGGAAAAAAAACAACAAAAGCATAGTACAAACTGATATTTTATTTCCTGTCAGATGTAATATGTAAGCACTAAGAATGGTTCTACTTCCTCACCTGTTAATACATTAGAATTAACAAAGAGAGGGGGTCAAATATATACATTTGGAAATAGTGTAATGAAAGAAAGCTAAAGCAGAGCTGATTACTCCCAAAGGAAACAAGCCAAGGACATCTAACAAGAAAAAGAATCAATGTTCACAATAGAAAGATTTATACATACTTAACTTTGCGCGTTAAAAACTGAAACAACGCATAATAATATTTTTAATTGTGTAAACGCTCTGCAAAAAAGAAATATTTCAATACTTTTTATTTCCATACATATCAACTGCCATGCCTTGGAAAGCCCTATTCCCTTTCCCCAAATCTAAGCTTAGAACCATTCATTTTTTTAAATTGGCAACTAATGACAATTTCTAGTTCTGGTCCCACCAAGTGTAATTCATACAAATATACAACCATGAAGCAATTCTTCAGCACTAAATACTCTCTTTACAAGTGGACATTTTTATTTATAGGCTAAAGTACAAGTCAATAAAAATTACTAGGTTTGTACATTTTAAAAACACCATTAAAAATTCAGTCTGTTTGCTTCAAGTACAGCAATCTTTGATCCGATATTAAATTCTCTCGCAGCAGAGCATCATAAAGCATTTTCAGAACAGTTTCGATTCAGACACAACCCTGCTCTCATTCCACAAATCCTGACGGGAACTGCCACCCCCTCCCTCCAAAGAGCTAATCAATAACCAAGCATTTTAATCCTTCTTTGTCCTAATACTACATTACTGAAGCAGATTAGATTTTTCTAATTTATTTCACACTTAACATTTAAATTAGTGCATAGCTAGCTGGAATATTACTATTTAAATGAACGTATAACTTAAAGATCAAATTCTGTCTTCAACAGATTTACATAAAAGGACAGAAAGGATAACATTTGTCTACCAGCATGTTATGTGGATCTCCTTAACTCAATTTACTATGGATTTCATGGCGCAAAAATTAATGCCCTCCAGGAGCTGAACTCATTACCAACTACTTCTTCCAAACCTGCAGTGTAATCCCACGCTGCTGTGACCAATGGAAGTTTTGCCATTCACTTAAAGGGAAGTTGGATCTGTTCATTGATTTGCTACTCTAGCAAGCAATACTGAGCAAAATGATACCACAGATGCTGTCTTGACTTCATTCTAATATGAAAAAAGATACTATGAACTAGTCCCACATATTTTATTCCCTGCTAAAACCGAGAGCAACATATTAACGATAATTTCAACTACACATAAAGTCACCAACAGAATTCTATGCCTTTTTCAACCTGAATTTCCGGAATACATTTCAGCAACAATAATGGCAAACAGCCTGTAGAGTCATTCACAGACCCTACTCGGCCCTTCATCCCCTTCCCTGCTCCAGAATCCACAGAAGCGTCCTTGCAAGTCATCTGGCGCACGTGTATCACACCGAACTCAGAGCACACGAACAAATAGCTTCCCACTAGGCACCTGACCCAATAAATTCCTTTTACACGTCTGTAACAGAAAAGCACTGGTAAACAAAAAAAGAAAAGGAAACAAGCTTTATATGCATTCTGGTGGCCAACATGAAGTTGATCATAGGTCACAGGTGCCACAACTCTAGCTTTGAAAATAAAAAACACTTTCAAAATAATTAACTGAACCACTGAGTTTTATTTCCTCTGAAAAGCATGAAACAAATCTGATTCTTTGACAAGGCTCAGCCAAGTGTAACGTTGCACAGTAAATACAACAAGCTGTTTTCATGTGTAGTTGATGTTCAGTAACATATAGAGGAAACCCAAATCCAACACATACTGCATTATGATAGCTATCCACTGGCATTCAATTTAAGTGATCATGTCTCCATTACTTGTACTAGGGACAGATAAGCAGTGTCTGTTTCACACTTCATGCAAGAAGGCTCAAGAAATTCCATTTATTTGCAAGAATTCTAACTAACACACATGAACATTTCAAAAAAATATTATTTGATTCACTGTACTATGAAAACCAAAAATCAATCCCAGCAATATTTCATATAAAATATTTTAAAAATCCTAATACATAATATTCTTTAATATACCAAAGGTCACCACCCTGCAGAAACTGCCACTTTGCATTTTAACCTGTCCTTAACAGACAAAAGTCCACATCAAGAATCACCATGAAAAACAGAAGCATGCTGTTATGGTTTCTGTATCATGGCTCATGAGGCTAGCAGGGAACATGCCAATCATCCTATCACTTAATGAGCATACACACGGGTTCTTTCCACAGCTGTTATCTGTTCTACAAATGAGGGTTCAACACTGTTTCTATTACCCCTTCAAAACCATTCTCCTTTAAAAGGAAAGGGCAAAAGCCAGCAATTGTACTTTCAGGAATATCTGCCAGTTGCAACATTACCCTGAGTTGAATCTGTTAGACTGCAGCCCAGAAGGGTGGGTTGGTTGTTTGAAAAGTAAGTTTCAAAATATCTATTGCCCATATAGGATAACAGATGTAAAAGTGAAAAGAAGCCTCTGCATAGATTAGGGAGATCCGCACTGAAGTGAACATCAAGTCAGATCAGCAATTCGTAGTTTAAAAACATTTCACTATCTGCATGCTGCCATTAACATGCAGCATCTACTCTGCTGTATGTTTGACAGCCTAAAAATTTTAAGAGGTAGCAAGAAGATTCATTAGAATCTCTCTCAAGTTCACATGACTGATGTTACACAGAACCGTAATCAATAGATAGGACCCTCTCCACCTTCACCCTCAGCTCACTTGTACCTTCTTGCTTTCAATTCTAGTGAATAATTTAATGATTCTTTCCACAGAGAACGACCAAACCCATAGTTCCCCTCCTCCCCTAAGCCCTTCAGCAAGCTCTGAAAACTTCCTTACATTTTTACTAACCTAGGCACCCTCAAAAACTAAAAACACAACAGATTGCAAAAAGCTAGATCTGGGCCACAGGGCATCAGTACTGTACTCCTATTTCTGCCAGTAATACAATGCCTTGTGTTTGCCTCGCTGCAAGAGAAATAGTAAGCCTGACAATTGTTTTGTTTCTTCCTGGTCAAGAAAAGAGCATAACACCATAATAGTGCTTTTCTAATTTAGCATCATCTAGAATGACTTCTAACAAGCAGAAAGATAGAATAACAGAATGTAACATTTCCTTCTCCACAACAGGCAAACTAAGAATTAAAAGGGAAATTAAGTGAATCCAGAAACTAACAAACAAAAAAAGGCAAGTAGTCTAATTAGTTATCATGTGAGAATTGGGGAACAGATTTTTTTTAAATTTCATTTCCTACCCACTACTATTGGACAGAGCAGTCCCTGTTACAAACTGTAATGGGAATCATGCTCTAAAGAACTTGCAATATCATTATATGAAAACCTGTAGTAACTACAAAAAGGGTATATACAAATGCCTGCAATAAAGAACCATTTACTAAATCTAAGACAGTATATAGTCTTCCTGACTACAAGATCTACTAGTTTGGTTTGCGCCTTATCAGTCTAGGTATTTAGAAGAAAACTAGACAAAACATCTAATACTAGTGAAGAAGGGGCCAGGAGGGAAAATGGATATTCTGCAACCATTTGTCCTCTCTGCAGGCAGACTTACCAAGTCATAGCAGGGCTATAAACTCCCTGATAATGCTGTCACTCCCAGTGATGGGATGCGGTAGTGACTGCATAGCTTCACAACTCCACCTCCTTCCCCCAAAACTCAGAGCAGCAGCTGTCCCTACTTTCTCAAATCTTGTACATAATTTTACCTCTTGGTCCCTCCTTTCACTTTCCATACTGCAACCAGAACTGCAGTAACTTCTCCTTAGCTGGATGGGCAAGACAAATTTATCACCTTCAAAAGCCAGGGATCAGTGCTGATTCCTGTACCAGTGATGGGCAGAAGAGCTTGTAGCAGTCACGCCGATGGTACTTCACTGGTGTATACAGCTCAGTCTCACATATCTCATACAGCTGAAGGACCTTGTCATGAATGACTACATTTTGCATACTTAAAAGCAAAACAAAACAAAAACAGAACTAGCACACAACACAGCATGTTTACTTTAACTGTTATGACTTAGTTTTAACCCTTGATAAACCTCACAAGATATTTAAGTTAGTGCCGTAATACATTTAAACAAGCAAATAATCCAAAACAGGGGGTTTCAGGTTGAGCCAAAGTTGTATATTCCCAGTGCAAAACTGGCCAAGAACAGATGCTCAAGGACAGGTACAAGAACAAGGCAAGCACATCACTGCATTTCCCTATGACACACAGGTCTCACAACCTCCAGAATTTGCAGCTCTGAGATCTGTTGAGCCAGAAATGCATCTCTGTGGTTAACAGATTTTTCTTCTACTACAATTTAAGACTGTTCTAACAGTAGTTAGAACCTGCTGAAATATTAAAAAAGACACTATGCCATTGCAGGGCACTCTGAATTCCCAAACTCAGGGTGAGCAAACTCCTACAGCACCCAGCTCCAATCACCTCAACCCCCTGAAGTTGTACCTAGACCCAGCTGTAGTCGTTCCACGGGCAAACATTGGAGGGTGTGCTGCCTCGGATAAAACAGGCCTCTGGGTACACATACTGAATGTCTTTTTTTCCTCCAAACTGCTCACATTGCAAAATCACAGTCTTTTTCCTAAAACGAAACAGACCTTCACAACACCATCAAGAAACCGGATTAGCACGAAACTTACTTATACTAGAAGCTAAGGTATACAATTCATTGGTACTTCTTAAGGATCTTTTTTCAAGGTCATAAATCTGGGGGGAAAAAAAAAGCACAGACTGCAAACTTTCTTTTGGTAGGGGTTTTTTGTGTGGGTTTGCTTTTTTGATTTATTATTATTATGAGTACCCTCCACAGCCTATTCTCGCCGGACACTAAAGATCCGGCACCGACCTTCTGAATTTGTTGGGGACAGGTTTCACCTCTGGGTCTCCAAGCCACCTTCCCAGCGCTGTCCTCCCTCCCGGGAGGCGTCGGCCTGTCCGCCCCTCCCCTCCCCCCTGAGCCGACAGCCTCTGAAACTCCACACCGCGCGTCCCCGCAGGGGAAAGTTGCTTCCCCCTCTCTCCAGCTGTAGATCGGGCGAGCCGGGGGCTGCCCGGCGGCGACCGATCAGAGGGAAGTAACGGTAACCCAGACAGGGGGCTGCGCCGAGGGGCTGCCACGGCCCACCCAGCCGGTAAGTGGAGCCAGGGCCCGGCGTCGGCGGGGCAGGCCGGGCGGCGGCGGCCCGGCCCCAAGAGGCGGGGGAGGCGAGGAGGCCGGGCAGGGCCGCTTGCCCGCGGGGAGGCGCTGAGGGCAGAGCGGCCCCTACCAACGCCGCCTCAGCGGGACGCGCCGCCGCCGGAGACGGGGCAAGTTCAAACCCGAGCGTCGCGGAGCAGCCACGGCCTCGCCGGGCCGCAGCCGCCGAGGGAAGCGCCCCGCCAGCCCGTTACCTGCGCGCTCCTCCCCCGCTGCCGGCCTGCGGGCGGCCCCGCGCCGCCGCCTCCACAACAAAGCCCGCGAGCGGGCGGACCCTGCGACCGGGGCGGGAGGAGAGGCGGGCGCGCGCCGCCCCCGAGAGCGCGCAGCGGCGGGGCCCCGGCCCGAGGGCGGGGCTCGGTGGCGCAGCGGCGCGGGGCGGGGCGGGGAGCTAGGGCGTGGCACCGCCCTGCGGGCGGGAGAGCGGCGCAAGACCAGCGGCAGCGGCGGGTCGGGTTCCCGGGGGACAGGCGGGAGGCGAGGGCCTGCGGGGTGCGGGAGCTTGAGGGGCTGGTTTGCGGGTGTCCCTGGCACGGCCCCTGGGAGCGGGCGTCTCCTCTGCCCGGGTTTGCTCCGCAATGGGAAAAGTTGTTTCCTTTTTCGGGGGTTAGCACTGGAGCGCTGCCCAGGCTGGCTAGGAACGTATTCCCAACTAAGCGATACAGTAATCGCAAATGGAGAGAGAAACCCTGCCAGGGCTATTAAGGAGGAGAATGTAGCGGTGCACGTGTACTGGTTTGGGAAGAGGCCATATGAAAATGGGATTAAGCCTGGAAATGCTTTAGGAAACCTGCACAGTGGGAAGGTTGCCCTTTGTGGGGGAGTAGGGAGGGGTGGATGGAGAAGGGAGGTGTGCAATATATGAGAGACTTTCAGCAGGAGAATTTAATTGTGTTGAGGTGAATAGATCTAGGTTTTGAATACTGTGAGATATTTAATAGTTTCCTAACAATAGCAGAGTTTATTGTTTTAAGGAGCAGGTGTAATGCTATTCTGTAAACATATCTCTATGCAAATTAGACACCTTCTGAACAGTATTTTTGTTTTTTCATGTAAACCTTCTTTTTGTTGCAGTGACACCTTCTGCAGAAAATAAATCTAACCAACCAGTTTCTGCAACCTCTGAGCAACTCAAAATTTTCTTTACTGTTGAACTACTGCAGCAAGTCCACCTTAATACTAGGTGTGCTATTTTTATCAAAGGGAACACGGCGAAGTGAGACCTACATCTCTGGAACAAAAAAGTAGTGATGTTTCAGCATCTGCATTTTGATGATACGGAACACTGGAGACTTGATGATCCTGCTATATTTATTGAGCAGCAGTCTCAAAGAGCCAAACCAAGGGAACTAATTCAAATGTTAATGAAACATTGAAGTTGAGATTTTAATTACTTAAAGGTCAGCACATTAAAAGTTTATTAATTTAAGGGAGTTATTCTGTATTCCCACAGCAATCCCCACTCTGCTCTTGCACAGATCAAAGAATTCAAGTTACTGTTTATTTGCTGATGCATGCAAATTATATAACTGAATGTTATACCTGAATATTATTCCTTTTTGCAATTAGGGTCTCAGTCTTTTAACACTTTATTAACACTTCTCTGTATATTTTCTATGTTCCCATACTTTTCAGTAGCAATAAAACCATTGTTTTTCTCTAATCTTTGTTCTAAACTACCAAAGGCTACATTTACTTTCAAGCTTGGAACCTCTATTCAGTTAGCAAAATTTGTTGCTAAACTATCACAAAACACTCACAGACACTCTGCAAACTAACATATCAGAACAGTATTATGACTTCATGAAAATACTTTCCCAAAGAGGCTTTGGCTTCCAAATACTACAACACCTGCAATCTGTTCTCAAAACAGGAAAATGCGTTTGGAAAGATTTGAGAAATGATTCCCAGAAAAGCCTGCGAGGGGGATGAAAATACTGTAGTTTCAGAACCTTGTGCGCAAACCCCACCTGTAAGCTGTTGAAGGATCTTTTGTCCTCAAAATGCTCATGTAAAAATCATTGGGGTTTTGTTGGTAGAAAAAAAAGTTCTTCCCCAGTGAATGAGGTGGACAGTTAAATGAGATTAATCTTGTTTCTAAAATTTTCATTATTTTGCTTAATTTATTTTCAGATTCTCTCCCTCAGTCTAACAGTAACCTTTATATTTCCATCCATCGAATCTGGAGAGCTGTGATCTGAGAAGTGCCTCTTTCACAACACTTCCCGAAACAAATTGTCTCTGACTGCACTGCTTTCCACCTTTATGAAATGGCATTTTAATCCCAGTCCCAAATATATTTTGTCCTTTATTTTCTCTTTGATTAGGTGAATTCTGGCCATTAGAATGCTGGAATACTATTTTTTCCTGTCTACCAACTTCAGATATTTCCATCTTCACTTGTATAGTAGTCAAGTATGCCTTTCTTCACAGTGGACTTTTTCCTCAACTTTGCCCTTTTCCTTGAGGAAAAGATGGGGTATTATTGTAACAAATGCAGATTTCTCTTGTACCTTAAAGGTACCTTTCCAGGACTGGAGAGCAAGGAAAACCAGCGCGTATTCTCTTCAACTCTGCTATGCTACGTAATCCCTAGAGTCAGTCATGAAATCCCGATTTTAGCAAATGCCTCTGGTGTGCCTAGGATTTTACCTTGAAGTCACTACCTCAAAGTCTTTAAATGAACATCTGGAAGTCCCTCTCTTACTAAACTAAAATACATATAGACAGCAGACTGCAGTTAAATACCTATCTCAGACATGGAAAACAACACATAAATATACTGTTCAGACATAAGAAACAGATCTAACTTACTATGTTTCTTAAAGAATAGAGAAAGAACTGGGTATCAACATTTGCCTTTGGTAGCTGTGCTGCCGGAATACATAAATGCACCTAGTTACAAATTAGCTATGCTTTGAGTAAGGCAACAGCAGTCTTGACTTTTTTTCAGGGGGGAGAAGTTAAAAAATAAGGATGTAAAAACTACCTTTCTTTTCCTTCTCTTTTGAAAAGGTGCCAGCAAATCTAGCCTCCTAGTTCTGTATCAAGATGCTCAAGATCTCACATGGTATTCAGAATCACTTTGAAGATAATGTGAAGGATTTCTGATTCACAATGAATATCCTTGTCTGTGTTAACACTGTAGGGCTGTTAGCAAGAAAGCAAAAAGAAAAAAAATTAATCTCTAATTATCCATGTGACTGGTTAAACAAACAGTCTAGTACCTTATTCAAGAGCCATTTCCTTAAATCCATCTTCTTAACTCTAATAAACATGCCCTTGAGATCAACAGTAGCTCTGTTTTCTCCCCCAAACCAATGTGGTTCAGCTTGTACACACCCCTGATTGTTAGAAAAGAAGCAAAAGTAAAGCTCAGAGTGGACAAGCCTTCCGTTGGGGTAAGGAAAATCAGCAGTACTAGAGACTGCGGGCTACATGCAAAAGGAGGAAACAGAGAAGAGTATGAGAAATGACAGTACTATTCAGAGTTATGGAGAAGAAGTGGAGACAAAGAAAAAATCTTTACAGCATGATGTTGGTAACCTAGGGGTTTGACCAGTAGAACAGGGTCAGTGATACAGCAGGGAAAGTAAAAGACCACCTGCGATACTGCATCTGCTCCCCACTTCTGCAGGCTCCAAATCCATAGAAGCATTTAGGTATTCAGTTGTTGATTAACTGCTTAAGCTGTAGTTAATTAACCTGAGTGCCATTTTGAATCTGGCTCTAAGTCAAAAAGACTATGTACTAAGAAAGGATCTATTCCCATTCTCTGGTCCTGAGCATAAACACCCTTGTGTGTTCTGAATCCATATGGCTGAACTGTCTTGTCCTTCAGTGGTGCCGCCTCTGGGGATGAGCCCATGCTGTCCCCCACGTTGTACCCTCGCGTCTTCTGGAAAAGCACAGTTTGGCCTTGGCAAAAACGATGTTGGGGACTGACCGTGTCCCAGCACTCGAGCCCATGCCCTGGCACTGTTTCATTTACTAAGATGGGCCAATAGGTCCACGCAACATACGCAATAGCCACTCTCCAAGTGACAAAATACCCATGTCCTTTGAACACCGAAGATCTGGAATCAAAGTCTAAAGGTTTTAAAAGAACAGTGTGCTGTAGAAAGACAGGCGGTGAGCGAAACAGCACCACCGGCACCAGCGGATCTGCCGGTGTTAGCTGGGTCTCAGCAGCGGTGGGAGCAGGACTGCAAGTTGTGCTGTATGGCCCCAGCCCCGAAGCGAGGAGTAAACGGCACAAGACTAAGGAGGTGACAGGCCTTCCCCGTCAGCTCACTGTCAGGCCGCCAAAGCCTTGCCTCCCCACCCCAGCGAGGGCAATCCCAGCGCCGGCCGCTCCAGCTCTGCGCAAGAGAGACAGGCTGCCGGTTTCCCGGCTGGAAGCGATCAGAGAGCCCTTTCCCCGCCGTGATTACCAACAGCTCCGAGCCCGGGCCCTGCCCGGGGCTGCCCGCTGCCCGTCGGCTACTAAAAGCCGCTGCGCGGCAGCACGCCTTCCGCCAGCGCGGGGGCTCGGCCCGCGCGCCCCCGCCCCGCCCGGCCGCAGCTTCCCCCCCACCCCACCCCGCAGATAACCGCGGCTCCCGCCTGCCCCCGGCTCGTCCCCACCCGCCGTGCGCAGTTCGGCCCCGGCTCGGCAGCCGCTCTCCAGGCGCCGGCTGCCTCTCGCCGCGGCGCGGGCGAGGATGGCGAGGATGGCTCGGCAGCCCGGCGGCTTTCTGCAGGAAGCCTCTCACCAAGTCGTCGCTGGAGGCTCGGCGGGTAAGTGGGCGCGTTCCTCCTGGGTAGGGAGGGTTTGCCCGTCCCCCACCGGCGCTCGGCCAAGCTGAGGTGAAGGCAGCCGCGCTGCCGCCCCCTCCCCGCTCTCCTCAGGCGCAGGAGCGGCGGCGGGCAACGGCCTGGCTCGGCGGCGGCTCCTCCCCCGCCGGGCGGCGCGGGCGGGCCTCTGAGGCGACCCGCGCCCGGGGGTCCCGGGGACGAGGGCGGCGCGGCCGAGCCGCGGCGGTAACTTCTGTAACGGTGCTCAACGCCCCGGGGGGATGAGGGGGCACTTCCCCGGGTCTGTGGTGTATCTCCGTGAAACACACCCTACAGCGCCTCGGATGATAAGGGTGGCAGGCGGGCTCCCTTAACGGTAGCAGCCATCGCTGACCCCTCGTGAGCTGCTCTGGTGGATGGCAGTTGGTCTTTCCTTGCTTGAGGTGGACTGAGTCAGTAACTTTTACAAATGTGCTTACTGCGAGCTCACGTAATACGCTAGTGGCGTGTTGATGCGGGACAGAAAATGTTCCCCTTCTCAAACACGCTCCCTGTGGCACTCTCCAGCGCTGCCTTACAGAGATACCAATGCAGGGCTATAGTGGAAATGTGTTTCTGTGTTTTTTAAATACTGTTAGGAATGTCGAGATTACTAATGCATCACGTTATTTGCACTGCAAACTACAAATGTCAAAACTGTATACATCTGCTTAGCAATGAAAGTATTGCTAGTTAATTTCTTTAGTTTGTTTTCCCTAGATCAGAATCAATTGGAAATATTTATGTCAGCCTGCAGTGTGGGGTGTATTTACACAATATCCTGCTTTTTCAGTGTATATATGTAAATCCTGTTAGCATTTCGACTATGTAGTGTGTTTTCAAGTGTTTATTGTCTCTTCTGAGGCCAAAATGCTGTTGGGCATGTTATGCTTTAATTGAAAGAGGAAAGCTACATGGTAATACTGCTGTGTCTTACATAACACTTCGGCGCAAGCAAAATTCTTGTGCGGGTGAGTACTGTGTGGCCGTGACACTGCATGTGAGCTGGTGCTCTGTTCACTCCAATTCCCCTGCTGCCCCTAAATCTGCTCCTATGCATTCCTACCACCAACACACATTTGAGCGCTGTCCTGGGCCTTCCAGCGTATTGTATGACTGTGTTTATGTAGCTCTTCTGCAGCCTTGGAAATCCTAAAGCTTTTTTAGACTCTGCTTGGTACCACCACTCTCTTCCCTTAGGAGAAAAAGGAAAGGTTTAATCTCTACTATCCTGTTGAAGGCCCTTCATACCTGAAGAGACACTGAGGTGTTTTGCCACCAGATGTTTTACAAGATGACGTATTTATCTGCCCATACCAGTGGGCCTATGCCTTAGTGAGTCAGACTGATCTAACTCAGTATCTTCCCATCTTTTGCCTGTTTTCTTTACAGGCTCTCTTTGTTCATAGAAGTACAGACAGTTTGGCTAACACACTGGAAAAAAAATTGTCATTTAGATAAAGGCAGAGTTTTACGGATGGACTAGAGTTGGAAAATGAGTGTGTTCGAGGGTGGTGTCAGGAAAAGACAGCATGAAAACTATTTGCTGATCTGGTAGGCATAAATGTTAAGGTGAGAGAAGTCTCAATTCAAGGAGGCAACTGATCTGCACCTAACACTTTTTTAAGGTATAATATGGGAAGCCTGTTGAATCTAGTCCAGAGGCATATTGTTAAAAGATGCTATTGTGGTTTAACCCCAGCCAGCGACTAAGCACCACACAGCTGCTCGTTCACTCCCCTGCAGTAGGATGGGGAAAAGAATTGGAAGGGTAAAAGTATGAAAACTCATGGGTTGAGATAAAGACAGTTTAATAGGTAAAGCAAAAACTGTGCATGCAAGCAAAGCAAAACAAGGAATTCATTTGCTGCTTCACTACTTCCCATTGGCAGGTAGGTGTTCAGCCATCTCCAGGAAAGCAGGGCTTCATCATGTGTAACGGTTACTTGGGAAAACAAATGCCATAACTCCAAATGTTCTCCCTTCTTCCCCCAGCTTTTATTGCTAAGCATGATGTCATATGGTATGGAGTATCGCTTTGGTCAGCTGGGGTCAGCTGTCCCGGCTGTGTCCCCTCCCAGCTTCCTATGCACCCCCAGCCTATTTGCTGGTGGGGCAATGTGAGGAGCAGAAAAGGCCTTGACTTTGTGTAAGCACTGCTTGGCAGTAACCAAAACATCCCTGTATGATCAACACTTTCCAGCACAAATCCCAAACATAGCCCCATACTAGCTACTATGAAGGAAATTAACTCTATCCCAGCCAAAACCAGCGCAGATGCTTGCATCCTTTTGCTTAGTCTCCTGTCAGGCAGGCAGGTTCCTTAGCTCCATCACTAGCCTTAAAGCTGTACAGAAATTTCTACTCACCGGTTTTGAAATAAACCGGTAAGGACTGTTCTTCAGGTCTGAACAACACTGAAATTGTACCAAAGGGATTGGTAAGCATATGGCTCAATTTGGGAGTTCTAAGGTGTTAAGCAGAAATGGCTCAAACTTGAAAACTTGCTTTGCAGATGCTTAAAACTCAATGGTGTTTTTCTTAGTGATTTATAGAGAAGATAGAAGAGGAAGGCTGTAGCTTTGAGGTCTTAAGTCTAAAGGTTAAATTTTTCAGGCAAGTGTGGATCCAGCATGGAAAAAGTGGAAGCAGGAAGGAAAGGGTGGAGAGCATGAGTTGTTCCAAGTGCACTGAGTAGTTTATCCTAGTGAGGGATTTGGTTGCCTGTCCTTAGTTTCCCAGTATCGCTTTAGACACCCTATATTGCTTTTGGCTGCCTCTGCAGAAGGACATAGGGCTCTTGTAGGTGTTTTGTCATATTTACTGGCCTCATGTGAATGTCACAGATGTCCCAGCATGCCTTTGCTGCCTGTACTACAGCCTGGTATTTAAAAGGGAACTGGAAAAAAATCATTGTGGTGAACTAATGTTTAGATTTTTAAGAAGTTCTGATCATCTTAATTCATATGGTTAAGCACAAGGAATGTATGAAGCTGTTGGTAAGAAAGATGCTGTAAGTTGTGTCTTTGTCAAAACAATGATAGGAAAGAAATGAGGTACCTGGGAATGAACTGCACAGCAGAATAGGTATAATTGAAGGGTCAGAAATATTGTTTGCATAAGTAAAATGAGAGGTTATTTAGCATCTGCATGTCCGATGCAAAAGGATCTGATAAGAAGTGATTCTGCTAGGTTGAGTGGAAAATTATTAGAGATAAGCCTAAGCTGTCAGAACAGGAAGAAAGGGATTTTTGAAGCTTTATGGAAGATGACAGGACTTGTTCATGGACTTAATAAAGACAGGGGAAGGGGAAAGAAAGAAATCAAGCATGACCCCTAGTCTACAGGACTGATAAAATGGAAGATACTGGCATGCTGAAGGAAGGAGAAATGAGTATTCAGTGTTGTAAAGGAAGAGATTTAAACATACCATTGGCTGTCCGCAGCACTTCTAAGTTAAAGATAAACTTGAATAGCTCTCTGCTGTAATTGAACTGTAAAACTCAGGTATGACAGGATCTCATGTGTACTTCATGTCTGCGACAAGGGGTGCATCTGCTTCCGTGTGGCTTGTAATTTGGCTTCATATTAAATTGAAAGCTCTGCTTCCTGATGGTGAAGTCAAGCTTAAATATGAAAAAAGTCTTGCTTGGTCTTGGCTTATGTTCTTTCTGCTGGCATTCTGTTTGCTCCCATCTTCCAGAGTCCTGAATGGAGGTTTATAGCATAATTGAAAATACTTGGGGTTTTTTTGTTTGCTTGGGTGTATGACAAGAGTGAGGAACAGGACTCTGAAATGTAATTGGGACAATTCATTAGTAAGTTTGGTCCCTTCTAGTACAGTGAATTGCAGGCATACTCCTTTTCTTTAATGGTTAATCAGTAAACTAAGACGTGTGGAATTTACAGAAGAAAATTAAACAGAAAATAAACTCTCTAAACTGTAAGAATCACTGTGAAAAGAACAACTTGGGAATCTCTAATTGATTTCCTTAGATTTATAGCAATTCTTCAAAAGGCTACTTGAGAAATCCAGTCAATGCAGGGTTCAAGTCACAGGGAGAATTTTTTCTCTAATTCAGAAGGATCAAAAAATCCTTGTTTTGTCTGCCTATATGGAAAACACAGAAATTAAGTGTTGCATACAAAATTGATGGAGATTTCTTTCCTCATAGAGAGAAACTGAATGCTGCGAAGTATGTTGTGTGATACGCAGATCAATTTGCCAATACATCATTGTAACAGAGTCTTGAGTCAGTTTGAATGATGAAGTGCAAATGTCATAAACAATTGCACAGATGACCCTTGGCTGAGTGAAGGGAAGTGGCTGAATATAGTTACCCTGAAGGTTTTAGCATGCTGCTACCTGGTATAGGTGTGGTTTTGTTTTAATAACAAAAGGCTGCAGATGGAGAAAATTATCTAAAACTACAGGTAACAAAAATATAATTTCATTTATATTTAGTTTGTATGTTCACCTCTCTTGCTTCCATATGCTTGCAAATAAATAACACAAACATTTTTAATTTTGAAGTTAAAATGTTGAAGAATTTATTTAATCTATGTAGTAGGCGATAAACACAAAGATGACGTTTTTCAAATCTGTAATATTGAACTGATCTTTAAGTACTTTTCTGCTGTAATTTGGTGTGTTTCTTTTCCTAATTTCATTTAATAAATGAACATGAACTATTGGCTTTCTCTTATTGCAAAATGAATATGGGAAAGGCAGAATAAAATGAGCTTTTAAAAAAAAATACTTTGTAAGAATAACTGGAGCTGGTTTTTTTCCCCCATTCTTCATATTTTAATAAAACAGCAGGGTTTCTGCCTGTCTGGAACTCTTGGCTTTGATTATTTTTTTTGGTAAAGAGTTAGGTTTCCAGCTGCATTGAAAACTAATAGGATTTGGGAGTCTAATTCTCTTAAGCTCCTTTGAAAGTCCAAACCTTTTCTTTTGAGGTGTTTTATTTCAGGAGTAGACAAAGTTGATTATCCTGGATAGCAGCAATTCCTTTGAACCAGATCTATAAGCAGGGAAGTCAATTGTTAGACTAAGACTGGATGCAAATACGGTATTAAAATCAGTGTTTGGTCTTCCTATCACTAGAGGCATTAGGCAAACATCATTACAAGGTATGCTAGCCAGCATACTCTGTGAAACACCTTAAGTTACTTGGCCCATATGAATGGGAGAGGAAATGTGATAGATGTACCGGAAGCTCTTTAATCAGCAGGAAAATTGGCTAATTCTCCCCTTCTCCCCCCCCCCCCTCCCCCCCCCCCCCGGTCTTTACCTAATTGGTTTTAATTATTTTGCTGGCATTTTTCTGGGCATTAAAGTTAGGATGAGTGTTCTATGTTTTCTTAGCTGCTTTTTTCTTGCTTTTAAGCCATGCAATTGGCTTTCACATGTTACTAAAATAATCACTTAATGCTCAGAGGTAACTTCAACTAGCTAAGTACTTAGCTAAACCTTGTAACTATCTTGACTTGAAACCTTAATTTTTTAAAGTGCTTAAACCTTCCTCTTTCTGAAGTCTATTAAGGCTGAAATATTATCTAAGACCACGGTACATGCTCATTGTCTTTCACTGCCTGTATTTGGCATTTTGGATGTTAACAAAGACTGTTTATATTAAAAAGCTAAGGGTGGGAAGCAGTCAAATAGTATTAGTTTCAAGGAAACATCCTACAAGTTAAAGTACTCCAAGGCAATGCACTTGCTTCTACCAGTGAAGCCGATTTTCTTTGCTAGGCTGAGAAATCAATAGCGTGCTACCTGGTGTTGGACTTAAAGCTTCAGAGGGGAGTTGCTTGGTTGGCAATATGGTGAGGAGAACTTTGGGTGAAGAGAAACCCAAAGAAGGTTAAGTGTTTAAGGTGAGATATCAGACATCCTGAACATCCTCAAGTATGTTCCTAGGAATCTGGAGGATGTAACAGTCAGGAAGTTAAGACTTGGAAAGATTTCTGTTTCCATTCAACCATACCCCCATGCTGTGTTTTCCAAAATGTGCCAGAAAGAAAATGTGAAATACCTTTGCAAAGTCTATGCAACCCCAATTGCTTTCACCATTATACAGTTCAGAGAGGGAACACGGTATTCGGGACAGTTTGTGAGTCCCTGGGAATAAGGAACAGTCACTGGGGAAGGTCAGAGACTGATGCTAGTTTTGAAGTCAGTATGGTTGAATTGCTGACTTTGGTCTCCTGGGCACTTGAAAAAATATCATTTTACCTGTTTTTTTTATCCCATGAGAATGTACCTCCATACTGCAGACCAGTGCAGCGACCAGCTAGCTGAGTGTATGCAGACTGCTATGCAATGAACCAGTTGCAGTTACCTTGTCAACATTCCCCAGTGGAAATATTCAAGTGTTATCTCCTGACCTACTACAGCATTTCAAACTTTAATTCTGTAAGTAACATTTTTCAGTCTCTGAGCCTCCCCATTTCTACCAGCTGATAATACTAAAAATTCACCCCTGAATATGAAAGACAGACTGGACTATTTGCTTTGTATCCATATTCCTTAAGTGTTGTGGGGTTGTCTCAGAAAACCTTGTTTAATGTTAGTGGAAACCAATGAAATCCTTGTGGGCTTTCATACATTGTGGTGAATATGCAAAGCTGGCAGCTAGCAAAATTCCTATAAATTTTGAGACAGTTAAGTAATTTGAAGAAACAATATCCTTGCAATACAGTTTTAGTTTAAATGGAACAAATGAAAACCTCAGTATGTAGTGTTTAGAGTGAAGTGATGTTGTTTGATCAGGTCATTGCAGTGTACTAACAAGTTCTGAGCACCCATTTGGAATTCTTAAATGTGTTCTAGCTATGTTTTTAAATGCAATAGCTTTTATATGGGGGTTAAGATAGGAAGAAGTAGTTCTTACGTGTTTATATAACAGTGACAAAAACAAACTAAGACTTTTCATGTCTTTTAACATGTCATGGCACCTGTTGTATGCTTAGTAGTTTCTGTAGAAACTGGGACCATGAAAATAAGAATTTTTTGGTCTGTGGACTCAGAAATTGCTCATAACAAACTGCTTGTTGAACTTGGGGGTTGAATTTCAAACTAAGCTAGTGTTGCCTTGCTCTGGTACTCACTGTTGGTTTCAGCATCCTGCAGCAAACTCATCAGTCCCATTCTGTCTTTGTTCCAAGAGAAACACTGGGGAAAGTGAGTAGTTGGCTGAGCTTTATTTAGTCTGGCATGTTAGCCAATGGGGACAAAACTTCTTATGCGCAGAATCCTTTATGGGTGTGCAAGAAGATGCTTATCCTTAAGATTATGTACATATGGTAAGCCTGAGGGTTTTGAGAAAGGTTATACATTTTCTATTTGTTTTAGTGTAACAAGTTTTTTCTCAAAAAACCCCCGGACCTCCACCCCCCCCCCCCACCCCACCCCCCCCCGACCCCCCGACAAAACGACCAACCTCAAAAACTGAGTAATGAAGTTATTTATACAATGAAGTTATTTATACTCATTTGCTCTACAACCCACAAGATGGCAGTGCAATACTACAATAAGATGCTAAATGTGGTCTTTCCTATGAGTGGGAAATTAATAAAAATGTGTGGTGAAGCTGTTGCAGGTGAGAAGATTAGCATATGTCATTTTGGATGATAATATATGAAAGCAAAGCTTAAAGATAGAAAACAAATAATGATCAAAAAATGCTGATTTCATATGTCATGCAAATCCGATGGCACTGAATTTGTCTTTCCTTGAATCAACTGCAAAAACTGTAAACAGTGATATATCACTGGTAAAGGTCAAACGATGGTGCTAAGGCTAAGATACCACATATAAATCGGAAAACTTGGGCTAAACTTCTGGCCCAGTAGGATCAATGTGCAACTAGCTACTGATTTCCAGAGTGAGGAATTTGCATCTTGATTATTTTAATTTTAACATAGATTTTATGTGATATTGCAGAAATCTCTTCAAACTCTCAATGCACATCTTAAACAAAGTGAAGACTGCTGCATTACAGGCTGCTGTAAGCCTATGTTAACTTCTTTCAAGTATTGGCAGGAATGAGACCTACAGCAAAGCATAAAATGTTAAAGATGTTTACTTATTCAGAAAAAACTCTAAATATTTTGCTGCAATTCTAAATATTTAGTTGTCAGATCTCCAGGTTAAAGAATATTACAGAATAGTTATGTATTAAACATGTAAAAAGCAAATAGGTAGTCAAAATAATTGATACTGGAGCATGCCTGTTGTAATCTTTATAGACAAAAAATGCTTTGTCTGCAGAGGCAGTTCTGAGAAGTTGGTACAACTTTTGTGAGCAAAGATTATACTGGGGTGAAGAACAATTTTTCATTACTGTGTTTACTGTATCATCAGTTGTGCTTAGTGACTGATATTCATGTTCAAATCCATATTAAATTGTCAAACACAAAGGCTAATTATGTAATAAGAATAAAATTCTAATGTATAGAAACAAAGCATGCCTTTTAATAGCAATATATGTGTTTCTATGGCAGTGTTCTAGAAAGGAAAATGAAAACTGATTTTGCTTATTTTTGTGCAGGGAATCTGGCATTTTTGCCTGTTAAGGGATGATACTACAAATTTTCCCTTAACTGTAGCTCAGTTTCTGTGACATTACCTTGGGTATCCTTCTTATACTTGTAAACATTCTTTCTTATGCTTGTTACTTTTTCATTTCAAGTTAGCAGGGTGTGAGACACTCAATTATACCACTGTGATGGAAGAACTCATCTGGTACAAGATTGTTGAAATTATCTCTGAAAAATGAGTATATTAATCTAAACTCCTCAGACTGGCCTAAGTATTATGAATAGGGTTGGTATGAATTAAAAGTGCTAAAAGAGCTAAAGACAAGTAGGAAAAAAATCTGCCTTTTCAGTTAGTGATGTGACTCCTAAACCTGGAAGTCTTGAAAATCAATATTGTAATGAATGGAGAGAACTGACAATAGTTCCCTTTATATGGATGCCTCTCAGTATTTTCAAGTATCTGCATCTTGATCATAAAGGCCTTAAATCTGTTCTGCTTCAACTGGAGTTGAAACTATGTAATTAACTTTTTCCTGTCTGAGGAGATGAATTGGCATTTGCTGCCTGTGGAAACCATTATTGGTCTTGTTGATGGATAAAAATAAATCAATACTATTTTTTATAATCAGAAGCTCTCACTCTCTGATGCCTAATTATCATTTGTGCAACAAAGTGTTAAATATCAGTCATTATAAAATAATAGTTTCTGTACTGGAAGTCTGTAGTACAGGTTAACTTCTTTGGTTGTGTTGAAAGTTGAATAGTTGCAGGGTAAGTACCTGCCATTTTTCCTCCAGCATGTATTGTCCTGGGGGCTCATTACAACTAGATATAATTTAACTAACATCTGAAACATCTAAGGCTTCAATCATCTATAGTGGTGATTTTCTGATGAGAAAATATGGTTATATTTTGAGAAAGTCTGAATGTTGTTGAGAACTCCCACCCATACAGTGGGGAAGGAAACACAGGAGTAATTGGCCTTTAGATCTGCTTTTCAGTCATTGAACTACACTGTTAACAGCTGCTTTTGTTTTGCCTCTGGATGCTTTTCAATCGGCCAATTTTTGGCATGAAACATAGTTTATGGGTCATCTTTCAGCCTTTAGTCAGTGGATCATTTCCCAGTTCAGGGTGTTATCCTAGTTTCCTGGGCTTTTTGCTGTTTTTATTATACTGCAATGTGCTGATGTGTGGCTGGTGTCCCCAAACAGCAACACTCCCAAAAGCAAAAGGAGAGTCTTAGTAGTACTTTAAGTTTGAGAAAATTCTTTACACTATTTATTTCACTTCCTCTTAGAGCTAATTCTGAGTATTTTTGCAGCACAGTTAAGTTTTACTTATTTTTCTGTTACCAACACTTACTACTTAATATTCAGTTAAAAGCTTGTGAATGTATAGTAAACATTGCTCAACTTTTTTTCAGCTGACTCCAGATAGCATCCTAAACTTGGTAAAATATGAAGGGCATGCTAAAAAAAAAAACAAAACCCAAATGATGGTTCTAACTGCCATAATCATAGACACAGAAACCAAATTTAACTCTTCATTATGGGTTTTGTGATAATTGATGTCCCTTCCAGCTTGTGGAGCTATGTGATTTAGTTTCAAAACTTGAGTTTGATTAAAACTTGAATTTAAAAAAAAAAAATCTTATCCTCAGTGTTGTGGCATTGAAGCTTGTAATGATGAATTGTAGAGGCTTTAAGAACCTAAAACCCAAAAAAACTTTAAAGATGGTTCTCATGATTTTTAGATGATTTTTGGAATCTGAGCCATGAGGTTGTGAATGCTTGAGGTTGGTGATGATACACTAGTCTTTTTTTATGTTGGTTATATAAGGCAGGTTTGCAATGCTGCCATGCATGTGATGGTGTATACACATGTGCTTAACATAGTCTTGTTAGAAAACAAAGCATCAGGCTGCTTATAGGTTAGAAGAATTTGTTTTCCAAAACACTGCCTTATTATAGATGGTGACAAGTGTCAGCATGATCTTGTAAGAGTGTGTATACCCTAGTGTTGTCAGAATTGCATAGTAGTGTGAACAAGAGTGTTTGCCTTGTTCATGCTGCATGTTATAAACATTGAGTCCAGCACCCTTTTTAGGTGCTTCTGTGATGATATCCTTGGTAGCCTCGGTGTCTCTAGATCACTGTGAGCACTCAAAAAGAGTCCTTACATAAATGAATCAGCAGTATTCTGGGAAGAAAAGACTTCTGGAAGAACCCGAGAGCTTTCAGAGTCCTTATAGTCCTGCTTTTCACTCATTTCCAAGTCTGTGGTTACAGAAATAAAGCAATGGGACTTAAGTATTGTGTTGTAGGTTTGAGAGCTTCATTCTCTTCTCCTAAATGGGATTAGGATTCTGAAGGGAATTGGGGCTGTTGAATTAAGCAGGGGAGACATGGCTGCCACTTACTCATTATACCTGTTAATAAAAATTTTATGTAGCAAAACTGTAATGTTGACTGGGTAATGAGACATTCCTTGCTTAAAACAGCCTCTACTGTGTTTTTTCTAAGCAGTGAAGAAAATAAGTATCAAGATGCAATATGCTTTGTCTGGCATATTCTTCCTTAGTGTGAAGTATGATAATGGCTATCCTAGATGACAAAAAGGAAACAAATCAATCTCTTCTGCTTATTTGTCAGCAAACTTTTCTCCTTTCTGCAAAATTATACTCCTTAATATGATAAGAAATACAGCTTTATTCATTAGACATTTCTAAAAGGGAGGAAGAAAGCGTATGTGTTTCTGCAAATATAAAACAATGAATATTGTTAGACTAGACTAAATGGAAAGAAATGCCTTATTTAGAGTAAGAAACTCTTCTAAGTTAATGTCCATAAAGTTTAAATTAGTTCAGACTTTTCTTATTAAATAAATGTTTCCTTTTACAATGCATGATAATCATAATCAAGACTAAATTTGTTCTGTTATTTATTTTCAAAATGATTGTACATGTTTAGCAGACTTTTGATTTAAATCCTTAGGGATATATTGGAGACAGATGTTTTCATGACCTCATGTTTAAAGTAAAGTTATATTTGGACACTAGATTAAATTTTCCTTAAAATCTTTCCTTATATGTTAGATTGGGGAGGGGTGCAAAAAGTATTGAAAGATTTATGTTGAAAAGGTACTGCTTTATTTTTAAAATAAGTTATTAGAGTTCAATAGATTTTATTTCAGGGGACCCTCAAAAGCACAAAATGTCTGATTATGAAACAGTATGTTTACAAATGAAAATATTGTTTCTCGTTGGAGAGCTAAATGAGAAACAGACTTCTTTAAAAGTTCCTTGAATTCAAAAGCAAATTTACCATGTTATTTATACCTTCCCCCAAAACTTGTCAAAGACTATGGTAGAACTTAAAATGTAGTATCAGTTGAAGACTGCATAATAGGGCATAACAGTAGCTAGTATTTTTACTACTTTATGTTTTTGAACAAGCAATAGTTTCTCTCAAGCTGCAGTTAACGTCATGGTGTGGATGGCTATGATGGTTTCATATGTGACAGTGAACAATGTTTTGGAAAAAAGTTCAATATTTCATCAAGTCATAATTCTCAAAATTGACCTGTTGAAAGTGTATTGATTGACAGATAAAATAAGTCTTTTCAGTGTTTTGCAGTTTATATAGGCAACACTTTTTAATGTGTTTAGTTAGATAAACAAGTTACTGAGTTGCTGGAATTCTGCCATTTGTAATTGTAACTGAAGTATTGTACTAATAGACATATAGCTATTCTCATCACTGCTAAATATCTTTTTTCCCAGTTATAACTTTACTGGCAGAATACCTTTCTTTGTAGGCTGATGCAAAGGTTGCACTAAACAACTCTTAGTTGTTAGGTCATGCAGAGAGGAAATTAGGCAAAAGCCCAGCTAGAGCTCCGTCTGGCCACGGTCATAAGGGATAACAAAAAATGTTTTTACAGATATATTAACAACAAAAAGAGAGCCAAGGAGAATTTCCATCCTTTACTGGATGCGGGGGGGTGGAACAACACAACATTGTCACCAACGATGAGGAAAAGGCTGAGGTACTTAATGTCTTCTTTGCCTCAGTCTTTAATAGCCAGACCAGGTATTCTCAGGGTATTCAGCTCCCTGAGCTGGAAGACAAGGGTAGAGAGCAAAATGAACTCCCCGTGATCCAGGAGGAAGCAGTTAACGACCTGCTACGCCACCTGGACACTCACAAGTCTATGGGGCCTGATGGGATCCACCAAAGAGTACCAAGGGGGCTGGTGGAGCATCTTGCAAAGACCGTCTTGGGCTTAGCGACCATGAAATGATAGAGTTCTCAATTCTTGGTGAAGTAAGGAGGGGGGTCAGCAAAACCACTACGATGGACTTCCAGAGGGCAGACTTCAGCCTGTTGAGGACATTGGTTGAGAGGGTCCCTTGGGAGACAGTCCTGAAGGGCAAAGGGGTCCAGGAAGGCTGGGCCTTCTTCAAGAAGGAAATCTCGAAGGCGCAGGAGCAGGCAGTCCCCATGTGCCATAAGAAGAGCCAGTGGGGAAGACGACCAGCCTGGCTGAACAAGGAGCTTTTGCTGGGACTCAGGAAAAAAAGGAGAGTTTATCACTTTTGGAAGAAGGGGCAGACAACTGAAGAAGAATACAAGGACCTCGTTAGGTCATGCAGAGAGGGAATTAGGGAGGCAAAAGCCCAGCTAGAGCTCAATCTGGCCATGGTCATAAGGGATAACAAAAAGTGTTTTTACAAATACATTAACAACAAAAAGAGAGGCAAGGAGAATCTCCATCCTTTACTGGATGTGGGAGGAAACATCATCACGAAGGATGAGGAAGAGGCTGAGGTACTTAATGCTTGACCAACCTGATCTCCTATGACCAGGTGACCTGCCTAGTGGATGAGGGAAAGGCTGTCGATGTTGTCTACTTCGACTTTAGTAAAGCCTTTGACACTGTCTCCTCCAGTATTGTCCTAGAGAAACTTGTGGCTTAGACAGGTGCACTATTAGCTGGGTAAAAAACTGGCTGGACGGTTGAGCCCAGAGAGTCGTGGTGAATGGAGTGAAATTCAGTTGGCGGCCGGTCACAAGCGGAGTCCCCCAGGGCTCAGTTTTGGCGCTGGTCTTGTTTAATATATTTATTGATGATCTGGATGAGGGGATCGAGTGCACCCTCAGCAAGTTTGCAGATGACACCAAGTTGGGCTGGAGTGTTGATCTGCTTGAGGGTAGGAAGGCTCTACAGAGGGATCTGGACAGGCTGGATCGATGGGCCCAGGCCAATTGTATGAGGTTCAACAAGGCCAAGTGCCGGGTCCTGCTTTTTGGTCACAACAACCCCATGCAACGCTACAGGCTCAGGGACGAGTGGCTGGAAAGCTCCCCTGCAGAAAAGGACCTGGGGGTGTTGATTGACAGCCAGCTGAATATGAGCCAGCAGTGTGCCCAAGTGGCCAAGAAGGCCAATGGCATCCTGGCCTGTATCAGAAATAGTGTGGCCAGCAGGAGTAGGGAGGTGATTGTGCCCCTGTACTTGGTGCTGGTGAGGCCGCACCTCGAATCCTGTGTTCAGTTTTGGGCCCCTCACTACAAGAAGGACATTGAGGTGCTGGAGCATGTCCAGAGAAGGGCAACGAAGCTGGTGAGGGGTCTGGAGCACAAGTCTTCTGAGGAGCGGCTGAGGGAGCTGGGGTTGTTTAGCCTGGAGAAGAGGAGTCTGAGGGGAGACCTCATCGCTCTCTACAACTACCTGAAAGGGGGTTGCAGAGAGGTGGGTGTTGGTCTCTTCTCCCAAGTGACTAGTGACAGGACAAGAGGAAATGGCCTCAAGTTGCACCAGGGGAGGTTCAGGCTGGATATTAGGAAAAACTTCTTTACTGAGAGAGTGGTGAGACACTGGAACAGGCTGCTCAGGGAGGTGGTGGAGTCACCATCACTGGAGGTGTTCAAAAAAAGTGTAGACGTGGCACTTTGGGACATGATTTGGTGGGCATGGTGGTGTTGGGTTAATGGTTGGACTTGATGATCTTACGGGTCTTTTCCAACCTTAATGATTCTGTGATTAAAAAATTAATCGGATGCTTGGCCATTGGACTGCAAAATACACTTTGCCCAGATCTCATGTGAACATTTCTGTATGACAGTGTCTTTTATTGTTTTCTGTCAGTTGTGATTAGGAAGGTTTATGTGGCCAGCAGAGCTGGAAATATGTTTTGTGCTGAGCGGACCTTGTTAAGTTCAGTCATCTCATTGAAGTCTGCTAGGTTAAACTGGAGTAGCCTTCTCCTGACAAAAACTTAAATTGCTTTGCAGTATTTGGAGCCTCTTTCATCTAAGAGTGGATATTGGGTCAACACTGGTCACATCTTTACTTCACCAAAGGAGTGAAAGGAGGAGATCTCAACCTGTTCCTGAAAAAGGAGCTTTCATTCTGTCTTGTTCTTCTAGGGCTTGTTGCTATTAGGTGAATGTTGATAGACAAATGATATTAGGCATCGGCAATAACTGTTTTGCACAGCATGGATCTAATCAAAACCTAGTGAATGAATGTGTGGTACCTATGTGATGCCATTTACTATAAGCAGAAATTATTTTAAGTTTTACTTCCTGAATCAAGAGTTGGGATTTAGCTTATAATTATGGAAAATAAATGGAAAAGATTCTTCTAAAAGTTAATTAAAATTAACATTGTTTTCCATAAAAATAGGATGACATCTGGTAATTCACAGAAGAACTGAAAGAAAATGTGACGCCTTGTTGAAGTGGTATATAAATGGGACTCCCTTTCTATATTTGTATGCATAGGAATTCAATCTATGTGTTTAGGTCTGGAAAATCTGTAAAAAGTATAATCTACCCTGTATTGAACTTTAACATTTGATTATAACTTTTTCTGTAACATTGTACTTACCTGAAACTCAAGATATTTCTGGCAGCTAAGTAAGAAATAGAAGGATTGTACAAGCTCTAAGCAAAAGGAGTTTTTGAGAATGAATAGGGAGAAATAAATTTATTTAAAAACTAAAGTTTATACAAATACAAGTATTTTCTGAAGACTTCTGAGAAGAAGAAAAAAGGGCTCACAAAATTGGAGCAGTCCCTAAACAGCCACTAAAAATGTAGTATAGATGGTATCACGGTTGTTACCAGCTCAGCCTTGAACTGGTCTTTTTCTGTTCAGTTTTAATCTTTGTTTCGTACGTTTTAATTAATCTTTATAATTGCACCTAGAACCTTAATTGCAAAACCTGTGAAGAATTGCAAAACCTTGAGAGTCAGTGTTCTATAAATCCCCTTTTCAGTGGGACATCAATAGGGCTAGAAGCTTACCTAGTGCAACTGGAATTAGGGATAGCTTGCTTTGTCTTTATTTTGACTACAAACTCTATAGTTAGGAAATTAAATTCAGACAGAGGAATAAATCACTGTATTACATTTTGTATGATGGTTGAACTGTTTGTAAAACTTGAACATATAAAATATGTTTGCTAATTGTCTTGTAAACGTTTCAGTATTCAAGTTTGTAGTGTAAATAGTTTTGACTATGGGCAAGATTTAGACTGCCTGCATTCTGCATAAGCAAAAACTGTGTGCCTCTGGCTTATCGAACAATTCAGAACAGACTTGGGAGATTCATGAGACCAGTGAAAGAATTGGGACCCTCCTTGGCTTAGCTTGTAGCCCAGGAAACAAAGGAAACAAGAAAATCCTGTTTTCCAAGAGTGTGTTTTCACCAGGCTGCAAAACTGGGTTTATTCTTGCTCTCTTTCTAGGTCTTTGAATCTTGCAATCATTTTCTGCACAGTGGTACAGCTCAAACATGGGAGAGAGTAACTGTGGCCCTGGTGGTCAATCAAGTTTTCTGAAAAGTGAAGTAATGGATTTAACTTTCTTAGCTGAGGGCAATCTTAGGCATAACTGTTTTGCTTTCTGGGCCCTAACACATTAACTTTTCATGTGTATTTTCAGGGCAACTGGCATTCCTCAGTTCTAGGGGAACTGGAGGTGCCTGAACCATGAGAATAATCATATCTCAATATCACCGAAATCAACGGAGGTTACTCTTCCCCTGAATCTCTTATGAACTGTACTACATCTGCATCAGGTATCCTGTGGTGTCCAGCATGTCAACATACTACTAGCTCTAGGTGGTTACTCCCTGTATGCATACAGGAACTGACCTGTTTTTGAATTAGTTCACTGGCTGCAGCCAGTGTGCTCTAAGTGTCCAGTTGAAGTCAGGCAGTAACTTTCTAAGCATTGCAGTGCCTAAGCTGATGTCCCTGAAGTATGTAGGCAAGTAACTTTAAAATTATTTTTTCTATTTTGAGTGTCTAAAAGCATATATCAAGTATTTGAATAAAACAGGCCTTATTTTTAATTACAGCTCACTTAAGTCCACAGGAATAGAATGGGGACTAAAAGTAAGCTCCTATCTGGTAGGATAGACTGGTAAAGGGCTCTTATCCCAGTGACTTTGGAAGCTTTACTTGGCTAAAATACGTCAATTGATTAAAAAACATACTGAAGAAAAAAGCTATAATGATACTGGAGGACATTATTTTGCCTTAATTTTAAGCAAAAACTGTTAAAGATTGTTGTAACATGCTGCTTATAGGACAAAAGAGTTTTAAACTGGAAGAATATTCACTTTATACCAAGGTAGTTCAAAATTTTTCTTTGCTAATTGAGTATTTTTAAATAACCTTGATAAATAATAAATTCAAAAATCTAAACTTTATCACAAAAAATTACTTTTGTGGTAACTATTGAGGAATGAAGACTAATCACAGCAATTAAGGATGAACAATATAATTCACGTGTAAGTTGAAACTTCAGTCTTCTCCACAATGTTATAAAATCCAGAAAGAGTAATTAATGGACTGGACAGAGCCTTGACTAGTCTGAATTAATTTCAAAGTTGGTCCATCTTTGAGAAGGGATTGGACCAGATGACCACCAAAGATCCCATCTCATCTAAGTTACTGATTCTAACTCTATTTTTTAAAAAGTTACCTGTAAATCTGAGACAACCTATTAGTTACGTCTCTATGAAATCCTGCCCAAGACTTGAATTGATATCCTCACCTGCATTTGGACATCGGGCTAAAATGTTGGAAAATTTTCTATCATTTAAAAAAAAACCTGTAGGAAATGGCTTTTGTAATAGCTAATTAATTATATTTCTGCTATAGTTTATGTTCTCTGTTTATATCTGTGGGGAAAAAAGATTTCTGTAACAGGCTGTAGGGCTCTAGCTGAAAAATCTAGCTAGCTCTGAATTTGTACTTCTAAAATGTGTAACTGGTTGTCAGGTACTCCTGGATCAGATGTATTGTGTTTAGTGATGATAGCTGTATAGTGCACAGAAGATCACCATAAATCTCTTGGAAAACTGGTAACCCTGGAGTCTTGTATAAAACTGTTTCCCATCCACCAAATTCAAACCTTTACAGGGAAGGAGGAGAGCTATTCTGATGTACCACTGGCATCCTTTTCGATGAATCCTTTCATGGCTGCTGTGTTCTTAATGTATGTTATTTCCTATTCTGTTCTAGAACTTCTCAAACTTAGGCAAAATTCTTCTCAGTATTTGACTTCCCTTACCCCAAATTATGTATGTAAAGTCACATTGACGATGTATTTTGGACCTGGCTTCACTGGCCTTTTACTGAAGGATCTGGGATGCATATCTGGAAATAGTTTCTTACTTATAATCAGTCTGCAAATGGTAGTCTTGCTGAGTAAGGAGCAGGGTTTTTACAGACTCCACAGACATAAAAAAACCTCTGAGTTTATTGTACTATGTGAGCTAAAACCTAGAGCAGCCTTCTGCCTAAGCCTATTTACATTTATCTAATGGCATTGCTGTTTTGTCTTTACTTCCTAGTTTAGACTTTGAAACGGTGATATAAGAGGACTGTCAGTATTTGCCTTAGAAGCTTCTATGGACATCTCAGTTATTCTTTGTCATAGCTGGGACTTGTTCAATTTCTCATATTTTCTATTGAGATTTGCATCCCATATATATTGGTCATCTTCAGTTGGCTTTGAGTTGGACGATGAACTCTGTCTTCTGGGACTGGATTGAGCACAAGTTTCCTTCCATTGTTCAGTGCCCAGCACGTATTTGTTTCTCCCTCATTTGTTGAAGGATGTAGGTTGGCAGTGGTCTGGTGGTGTTAAGGTCTCTTCCAGGTCTGTTTCCATTCAATGGAAATTCCAGTTGTTTTGCTTCGCTTCTGCTCAGGAGCTCTAGTGGTCATACTTTGTGCACAGAACATCAGGTGATTGACCTATTTTTCTAAAACATGTTCTGTGCTAAGCAGGACCTAAATGGCAGGATGCACTGATCGTATGCAATTGTGTGCTTTGTTTTCCTGTGTGATCTAGCCAGAATCCTGCTGGTATCAAACCTGCTGATGAGGAAAGTATTTGCCATCAGTGATCTCCTCCAAAGTCTCTCCTCTTGTATGTAGTTTCAATAATCCTTTTTTCATATCTGCAAACTAAGTAAATAAATGAAGGCCCTGAGCTTTTTTCCTTACTTGTTGTAGCCAGTAAATATATCCACTCAGTTCTTCTGTTCATTCTGATGCCTAAAGCAATAAACTCCCAAGCTTTATAGGCTGTCTCTTGAAGAAAGTTCCCTATTTACTAAGCATGAACTTTCTGTATGTTGAACTTCCTTATTTCCTGGAAGTTTCCTGTCCAAACTGTTCCTTGGTTGGGTTAGTCCCATGTGCTATCTTACTGTATACCAACACTTTGCAAAACTAAAACACCAGAAAGGGTGCTGGTCAGTCTGATATTTCATATTTTTTCCATTTTTTTATTTGCTTTTACTATTAGCTTGTGTTATTGGTAGGGATCAAGTTGCTTGTCCGAGTCCTGTTTCTTTCTTTAGCCAAAGGCTATCTACGAGAATGCTTTTCTCATTTTTACTTGTTGCTTTCATCTCGGTGGCTTTTGTGTCACTAGCTGGGTTAAAATCTGCACAAATCCTGGGTGCATTTAAGTTGATGATATATTCTTCTGTTGCAATGTTCCTCACTGACCTATGAAAAAGAGAGGCATTTATCTATGCCTATTCGTATTGTGTTAGGAAACTGTTTGAAATTATGCTTACCTTTTAGGGAACTGATCCAAGGAGCTTAAGTGACAGAAACCTAATTGCTTTTGGTAGGGTAGTTTTCTGTCAGTTTATTTGCCTGAACTGGGGGAGCTGGCAGGAATTACCGGTCAGTGGAGGAAAAGTAGGTAGTGGTTCTGGTAGCAGCTGGCTTGTTGGACTGCTTACCTGTTTTATTAGGCTGCAGTGAGCGCCAAGAACCCTTCCGCTTCTGAACTTCACCCGAAGATTAACAGACATCAGCAATTTAATTTGCTTGCTCTAGTGTGGTAGCTAATGAAGCTGTTTGTCACCTTCCATATTTTCCGTTGTAGGACCGGCTTCTCGGGTAACCTGAAGCTTTAACAAATACCATAAAGGAAGATATGTATTCAAATAATCCACACCAGGAAAAAGGACTTAGCTCAGCTTTGTGTGAGGATTAAGAGGGAAGGAAGGTTCTGCTCTGATTTTTAAGAAAGAGTTTAATAAACTCTTCTTTGTACTGCTGGTATGCTGATACACTAAATTGAGTTTAGGGTCTTGGGAATGTATTTTAGGCTTTGTATTGCACTTTGCTCAGTGTATAACCCGCTTGACTGTATGTGTGGGAAAACAGCAAATTGCAGCTATGGCAGTTGCATCGCTGGTCGTCTGCTTCCCAGTGCATAAGCCCATCACTAGAAAAACCGTCACAGTTTGTATTAATCTGGAGCACTGACAGAAAAACCAAGGCACTTTTCAAGTATGTCTTCTGCCTTTCTGATGCTAGTCACTTGAGGGAGGGGGCAGAGGCTGGAAATGTGAGGGGAATTTGTATTTTCAGCTCACTTGCTCCATCCCCTCTAGGCTCCAAGGGTGTTGATTTTGATGTTTTTCTGGTACACTACACTGGTTGGTTGAACTTAATTTTTCTGCCTGACAGTATTTCTCTTAATTTTCTCATAAAAGTTATAGAATCCTTTACATATGCTCTTGTTTGCTGTATTTTGTAATCTTTTTGTGTGATACTTGTACTTCGGCATTTAAGGTGGAGATGGCAGTGTTGTGCTTCTCAGTCTTGTTTGGAGACAAAAGCATATTGCTTGCTAGGACAGTCAGGCTGCTGTGTTGTTGCTGAGTTCACGTGTGCAAACAGAAGCCTAACTATGCAGGGGAGTTTGCTGTATGCAATCTCCCCTATAGGAAGATAAGTATGTCTTATGACAAATACTGAAATTAAGAAGCTACTGGAAGTAGTTAAAGATCAGTCTGTAGGTGTTGCAGGCAAGTATGGTACTAGATGAGAAGTTATATAACACTTGATTGAAAAATATTTAAATTAATAACTTTTTCACGTAGAATATTGCCTGTGGTAGTTCTAGGTTAAAATTAAGAAAATTGGCTTTTGAGCCATTTGTAGTCTAGAAGTTATAAGCTTTCATAGTAATTATGAAAATTTCATGAACACTCATAGAAACTCTAATACTACTTTCAGACATCGTCACTAATGTTATAGGTGTCTGGGCACAAATTCCCTGGCTTCAATAAAACCCCAGTTCTGTGGTTGGAAGACCTATAGTGTAAATGTGGTTTTGGTGGAGCTGGAGCAGTGCCTGTGAACAGCTGGAACTTTGGCCTTGTATTTGGAAAGCAGCCAGATGCTGACCTCAGTGGTCCTGCAGCTGTGGATGCAGTGCCCACTCAGATACTATCACCTTGCACAGCATCTACTTTCACACTGGAGTTTGAAGATCTAAGGTCCACTGACTGCTTGTGTGTCGGCTTCCTTGTTTTCATATTACGCTGTTAACTATATAAGCATATTTCTTGAATCTTTTACTAACACAGTCTTGCAGGTGACAGATATTTTTGTTATTCTGAGATGCTTTTACTTTTAACCCTCTAGTTTTCCTCCTTAAGTTGTTTTCCTCCCCTCTCCAGTAACACTTTCACAGTTGAGTGGTTTCACTGTACACTTTTCTAACTCTGAACAAGAATGTGCATCTGTTAATAAACTATGTCCTAATGACTCATATAGCTATTAGTAGAATTCAGTGGCAACTGTGTAACTTTGAGCACCTATAAAATCATGAACAGATATAAATATTCTGGGAAATATGAAGGCATATATAGTATGAAAGAATAATATACTGTATATTCTTGAAACTCACATCAATGCTGGTAGTTTTAAGAGCATAACCCTTAAAATATGTAGTAGAGCTTGTATGACTGCCAAAATTTACCTATTTTATCCTACAAGCGAAGACTTTGCTACTGGAGGCGTTTGAATAGCTGTCACAAAAATATGTGAAATTGGGTTGGAAGAGGGGCCAAGTATGATACATTTGTGTTCTGTGTGCACTGTTTACTTGTTTCTCTAATGGCTGTGACTGTATTTACAACTGCAGATCTATCTGAAGTTTGTTGCTTAAATCGATGTTTAAAAGGTGACATCATCCATATTTTCTAGTCCTGAGTCTCTGTTGCCTGTCAAAGTCCTCATTCGCTACTTTACATTCTTTGTCTCTGAAGCAGGAATTTCCCGAAAACTGAGTCCAGACCATGCAGAGCAAGGTGTATTGCTATTAAAACATAAATATTTATAGAATATAGTGTGATGGCACCGCTTGTGTGTGTTTAAAATCTGTCTACTCACTGTATCAATGGTGATTTTATCAAGTAGATGATTCTTTGTCTTCAGTGGTTTACCATTTAACCTTTTTTAATGAATGCTGAAGCTGTTTCATGGGCTAATTACCACTATTTTCCTAAAATTCAAGTACTCCTAGTACTAGGAAAGCATTACCTCTATTTTTTGTTTGGTATTTTAAATTTAAGGTACAAATATTGTACCTTATTTGAAAATTCTGATATAAGATTTTTTTCCTTGGGTCTCCAAAGTAGTGACTGATATACACTGATAATAACCTTGGGTTTTTTTTAAAAAAAGTATTATTAACATGGCCTCTTAAAATATTGATATAGCTTATGTAGTGAAAAGTAATTTCCCACCAAAGGTAATGATTGGAACCATGCCTCATGTAAAACAGAGATCAAAAATCAATCAGGAAATCTCCAACTCTGTCTTATCCTTTTCTATAGCCAAGTTTCTGCTGCACATAAAATCCTCAAGACTAAAAGCAATCATAATCACTGTAGTGAAGTTTGTGTTTTCAGAAGATTAGCAACGGTAGCTCGTGGGCATGAACTATTCGTTTCACTGTGTGCTGGTTATGCTAATGATGATGCTTATAAATGCTAACAATTTTGCTGCTCATCAAAGCATGCAAAAAAGGAGAGGAAGTATCATGTTATAAAGATATGTGCCAGCATTTTCTGAAGATTGTATGTGTCTGATAGTGTGGTAAGACTGCAGCAGGTCAAAAGTGAGTATCTAAAGATGTCTCTACTTTTAACAGTTCATGATGGGGCTTTGCAATTACTTGATCTTGTTTTGAAGGAGGGATTGTCAGTGTCCAGAAATCTGAAGTACTGCATTTCAAACATGACTGCAAACAATGCAGGTTATGTTAATCCCTAATTTAAGAGTAATTTGAACTTAAGTATTAAATATTTAAAACTATTTTAAATATTTCATTATTCATCTCCTTGCTAAGCTTGCTCCCATACTGAGTCCTTGACCCTTCTGGTCAAGCTATTACTGATGGAGAGGATGACATGAGTAACGTGTCCTGTCAGTGTACTTTGTCCATTTTCATTTACTAGTGAAATGAGCTAATTAGTGGTTACACTGATGATAAGGTGCGGCCTGGCCGTTCTGTGTTTGGACCAGTAAGTTGTTTTTTGGATAGAAGTATCAAAGTTTTTGATGTTGAAGGCAGAACAATAGCCATCCTGCAGCTGCAGTTTTTCTCATGAGAATATATCACTCTTTCCATAGGCAAATGTATTTGTACAGACTTAGCACTTGTGAATTTCTGCAGGCACAGATGCAATGTTTCCATGTAATATAAGTACTGGATATTAGCAGATCAAGGGAAGGTGAGGATTAGTCAACAAAATGTGGATATATGTAACCTTGATTGTTTGAAGTTACTTTCTTTTAAAATACAGTGCCTGTTTAGATCACTAATGTATTTTAATTGTTTCCATCTTTCAAAATACGTCTAGCAAGTTCAGTTTCTAGTTGTTGTTACACAAATAAACTGGTATTAGATGCATTGCTTTCTTCCTTTCAAACATACTTTCAAATTAGTGCTTAATGTGGTTTGAAGATTTTGCCAATATATTCTTCCAGATCCTTCTCTTGTATGAGGGCGGTTGATTACATCTATCTTTCTTTTTTTGGTTTACAAATGCCAATATATTCCAAAGAATGCAAACGCTGGGACCATTTGTCATCACACTTTGATTGTAGTTCACTTCATTATTGTATGTAGGAGGAAAAGCAAACAGTTAGATGCCTGAAGGGGGGAGGGGGGGAAACTGGAGTGTCAGGGCATGCTAAACATTCTTACTGCATTGCATACTTTTAACCTCCTATTGTTTTCCCATTGCTTTTAACGCTTACCTGCCTGGATGTGACAGATGTACATACATTTACGAACAGAACTGTTTGGCTGAAATACTAGATGTAAGCATTTTTGAAACAAATGGAGTCCAATGGCTACAGACTTTTAGGATTTAAATTTAAGTCATTTTTGTAGACTAGGTGACCGATTTCTGGATGCTGAAAATTTCTTTTAGTTTTCATTTGAATGAGAGCTCAGTTTTAAATAATTAGATTTGCTAGGCATAAATGTTCTGTTTGTAGACTTAGTCATGTCCAAGCTATATTAGGATTAACACTGGAGGTAGGCATCCTTCATCTTCTCTGCAGGGCTCCATTCAGCAGATGTGTTTAGAGCAGCATTGTAAGATCAGGCTTTGTATAAACCATTGTGGGAAGAAAGATAGTTCCCCACAATTTTGTCCTGCATCTGCTTTCTCAAGCTCTCCAATGTTAGATCACTTGACTGTGATGCAAGAGACTTGGGTTCAGCTCCTTTTCTGCCTGTGAAAACTCAAGCTTGCATTATTCACTGTGTTGGGGTAGTATGGTGTCCACTTTAAATTGTTGTGGGGGACAGCTCACGCTCTCAGCCTTCTGTGTTGAACACCTTTACATGAAAGACTTAAGGACTGAGAAAGGTGGTGTGCTTGTTAGACTAAGCATGACTGTGGAGCCTACTAGCAAGGAAGGAGATTTCCATTTAAATGTTACACTTTTCCTCAGAGCTGAGACTATAATCTGGACTTCCTGCCTCACACAGGAGTGCCTCTTCCACTAGGCCATAGTGTATAGCCTTTGATCAAGTGGATCTTTAATTACACAAAATGGACTGGTTTGAACAGAAGGGAATGAATAGACTTAGCTCCTACAGTTCTTCTATTGTAGCTTAGCATTTAGGGCATTCTCCTGGAGATAATAAAGGCAGGTTAAATCCCTTCTGGTAGAGGCAGGCAAGGAATCAGTTTCCTTTGCTTTGATGTTATAACTCAGTTACCTGTTGACTTGTTTACCTGTTAGCTGCAGGTACTGTCATTGCTCTTTCAAAAGAGGGACACATGTTAATGCTTCTAACTCCAGGATGGGGCTGCAGGTTGAAAATACCAGGTAGAAAGAGATGCCTTACACCTGCTGAGAATTCGAATGCCTGATACTGAAGAGGGAGTTCCCCTTGGCATGTCCCAGTACTGCTCTTCAGTTGAGTCCTCTGGGTTTTGGCTCTTTTGAGGAACCTCAGTGGTATTTACCTTGTCTGTGAATCAAGGGTTCAGGAATCCTACCTAACCCAGTGTGGGTTGCACAAATGAGGCAGAGAATTGGGTGTAGGCACAATAGCATACAGCATTTCTTAGCATGTTCTTTATGGGTTTGGCCTCAAAGCAGCAGTTTCAAACCTTGTAAATGTCATGTATGGTGAGTGAGGGGATATTGAGACCAGGATAAATGTGCATTCCTCTGATAATAGTGAGAAAAGCTCAAACAAAACAGTAGCCTCAGTGAGTCAAGTATAGCATCCATTTCAGTGACATTTTTTCCTGTTCTTCAGTTGTGTGTCCTGAAAGAAGTTGCTTACTGTAAAGTCACTAAAATAGGTGGTAAAGCAACACAAGGTAAACTGTATTGCATCTTTCCTTCTGATGAGCATTTTCAAAATGACACTTTGACAAAAGGGTAAATGGAAGAACTGTGAATTGGACCTGTGCCCCCTAAATAAGCCAAGGTGACAACTCTGAAGAAAACAAGTTAAGTCATGACTGGTGGGGTATACACACTGCACAGAAGAGCAGAACTAAGACCACGTTGTTCTTCGCTTCTTTGAGTGTTTGAGATTATGTCCATTTCAGGGATCAAGAGTGTCGTCCTTTGCTTCAATTCTTCATAGTATTAGAACCTTAAGTAGTGAAGGTAGCTTACTGGAGGCCCTGCACTTGTCCCTTCTTTCAAGACTATTTTCTTCTGTAACTTTGTATTCCAGTGACTTTGGGACCTGTTTTCTTAATTGGACCATGTGGAAATAAGGAATATCACGGCTGTTTAGTGGTTCATTTTGGAGCTTAAAGACAGTGCCCTGCTTGTATGGCAGGATTTAAAAAAGAGAGATCTGAGTCAAAAGATACATTGGCCTAGAATCCCTCTACTTCTTCATAGATCAATCAACCTAAACTGAAAACACAAATTTCATATCTTTCTTTGGCTGATGCTTAGTGCCAAAAGCACCTAAAGTTCCTGGATAACTACATGGTTTTTAACTAATAGTTGATTAACCAATTTTTAACCAGCATTCACTACCTGAACTGCTTCAGTTACCCCTTAAATGAACATCCACATGCATGTGAAGATCTGTTAATAGCCAGTATACAGTCTTAGAAGCAAAAACTGTGTATTTACTCAGGCCCCAAACCTGAGTCTTCCTATGGATGCACCAAGCTGTGGGAATCCATTTGTGCTAACATACGAACTGAAATTTTAGGAATAACAGTCACTGAATCACCTGACAGCTTGGTTTGATGCAGCACTTAGGTGAATGTGGTAGGAAGACTCCCATTTGCTTCCATGTTTGTTAGATAGCTCTTTAATGCATGAGCAGGAATTCCCCTTCTTCAAAGAACATCTGTCAGCCAGGGTGGAAATGTAAACAGGCTTTGGCCTGGGCCCATCTTCTCTGCTTCCATTGAGCGACAGGTTTTGTTTTTAAAATACAAATAAGTGATTTTTAGTCCAGAAGCTAGCCTAGGGCCTCACCACCTTTTGGCTTCTTAAAAAAAAAAAAAAAAGAAAAAAACCAAAACTCTTTTTCAAGTTACATAGGCCCAACTAGGGATGTCAGCTGCCCTGAGAATCATGACTCTTACAGCCTGGAAAGCATTTGCACAAGTTGTCAGTTCTCTGTTCCTGACCCCTGTTTTTGGCAGCTCTGCAGTTCCTGACCAAAGAGGAGGAATGCTTTGGCAGCTTTTTGGATTTTCCTCATTCTTCTGTTAACTACAGTGCTTCCATCTGTTGTCTTCAGAGGCTCATGCAACCTGGAAGGCACAGATTTTTTTTTTCTTTCAGGTCTGGATTGCCTCACTAGGCTTAAGAGGGACAGAAAAATTTTACGTGTTTTTTTCCTTAATTTTTTTTCTGAATATCATATTAAGGACTGTACTAAACCAGACCTAAGAGATGATGGGAAATTAACTTGGATTATCTATTTTATGATCCCTTTGTGATTACCCTACTTGGGAAAGATGTGTATTAAGGGAGCACAGCAAACTTGTGCTGAACTGAACGAAGCAAGCAGTTTCTCTTACCAGACCTTTGGACTTACAATCCCATAGGTTGGCATTTGTTTGCCTTCCAGCATTTATATATCTTTGAAGCTTTGTTTTTAACTCTGTAGCAGTTGTCTTCTCAGTATTCCTCATTGGGGCTGTTCTAAGAGTGCTTTTCTTTTCTCATTTTTTTTTAAAGCTGTTACAATGCAATTACCTTTTTTATGCATGTTCTGGAGATGCAATTCTTGCCTTTATGGACCCTTTTTCTTAGGAGTAGCTCAGATCAACGTAATTGCAATTTGTTAATTTCTCACTTGTTTCACTATGTAACTTCCTTGAATTCATTTAAGAGTAAGAACTGAGATCAAAATCACACCTGAAACAGTATGGTATTACAATAGTTGGCTTCAGCTCTTGCTGTTTGGGTGAAAGGTTTACTATTTTTTTATATTGCTCAATTTTTTTAAAGTAGAGTGAAATAGATACATTATAACACCTTTTAATATCTGTTGTTGTGATAATCCTCATCACACCTGTTTTGGCCATTGTTTGGTACTGAATCATAATTGGTTGTGCGGTAGAAATAATACTTACGTGTAAGAAGAGGAGTTGAAAATGAAACACCATACTCAAAAGAATGAATATTGGTATTGCTTTCAAGCAGTGAGATCTACAAGCTGTGAAAGAAGGAAGTGGTGAAAGTCTTATCACATGGGTCCTTTAACAGCTCATTAGAAAATAGACTAGAATAGAAAGAATGATCCTGTTTGACCAGGTACATGGCCTGTTAGGTCACTTCTAGTTCAGTTCCTATGCCTAAGCAACCCCACAGAATGAATTCCCACTCTTAACCATGCAGGCACAGGTATGCACCAATACACCAAAGCACCAGCTAAGCAGGAATAGTAAATCATAAAAAAGTATATTTATTTTAAGATACTTGAATATTGAAAAGACATAACATGGGCATGAGAAGATGGCAAATTGTAATTGGATTTTAACTGTAGTGTCATTTCTCACTTTGGTGCTGTTGTGAGATAAAGTGAACTTCTCATTGGGGACTGTACAGCTTTTGCAAGGCAGAAAACTGCTTTGTCTGGGAGAACCCCTGTGTTATATGCCTCTTCCATCTTGGGAACAGTTAAAAGGTTTAAAAATCTGTATATGGCAGCAATGTCAGAGAATAGTTGAAAAAGTTAAGGGCATCCAGTCCTTTTGTGAATAGGTGTTCTTTTCATGCGAAATATTAAGTTGTAGATTTTAGGAATAACAGGATAAGCTGTATATACATATTGGCCATGTTTTTAATACACAGAATTCTAAGTTTTTGTCCATGTAATGTGAAAATCAAATGCATAGTATGGTTCATAGAAATAAGACTTACTGCTAGCAGACTTTCAGAGCATACAAAATGTTTTGCTGGAACACAGCCTGGGGTTCTGGTTTGAGAGGTGTAGTTAAATTTGGTATTTTTGGTTGACCTGGCTTTTCAAATCTCTGTAAATGGGTAGTAAAATCATAAGTGAAATGAAAGTAACTTAAACTTAATATATTATGCTGTATAGGTTGTTAACTTTTTTCGATGTTCACATTCCAAAACTTTGATTTTTCTACCAATAAATAAAAAGTAGTCTATCCTTATGTCTAATGCTGGCTAGTCAAATATTTTCCTCATGTGAATCTAAATAACCACTTCTATAGGTTTAAAATTCTTGTAATAAAATGATTCAGAATTTTGTTTAAAATTAGAGAAAGACAGAATATCTTAGTGTTTTATAACGTGTGTGTATTTTTCAAAGAATAAAAACTATGCAATACTGAATGTCTTCAACCTATCCATAGTTGTATTGAATAATCTAATGATGGTATATAGTAGGAAGGTCTAATACAAGGGAAATGTTAGGGGACGTTTTTAAAAAAGTTTTCTCAAGTTAAAAGAAATTCTGCTCTGGGCATAAGTGAGAAGAAAAAGATGGATCCTGCTTTCTTCACAGAAGCAATCTACTGACGTCATCTGGACTACTTGCATTAAAACCATCATCTGGACTCGTCCCAGAGTATTACAGATGATGTTCTAAGGAATGTGGAATATGCTTTGTTTGCATAAGCAAGAGACTGCAGGATTTGGGTACTTTATTGATGAAGATTAATTTTGGGGACTGTAAATGAGAATCAGTTGCTATAGTATTTTAAGTTTCTAATAATTTACTTCATTCATAGCACTTCTTATTTTACAGTTATTTCATGTTCCACGGTGTTTATTATAAAGCTGGTTTATGTTTTTTCCATGAAGACTCTTCACTGCTCAGAGAAAATATCTTTGAAAACATATGTTGTTACATAAGAGCCTGTTTGTGGGAACTTTGGGGAACTTGTGCAGACTTGCTTAATCATCCTCTGGAGAGCAACAATGCTTATTTCCTGTCTGCTTCTATTACTTGATGCTGTGCCTTAAAAAGGCACTACAACCAGGAAGAAAACATCTCTGAACCAACAGAAAACACTTGAAAATGTAAGGAAAAAAAATCAAATAATAGCCATGTGAGAGCAACTCAGTGTAAATAATAAACTAATCCTTGACTGTTGCATACTTGATTTATGCAACATAATGGTAAAAATAGTGTGCAAGTTTCTCTAGGCTTCAGCGTAACTCAATGAAAGTCTGATGCCAGTTTGGAAGATATGTGATTTAATATTTATTTTTATTTGGCTTTAAGGCAGTCACGTTCACATGCATATAGCTTTTTAAAAATAAGGACAGTTTTGTAGTAGTTGAGACAGCAATTGAAAGTGAAGATGAAATCTGTGTGTTCATGTATATTAGATACTCTTTAGATGCAAATATGGAAAATGTCTTTTTAATGGCCAAACCAAGAAAAAACAGGTGAACTGGAATATGCAACTTAGTATTTAGGTAGCAAACACATATCCCATGTGTTCTTTTTGGTAATGTAGCAAAAACTGCTGGTTGCTGACCCCCTTTGCAACTGTCCTGTATAAAACAACCCGCACCTTAAAATGCTTTTTCATAATATGGGGAAAATGACTGGCTCTTTAAGTGACATTCTCCTTGTTGTGTCTGTGGTGTACCTCCAGTTTCTGCTCTAATACCCAAGGAGTGTTCAATGCTGCTCTGTCCCTTTGAATCTAATTTCATGCCTGTGTTTCTAGAGCAGACTTATTCATGGTTTTTTTTTTTTTTCTTTAAGTTGACATTGGAAACAAAGCCAGAAAGGTATAGGAGCTGGATACAATCCTAAGATATCCATTCCACACTGTACTTCAGTGTTGTAACTTAGAGCATATTCATGAAAAATTACCTTTCTTTGGGTTAATATATTTGATGAAATTTAGGTACTTCTCTTGTTGGGTAGCTGAAGAACAGTTTACAATGATTCACCTTAAGCCAGCCTCTGTTTCGTTAAAACACTTCTTATTCCTCTAGCCCGAAGGCTTTTAATATCCTGTTGCTAATGAAGTTGTTGAAGCAGTACTCCATTGTTCTCAACATCTTAGAACTTACCCTTGTCTTGAATGCTCATTTCCCCTTGGTTTCTCTGGGGTTACCCTTCAAATTTTTCTCCTAGATGTTTTTTGTCTTCTAGGGTGAACAAAGGCAAATATTTTTTTCTTCTTTCACTTCAGCCCTCTGAGATTCTCAGAGACTCTTTTTTTTTTATCCTGTTTTTTCTTACATCTGCATGTAGCTTTTGAGCAGTCTTATCTACAAAGATGACTTTAAGTATTGTTTCTATGCTGTGACTTGTACCTCTTTACTTCAGACCTCAAGTGTTTCTGTCTAGCTTAAAATCTTGATTTGTTACTGTGAAGTATCAATTTATGCTCATGATATCTGAAACAGGTTTTTAGTCCTCTCACTGTAAAACCCCTCTTCATTCTCTCTTTATAAACATGAACTGCATCACCAATTCTCTGGGTCAATCAAGCCCATAGCTGTGATACCATTTCAGACAAGACAGACAAGAGCCTTTGTCTGGGTGTTCACTTTTAAGTCTGATCTATTTCCATAACACTTCTAGGATCAGACTTTCTGGTCAGCGCTAATGTGTAAAACACTTTTGGAGGTGGCTGTCATGCCTTAATGCAAGATCCTTTTCTTTGGAAGCAAGAAATAGTATCTTGTTCTGTGTTGATTCAGAAAGTGTATCGCTGATGCTGGTAGGAAGTGTATCACCATGGAGGTGTTTGGGGACCTCATCTAATTGTTCTGGCTCCCATCTCTATTGTATGTCTCCAGGCCTTAAGTTCAGTATTGAAGGGGGAAAAGCAATTGTGTGTGCAGTCAGCAGTGAGGGCCAAATCAGGAAGTTAAAGGAAGAACCTCCTTCCTCCTCTCACCCAAAGATGAAACAAAATTAAATTCAGCCTACTCCTCTTTATGCAAACAGGCCACAAAGCTGCTACTGCTTGGTTTCACTACCTTTCTCAGAAGAAAGAAAAAAGCAAGCTATGGCATGTTCTACAAGTGATACTGACAGGAGAAAAACTACAGCCAGGAAGAGATAACAAAGCAGAGAAATGAAAGAAAATCAAAGAAGAAATGATGAGAAATTCTTTGCCTTTTTAATTAAAAGTTCCAATTACATTTTTTGCTGTTTAAAGGGAACCAAGGCAATAAGTAGGGATGTTCTTTTATAGATCCAAAAGGTAAAACCCAACCCAGTTAAGAAATAGCTCCTCACCACTGATTATTTCAGATATCTCTGGAGTTTCCGAACTGCATTTGCCAGAGTGCATGCTTCTAAGAAACAGTGGAGGATGTTCCCCAGTTTTGCACTTCTTACTGGAAAAGGCTTATTTTTACTTACGCACAGAATCTCAAATACCTGTGAGACAGGACGGTCCAGGCCAGTGTTTTTCTTCCTTTCACCAGACAGTGAACTATGTTACTGAAGTGATGAAAAGTTTTAGCTTTAGCACAAAAATTCTAGTCAAGTATGGGGTAGGGGTACAAATTTAGATCCTTCTGCATTTTGGAGAAAGGGAAGAAGAAAGTATTTCACTATCACTTTGGCTTTCAAAGTACCACATTGCAACGTTGGATTGCAACGTTGAGGAAGAATTCAGCTCAGTGAACCTTCCTGTTTTCCTTTAGCTTTTAAAGAGCTGTCCTTTTATTTGTGGCACCTATGGAGATGTTTGAGTTAGAACCCATGAGTGACAGCAGTGCTTCCCTCTATGGCCTCTTCAGAGCACTGCCTCTGCAGCTTGATTTGAACTACTAAACTATTGTCATAGCTGACACTGGCATAGCTGCTGCCTTCTGCATGCTTGCAGGAACATACAGAACGTGTAATTCCAAAAGAAACCCCAAATGAAATCTGAGATTTGAGTTGTACCTAAGCAATAACTTTAATAGCTCCGCTTCTAGGTGTAGATGCTAATTGGGTGGTATTGCTATTGTACTAAATGAACATGCATCATTGAAGTCCATTGTTGCATTGCTTTGTTTAAATATGTAGTACATAGCCAGCAGCAGCATGCTGACGGGAAACTGTCACAACAGTGATCACTACAATCTGGGAGTTAAGTTTGACTGAAACATATGTCTTCAATTTTAATAGCTCAGCTTCCCAGATGCCCTAGAGGAGAATATTGCCTGAGAAGGAGCTTTTCATGTAAGAATAATTTGTGTTAAGTAGCTCAGTGATCTGTTTGTTAGGTTAGAGCTGACAGTTTGTTTATATTTCTAAAGGGGTATGATGAATGGGGGAGAAGTTGATGCTAATTAGCCTAAATTGTTCCTAAGAATGCAGAGCACTTTGCCAGTTTCATTGTTTCTGTTTCTTTGCACATTTTCAATAATTGAATGGAGCTCAGACCATTCATCATAATTTTAGGTAAGATGGAAATAAATGAATATAGCACGGGCCGGCCTGTGCGATGGAAGATGTCACTTTAGAGGTCAATTAGATAAGACATCAGACTAGGACTAATGTAGCATTTTCTAATCCATTTCTATAAATATAGCAAATGTGAGTGTTTTCATCTAAGAAATTAATTCTCTCTGTCATGATACTAGTATCAAGTATTTCTTGCAAAGCTGCTTTGTCTTATTAGCATAATGTTTTTATCTTGGAACTCAACTGTCACCTCAAGGTATGGACCTCTGACACTCCGTGTGACAAAATGTGCTACTTTTCAGTATACTGTATATTGGACACAATAAATCTAAAAAATCTGCTCTTGGGAGAACAAAAACATTGGTCAGGTGTGATATGCAGAAGGTGTTAGCAAAAAGGGCCAAAATGAATCAGAGGTATGGAGAATGTAACTGTGGAGAAGCTTTTAATATTGTTCGTTTGACTTTAGCATGTTGTACTACCCTTTGTTTTTAGGTTTGGGAAACATAACTGCTCAAATTCAAAACATCCTATCCATACACAAAACAATAATTTTATAAGAATGTATATTTGTATTGAATATTTTCATTGATAAATTGAGGTTAGGTTTGGGGGGTGAGGACTTGGAATGTTCTGTTTTCAGGCCTTATACAAGACCATTCTTTTTTAATTTATGCACATATAATACCACAGGAAGAGATGGTATAAATTTGTGGACTGTGGAGAATGAGTGAACATTTTTGAATCAGGATCTTTAAAAGGGGTGAAATTTGAGTATGATTAAGTTAGGAAAAAGGCTCGCTTACGGCGGAAGTCAGAGACTCTGTATACATTATAGGCATGTCATGGCTTTTAAAAAGTTATGTTAGACTTCTATACAAATTGTGAAGGAATTTGTATAACCCCAAACAAAATTCTGTGTGGCTCTGAACTCTTGCAAAAGTACAAAATAAAATAAAAATGAGTGAAATAATAGTAGTTAGTATTCCGGTCAGGAGTGAGTGTTGCTGTAGGGCAGGCTGGTAGTTTACACTGCATGGGTGTTTTGTTGGTCACTAATTTTCTTGGAAGGAAATGATCCCATGGCTTATGCTATCCGCATTTGCGCATATTTGCCCTATAATTGGCATTTATTAAGGGGACTTTTGGTTTGATGGATGACTGTCAGGGTATTGCCTGCTAGCTTTGATGCAGATTGCTTTTGCATGAGGTTTTTTAACATTAACTCATTAGAAACTCTGCTCTGCTTCAACATGCTTTTTATTTACCTTCTGAAAATGTGAGAGTTTTCAGCCCAAGTTTCAAGGGATTTAGTGTAGTTTTATTTGTTTATCAGTGTTTTAATTTGGACAGATGAAAAAGGTACGTAGCAGAAAAATACTAAAATTTCAACCTGTGAAGCTTAAAATTTCTAAGAGGTTCATCTAATCAGCTTAATTACTTATCTTTGAAATGCTAAGCCACTAGTGAAGTATCTTTAGTTTATACCATTAACTTCTGTGTTCCTAAAATTTTTTTAAGGAAAAAAAGGCAAGCAAAATCCAGTCCCATAAAAGCAGCAGGTATAGTAATATTTTTACAGCAGGTTGATATTCAATGAATGTTCAACAAATCTAGGATTGGTGTCTGAGATACATTAGTGGTTTCTTCAGGGCTGGATTGATTTGATCTTTTCCTGTAATATATCTGGGACATAGGACTGTTAATTAGATTAATTAGCTATAACATGATTTATAAGGCAGTTATAAAACAACTATGGTTACCAGTGTATTTAATCGCATTGCCATGTTTTGATTTGACATTTAGAAAAGCACATGAAAGGAATGGAAGTTGTGCGTGCTGATGCTGTCACTCTGAAGATTCTTTTATTAAAATGTTTTCTCTACAAATAGCTGTACAAAGGAGAACTATAGCTTGCTGTAGTGAGCAAAGTTTCTCTTAGCATGAAAAAATAAGTGGAATGTTCAGCAGGTTAAATTTTTCCTCTGGGTTCACATTGCAAGAAAATTTGATAGAGAACTTCCTACTTTCCTAGTTTTCCATTGTCTACTGCCTTGATGTTTTAATAATGCACTGCATATCTTGTGCTTGCCATCCTTAAAAAAACAAACAAACAAACAAAAAATTACAAAAAGGCAAACATTTTTTTGCAAACTCCTGAATTGTTTTCCTGTTTTCAGCTGATGCATGGATACACTGTGCAAAGTATTTCTTACAAGACATAGTAAATGTAGAATAAAAATAACACTGAACCATGTAATTCAATATTGCTTGGGTCTGAAGAGTTGATGTAGACAGTTGACAGAGTAACACAACATGGGTTCATCTTTTCTGCAATGCAAGAATTCTGTGAAGGATCTGAAATTTATTTGTGTTGATCCCAAAATGAAATGATTGATTTGTTCCCAGTTCTGTAAATTACTTGTGCATGTTTTTAACTTGCTTGAACAGATTCTCTGGACCAATTGACATGCTGAAATCTAATCATTTGTTCAAGGGTTTGCAAGCTCACAGCTTTCTTGCTGGTACATTCTAGTTGCTGTAATTAGCTGTTGCTGTCTGAAGGCTGTTTGAATGTGACTTTTCTGTTAATTACAATTAATCCTGACTCTTTCTGTCATGAGGAACTAATTTCTATTTCTAGTAGTAAGACTTCTATGAGTATATAAACAACATATTAACCAAATATAATCCTATTCTTTATGAATTTGTAAATTAAAAGGCCTATTAACCTCACTGAACTGGAAAAAAAATCACTGACAGTGTTTGATATGTTCAGTTCCCTTTTATTTATTTTTCATGGCTTGATATAGTACCCACAAGATATCAATGCCAGAAGGAACTGAAACTAAGTGACCAAATATTTTGTTTAATTTTAAAAAGTAACTGTCTTTTACCCTTGCCATGGGGTGGTAGGGAATGGGGAGCAATAGACTTGGCAGAATAAGGTTTACCCATAATTTAAGCTTTTGAGTTCCATCCTGAGAGAGGCTCCAAATACAAACTTGAGTTTGAATTACTAATGTTGTTGTGGTTGTGATGCCAGTATAAGAGAAGCAAGGTTTACAGTCATCAAACTCAAGCATGGAAAACAAATTATCAGTTGCTTCTTCCATGCTTGTTTTGAGTAAAAATCTGAGATTTTATTTTTACCAATAAATAAGACAAAATCAAAAGTTCTTGCTATCCAGGGAGTTTTATTCCCCACCCCCCCCACCCCCCCCCGCCAAGGACTATCAAGTGGTTCATTATTGAACTTGACCAGCCACAAGTAGTTGGTGACAGTATTGATTAGGCATCCCCTTCCTTAGACATAGTAAACAAACAAATGATGAAGACAACACTGTTGACATTTGTTTACATGGCTTATTTGACTAAGGAGGATTTTCTAATAATAAATGCAGAGGACTGCAAGTTGGACTTACTGGCTTCTCTTGCTAGTTCAGTTGCTGTTCTGCACTGTGGCTGTTTTAGCATTTTTACAGCCGGTTAGAATGGGACATTGGCTACAGATGGGACAGAGAGGAAATTTTAGGAGGGTCATACAGTGGGAAGACTGGTCTGTTTCTACCCTAAAGCATTTCTCAAGATCCATCACAAAGAACATGGGACTTTTAAAAGGTATGTCCCACAAGTTGTCTGATAGAGAAATTTCTTATTAAAGGATGGCATGATCAGCTACGAACTAAGGTTTTCAAGCTGAGAAACTGTGCTCTACATCTTACTCTCTACCTGCCATCCCTTACCTTCTACTTCTGTCTACACATGTACACATTTGCTCTCTACAATTACCTGAAAGGGGGTTGTGGTGAGGTGGGTGTTGGTCTCTTCTCCCAAGTAACTAGCTATAGAACGAGAGGAGGTGGCCTCAAATTGCGCCAGGGGATGTTTAGGCTGGATATTATGAAAAATTTCTTTACTGAGAGAGTAGTGGTGAAGCATTGGAATAGGCTGCCCAGGGAGGTGGTGGAGTCACCATCACTGGAGGTGTTCAAAAAAAGTGTAGATGTGGCACTTCGGTTTAGTGGGCATGGTGGTGTTGGGTGTGTTGGGTTAATGGTTGGACTTGATGATCTTACAGGTTTTTTCCAACCTTAATGATTCTGTGATTCTATGTGTTCTGCTAGATGCTAGATTTTTTCAGCTCCTCCTTACTCACAATTTTTTCTCTTCTCTGCATGGACCAATGTAGAGTGATTCATATGAACAGGTGGAGGAAAATGGAGCTGGACTTCTTGCAATGGTCAGCTGAGGTTGGGGTCCAGGAATCTTTAGTGGCAGCTACAGGTGCCATGCCTCATCATAAGTTGAAGCATTAGCACTTTTGAGCTGTCCCAGTCAGTCTTGCTGAAGCTTAGAATTTGGGATTTCGGGAACATAACTTACCAAGTTATCTCTGTTCCTTCAGCCTTTTGAGTTCTATTCCTACCTGTGTAATGCCACACCTGTAAGTTTTATGTGAGGAACAAGAAGGCTGATTAATAATATCAGAGGGGTGAGTTTTTAAAGGTCACTACTGTCCTGGCTAGTTAGTATGCCATGTGTTGAGTCAGAACTAAAACTGGAGAATCCATGATATTTGAAAAGTCATGGTAGTCAGGGGAAGTCCCTGGTGACAGAAAAGGGAAACATTGCACCCATTTTTAAAAAGGGTAGAAAGGAGGAAACTACCAACCTGTCAGCCTCACCTCTGTGCCTGGGAAGATGATGGAACAGATCCTCCTAGAAGCTATGCTAAAGCACATGGAGGACAGGGAGGTGATTCGAGGCAGCCAGCATGGCTTCACCAAGGGCAAGGCTTGCCTGACCAACCTCGTGCCTTCTATGATGGAGTGACTGCATCAGTGGACAAGGGAAGAGCTACGGATGTCATCTATCTGGACTTCTGTAAGGCCTTTGACACGGTCCCCCATGACATCCTTCTCTCTGAATTGGAGAGATATGGATTTGATGGATAGACTTTTCAGTGGATAAGGAGTTGGCTGGATGGTCGCATCCAGAGAGCAGTGATCAATGGCTCCATGTCCAGATGGAGATCAGTGACAAGTGGGATCCCTCAGGGGTCCGTACTGGGACCAGTACAGTTTAATGACAGTGGTATCGAGTGCACCCTCAGCAAGTTTGGAGATGACACCAAGCTGAGTGGTGTGGTTGACACACCTGAGGGACGGGATGCCATCCATAGGGACCTGGACAAGCTCGAGAAGTGGGCCCATGTGAACCTCATGAGGTTCAACAAGGCCAAGTGCAGGGTCCTGCATGCGGGTCAGGGCAATCCCTGGTATCAATACAGGCTGGGGGACGAAGGGATTGAGAGCAGCCCTGCCAAGAAGGACTTGGGGATACTGGTGGATGAAAAGCTGGACATGAGCTGACAGTGTGCACCCACAGCCCAGAAGGCCAACCATATCCTGGGCTGCGTCAAAAGAAGCGTGGCCAGCAGGTTGAGGGAGGTGATTCTGCCCCTCCACTCTGCTCTGGTGAGACCCCACCTGCAGTACTGTGTCCAGCTCTGGTGCCTTCAGTACAAGAAAGATATGGACCTGTTGGAGCAGGTCCAGAGGAGGGCCACAAAAATGATCAGAGTGGTCCATCCCCCAGAAGGCTCTGGGGAGACCTTATTGCGGCCTTTCAGTACTTAAAGGGGGCTTATAAGAAAGGTGGGGACAGACTTTTTAGTAGGGCCTGTTGCAATAGGACAAGGGGTAGATTAGTTTTAAACTAAAAGAAGGTAGATTCAGACTAGATATAAGGAAGACATTTTTTTACAGTGAGGGTGGTGAAACGCTGGACCTGGTTGCCCAGAGAAGTTGTACATGTCCCATCCCTGGAAACATTTAAGGTCAGGTTGGACGGGGCTCTGAGCAAGCTGATCTGGTTGAAGATGTCCGTGCCATTGCAGGGGAGCTGGACTAGATAACCTTTGAAGGTCCCTTCCAACCCAAACTATTCTATGATCAGGGCTGTTTCTGGCAACACCTATGGTATAGAAAGGGGAAGGTGCCTGAAGTGCACATCTCAGTCAATGAGCTGTTTTCTTTGCTTTAAGAAGTTTCCCGAGTCTTTTGATGTCCTGCAAAACATATAAAAGGACATGATTTTACTTACATGAGGATAACAAATCCTCTCTGGCACCACAGGGGTTGAACTGAATTGGGGTCTTCGAGTACAGCCTGGTATACACTGAGGTAGTGAGAAGAGGACTTCTGTCACCTCTTTCCTTGTGGGGGAGAGACATTGACAAGCTTACCAAGATTGTGACTCCTCACTCAAGATTTTTTCTTCTGCCCACACTGGCTTGAAAAGGCATCTTATACATAGCTGAAGTCAAGTGGTTGATTCCACAGCTAGTTTTCTTCAAATACCTGACACTAATTATTTGCTATGTAACTGACTGACAAAGAAGGGCCCATATCTGCTCTGAGAGCAGAATTCACATTTTTGAAATAGGTACTTTTATGTCCAATAAACAGAACAGGGGACCCATCTAAGTGAAAATGCAGAGGATGAGATTTATCCCTTTTGCTCCTACTGAGGAACCAGGAACTTATGGCAGCTTCAAACAGCTGGGCTTTGGCCAAAGAGGATGAATACAGAAGAGTATGGCTTTTTAGCCTCATAATTGAGGCACACTGATATGTTGTCAAGAGTCATGACTTCCCATTCCTGTTTTAATGGGAATTTGTGTTACAACATGTATAAAAATGCTGAAACTACTGGATCTAGAAATTAATTCCACACCTCTTGCTTCTGGAGAAGTGCCTCAAGCATTAACATTAGTCTCAAGTATCCACTCTCTTTTTGCTCTAATAGTCTTTGCCTAAAAGATTTCAAGCTGAGTTGTGGATGGAGAGCTGAAGTCCATAGATATGTAGGCAATAGGGGATCTTTGAGCATCACATAAAGGATGCAGCAGAGAAACAGACTTCATCTGCCTATGTAGCCTGTAACACATCAAAATGTAGGTTGTAGTGTGTGTTGTCAGATGGCTTGGGCAGGAAGTATGAAGCATTTCTGAGAATCTAAGTTTTGAATTCTCTTGCCCATACCTTCTTTAACTGGGGCCAGAGGCTTCTCTGACAGTCACTGAAGTTAACAGTATTTGAGTACCCAAAAGGGAGCAGCCCTCTAAAATGTTTCTTGAGTATCTAAGTGTAAATTGCTGTGTGGCTCTAGCTCTCAAATCATTGTGCCAGTGATTCCATGTCAGAGATTTTTTTCTCTTTAAAATTCTTCGTGTTCAGATAACTTGCTACCATGGTAACCTGGTAAACAATGCACCAAAAATATTAAACCTACCCATTGGTACATACATGTGTGAAAATTCTGCTTAGAACTTTGCACAGACGTTGCTAAATCTACTATTGCGTGGCAGTAGTTAAGTGAGGACTTGTAAAGAAACAAAAAAACCCTTTCTAGGAATTTTTGCCAAAAGTGGGTTTAAAAATGGTCTAAATGTTTCATAGGTTTGGAATCCAGGGTGCAAGTCAAGCTTTGAAAAGTGGTTGAAAAGGAGAAGTTGGGGTGCGGATGTGAATTTGATATAAAATCACCTGGTATACATGAATTCGGCCTGAGAGAGATCAAGAAGACTAGGTCCACTTCCAATCCACTGTAAAGAAATATGTTACAAAGTCTACCTCTCTGCATGTACCATGCTGTCAGTGGCAAACGCCATGTTTCACTGGCTATTCCAGACTTAAGTATGAAAAATAATAGCTTTAAGAGGAAAGTTACGATTGAAACTAAGCATTTATTGTTATGGGATTAGAGAAAAAGAAGCATCAGTGTTATGCAGCTGTTTACAGCACAGCAGCATATATGCTGTTGTTTTTTCAAGGACTATGCAGGAAATCTTTCTGTCTTCCTTTCCTTGTCAGGCACACAGAAGCTATGTTTAAGCTTGCAGACCTGGAAGCATTTCCAGCCTCTGGGGTCTGAGCATGTCCGACTCTGACCTCATCTCAAGTTGCAGCAAAACTCAAGCACAAACTAAGCCTTCTGCCTCACCCTGCAGCCATGTATCCCAACAGCGGTCTGAGACCCAGCTTTCTACCAGTTCCTTTCTCCTTCCTGCTGTCCCCCCAGGTGCTATTGATTGATGGGAGGGAAACCTGAGTATGAGAGCAGATGGGAGCCAGACTATGCAATAGCTGATCAGCCTGATCCGGGTGATCAGGAGACCAAGGTACACAGTAACATAAGTGTTCTGCAGTAGGCACCCAGCTTATTAGCCTAGGCACAGAGAGAAAGTAACTCATGAGCGGGAGTAGCTTGTCTACCTCTAATCTAAGCGGGTAGAGGAAGTTACTTATGATGTCACTGTGTGTTTATCAACTAGTATGTGGTTACGTACTTGAAGGCTTCAGATACGGCTTCTCACTAACTCACCAACAGGTTTAATTCTACATAGTTGGAGGAGAATCAATAAAGCTATATATAATAGTGCATCTTCATACAGTTCATGTCAAACCATTAAAAGCGATAGATGCATTTGTTAGATCTTAATGTCTAGGATTACAGGTTGAATCCTTTCATATGGATGGGGAAAAAAATGTTAAAGGAGAGACCCTTTGGTTGTAGAAGGTTGTAGTCACTTCCACAAACCAAGCCAGTGAAAAGAACTGCTGTTGTTGAAAAGAATGTTTTGTGCAGGTTATACCTGACTGGGAGACAGTAGTATGAATAAACAGCATGATATATGGTTAAAAAGAGTTAGTTACATATATACATTGGGAAAGGATAAAGATGTAGGAATTTTAGTCTTCTGAGGAAGACTAATTTCTGGTAGGTTTCTAATGTGCTTATTTAAAATGTGCGTTATGCTGGCTAGTATTTACCACTGTTAGAGGGCTGTGGAGATTTTCATATGGCTGTATTCATAAGTGAAAAATAGAAAATTGTGTGGGGTAAAAAAATAATGTGAACACTTTCAAATTTGGGACCAGACAAAAGAAAAAAGTTACCCATTTGAAATCCAGAGAACTTTACAATGCTGCAAGTAAGTAAAAGCAGATGTTGTGAAGTTTAGAAAATCAAGACATTATTTTCCTGTTTCCACTGAATATTTCTAAACACATTATAAATAAGCTTTGAAGTAGTACAAAATACTGTGTTTGTTTTGCTGATAGCATCTTTTTATAAAAAAACTTTATCAATGCTTGTTTAAGTTATAGACTAAATGATATCTGTGTGGTTAAACAACTGGCTGTATCTCTTGCAAGTACAATGCTAAACTACTTGCAGTGTCTGAGCCCTTCAAAAGCCTATCTGATTGATCTTCCAAGTTTAATTTCAAACAGATTAAATATTGTCTGTTTACTGAATGTAAAAATTAAACTCTAATCTTTTGCAAGTTCCTCAAAAGAATGTGATTTTCTTTTGTTGCTGTAAAAAGTAGTTTTAAATCAATAACTTGTTCTAAAACACTTAGATAAGTGAGTAAAACAGTCATCTTGGGTGTCCAGCTCATTGTTTCTACGCATATGCGTTACTTTCAATAAATGTTCAGAGGCTTTAATAAGCAAATAAATTGATCTTGATCTATATTTGTGATTCTAAAGGCACCTATTAAAGATCATGTACATTAAATCTTTCATGTGGTTCTGTTAAAAAGTGATCACTGAACAACAGATTGCTGAATTGCAAGGTGTGTCTGTTAGATGAAGCAAAGTGTTACCAAGTAGCAATTATGTATTTGGTGGTATGTATATTGAAACAGCGTGGGGATTAAAGGGAGTCTGAGATTCCAAGTTAATTAGCCAGGTTTAGTTTGAAAAAGTCTTAAATTACAATATTGTCATTCCTTAGTGAATCCTGAGGAGGATGGCTGTTGAGAATGACAAAGAAATTAAGCAGTCTTGATATTTGTCACACTATATTAATATTCATCACACTATATTGATATTCCTTCACACTCAGGTAATTCTCTTCTTCTAGCACTAAGGTCCTGAGCTTGAGAGGGGAAGAGGAGGAAATGTTTTCTCATTTTGCCATTTCCAGTGCAAGTTTCCTGGTGAACAGACAGGTACACAAACTGCAGCAAGAACTGTTTTTGAGTGGCTGATCATGTGAGAAGTACATTGACTTCACCTTCTTTACTTACCTGCTTGGTCAGACTAAAGTGTCAGAAATTGTCATCTTATGCTCTTACAAGATTTTTGGATCTGAGATTTGAATATGCTGGTTGAAATGAAACAGTTTTTGTTGGTCTCTGAAATGTTCGTGCATGTAAATTCGTCTGCATCCCTAAATGACAGAGGAGCCAGTATCCATGTTCACTGGTGGTGTATTCCAAGAGCATATATACAGGTGCAAATAGCATATGCAACACAGAAGCAAATTCCTCTCAGGTTATTTTAGATGGCTATATTTGTTAGTTGTTCTGGGCTCTCTCTATAGTCCTTAGGAGTCCTTAGGTGTAAAAGTCTCTTAAGATAGTTGTCACCTGACCTGTTTGAGCAGTCTTTCTTAGGGTGAGTCAAATCATGCAAAACAGGGCTTGTTTCTTTGACTACAAAGTGAGCCTGATCAATTAGCTCACAGACATCTGTGTTGGTTCAGAGGAACTTCCTTACACAAACCCACACTTAGTTTTTAAGTAGGGCAGTAATATGTTTTTTTAACTTAATCCATCTGTGAGTTGCTTGAATGTAAATTGTCATAGCAGAAGTTTCTAGCATAGTACCACATGCAAGTTTGTGACATTAGGCTCAGGATTTGAGACAGTTCACTTCCCAGAAAAAAATACAACTGTGAACCCTCCTTGGTTCTTGCAGCAAATAATGTTTTGGTATATAATCAGCTCTTAATTACCTAGGATAACTTGAGATAGGGAAGAAGAAGGATTGGAATAACCCCAGTGAGCAAAGCCACAGGAAAAACAGGTAAATTAAGCCATAAGAATGTACACTGAGGGCTTAATAGAGCAATGAAAGAAAATTTTGGTGACCAAGACAGTGGATGTAAAGGCACTTGGCTTAATGATGAGACAGACATCTGCACTGGTACAGCTCTTCTGGATTAAGGCTCTATCTGGACATAAACTGGCTCAGACCTGAATTAGTTTGGAGTCTGTGCAGCTGTGGTTCTGTTAAACAGTTGACAGATGAGTGGCTATTGACTGCTATCAGTATTGCTTCATGCACAATGCCGTGTATATTGCACCAGTAAGAATACAGTGCATGGAACACCAAAAAAGGGAAAAACTGTATTTTCTTTTCTTTCCATTCATGTAATTATCCCATCAATATTCTTATAAGTCATAGTATATCTGAAATCTGCATCTCAGGACAATTGTGATGTGTTTGCAGACTGCATTTTACTTTCTTTAATTTTTGTTAATTTAATTATGTACTTTTCTGAAGCCATATATTCATCAACCTGCAAGCAGCAGGACCTTTCAATCGAAGCATCACCTGCACACCATTACTGACCTAGTCATATTTCCACAGTTTCTATTTCCATTCACTCCTTCACCTCTGTGATAAGACAGCCTTACTGACATTCCAGGTAGGTCAAACCATGGCAAGTGGCTTTCATTTTTACTAGAATTGTAAGCTCCTTTGGTTCCTCTTTCCCTTATGTCTGTAGACTATTTAGCACTAGAAGCCCTGAGTTTGGGTTGTGGGGTTTTTTTTTATTGTAGACTAGATGTTAGCATAATGAAAATAGTACAAATACCCAAGCTGACTGAGGACTTGAATGGAGCACAACTTGGATTGCATATGCCAACTTTCAGCCATCAAATGGTAATTTAATTTGGCCTTCTGAGAAACTAAATTTTGGCTTTAGAGCCATAATGATTAAAAAAAGTTGGGAGGAAAAGAGGAGTGTTCAAAATATTTATGAAAACCACATACTACTAGGAAAATCTCCGTCACTGTATTTAAAATTATTTTTTGAAACTGGAAAAGTTGTATAAGCAATTTTGTAGTAATTTTTTAATGAATAAATTCTATTAGCATTCTTTGTCTTCTTGCATGAATTAGTTCATTGCATGATTTACTCTTGTTTTCATAAAAGAAGCTCAGAATTCACTTAAATGAGAAAAATATGTAGTCCACATGTATTAATTGTCCTTTTCTCGCCTTTAATCTTCACAGAGAAATGTGGGTCCACAGTCATCAATGGTTTTACAGGGTGTTTTAAATATAGTTATTGTACAATAGTTCTTTTTAATAAAAATTACTAAAATATTTTGGGGTTAAGAGCATTGTTGCTACATTCAGGAGGTAGGCTTATTAAATTGCAGTGGTAACAGTAATCAGACTAAATTCTGTAATCTGTGCTGTTGCAGAAGCAGAGCACAGTAGAATATTTTCCTTTTTCTAGTACATTACAGTAGATATCCTCAGCTTCATGTATGTATCACATACATTAATGTTTACACAGGAGCTGAAATAAGCAAAGATGTCACATGTAATTCTTACTGGTCTTTGGAAGCACGGAATTTCTTTTTCGCATAATGTACCTTTCTTCACACTGTGCCACGTCCTTCAGTGGGCCACGGTATAAAATAATTCAATGCATTAACGTTTTCTGCAATAAGATGTGATTCTCATATTTGCCCTGAAAGCCTGTCATTCTGGACTGTTCTGGCATTACCCTTCCATTTATCATATTACTTTCAGCTCTTGCCTTGAAGGACATGTCTGAAAAGCTTCCCATACAGAAGATTCTGCTATGACTTTTGAAATGCGAAGGACTCTGTGCTAGAAGTATGAACTGCGTCTAGACATTGTGATGTGGTTTTCATTACCAAAAATCTGGGCCTCACGAAATGATAGGGTAAACTCATTACAAATATACAGTAACTATCCATGCTCTTTCTTTGACTCTTAGCAGTGAAAAGATGAATTAGTGCTCCTAGCTTAGAACATCACTGCTTAATACTTTACTGTATATATTTTTTCATGTAATGTTTTCCTTCCTTACTTAGGATGCATTTTTTTTTTTCAAGCTTGAATATTATATTGATGGGTTCTGTCTTGCCATAAGTTTACAAACTGATTTTTGGTGTCATAGAAAGGGGGTTTGTTTGTTGTAATGACAATTGTGTGTTCTGGCACACACTGTTCAGGCTGCTAGAAGAGTATCTGATGAAGATGGAAAGTGGAAAGTTTTAAGGCATACAAGTTTTAATGGACAACAGGACAAGCAAAGAGATGGGTGTGTGAGGAGGAAGATGTGTCAGAAATAAAAGCAAGATAATTTGTTTTGAAGCCTGGGGGTTACTTTTTTCTCAAAAGGGCAAAGATAATGAAATTTGGGTACATCCCACTGATCAGTCAAGGGGGAGATGGACATAATTCAGAGTTGGACTGTTAAGAAATTTTTTTGTTTGTTTATTGAAGAGGACTGTGAACACATCTGCAGTTGCTAGGTAGGAATATTTGGAAACAAATCAAGTCAATACCACTTTGTAATGTCTATTTTTGTATTTTCCATTTTGTAAATGATACAAGCTGAGACATCACCTAGTATCTCTGTTGTATACTTTTAAGAGGAAGATTCAGTTCTGAAGGCCTGTTGGGAGCACGGTAAGAATAGCTTGCAGAGCAAGCATGCAGCGTGAACACTGCTTCTGCTTTACTTCATTGAGATATGCTTAGTTATGTATTCCTGTTTGAAGTCCTAAGTCCTGTCTGGGAGAGCTAGTTATGAAATATCTTGACTTGTATCTCATTAACACATAATAGTGGTGCTTTCACACTTTCTGTTCCATTTTTTTCCTGGAGGTAGAACAAGGTAATGTAAAGTTCCTTTTGCATGTTTATTTCTTGCTTCTCATGTGTGAGAAGAATCTTATAAATTATAAAGTAACTCCATAATCTGATGAATGAAAAATTATGGAGAACCCAAGAGTGCACACTAACTTCTGGGTAGATCTTCTGAATTAAAAGAAAAACAACCAACCAACCCATAATAGAAGGGTCCCTAAGATAAGAAGCTCTTGGATACAGTAACAGTTCCAACACTTCCAACTATATATGCATCTTGTGTTCCACCTATATCTTGGTAGTTTTATATACTCAGCTACACACTTATTTTCCTCACAGTAGTTTAAATTTATCACCATTCTTGAAATCAGGTTTTCCAATTTGATATATGTGCAGCTGCATCCTAAAATTGAGTCAGGAACACCAATGTTCCTGTCAATGTTCCTTAGATTCTGACCTTAGTGGCGACAGCTGCTACCACCCCTGCTGGTGGGGTGAAAAAACTCTTGTGCACTTAATTATCTTGCTTATCTTCTTGATTAATAAACCTATGGACAGTGTATGCAGTCTACCGGAACTATGATGAATATGCTGCAATTAGCATAATCGGTTTGTAGTGCTATTAAGAAAACCTGTATCTTTAAATTCCAGCTTTCCTATCTTAAAATTCCTAGTGGCAAAAAAAAAAAGCCTCTACAATCACATGAAGTCAGCATCAAATGTGAGCTGCTTCAGACAATTGGGGGATAACTAATTCCAAAACCAAAGAACCCTTGTTTGAGAACACCTTTCTGGTAGTTCCCAGCTGTTGGTATCAGCTGGGCTTCAACCAGAGTCCTCTGCTGAATTGGGCTAGAGAGAGGGGGAAGGGAGTTTCTTCAGGCCCACCTCTTTCACCAGGACTCCTGGTATGTATGTGTGCACTGCTTGGTGCTGACGGTCTCTTCATAGAAGGGAAATATATATATATATATATATAAAAAGATAGCAAAGAGCACATTGATAAATTCTTGGTTGTTTGTTTGCTGAAAAGAAATACATTATTTCATACTAAAGATATGAGCCATGACTTTCTGCATGGATATACTGCTTTGCTGTAGTGTTGGGGATGACAAAGGAGAATATAACTCCAGGTAATCACAAATCATCCAGCAGGGTAGGATTTTCTTTCAATCAGAAGTGCTAGAAAGCTTCACCTAAAGATACTGTGATGTGAGAATTGAGCACCTGGGAGGATTCTAGGAACATATCTGAACTGTTTGACCTTACAAACTGGTCATGTTATGACTCATCCTTATTCTGAGAGCTGATAGTTGCCTAGCTTAATTTGCCAGTTATGGGAGAATATTTGGGGGTTTTGTTTGTGGTTTTGGTTTTTTTTTTTTAGTAGAACCCCTGCCTGTATCCTTTCTTAGTGCAAGGATGCACACTGTAGACTTTTGTATACTAAGGAGTAATTTTTTTTCTAGGATTTTTCTTGATCCATTTATTGGTAGCACATCCCTGGGTTGCTATACAATTCCTCTCTAACTACACTGGCTAGAGGAACAATGTTTCATTCTCAGTTGCCAAAGCTTTTATATATGCCACATGTGCAATGGTGATACCAATGTGACAAATTGCGGAGTCATCTGATAAATTGTATTTACATCCACCTTTGACCACCTCACCTGCTTTCTGCCACTAATCTATCTCCACTGGGATTTATTCAACATTCCAAACCTTGGAGCAGCTTCAAACATCTGCTAATTTAAAAAAAAAAAAAAAAAAAAATCAACCTGCCAAAGAAAAATTTCCTGCCTTTCTCCTAGCCAATGAAGTACTCTCTTTCTTGAAAAAATATGCTGGCCTATGTAAAAAAACTGGACAATAATCAGCTGTACACCCATGGCAAAGTTTAGTACTATATAAACCTTCATATTTTGGATACTTTTGGCTTCAGTGAGATAACACTGTCCGGGGCTGTCCTGAGATACTCAACTTTAAACCTGGACACTTTTCTTTACAAAATTCTGCTGGAAGGCAGTTGATTTCAGTTCACATGTGCAAAGTTAGCCTGTGTGCCCACTGATGTTAGCAGGAACATTGTTGGCTGCTGAGAACTTGAAAAAAGTCTTCAGTTATGGTGCAGATACCTTTGCTGGAAGCTCTGGCCTGTGATTACTTTGTATTGAAATTATATTGGTGTCCATTATTAATATTGCCTAATATTGGCTTTATGACTATTCAGTCTTTTGGAAGACAATAATTCTAGCAGGACACTGTATTGGCAGTGTTTGTATTTAAGCTCTGATGACTCCATGTACTTTATCATAGACATATATTTAAACTTCATGTTAGGCATTTGCTTTGAAAGTACCCTCTGAAACAAGATGTTGGTTGGCTTTCGAACAACTGTCTCAACCTAAGTCACAGGCCATTTAGTCTCTGTTAATGGCAGATGGCTGATCTTAAGGGGAACATGAAACAAGTGGCTTCACAAAGCAGTTAGGTATTTGCAGCTGCATTTAAAAACAGACTTTATGAACTGCTTGGTTAATGCTACTGAGGAGAACAGCTAAATACAGGACTTCTAATATGAAAAAATGAGGGCACCAGTAAATATGTGGAATGGTTTGGGATAGCAGCCTGACATCTGTAGTATGAAGAGTTGGCCAGGAAATAAGCTGCAACAGGCTGTGCTTTACAGTCTACAGTATTCTTGGCTCCAGTATCTCATTCAACAATAAAAATTAATGTGCAATATAGTGTTTGATAGTCACCATTATTGTGAAAATATGATAAAATGTGGAAGTATTTCATAACCATTTGCAAAGAGATGTTTGCTTTTAAAAATGTACTTACGTACTGGTTTAAAATATTTCTTCTGGTCTAATAAGGAATGTACTTCTAAATAATTATTTTCTCAAAACTGTTCACCCCACGTCTTCAAACAGACACTTTAGAGATCACCATTTTTGTGGCTCACCCAAAATCTGTGAAATATCCTGTTGTGAAATATCAAGCTGTTAAACTGGCCCCTTGCCAGCTAAGTGCATTCTTTTAAAAATTGTTGGCGATACTGGGACATAAAGTAAACAAAAATGAGCCACTTTTAATTAATGGTAGAAATACTCAACACACATTTGCCAAATAGTCACTAGAGGGAAAACACATTTTTTCCACAATAAAATGTAGTTATTGTGAAAAATGCCAGACCAATAAAATTAAAAACTGATGTTTTCTAATTTATTTGTGAGTACAGTGAGAAACTGTAGAAATTACTCATTATTGCTGCTAAATATGTCTAAAATTATGATGGAGACTGCCAATAAATACCAGCAGTGTTTTTGAAAGGGATATTTAAATTATGCTTTTAGAATTAGTTTCCGTATATGAAAATATAAATACTGTTGTGGCAAGAACAGGACTTGCCAGTAAGAATTTTGTAAATGTGATTATTTTTAAGTATCCATCTCTGAAATTCCTGTTTGTACTTTCACAAAACCTTCTGTGTTATTTAAAACTTGTTTTAATGTAATGAGTTGTGCTTAAGATGGATAGGGTCTTGCACAGGTGAATGTGGCAAACACTGAGATTAATCAATCATTTCATTTCTCTTCCCTTAAAAAGAAGGGGAGGGGAGTATGGAGACAGGGAGTTGAGAAAAGGGAGAAGAAAATAACAATATGAACTAATATAGAGGTGAAACACAATATTAATACGTAATTATTTCTTCTTCTTTAACTTCCATTGATATAAGGTCCCCTGGGATTTAAATCACTTTTAAATCTGTTTTTCTCAAGGATCAAATTTTCCTAATGATAACATGAGGGAGTAATTGGCATATGTAAGGTATCACTTCTGTGAGTACGAAAACATTTATTTATCTTTTCAGTATTTGTCATTGTGCTTTGTGTTTCTCTAAAATTGTTCTCTAATCCTTGCTTTGGTTCTTTCATTAAATAAAATAACATCCGGAAAGGCAGCAAGGAAAAAGGTATTCTGAATTGTTTTAAATTGCTAAGTATGAATGTTAGCATATATATATATATATATATCTAAAAATATAAAAACATATGTATGTGTGTATATATACACATATATACTAACGTCCTGAAGTTAAACATTGTAAGTATAGTGCAAGAGATATGGTGGTTTATAGCAGTGACAGAAGTGAATTTTTGACTATTTTGTTTCCCTATGTAGCTTACCTTTTGAAAACACAACAGACATTTCTGAAACAACTTTATAATGTCTAGAGATCAGTTGTGCGGATGTATTTTTTTTCTTTTAGGTTTAATATATTTTTGCTGTTCCTGGAAATCAGGGGAAACACTTAGCTGTTTACTTAATTGTGCTTTTAACCTGCCATGTGGCAGCAGAAGCAAGGAAATTTCACATTCTGCATTCTGCCGTCAGCTTTAAAAACACATCAACAAGTATAAGGTATCAAATTCACATGTCTTTTTCCATGGCAAATAAGGGTTACCCATAGTGTAATATTAAAAGAAAAACAAGGCCATCAAAACTGTTTTGAAAAAAGGTACTTTTAGTATTGACTTCTCTGCAAATACCTTGCTTAATCGCTTCTTCCTTAGTCATTATGTGTTGAAGTAATTTCAGTTATTTGATAGAAGAATCCCTAAAATCTTCTGAGTTATCTCCCAGATGATTTAATGGAAGTTATCTGTAGGTTATTGACCAGTTCATCCATCTTGATTCAGTATAACATAGTTGAGAATGTTACTCAGTGCATCATCATCATAAGCATTGCATGTCTGGGATGCGCACATGGTTGTCATGGTGTCTTTCTATTTTGGATCATTTGCTTCTTGGCAGTTTTCCCAACTGGGTTTGCCCTTGACTTGCTGTGAATGGGTTGGCACAGTTGTAGTGTAACCTGTGATGAGTGTGTGCACACTCTTAGCAATCTTCCTAGGAAGCTAGCTAGATTTAAAAATACTATAGCTCCGTTCAGCAGCAGCTTGATGTTAAATGATACTAGAAAATTTAGATCGTGGAAAACTCTGTATTCTATATTGGAATTAATTGTAGATTCTTGGTGTATTTCTATTTAGTTTTCTATTTCTTCTGTGAGAAATGGCTTTCTTAGCTGATAGTTACGGCTCTCCCCAACTCCTCAGCCCTGACTCTCCCCAAAAAAGTGAAAAAAGGCAGCAAAAGTGCAACAGGGCTAGCAACAAATAGGAAAAAGGGAATGAGAGTAGAAGGGGAAGAAGATAAAACCTGTTTTCTTTGAATTGTTTACTCATTTTGATTACAAATTGATCCAGCCTCCATTAAAATGAATGTAAGTCCATTGGAACCTTCAGTGTCCTTTGGAATGGAAAGTTGTGAAATACTTTGTCGATAAATGTTGATTTAAACTATTGGGATACAGTAATTTTAGAATTTTATTATCAAGAAATGTGTTGTACCTTTTGTTTAAATGATTATAATGCCTTTTAAAAATAATATACTTTTTGCTGTTTGTTTACTGAGTTGATATTTTTCTCAAGCAGCAAATGCTGAAGGATCTAACTTGTTTTTTCTGCTTTGATCTCAATGTTTAAATGCCATAGTACTAGGGTTAGAAATATTGTGCAAGTCTTTACACAAATTCCATGTTTCATTACATGGAAACACAGATTGTAGATTTTCAAAATGCCTGGTTTTGCACATATAAATTCAGGGCCATAACTGCAGAGTCCTGCTTTATTAAGCCTGTTAATAAATATTTATGTATTTTAATTTTGTTCCACAGTACGATGGTTACTTTGCCTTGAATTTCAATAGGTGTTCAGGTAAAAAAAGCACATGAAAATTACTTTTTTAATATAACATATTGTGTCTTTGGAAGGAGAGAATGGGGATGTTTTGACAATAAAATGTGTGGCACTTCCTGTTGGTTGAAATTGTAGTTTGCTTACTAAGTTAATATTTAATGTTATCGTTGGCAAGGCAAGCTTCTGTAGGAAAATATCAGTGCGAATTTTACTAGTGAGATGGGAGTACAGGCCATAAAAATTCTCAGTTTCCCTTTTAAAAACTTAATCCATTTGTCCAACAGGAATAAATACAGAAGGACTAGAGGTTTTGAACTTCCCTCACATCTGGGTATAGCAGTGTATTTTGACTCCAAGCACAATAAAACAATCGTACTTGCTGGTGGTATATGACATAATGACCCAAATATGTTTTTAAAAAATCATTTATTGCTGTACATAAACAGCTAAGTTAGCACAAGGGATGATAAAATAACATTGGTAATTCTTCCTTTAGCTGGGAACCATTGGTGGCCCATTAGGATTCCAGATGTAGCCATGTGTGCTTTTCCATTTGTTTTCTAATGTCTAGTGCTTGGGCCCTTGGTACCTTGGCTGTGGTTGTCAAGCGTGTTGGCTTTTCAGCTTGAGGTCTTCCTGGAGAAACACACTGGCCTAGCTAATAGCTATAAAGCAGCTTATTGTCTTGGGCCTAGTTTGTTGGGACTAGCCAGAGTGAGGGCGGCTTCCTGTCAAAGGTCAAACACCAGCTTGACCGAGTTTTCTATGGTAAACACTTGCAACTGGACCTCAAAAATCTAGATGTTAAAATATAAATAACAAAATGTTTTAAAACGTCATTTGAAAGACAGCAATCTGTGACAATTCGTATCTACTAAGAGTACATTGGATTACATTCAGGTATTCAAGTATTATGTGGAAAAAGCTTTCTAATTTCTTTTGCAGGCAATAACTTAAAGTACTAAAATGGAATAATGGAAGAGGAAAAAAATTACTAGAGAAAGTAACAATGGTGAGCTCTCTTTGCCTGAAAGCTAAAATAAAATCTTCACTTTGTTTTGTGTGAGCCAGGATGCATAGCTGTCTTTAGCTGTTGATAGTCTTGTGATGTTGATTTAAGACAAAACACTTAACATATCAAGCTTACATTTAAGCAAAGGCATGGTAAGAACAGAGCTGCTGTTAAATTAAGGTCAGTGTATTGGTACTTGTTTACGTAGAGCCAGAGTGTCAAAGTTGTTGACTTGCTTAGTCCAGCTGAGTTTCCTGGGACTATTTACGTGAGTAGCTCTCATCTAGAAGTAATTGTTTGTCATTATGGCCCTACATGATTTCATTGAGAATATTTGAATAAGCACTGTTCAGTGTCATTACAGTCTACAGTGATGTGAATGTCTCTATTGAAATAGAAATTCAGTGGCCATGTAAAAGTATATTGTGAAAAATGTTTATCTTTTTTAATTCCTTTATTATACATGTGTGTTTGAATAGAACTGAGCCTAAAACAAGGCAGTCTGGACGTTCCTGAACTGTTTGTGAATATGTATGTGTGCATATCCTTGTTTTCATATGTGTGTGTATCTTATATAATCACCTACCAGTATAATACAAATTGATCTGAATTTACTCTTTTTGAGGTCCAGTAACACTGTAGAACTCTAAGGTACTTTGCATCATCTATACTAACTATGCTTAGCTGGCATTAAGAACATTTTTTTCTTAGCTTTAAATCCATGGATTTTAAATGCCCATGGGGGCATTTCTGAAATGTGAACAGTTTTAAATATAAGCTAGTCTAAGCTTTCCATTACAATTAAATTAAACAACCTAGATTCAGTAATAAATGTAGGTGTCTAGCACCACTAGTAAATAACAGAACACACGAACAGGATTAATTATTCGAGATGCAAAGTGGAAAATCATTACCAGAGGGGAGCTGTATCCATGCGTCTGAGGAGGTGCTGGTGGCAACCTGTTTAGCTGCTGCTTGTGACAGTCCAGACTTGCATTATTTTTAGAGCCAAACAGTGGAGCTTTTTTGCCCACTGGTGAGAAGCTGGTGTGAGTAGTCCAGCTGAAATCATGAGGACTAGTTGTGCGTCTACTGTCTTCTGGCAGATCAGTTTGAGAGGGTTCAGAGTGAAATTATTCTAACCACAAGGCTCTGGGCTAGATAGGATGAGAACCCTCCTGTCCCCAGTAAAGCTTCCTGTGCAGCAAAGACTGCAGAATTCCTGAGGTCCCAGCAGGAAGGTGATTGCTGGTGAGTGGTTAGGGCCATCATATGCAATGGGAAATGTAATTTTTTGTTTGTTTGTTTCCTCTCTGCTACCAGAGTGATTCTCAGAACAGAAAATAGTCTTGCTGACCTTTACCAAAATACCTGAATGAGCACTTCAAAACCAAAATGAAACTGAAAGTGGATGGCTGGAGGGGGCATGGGTGGTGGGAAAAGAGGGTGTAGACAGAGGGCAATGAAGTGAAAGGACCAAACAGATGAGAGTAGCCTCATCTTGTGGCACAGCCGTGTGAGTAATCAAGAGCAGTACCTGAGTGTTGAGTTCGTCGGAGCAGAACTGGCAGGAGTTCCTGCTTTTATAGCTAATCAGTACATAAAATTTCTTTCCTGAGCTCTATATATTTTCATTATGCATCAGGTTGGTTGCTTCTGTACCCATGTACCATGTTTATGTTCCAAATACTGTATCAAGAGGGTTAGATTTCAAATGGCAAAACTATGAGAAGTTTATGAAGTCTCTTATGCTAGCAGAGAATCAAAACAAAGGGTAGTGAAAAGTACTTACCTTAACAGTATCTTATAATGGTAACAAGTTTTATGGGTATGTCTGGCTTTAATTTCTTAGTATACCTGGCTCTTATTCGTCTGTACCATTAGATTTGTGTAGTAAAGTATATAGTGTGCTTTTGTGGAGTGTTATGTTTTTACTTTTCTTGGCTTGGAGCATACTAAGCATAAAATTGCGATCAATATAGAAATTTTCTTAAAGAAATTCTTTAGTTTTTTTAACACTCTGAATTGTGGCGCAGTCTAATCCACTGGACTAGCTCATTCCACAGCTGAATCAATGTGATAGTTCCTTTTTTAGTCATTTCTGCTCCAGCAATGTGTTGCTATACAACTTCAGAACAGAACAATGCCTTTAGCATGTGAAAGATAGAAAATTAGCTAAATCCCAGCCCTTTGGCTTTGCAAACTAGAAGTCATGTACCTATCAGTAGAATGTTATTTGAGAAGCCATTGAGACTGCTAGGGTCAGCAAATGTCTTTGTAGATAATTCCATGTCCTTGTCAAGGTAGGCTACTGAAATCTGCCTGGTTAATGGCTGCTGCTTTCTCTGCTTCATGCACAGTGGCATCCAGTGACCAGTCTGCAGATACTAATGTCGTGTTTTGAACTGCTTCTCATAGGAGACAAAGACATTAAATCATTTAAGAAATCCAAGGTGAAGGAAAGTGTTTCTTTTTTTGGCATTTGCACTCTTTGGCCATTGATGATAAACGCAACAAGCCAGCAGTACTTTGAGGATTCATATCACCCTCAACCTTTCCTGGGCTTAGTTGGGGCCAGCTGCTGTACAGCTGGACAGTGGCTTGCAAATATGTGTAAGGATACTTGCATACTGTCACTGCTCATAGCCACATACACTGACAGCAGTGTAACATTTTTAGTAAAGTAGCCCAAGATTTATACCCCCTTTTGAATCATCTTCTGTTGATGTCAAAGAGTAATTCAGAACAGGTCTTTCTAGCTCTGGTGAAGAGCTTGAGAACTCTCATCTACTCTGGGTCCTATTACAAAAAGAAGCTTTGGAAACATTGTAGTGCTGGACACTGTTCCAGAAGTATCATGAGGGGGGGGAACTCTGTAATGTGGATGACAAAATGGCAGAGGAATCAAATATTTGTTTCTGTTCATTGTAATTGATGGTCCTCTATTTTTATTATGGCTGTCTCTAGTATGGGTACAAGAAAGAAGCTGGATTGCAGTGCATACAAGATGTTAACCAGTTAGAGGCCATATATTGCTGGATCTTGTAATCACTGTTTAAGGATTTGTCATTTGAAATTTCAAAGTACTTACTGTAAGACTAATTGCATTCCAACTGCAGGGGCATTTTGGTGGTGTTTGAGCTCATCTTTAAATTTGTGTGTCAGAATGTGAAAGCGTAATTTAATAAAGAGGAAAACACCATTGATCTCAAAATTAAAAACACCATGCAAACAGAACAACACATAAGTCAACTGAATGTTGTCAGGGATTAAAATAACTGTTCTTGCATCTCTGATTTATTTTCTCTGTTCAGCATTTGAATAGTCTAGAGACAGAAGCATTCTAGGGAACTAATTCATGACTCCTTCTGCATGAAATAGGGAAATAGGAAATCATTTCCTCAAGGAAAAATGTGTAATACATGTTTTAAAGAACTAACAGTCTACTTTATTACTGTTAATATTAATAGAAGTTGAAAATTCTGTCTCAGACATTTTTGAGGAGAAATAATACCCATTAAATGGATATCCAAACCAAAGCTTGTTTTTGTTTGGTGGGTTTTTTTTACTGTTTTGTTGGTTTTTTGGGTTTTTTTACAAAAACAGATTTGAGATATGTACAGTTACAAAATGGATGTTCTTGTTACATACACCATGTATGCCAGAGTTAAAAGGGGAAGGATCTAGCTGTTGTCTGTAAATGAACAGTCTGCATTGCATCCTCTGCCCTATGATAGCATTGTTGAGAAATGGTCAATTTCTCATGTTTCAGAAGAGATGGTTACTTTGATATTACAGCAGTCCTTATAGTTGCCTTGTAGAACTGTCTCAATATTCAAGGCTGTGTATTCCCCTGCAAGATGCAAAGTTCCATTATGTAATTCTGTATTAAATAATGTAGAACGGTCATGCTAAAGACTTTTTCTATATTCCTCTGTGGAGACCAGATCCAGAAGAGGCTAGATCACTTCTCAGGAAGTGAAATACCCTGGATCAATGCCCTCCATACCAGAACATAGCGCTCTGTACTTTCAGGCGAGTCTGGAATTTCAAGCAATAAATGCATGCTTTGTCTTTTATAGTCTATTTCTGATGCTGTGCATTTTGTTCTTTCGGCACAATGACACTCTCCAGCACTACTGCTGAAAGGCAACCTCAAACTGAAGCTAGCCTGTACCTGCTTCTGTCCAGGTAGAAGATGTTGAGCTACTTCTGGATTGAGGAAAGATTTGAATCCTAAGTTTTGAACCAGATCTCTAAGGTTTGCCATAAAGTGACTGAGGCTGAGCACTGCCAGCGCCTCCTTTGTTAGTGGTGTTTTGTAAGTGCCCACAGACATGTTTTCACAAGGTCCTGGTCTGTGTGTGCATGTCAAGTATGTTGTGGGTTTGCATATTGGATTGGGCCTCTCATGTGGCTTGTGTGTTGCTCTGCTTAAGCTTTGAAACCTGAACAGCCTTAAGCAGGAATTAATTTAGCTGTGAAAAGGCGGATCTTGACAGGCACAGAAGCATCATCAGGAGCTTATGGAACACTAAGTTTTGAGAGTTGCCTTCAGGGTTAGGCAGCTCTTGAATAGAGCTTTTTGGAGATGTGTTCATAAAGTTTTCCCAAGTCCTATTTTAGAAGCTTATATCCTCAGCTAGTTATTTTATATTTTTCATGGAAATCAACAGTCAATGTTAAATTAAGTCAACTTCATTGAATTTAAATGCCAACGAGAGACTTCTGTCACTTCTGTTGAGAGTAAGCCTGACTCAGTCTGCATAATGACAAGGAGTCCTATTTTCACCCTCTTCCATGTGTATCCTTCTTTAAAGGAAATATTTGTTACACACTTCTATGAACTGAAGTGTAAGAAGAAAACAGTCTATTAATACATAGTTGATAATTGTCTTTAGCTATGACAGCATTTGGTGTCATTCATGGATCCAGAGTGTGTTTTGGTGTAAGATGATATGTTAAGCAGTAGGCGATATGACAATTTACATCAGATGCTGGAGCTGAAGAATGACTTGTAGGTCCCCAAACATTTCTTTGGGCATACTCTATATTTTCTACTAAAGCCAAATTGCTAGTTGGGTGGCTTTGGACTGCATTCAGACTGAGAAGCAGCTAGAAAAATGCTTCTAAGGGGTGCCTGAAAGTGTGCAGGGGAAATCTCTGAAGCCATATAAGCCAGTAGAGCTTGTTTTTAAAGCCAGTAGAGCTTGTTTTTAGGTCATCTGCTTCCCATCCTTCTGTGAGGGGCAAGGCTGGAGCTCTCTGTGCTCTGGCTGGTAGTTAGCTGGTGGAGTTATCTCTGATGTTGCCTTAAATACAAAGCAACTTGAGATCAGCAGGTAGATTAGAATTATTGTGCCCTTCTATTTCTTTCTCTTTCAGTTTAGCTGCTTCTCTTATGGGGCCCTTCATTCAAAACAGTGGGGACTTCAGTTGCTTCCAGTTGGTTTCTTCTGCAGTGCTGCTGAGGAGGATCTTTGGCTGGGTGTGCGTCTTGATGCTTTTCATAGCCAAAGTGCCTTTATTGGCCTCTATTGCATGAGTATTTAAACAATGTCAACATGGAAATGGCTCTTTGGCAAAGAATATGCAGAAGGGGCTTCAGATTGATGTCTGCTTGTTTTGTGTTACATATTCTGAAAGACTTGCATAGAGCCCAGTCTATTTTAAAGAGTAAACAGTCAGTTTACTACTGTTCCTGCTTGAGTCTGTCCAATCTTTGTTGACATCAAAAGATTTATTAGCACTGTGGTATTTTCAAAATGCTATTTCTGTGGCATATACTCAGTAATTACCACATTTTTTTAATGTACACACACACATTTTGTTTTGGCAAAGGTTTAATTTGCATACATCTCAACTGAGAAAATGGGAAACGAAAAAGGGGATGGTGTGCTGGGTAATGTAAGGATACTCTGAAGAAATTAATCTATAATAACTCACTCTCCAATTGAAATTATTCCTGAGCTGAATTTGGTGTTTACTTGGAGCTGACCTTAAATCACCTGAATAATTTGATTTGAGATTTCCAGATGATCTTGGAAGAAAGATTCAGAAAGAATAAGCACTTTGATTTGTAATAACTTACTAGAATTGTATTATTGTTTAATAAAATATTTTTGTTATACCTGTGTTTTTAGAATTAAAGATTTGGTCTAGCAATGTACAGTAATTGGTACTGAGGCAAAAAATTGCAGCCTGTGTGTGAGGGAGAGCCAATTGTTTTGTTGAATTTCCAGTACAGAAATCCTAGTACCGCTGCTCACAAAACACACATGGTGTTTCTTCACTTTGTAGACATTAAAAATGATGCTCCAGCCAATTAAACACTTTCATAACTTCCACACTGTTTGATGTCCAACAGGCAGACCAATAATACTGTAGTAATTACACTATTAACACAGATTATTGATTCATGTTTCTAAGGCAGTAGAGGCACCTAATAACCTAAATAAAAGCAACTAATAAAACCACAATATACTTTGGAATTAATGGAGGATCAAGTATTAGTTGAGTGACTTCAGTTTAAATTAATCAAATGCCTACCATGCTTTTTTTAAGAAGTTTTTCAACTTTGAAAAATTAAATTTAGTAGCTTTCTGCTGCTATTGGTGTGAGAAGACCTTAAAAGAAAGTTTCCGGTGTAGGAATGGTTTATTGTAAGAATTTGAGCAATTTTTCTACATGGTAACATAGAGCATAATAGTCCAGGGAGTGGGCTATTAAGCCAAGGTGCTGTATCACTGACTCTAAGTTTATAAAGTTGTATTTCAGTGTATTTATGTGAAAACACAGTTGGAGTGACTAGACGTGACATATCAATTGTTTGGCGTTAGATATTCTAGTTTATTGTAATTAAATTTTGTGTAATTGTGTGTCAGAAGAATAAATAAATGGTCATTTAAAAGGTTTATAGGTAAGTTGTGGTTTGTTTTTTTTTTTTTAAGAAGGTTACATTTCCGGCTTATTTTTATCCAGTGGAATTTCTGATGCTACAGTAAATTAAGAAGTTGGATGATTTTCATATGATATCCTATTTCACTAATACAGAATAACCTTGAGCCACAGTAGGGCAATAATTACCAAACTTAAATCAGAGACAAACTCAGCCAAACAGCTGTTTTCAGTTTGTTAGGAGATCCATTTGATTTACTCTCTTGGCCAACTTTCATTACTTTGTAAGACAAAATTTCATTGGAGATTTTAACCCTGAATTCCCAATCTTGTTTGCTGCCTGCTGTAAGATTGCATGCTTGAACTGTCACAGCCATTCAACATGTGGGGGAGCTACCGTTGTGTTTTAGATTGATCCCAGTTTTCATGACAAGTGGTTTCAAATACTAAAGGGTGCAGGTAGAATTCAGCCTAGACATATTTCTAGATGAGCTTTCTCTCCTGTGGCAAAGGAGGGGAAAATGCCTTGTGTAAGGTCACTGTCTTGCACTTTGGTGGTTTCTCAGCTAAAGTGGTAGATCATATCATTGTGAATATTTGGCACACAAATTGTCACTGTTTTTGTTGTTGGTGTTTTACAAGGTCAGCACATCTCTGCTATCTCACCCTGAAGTTTCATATACTTCCCAGGTTTTGTTGCTGTAAAGTTTGAAACTTAATGCTAGCCCCTATCTAGCAGTTAACTCAATTGGTCTTAACCACGTCTGTATCCAACCGCTGTCTTCATTGTGTTTTACAGGGCTACCGTAACACCAGTGTGATGTAGTGATAATATGGAGATTGTCAGAAACTGTCTTGATGGCATTATGCATTACTGAAAGGAGAATCCAGGCATAAAATTTTGGGGGTTTCTCTTGCTTTGCACAAGTTTTCTTATTGTTATTCTAATATTGCTGCTTCTCTGTCTTTTCTGTCTGTTACACTACATGAACATTTTAGCAAACTTTGAAAAATTACTGAATTTGTGCTTGAAAGTGAAACAGCTGGCAAAATCAAGAGGTTTCAGATAAGTGTATTTACAGCATCAGTTCTGTTATTGCAGTCTGGTTTTTTTTATGGTAGTCTAAAAAGCAGGCATGGGAAAAGGAAACTTAAATGTATCTCTCATCTTTGGAACTAGTTTAAAACTTGCTTTTGTATAAAATTGTTTATATTTTTTTACAGCTTCACTAATAGCATTTCCTGCCCTTTCTGGTTATGTTTTTCCATTTAGAAAAGATAGTGCTATGCCTCATTACTCGTGTTCCTCATTGAGCACACTCAGCAATTCTGTACTCTGTCCCTTACTGTCCTGCTTTGGAAAAGTCAACACCTCTGAAAAATGGGGGCTACAAACACTGCACTTTTTGTGGTGGCTGCTTAACTGTGCAGTTGTGACACAGAAAAATAATACTATAGGTTTTTTGCATGGCCTTTTTATCTTCAGAACACTTTGCAATAATTAATTACATGTTATCCTGCTCTTAAAGAAGAATTTTATTCTCAGCTCGTACACATCACATGCAAATATTAGTTTGGGAGCTCAGTTATCAATGTAGCTGCATCATAACTTTAATCAATGGAGTTTAGCTGTATATGAAATATGAACGTGTTCTGATTGTACCACAGCCAATTCACCCCATCTCCAGTGGCACTGAGTGTAACTGGGTTTTAACTTGATAGATAAAGCACCACTCTGTTGTCCCAACGAGGGGAGAAACAGTTTGGAGCAAAACTAGAAAGTCCAGAATGGGGAAAGGCAGGCAGGTAGCTGATCTCAGTGAAGAGACATTTACAATGTTCACCATCCTGGAGCACAGGTTTCACCAAGGTGGTGGTCACTTCTATCACAGTGACTGGTTATCAGGCTCTGGGTGGTTCTGTTTTCTTAAAGCTGTTGCATATGTTGTGCCACGCTTATCCTGTGTAGTTAATGAAAGGCGGAAAGGCTTGCTCTGAGAATATCATAAATGGATGTGCCAGGAGATCTCTTTTGCTTTTGAGGAAGGTTAACGTCCTCCAAAGCCAGGAAACCTCTTGTTTCTGAAAGATTAAGTTGCTAGGAAAGAATCTTTATAGTGTGCTCATCCTTTTAGTGAGACTGTTGTGTCTTATTGATGCTATTGCTCATAGGTTACACATGAATACTCAAAAGAGAAATTAACTGTGTAGTTAAAAATTTGCAGCATCCAGTATCATTGTTTGTGATAAATCCATGTTCAATATCAAATTACAGAAACAACATATAGAGACTGAAGTTGTGCAACATATTTATGAACATCCTGACAATGCTGACCAAGACATTTTCCTGTTTGTTATGAATCATTCTGTATCGGGCAAGGTTGGGAGATTTTTGAGTGCTTTTATTTTTCCAATTCCATGATGAACTGCAGAAAATAGCCATGGTTTTGATCCAAGCCCCTAATTCTAATTCCTTACCTCTTTTTAAGTACATTAGGTAGAAAGACTGTGATTTTTCCCCTAGTAGTTATTCTTAGGCTCCCCTGAAGCCTAAGACTATTCTACATCCCCCAGCTAACTTCTGCATGCCAAGAGGAAGCCTAAACTCATTTCTTTCTCTTGTGCTGTGAAGTCCCTTTCCATTCTTTCTGCCTGCAGTTCATCACTCTGCAGTTGCCTCAGCCAGGATCTGAGGGTTCTTTCTTTGCTTTCTTAGTTTCCCATATGTGATCTTTCATAGTGCAAACAACCCCCAAAACAAACAAACAAAAAATCTTGTCCTGTTTTTACTTAGCCAAGATACCTGTGTTTTAGAGTTTCTATCTTTGCCTAGAGCCAGGAAGGAAAAAAGCCAGTATACTTCAGAACCCAGGGGGGCTAAAGAGGAAATTTTCAAGAAAATGGACTTTGCTTTTTGTGTTGTTGTTTTTGGGGTTTTTTTTCCAGGAAAAGTCATAAAATATTTGGTCTGATACTAGAAGACTCACAGAAATCTCCTGTTAGAGAGATTTGGACACACTCCACTAAGCTTAGAAAATAAAGAATTGTTCAAAGTTTCACTGACATTACTTTATAGTAAGAAGCAGTTACACGTGATTTCTGTACTCTTTCACTTAGAGAAGTTATATTCTTGCATCCTTTCATCCCTAGCATCAAAACCTATACATCTTTAGTCAACATACTGCAGAATCTCACTTTATTAGTGAGGCAGGTGCAGACTTCACCAGTTGCTCACCTTACTTAAGGTGATGGATCAAACAAATGCTGTCTGGAATGTAAAAACTAAAAACAAAAAATTCAGAGTGGAAAACTTGGACAGTGAGCTGCTTTGTGGAAGCATCCACAGTGGTGACTGAGCATTCTCTTGGCTCTCAGACCTAGAGTAGAAAAGGAGAAGACAAACATTTCTGTTGTCACAGCTGAGCAAGTTGTTTGGTTAGTGGAGCTGTAATTTGTCTTTGTTTCTTAGTGACAACTCCATGTCAGAGCTACTTTATGATCCTCAGGAGCTATGTAATGTTGTGTTCAAGTGATGTATTTGCCAAGTTAAGTGTGGTTACGTTTGTCTCTGTAGCAATGATACTTACATTTTGTGAAAATTACAGGCTAAAATAATGCCATACTCTAAACTTCAGAGGCATTTGAGGTTGTGTGGAGAGGAAGAACAGAAAACACCAGTGTATCGTTACTTAAACTGCTTAATGATGCCTGTGTAAAGATAGAAATTCCTCAGGACATTGTTAAATAGTGAATATACAGGAAAATTACGAATTGGGTCCATGCAGTAGTTTCAAGATTCTGTGAAAAGGAACTGAACTATGACTCAGAGCAGATTCATTTCAGTTGAAGGAACTCTCTCCTGAACAGTAAAGGCTGAGAAATACTCACTGAACTACTTGACTGATATGAAATGTCAGTCATTGACATTGCAGAACTTTGGCTTTTTGGCTTCTATGAATACGTGCACATTTCTTGTGAGGCTGTAGACGTATAGAGGGTGACAGCACTTTGGTAAAATCCCTTCTGTGACTATGATAAAAGACCTGCAAAAGTATTTTGAAAATCATTTGTTGTTGCATTGCAGTCTTTGAAGCAAGAATAAGAGAAATGGTGAAAGTTTCCCCATGTCACACATTTGCCGGTAAATGATGGACTGCACCACAGAATGTCAGTTTGATGTGAATTCTGCAAAATGAAATAGGTTTCATAGCACATGTTTTGCCACTTTTGAGGAACAGGTTTCTGCATGCTTTATGTAGTAATGCATTCCTAGTACTTCTGGTACAATCCAGTCACCTACTGGACAAACCTGATGTGGGATCTTGCAGCTGCTATTGTTTGATGTCTACATATATATACACATACTTTGGGTACTTAAAATTTTCCTGTTCATTCATTCCTGCTTTTTTAGAGTTTTCCCATTGATGCTGTTCATTCCATCTTTCCTGTCTGACATAAATTTAATTGTATAATTTTACTGTTATTGTTGCATAATATAAAGCTGGCAAAACCAATAATAATCACCTAGGTGCTCTCCTATGTGTTGCTTAGCACTGAATACATAAAAATACACTTCACCAAAGAGACTGTGAACCAGTCAATCCCCTGTTCATTTGACAGGAATGCCTGCACTCAATTTATGTTATGACAATGGAGCCTCTTACATGCAAAAAATCAGGGGGGGGGGGGAAGGCCACAACAGGAGAATAAATGCAGATGGCTGATAGGGAGGGAGAAGAATTAAACTTCATATGAAGTTCTAATGATGATTGCTGATCCCTTTACCTCAGTGTGCCTCATGCCTTATGAAGCAAATGATGGTATTCAGAAAAGTCTCGGGCTTAAGAGTCAGTTATATCAAATCCTAAGTAATAGCACTTGGAATGAACAAAGGATACTCAAAAGGCAGTATGAGAAATATTTAGATTCCACTGGCTAAAAACTATGATAAAGTTCTTAGAGATTCCCATTAATTCCCATCTGGAAAAAGTCAAATGAAAAAGCAAAACTATTGAACAATGACAAGTTAACAATGTCATATAGTTTGAATAGCACAAATTAAAAAAAGCTCTTTTCTAAACAGTAAATGTGAGTTTCATTAATAAAATATATAGCTATATTTCAGACAATTCTGATACCTACTACAGAATTACAGGCCACTGGGGGGAAAAAACCCCAAACAAACCCACAATTCTTTGTAATTTACATGTCAATGGAACTTTATGCACTCGGGTACTTTCAAGTACTTTATAGAAAGTATAAAATGAAATTGCCCTTATTCAGCAGGAATGCTCAAAAACACTTGTGTTTACGAAGGCTTTAAAAATCTCAGAATGATGTTAAAGTGAAATTAGCGATGTGTTTGTTTCTTCCACTTTAAATGGTTCTGTCTACTCAATAATGCAAAATTTTCTGGTTTTTTCCCTGCTTCAGTATGGTAAAAGTGTGTTTGGGTTGAATGCTGGAAAAGTAAACCTGCTACTGACAGTTAGAGGATAGGTGAGGGTAAAGCTTTTCTTATATGTGAAAATTTTGCATGGAGACCAAAATAGAAGCAAAACAATTTTTTTTTAATAGATTTAGCATACTATTTTTAGAAACTTTAACGGAAGAACTGGATAAGCTTTATGGTTGGTAGAAGACATCCAGTTAATAGAGCACAGTCCCTGTAAAAAAGGTAAAGACTTCTAGTCAGCAGTTAGCTTTGATTTAAAAAGCTTGTCAAAGAGCTGCCTCCAAGAATGGGAAGTTTCTATTATTTCATTTTGTATGCTTGTCACTACTAAACTTGGAATGCTTATATGCATGGCTGTAACTTTATCATTTTAATTAATCTTTTGTGCAGGAAACTTTGCCTACATGACCACATGACATAGAATACAATGAAAATATAAAATGCTGTAATTTTTAATCAGGTGTGAGTGAATGTTGGGAAAACTTGGGGTCACATTTTTTTACATCTTCATGTCAAATACAGTACAGCTGTAATTGTCTTAAGATAAAATAAGGTAGTTTTCAAGGAGTATGATTTCTTCCCGAAACATATATAATTCATTGTACCACCATTTCAACAAGATCTACTAGGCAAGTATTGTTATGGGTTGCTTTTAGTAAGTCAAAGCTCTTTTTTTCTAGGACTCCTGCTGCTTTAAGAATCACTTCCTTTTTCTCTGTAGTACTCATCTAGAATTTCTTTTTGTAGGCCAGCAGTTTTCTCAAATTTCTTCATAAATTATTAGCAAATGTAATAGATTATGGATTTTAACAACATGGCAATGGCAATTCCAGTTGATAAGTTTTGTACAAAGTACATTAATCACTGGCTGCAAGTTGAAATTATATATTTATATACACGTGTAAAAGTCCATGTAGATATGTAGTACACCATGTAGATAGAATAGCCAATAAAGAAATAGATGACGTCAAGAAACGTCTGATTTAACACATGTATATCTTTAAATTGGAAATCTAATTATTTGCCTTAGATTTGCACTGCTTGGGAACTTAATGCAAGACTATGTTAAATAAACTTATTTCCATTTTTCATTTAACCTGTGGGTTATAGTATGACCAATCTGTTTTATATCCTCAATCAACAGATGATTGTATTTGGTAATAATTTATCAAGAATAAAAATCTGTTTTTGAAACTAATCACCTCATGTTAGGTCTGCCCTTTTTCAAAACCACCATCTGATATTCATTTTGTCTGCAAAGACAAACATACTGATGAAAATGCATCTACCACAGGATATAGCAAATGGAATGAAGCAGTTCTACTGTTTGTATATATTTAGAATATTTTGTTTTCTCAACAGATGGACCAAATTTCAGTATTAAAGAAAAAAATCAATTTTACATAGTACATAAACAATTTTGAACAAGTACACTTTGCATTTCTGGTTAGTTTGTACCAAAACATCCCATGGAATTTGAGGGTCAACTTGGGCCATATCAGAGAGAAAAGATTTAAAGGGTTACTTTAACTGTTTTCTGTGTTTGACATGAGAAAGCTATGTCTGGAAGTCAGTTCTGAGCAAGCCTTTGAATTTGGCCCACTGAGTTTAAGTGCTGGGGTTTTCTTTTGGATGCTCTCTGTGTTCTCAGAAGTGGCTGTTCTTTGAAAAGATACTGAAAGCACAGATGTGTTCATGCAATAAATGACTTCTGTACCATGAAGCCCCTCTCTGCTTAGACTTCTGGCCACTGTCTAACCTGATGTGTTCTTCTTTTAGGCTGTCAGCTGAGTTTTGCAATTATTTCTTGGATCTTTCCTGATCAAAAGTTCCCATAATGCTAAAATATAGGCTTGATCAAGCCAGCATGCAAGCCATGTGCATGGAGTATATGGAGTATGGAGCACTTACACTATTATACTCTGTATACAGTAGTTCTGTGACATTAACATCTGTCCCAGGAGGTCTGAACTGAGAACATCAAGCTCATTTTAATTTGCAGTGCCAGCTAGATTGAGATTTTTTGACCCTACTGAAATTCTACTTAGATTTTTGTAGTGCAACAAACTTATTTAAACTAAATCTCAAAAGTAAGCAATAAACTGTTACAAAGTCATGAAATTATTTTATTTATTTTTAATTTTTGAGAACTGTGTGTACTGCAGCTGGACTTCTTCCAGTGTTCATTCTCCCCCAACTGCTTTATTAAAACAAATCCAAACAGTTTCCGAAGGAAGTTATAAAATTAGGAAGTTAGGAATTCTACAGTGTCAAGTTTGTATGATGGAGTATTTTTATATTATCTTTTAGCAGTGAGTTATTCAGTGTTGTGACTTGAGATCACTACAATAACCAGTATTTACAATTCCAAGTCATATATTCTAGAGTCGATATTTTACCTACAGATGAACTGTTCTTATTCTACACATTTTATTTTTGGTTGGGTTTTTTTTACAAACTTCAACCAGGGCGCTTTCCATTCCCCTATAACTCTCCCCCTTCCTCCACCCTAATTTCACTGGTGTGTTGGCCACCATGACAACAGGGATTTTATCTGACAAAAAGTTAAAAAGCTTTGGAAAACAAAGAGGCTAAAAAATGAAATACAGCTGTTTGCACGCAAATATAAACCAGGCGGCCTCAAATCCTTTCTACTGATTGGCTGGATTACTTGAAATGTGGCTTATTGTTTCATAATAATCAGCAGTTATTTTTCCCTATTAAAATGTACACTAGCAAAGTATTGGAAACAGCTTTCCGCATCCATTTCTATAAGGAACTGGGAATATAAAACATCCCTACAACTTTTACTACTTATATGTTAAGGGACCCACCAAAACAAAACTGCTGCATAGGTTCAAAATCCATTTTATATATACAAGCATATTAAAAACCAGTTTATATACTATTTTTCAATACTGATTAATACAAAGGTCTCTTACAAAGCAGCATTTTTGGTTACTGGTGGTGCAGTGAGTAGGCAAAAGTGGCCTCTGCCATAAATTCAGTTGTAGCTCTCACATCTTTAGATGTATTTAGATCCTATTTTATTGAGAAAGGAAATGTTGGCCAGGATTCTGGAGTTATACCCAAGCTTTAAAGAAAAATGATGGGAGATCAATTTCCAGTTGGACATTAACCAAAGATAGGCAGAGATATACAGCTCCTTTATATATCACATCACAGGAGACTGAAGTCTGGCGTTGAAGACCTCATGGCCAGTATGGTTTTAATTTTTTTAACTGTGTAACAGTAGTTCACCTATACTTGATCATAATGAAATAAAATTCTTAAGGTGGTGTTTTCCTGTTAATTTCAAATAATATTGCTGTAGTATCAGGGTATCCAGAGAAATGGAATAAGGCTACAGTATAAAAAAAGATAGAACAGTAACAGGCAAAGGGAAAGCAGACAAATTCTGACCCACCCTGCAGCTAGCAAGATGTGAATCCACCTGCTCCCTAGCCAAGAAGGAAGATACATAGTTTGTAGTAAATGTTCAACCTCACACACAGCTGAATTATACAAATTATTTAGAAAAGGCAGCTCATTTTGTGTTCTGTGCTGAGGTCCCTTGGGTATGGGTGTAGGCAAGGAAGCACTGAGCTCCTGCAATTGTAACTTCTTGGATGTTCTCCAGACTGCAAAGCAGTAGAAGATTGGCAGCTTGAGCAGTAGTGTCTTTATCAGTATAAGTGAATTGCTTTTGCTTCTCTATTATAGATTTGGGTTTTTCCATAGTTTTTTGAGAATGCACTTTGAGTTGAAAAATTAGTTAATGCTAACTTTTCCAAATTTCAAAATTCTTCTATTTTTTCTTTTTCTTTTTTTTAAAGCAGCACAGAAGTCTTTCATTTCTGCAAGCATGTTCCTACTCAGATGAGAATTAAAGGACTGAGGTGATAATTCTGAGAAAAAAGTAATCACATAGATTTCTTTCAAAATGTAAATATTTGACAGTGTGGAGAAGTCCAACACTTCAGCTTTTCAGAAGCATGAACAGCCGACTGAGCTGTTGAAAAAGATCATTGTCTGATACTCTTAACTCATGAGCATGAGAGTCACTTAGTACTTAAAGACTTGAAAAATCACCTTCTTTGTAATGTAGTCTAATGGTCTATCTCTTTCTGGAAGAATTAACAATTAAAATCCTAGTAACACCTCTTTAATGATACTTCTGCTGTACCTTGACACAGTGAGTTTTTGTGGTGAACAACAGATTAGTAGGTTAAAACAAGCACTTTAAAGATGGGTAATGTGCCATGTGTTTTGATACTTTATCTTCTAAATGTTCTCAAAGCATCATGAGGAAATAAATATTTCCTTACATACCTTTCTATACATACAGGATAGTAATAGATGGAGAGGTGTGCATGTCTGCTGGAGAAAGTCCCGTCTGCTGTGCTGTCATTGGAATTTGCTAGGAGATCTTTTAACAGAGCTGAGAAGAGAGAAGCAGGGAACAAAAAGACTTTTGAAACCTGGCCTCACCACCCCCTTTTTGGTTTCAGTGTCGTATTTTTTGTGGGAGTTCCTGTTTCTCTCCTGCTTCTTTCCTTAAGACCTGGTAAAGAAAAATAGGGACACTGAGAGAAGGTGAGGAGAAAAATTAAAAACTCTGATTACTCAAAATTTTCTGCTGACTCTGAAAGAAAAAATTCTGACTGAGAAAATGTTCTGCATAAAGGTCACAGTTTTCTTACTGTTGCATATCTGTTCTTCAATATGCTTCTATTCCTAAGAAGTTGCTCAAATGAATGTTTACTTCAAAACAATCAGGTTGAAAATAGAGTTCTCATATTTCCTAGATTTTTATTTTGGAGGTCACATTTGTAATTAATCTTTACTATTGTTCTGTGATAACAGCATTAAAGTTAATGCAAGTATATATGTGCATGCCTACATTAATAAGCATTATTCCATATAAGTATTATTTGTATCTATAAATACTAATGTGAATATCATATTCATTTCCAAACCATTTTTTTAGAAACATGAGTTTCTTTTGTATTTGCCTGCATTATAGCACTAAATTTCTAATTACATGCTACTTTGAAGTCCCTCAGATGAATCCTTAAATGCCTGTCAAGAATATTGATGCCTTTTCTTTTCAATATTCCTCTACCTGTCCTTTTTTTTAGCAATGACTATAGACTAGAAAGAATGTTATGTCTCTTAATATGCAGTTTGGCTTCATACTAACTATATTTTTGTTTGTTCAAGAATAATATACTCTTTATAAATAAATAATTATTTATTTCATAAGCATAATACCCACTGTTTAGATGCTAACTAGATTGCAGACAGTATGCTTCTCATTCTTAAAGAAGTAACAATTCAGTTTTGATGAACAAGAAAAAAATTAGGTTTAAAAATAGCCATTGTTTCTCCTTGCCTTCCAAGTTTCTCACATAGAGAGCAGAGTGATTTTGCTTTAGTCATGCTTCTTTGGGGATGAATGTTCCTAGAGCAGCAGACCTGTATTCATTGCTAGTTATCCCAAGAAATAAAAATATATATTAAAAAAAAATGCATGTGATAGCTTTGTATATATGTATGCATGATTCTTGTTAATGAAGTACTGACTTCACGTGCACTCTGTTTTTAAAAAAAGAAAATAAAACCAAAACATCAACAATGAATGGTTTTGGTGGTTATATTTGCTTTAGCTCCACTGCTTTTTATCTGGCTCTCTTGATGAGGTTAATATAACCTTACATTCAGTGGCTAATTTCACATTTTGAAGTTTTCACACATGGTTCGAGTTTCTGGGGGTTTCTTTAATTTTGGCCATGTATAAATTCAGTGTCTAGTCTAAGCTAGTTATCTAAGCTTCCTGTATTAATAAAGTGCACAGTGAGAGGCATCTTGTCCAAAACTGTCCTAAGATTGGTATCTAAAGTGGGGACAAATGTTCTCCCATGGAGCTTTTGTCTATCCTGGTTGAGTGGGAAATTGTTTCCTTAGACTAGATGCGTGACTTCTTGCCTAAGGTGGTAGATGAGATAAATTCCACCCCATGTGATAAATAACATAGTTTTAAGACTTCCTCAGTGCAAGGAAAATAGGCTAGTGATTTTCGAGAGTCTTACGCGCTTAAGTAGCTCTGCTAGCCCTGGTAGGCCTACTCATTCTTTTAAAGCTAACACATGAATAAGTCCATGCAAGACAGACCCAAAACAGTAAATTAAAACAGTAAGTTGACTTCTGTTTACTACAGAGTAATTTTGGAGCACTTTACTGTGTACTCATTCAGCTCTTGAAATATCATATCGGAGTATTTGGAGAAGCAAATAGGAGTATGGCATATTCCTTAGTATTGCTCCATGTGCATCTTAAAACCAATACGCAGAATGAGGAGCTAGTGATCCTCAATTTTAACTCTAGCTCAGACTCTGAAAGCTCAACGTTAAGCACGTTTTATTACTGCTTTACAGTTTAGCCTTCTGTCAATATTTTGGCCTGTAAATCGAAAAAGCATGTATTCCTGGGACTAAGAATGGGTATAAAGGCAGTTACCGTGGTTCAGCTGATACATGTTAACTAGTTGAATTGAGATAACTGGACTGTGTGTCTGGGCTCTTTTTATTTCTCTAGGAGGGGCATATAACATCTCTGTTTCTGCCTTGCTTAGAGCCAAAAGAAATAGAGGTAGAGAGTGAGGCAGACTAGAAATTATAATCTTGGCAGCACACAGAAATTCATCTATTTAAGTACAAGCATACTATGTAACAGTTGCTCCCAACATAATTTGAGGCAGATGCCCTCAGTCTGTCCCTCTCAAAACTCAGTTTACAGTTGTTCTCACTATTTCCAGCTGTAGGAGAGGCAAGAAACTGTCTGAAGGCTTCAGTATTCCCCTTTTCCATAGAAATGTAGGTGAAAATCTCATTTACCTCTGGGAAACAGTCTATTTAGCCTATTTTTGCTGTGTATTAACTGCAGCTTGTGAGAAACTGTATGTTCTGTTACTTTACTTTTTATATTAGATTTCTAATTTGTAGTGTTCTAAATCCAAATATGCCTGTCACTGTGTAGTCCTGCTGGGAGGGTGGGAAACTGATTGCATCTCAGATAAATTGGCTCAGTAGGAAATATTCCTCCAAAAACATGCAACTGCTTAGTACCAGCACATTCTCAAAACTCAGATCACAGTCCACAACAGAGAGAGTGGGGCATCTGAAATAATGTGAAGCTTGAATGGCAAGGGAAAACATCTGAGTTTTTTTAGTGTGAGCGTATAGGAGCCGGGCAGCTGTTTTCTTCCTTGGTCACTGCAGTAGAAGAAAACAGAGAGGGAAAACAGGTAGAAAAGGATCAGACCTGTTGAGAGAGAGGGAAGGTGGACATTTTTAACAGTGAATTGAAAATAGGGTGAACATACCTACTTCAATTTGGTGCTGTGTATGTCTTTTTGCATAATTTTACTAGGATTCAGAAATTCCAGTGTGACTGCGTGGTCACTACTTAACTAGCAACTGGGGTGGACATTCAGAATATCTTCAGCTCTCATTAAAATTAATTAGAATTGAGAGTTCTCAACATCTGGCGTCATCGGGCTCATCCTTAGCACCTTTGTGAAAGGCCATTATAAATAACATGTTTTAGTAGACGTATATGAAGTTATATGAGAGTGTAGAACATTGAGGATATGTTGTATTTAATGCCTGAAAAGGGAATTAATCATTAGGCTTCTTTACATCATCAGTTACTTCATATGTATGTTTACTTTTTCAGTTATCCCTTTTTAATATGCTTTGGCAATTATTGCATTAGCAGACAAATATTCATGCTGAGACTAAATCTAAAGAAAATATGACTTTATACTGAACCCCAGTAATGATTCCCCATGTGAGAGGAGAAGGTGTTATAAGACTGAGTTGTAAGCAAGTTGTGAAGTGTGACATGTTGGCTGTGTGTCTTTTAACTAAATGAATAATCTGGTTGTTGAAGAAAGGATGTGCTTTTAGCTGAGAAACAATTGGACAGAAAAGACGACCCCTATGCCAAGTTGAATGAAAAGCCACTAGAGAAAATGTTCTGTGGCAGTTTCTTTTGAAGTGAGTTTCTAAATCTTTGGAAGGAGCTCATCATGGCTAGACTGAAAGCTCTCTTTAATTATTTGACTGCCTGAAGTTGAACTGCAGCACACATTTACCTCAGGAACAGACTGAGATTCAGGAATAGACTCAGAGTAAAGTAGCCATGTGCTGTTTATGGTTATTTTGTATGGTGCTGTTACCACAAAATACTGTTTCTCTCTCCCTCTTCCTTTGAGGCATAGCTTCTAGCAAATCCTGCCATTAGAGTTGCAGTGTTGTCATGCACTACAGCTGGAACCAGGCATCAGCAGCTCTGTGCGGCTGCAACATCAAGTTAGGGGGTGACAGAAAAACAGCATCTCAGCCTTAGCCTAACAGGAGGATATCCAGAACACCTACCTGATGACTTCAATTTAAGAATGACAATACTTAAAAATCAGGTGTCCAAGTATCACAAGACCATAGCATTGTGAGAGTTAAGCAACTGGGGCTGTCATTGGAGAGAATTAGGTGTATCTGAAGGGAGAGTCAATACAAAACAGCACATTTTTTCAGGATTCTTGATCCTCTTTTCAGCTGAGATGCGTGTTTGAGTTGCACAGTGAGTACTTCATCCATCTGGGATCCAAACGGAGAATGTCTATCCCGAGAGCAGGATACAGCTGTGCTCTTTGTTGTGTAATTGCTATTGACAAGCACAGAAAGTAGATGTGGTTTGAATTCTCTCCAGCCTAAAGAGATGCATCCCCAGCCTTCACATGTGCTAGATGAGTCCCCTACTGCTGTGTCCCAGAGAATAACCGTACCCGTAGAGGGTCCTCCTTCACCCTTGCTGCTTGGAGTGAGGTGTTGTGTTGCCAGGAATGCAAGAAGGTAAACGAACACAAGAAAGCCTGTTGTTGTTAAACTAATGGAAGAGGGTGAGCCAACTAATTTCTCTCTGTATCTAATGATTGTTTAATGCAAAATTCCAAACTGGGCTAAAGTAAAAAAAGATTTAAAAGAAATTTAAAAAAATCAGAAATAAATTTCCATATCCTGCCATCTCAAAAGTGATACAATAGTGGGCCAGTATATTCTCTATTGAATGACAGAAGGAAAACTACATTGGTTGACTATTTATTAGTGAGTACATGGGAAACAGTTCCATGTGAATAAGGCAGCTAGACTTTGACTACTTCCTGCTTCATCTCACTGTTTAGGCTGTGGTGCTTGCTGCAAAATGGATTAGAGCTGTTTTTGAAAACAGATTCTTGCTTGTGGAAAATTGGCTACTGGCAGCAGTGTCTAGCTCTATGGTAGAGTCCAAAGGCGATTGTCCCGATGACTTCTAACTTCCTCTGGGGTCTGTAACGTGATTACATTGCTGTGAGGCTGGCTAGACTGCTCTTCCTTTGGGAGCAGTTTAACCTTTAATTTGGAGGAATTTGTGCTGTTACATATCTGTGTACAAAGGTAATATATTGTGGTTTGTGCTTTGGATGTGCATTGTCTATTTCCACATACACTTTAAATTGAATATGTGTTATGCGAAATCAACATATTGCCTTCAAAGACCACCTACCATCAGGATCCTGACATCATGTTTTTCTTGAGAATCAGTGTGGTAAATTGTACAGATCATGCTTTCCAGCCTTCACTATTCTTATAGCAAGCGGTTTGCTAATCAGACAGAGCAATAATAGTTGAAACACTGTTCTTTTTAATATAAAAATGTTCATGTTTTACATATGTTTTATCCATTCTTCTAATTTATGTGTACAGTTGGGAGTTTCTTAATGTTCTTAAACCCCACTGGCCTTATTGACTTTGCAATGATTTAAAGATTTTAAGGATTTTAATTCTCCTAGTCCTTTCCCTCTCCACTCTTAACATTTCTACCCTTAGATTTATTAGCCTCAGGAAAAATTAACAAGCAGTAGCTATTTTTAATAAATGTTTGGGGTTTTTTTCTGTTGCATCTATCCTCTGTAGTATGAAGAACTTTTTTAGGATGAATACTGTGTTTTATAATTTGCTCTCCTACAGCTATTGGTATTAACTGTCAAAATTCTCTAAGTATTAACATGTGTCATGAAAATAGAATTCTTAATCAACTCTTTTACTAATTACTTAGCAGTGATGGCATCACAATCGTAATAGAATAGAGAGCTGTAATGTGCTTTTAGTTGCATTTTCTTTCTGGCTTTGTATTGATTATATTCACCAAAACTTTTTTAAAAACTTACTCCATACAATTTTCAGATCTTTTATATTTTTCAAAGCTTTGACTTTGGAAAAGGAGTCAGATTTATTTCATATATCCAAGTGATCTTTACATTTGAATTCAACTTTTTAAATTTCATTAATAATTTATTCTCATTCAAATGTAAAATTTAAATTGTTTCATGAGGTGGAATGAGTTTCCGATCATAGTATATGTTTCATAGCCATGGTAGATCCCTTTTCGTAAGATGAAGGAAATATAAACAGAGAAGTAAATGAAATTTTGAGATGTTTTACTTAATGTACATAGGAAATTTTGAGATGTTTTACATTGTTTAGTGTACATATTCATATGGAGCTTTTTATCCTGTAGGCTCAGTTTGTTGCTAATACTATTGCTACTACAATTGTTACTAGAATAATACAGCCATGTAAGTGCTAAGGGACGTCTGGAGGTCATCTGGTCCAGCTTAAAGCCGGTCAAGGTTCGATCAGACTGCTCATGCCATGTCCAATCAAGTTGTCACATCTCTTGGGGGTGGAGATTCCACGGCCCATCTGGGCAGCCTATTGCAGTGTTTGATAACCCTAGCTGTGAAAAAAACATTCTTAGCATTGTAGCAGCTGTATTGGGCTCAAATCAAGAGTCAAGACTATTTCAGGTTAGTATTGTACTTCAAAAATGTAGAATGTGTTTTAAATTGTCCAAATAGCTTATTGACAGAAGACTAGAGCAACTAAGAAAATCTTCCATACCAGAGTGCTAGGCTGATGTTTCTTTTGCTGGAGCATCTACCTTCTTAACAGTTAAACACTTGAATTCAGCAGCACTCCTCATGTCATTACGTTGCACATATAAGCTGTTTGCTTGATATTACTGGGTAGATGTTGAGATGGTAAAACACCACTATAAAAATCTCTTCCTGATAACATAATGTATGCACCAGAGCTGATTAAAGCTGAGGTGTACCTGCTCCACAAACAGACTTATTTATACACGGGACTACAATGATGCCAGAGAGTGTTTTCTGAGCCGAAGCATTTTTATGTGTGTCATTGTTCATATCATCTACGAAATTTTCTGGAGTCTGAGAGAATGGATCGGATTCTGCTCTGTGCCATCCGGACTACTATTGGTGGCAATGAGAAGTTTGCTATTGTTGACAAGCCCTAATAAAGCTAGAGATTAAGAATGTCTTTCTCTTGCAATATAAAGGACTATGTGGATTGTATGTTTGGTATAATTTACAGCAGTTTTCCTCTGAATGTTGTTATAGCTTAATCTCATAGCCGTGTTGGTTTTTTCTGAGTTTGAATTAAAATCTCCTCTGTGCAGCTAGACTGTTTCTTTGTACTCATTCTTAAGGATGTAGCAATCATTGCATTGTGATACTGGGAGTTCTGAATCTTCCAGTGCTTTATGAAATTGGAACTGCTCATCATAGCTGCAGTTACTAGAACAAATATTTTTAGTGAATACCACCCTGATGTTAAACTTTATTGGGGAAAGGGCTGGATTTTGGAGTTGTACCATTTCTACAGGTAGAAGTTCAAAATCCAGTTCAAAATTGGCTTTGTTTATCTTGTAGTTCAGATGGGGGTGGTTCACAGTTTATTTTAGGGGAATATTTTGTGGAGAGGTAAGAGAAGAGGAAAAGGAGAAGCATTTCACTGTTATATTCAGAGGTTTGGGGCTATTTTCCTTTGGTTTTTTTTTCCCAATGGCAGCTGTTTGAAGCTGCTCAGGAGTTTGGAATGTTAAGAGTAACTCCCAGGGAGCTGGATTAGTGGGCAGGTGATGCAGTCATGGGTATCACATACCGCTCCAATTTTTCACATGCATATTACCTCCATGTATATGGGGTGTGAGTGTGTGCTATATACATACATCTTCCAGAAACTCCAGGCAGCTGTATTTTTGTTGATAATGTATATATAACAACATCACAGTCAGGTGGTGGGAAAAATAGTGCATTTCATGAATTTATGAAATACTGTGTAAGTATCCATTTACATTCTAACTATGACAACATAAGTCTGAAATGATTTCTTTTTTCCTGTAAAATTATCCCTTCTACTAACAATGAACATTTTCACTTTTAAAAGTAGACAACAGAATATGTTCATAACATTATGACAAAAAAGTATTATACTCTGCAATTTAATAAAGGGCAAACATGTGATGAACATAATTTAGTTCTCCTTTTGCCCCAGATGTCCTGGGTCTAGAAATTAAAGATAGGTTTCCTCCATACTAGTGCAGGCTGTCACTGTTAAGTGTTTCCAGACTCGCTTCGTGTGTGTGCTTTAAACCCATGTACACATAGCATGTCTCGTGCACAGGGGATAATACAATTGTAATTCTAGCATCACGCTCTATAACGTTAATTCTTACAGCCTGACTGATAAGTTGTAATAGGAGGATTTTGTCTAATTTTGTTTTCATGAAATGTTCATTTTTCATACTTTCTACTTCCTCCTTTTTGAAATGATTAAATACTCCCATAACTTTTAAGCAGTCTTTACTGATAAAGTAAGTTGAAACTTGAAAGAAGTCCTGAGTTCTTGTCTTTGATGAGCACAGTCTGGATGTGGCCTGGGCAGGAGAAGAGGGTAATATGCTTGAACTGGATGATGTTCTGCAGACCAAGACAAAATCTCTGCAGGAAGGCTGAGGATGACCTGCCACAGAGATCGCTGTTGTTCCCTTATGCGTGAGCATAGTGTCTCCCCAGGCAGGGACTGGTGCGAGGGTGAGAGTACGAGGTGGGTCTCCTGCCCTCCCACATACCAGTTGGGGGAAACAGCAAAAGTTTAGCTGGCACGTCCAGTCCTTTTATTCTTACGCTGTTAAGTGTTATAAAAAGACTTCCCCTTCTGTTTATGGACCACATGAATTAAAAGGGGATCTTTCAGTTGTCTTTGTCGTGCATTGCAAGAGGCCTTATGTGAAGAGACAAAGCTGTGGTATTTCTGTGACATAGGACAGAAGTTTTCTGTGGCTGTGTTTCTGCTATAATCTGTCTCACAGGAAAGAGGCTGCTGTATGAAAACCAATCAGCATGAGGTTACTGAAGGAGTACTGTGTTTTTATAGCCATATACATGTTGGAAGGATCATTCTAAGAAGGCTCAGTTAGAAAACAAGATTACTTTGGACCTGGGAAGAACTTTCTAGGCTTCAAATGGAGCTTTAAGTATTCGTGATCCAAACTATGTGATTCAAGTGTCCATAAAAAAAGGGACATAGACTAATTGCTGCAGATCTTTTTATATTTCGAGTTCTTAAACTGGGATAGGGAAAGAGGTCTAGGTTTGAGTGGATGGTTGCTCAGGACCATTCTGAAAATGTAGCTGTTACCATATGGTGTATTAGGTTATGAGCCTAGAAACTGTGGTGTCCAAAGTCACAAGTCAGTTTTGAAAAGATAATTTCCATCAGTAAAATTTAATTCCAACCAGAAAGTATTGCATGGTATACAGATTGTGTAAAGATGTTTTAATCCAATTCTGTTCTTGCCTTTAAGAGCAATGAAGCATTCTGAAACAAAGTACCATGCATTAAAAAGTTTCTTACATTTTAAAAAATAATTTATCAATAACAAGTATTTTTATTCAGAGAAATAACAAAATGATACCTGTCTACATATAGAGCAAGAACTAGGTAGCCAAACAACACTGGCACGGTGTGTACATATATGTAGTGTAATTTCTGTTGTACTTTAATAAAACATTAATCATTGATGACCTCATGGTTCTTTAAATGAGGCATGCAATTAATTTACTGCCATAAAGAATATAGATCACCTGCAGCGTTGATACTCTTGATTTTGGGAATCTTTCTGAAGAATATGTCTAGACATACAAAAGGCGTGTTTTTATGGAGTTTAGAAGTTTCATCATATATGTGGTACATTTAAAAGGCCTAGAATTTCCCTTGAATCATTTCAGCCTTGCAAACTTATTCATGAGAGGCCCATTCGTATGAAATGGGTTTGTCTGTAACCTTCTTTTCTCTTTACGGTATTATGTAGGAGTAACTTGATTCTGAAATTACCATCTACTTACTGCAGAATTGATAGGAGGCATAGAAGTGGGTTTGTGACCTGCACAATTCTTTGTAGTAGAAAATAGTAGCAAGCTGACTTAGGGCTAGTGCATAAGTACTGTAAAAATGTTTGATTGCTGCTTCAACCTAAACAGGAACATATAAAAACAATAATAAATATGTATGCAGTCTTCTAATATGCTTGGTTGTACAATTTTTGACTGGAAAAGCATAAGTGAGTAATTAGATAATTGCTGCCTTGATTGAGCTTAATAGGAAACATTTCAATTAGGCTAAAACTACACAGAGAGGAAGTAGGCTTTTACAAAGGGAAACATTCCTTGTCATGCAACTGTCAGATTTGGCCACACTAAGAGATGGGATTAAGTGTATCTATACAAAGGAAACAAAAAGAAGGAAAGAAAAGGTGGGTGGGGGGGGAAGATTGGAGCAATTAGGCTTGTACTTAAACAATGTCTTCTGATACAATTTCTGATAATTCCAGTTTTGATTAACATAGCTCTTGCAGCCAAGAGGTTTATAACAAATTATGACATTAAATCCATTGAAGAGGTTAGGTTTCTACTTTAAAAAAAGAGACAGAGAGAGGGAGAGAACTTTTCTCATTTTGCATAATTTAACATTTTTTCAGATTATCATCACCTGCCAAGAGTGTAAAAAGTGAATTGTGAGGTGAATATTTTTTTCCTTGTGGAAAGTGCCTATGCACTATCCAGAATACAGGAATTTCTCTGCAGGACTACTTGTGTGTCAGGAGCTGATTCACTCCTGGTGGTGGATGGGTGAATACCTAAGCTGGGACTGTGAGACAGCTGCGGCCGGTTTTCTCATGGGTGCTTCCAGAGACTCCAGCCATACCCGCTGCCATGTGTGGTAGTGTAGCTCATGGGCATTTTGTCCATGTTAATGCCATCCTTGCATTCATACCAACAATTAGGGAAGACAGTTCCTCCATGACTGGCTGCTATGTTAAAATAAAACTGAACAGATGCTCTGCTGTTGTCTAATATTACCTGCCCCCCGAGGCTGCATGGCCACTGCTGATGAAGTCGCATGCAGCAATTACATAGCTTACAAGTCCATTATAGCTCCTATGGGCCCAGAAATGCAGCTAGGGACAGGGAGGAGTGGGAAGACTGAGATGCACGAGTCGAGCAGTACGCAGGAGGGTGACAAGCATATCTATGGCACATGAGCACTGCTTTTCTCTTGTGGAAAAGGCTTTGTCTTGTTTTGCCTGTCTGGACAAGCGGCTGCTTAGCAGCCATTTACCACATAAGAAAGAACAACTATTTTAATTCAGCTAGAAACTGTTAGGTTACAAATGCCTGCTCTTTATTCATAAAACCATTGTAAGCTACCAAGTCTATATATGACATTACCATTAGCTCCAACAGTTTATATTCAGCTGTAATGGAAGTTTTCTAAGCAAAGCAGGACTGTGCTGGTTTTAGTGCTTTGATCAGTGACTTTAAGAAGGACACATCTATGTTGCGAACAAAGCTGGTCTCGGGGATGAACAGTCAGTCGGGACATGTGTGGCTTTTGGTGTGGGAGCTGTGGATACCACTGGGAGAGATTAAATTATCTGTTAAATATTGCATCAGCGTCCTAACGTAGCAATAGGAGATACTGAGCTGCTTGATAATTTGTCTTTTGGAAGCAATGCCTAATAGTGACACCAAATATTTGTATTTATTAAAGATACCACAGGAGTCTATGGCTGTGCAGACTGTTCCCCATTGTGGTATTTTATGATACAGGTTGTAGCATTTCAATGATGAATGAAGGAATTTCACCTGTCTGAGGAGGGACTAAATTTCATCAGTCAGTGTTTTCCAACTTAGTATTTAACTTTGGGTCTGAAAATCTGAAGTGCTGATGTACGTTACTAGTAAAGATGCTAATAAGTACTCCTTTAGTAGGAAGAGATGTATGTATGGTAGTTTTCAAAACAGTAAACTCTTGCACATGTCTAAAGAAAAAAAAAGATGATTTCTAGTAAGTTTACACCTGCAATCTTGTATTTGGACACTAGGACAGGAACAAGGGGATGCTGAATTCCATTAGGAATGGCCTGCTGATTTCAGAGGGAGGTTTGCTTTATATGCCAAAAATGAAAATGAAGCTAGTGTGAGTGTGAGCTCATCAATGAAGGTAAGATGGTGGTAGTTTCCATTTACGTGCGCCAAAGCTTAACATATAGCATGTTGCAGAAAGATTCACGTAAACACACACTAGCTTTGTTTTTAATATACTTTTGTGCATGCACAAGTTCAGAAAAACTGAAGTTCCTTTTTCATACACTAAAAATTAGATAGAATTTGCATATTTTCACATGGTACAACCAATAATTCCCTTGAGATCCTTGTGAAATTGTTATAATTGCTGCTGAAGCCTGGTGTCAAGTTTGTTTAGCTAGAAATAGTTGGCCTGAGGTAAAGAACCAGTGGAGGTTTTCACGTTTGCTGTTATAATTTAGTAATTTATGTTTGCGTGATATATGACAAATTGACTAACGACTGCCCTAAAGAGAAATGCCAGGCTGGCATTTCATATGCAGAAATCTTACAGCAATATCAGATGGACTGTCTACCCTACAGGGCAGAAATAACACTGCTGCTCCATTCGTAAATTTTATATTTTAGTTAGGTACAGTTCCTCGTGTACTCTTTTTTTTCCAGGGGCTGCTTTTAAATGGAGTTCTGCATTATGACAGAAGCTTGACATTCTGCCAGAAAAGTTGGAAATGAAGGCAACTTAAAATAAATACTGGTGATATTTCTCTTTCTCTCTCCCTTTCTCCTTCTCTTTTTCTCTCTCTTTCTTTTAAGGAAAGGCATATGTTCTTATCCTAAGTTGTCCCAGTAGAGGGTCAATTACAGCCAGTTGGCTGCACGTCCAATCCAAGAAAAATACTGAGTACAGAAACTTCAGCAACAGGTACCAAGGGCCTCTAGTACAGTCAGTCATTCTCAGTATGTATGAAATGTGAACATAAAGCCTATGGGTAAGATATTTTTAGGCCCTAAGTTTCCCATGATGGTCCAAAATGAATCAATAAATTAAAGCAGACATTTTTGTGTAGTTAGGTATTTTCCTGGATAACTCTTTAAATGTCCACAATAGTATGAGATCTTTTATGTGAATCATGAGAATAAAACAATGTCTTATTTAGAAAAATATGCCTTGCCAAATGTTCACGTATAGGCATATATTCTGCAACTTGCTGTTGTAGGGTCAAGTAAACATAAAACTATAGAGCTAAATAAAAAACCAAACATGTATGCATAATAATAAACATGCATAGAAAAAAATACACATGTGGTCTGTTTTCCTGATGTTAGTCCTCACATCCTCACACACTGTTTCTTAGGACCGTCTTGCACTAGTGGAATTCACCTCTGAAGTAAGTTTCTCCCAAATCAACTAAGGTAAGCATCAGTATATTGAATGTCAGAGCTCTGCCAGATTGGCACGGGAGCTTTGGCCGCTGCACAGATACAACAGTCTTGAGACCAAGGACAACGTTAGTATTTAGCAGTATCTTTGGGCAAGTATATTTAAAGACCAGGCAAAGTTTAGACTTGAAGATGTATAACTTATTCCACAGACAGGCTGCAGAAGGAGAGGTAAATGTTATTCTTTTTTGATGGAAGCATTTAATTAAGCTGGCCTCTCTTCTGTACCTCAGTATTTACAGAATGAAGAGGGAATATGTGACAGCTAACATTACTACTTATGCTGCCTATTGATTAGATTTAAACAGAGAAAGCAGCAACACGGGTTTGAAATGGCCCTGTTCCACCTTAATCTTTATTCAGGAGACCTTTTGTCTCACCCCTTGCATGCATTTCCTTTCTGTGGTTTGTCACCTGTGTGCTTTCAGTCTGTAACTCATGATCATTCTTAGCCCCTGAGGTCCTAGATGCACCTGATGGACCAACACCCTGATCATTCTGTTGGTATTCAACCAAAACTCTAAGCATGAAATGATGTCAAGGCTTCCCAGCCACAGAAACTAATCATTCAAATGCTCTGCAGGCTCTGTAACACAGTCCAGCAGATTACATGAACTCATGTTTCCAGACTGACTAAAACTGGTTAAAATATTTTTAATGGAACAGATTTCTCTATAAAAAATAAAAATGCAGTTGTGCAATAAAAAGGTTTTGTGGGAGCAGCTTATTTTGATAACTTCTCAATAATAAGAATAAAAGAGTCCAACAATTTTCTGAATTCATTTGAAGAACGTATGGTTTTGATATTATAAAATACTTTATTTTGATTATTTTGTCTGGACTTGTTTATTACAATGCACGTGTATGTTCAATATTTATATATAACATTTACATATTTATTTCAGCTTGTAACATTACATTTAATATGATAATATATTTTAAGTTTTTAAAAATAATAAAACTGGCATGCCTAGGAAATTTTTTTTTTTTTTATCTTGGAAAACTGAATATCTCAATACTGCCAGAAGGAAAATTTGACATTATAGAAAGCAAAACTAGTTTAGTGGTCCTGGTATTTTTTCTCTTGAATTTTTATTCTGTGGAAATTGTTACAATGTTCCTCTTCTTAGTCTGACTTTTCCCCTCTCAAAGTATCAAGTTTGCAACATAACGAAAATTGTAATTAGACTCTCCCTACTGTCAAACACTGCAGGAAATTTGCCTAGTCTTTAAAACTTGCTATCAGGTTGTTTCTGGTGATACTATTTCCATTAGAGTAGGTGGCTCTGATTAGCTTTCCATTTTTCATATGGTGTATTAGACCAGTTCTTTTGGGGAGCACACCTGTATGATTTACTGCCAGGTTTGTCCAATTAGGATGTTTAGCAATTGCTGATTTGTCACCTGAGGTTAGCAGGGGTTCTCAGATAACGGTGTTTCTTTGTATCCCTTTGCTGTTCTTTCTGTTCCTCCTTCGTTTCATGATGGTTCTATCTGAGACCACAGCAAAAAAAAAAAAAAGTATTTAATCTGTGTTGGGCTACCTGGCACTTCTCACACAAGTGGTAGAAAAGTGCTTTTTGTTTACTGTTGCTTTTCCTCTAAATTAGAGGTATCCCACCAAGGCTGACAGGTAATTAGGGATGTATAAGGAGGCATAGGATGTTAGAGGATTTCAGTCATGAGACAAATACATAACAGTATGTTTATCTTGCTAAGGAAAGTTATATCATAAGAAGTTTTGGAATGTGCACTGTGTGCAAATATGATATTTGAAAATATCCTTTTCTCATTTGATGCTTAAAAGAGGAGTTTGACAGTTGCTTAGCATATGTAGTCAGGAGGATATTTTGAGTGCAAGGGATGGATTCTTTTGTCCCATTATGGCACCCTAAGGAAAAGAGGCCAAAAGGATGATCAAGGTGTCATGAACTGGAAGAGCAAAGGTCATGAGCTACAGAATGGAAACTGTCCTTCAGTGTGACTTGTGATCCTCTTATTAGTCAGGTACGTGCACATGCTGCATATGGAGGAGCTGAGGGCAGAGCACAAGGAATTCAGGATCTGTGCCTTACAATTACCACTGTTAACCAGGGAAGCTGTCTGAAATACAGCGATTGTACCTCATGCCGGAGAGCCTCATAAAGTATTTTTCAATGGCATTTTCTCACATAAAGTGAAAGATGTTGGAAGAGTATGGGAAAAGTTCCTTACATAGAAATGAGGACTCTGGCTATAAAATTATTTTCTCTCTGTTAGTTCAACATTGTGCTCTATCCTAACTGCTTAATGATCCGTTTCCATGTGCCTCCATGAAAAACAGAGTTCTAAAACCAAGATTTCTTGTAAAAACAAGATTTATTTTTTTTTTTTTTTTCCCCCTTTCCTATTCTTCCTTTTTGTGGGGCTCATTTGGTCGAAGAAGAAAGTAGCTGGCAATTTTTGCTTTGGTATATTTGTTACTGAAATACAGGTTCTCAGTTATAGTTTCTTTCTTCTCAAACTAGATGCTGTAGATCGGACTCATACAGTGCAGGAGAATAGTTCACTTTATTAAAATATTAGTCTTAATATATACTACCCAAGAAGAAAATGAAGTGTAAAAGAATTTGTGGGTCATCCAGCACTCCTTCCTGTTGAATCATTAAATCATTGCGGGCTTTGATTTGGATTGATTTGGCTTAACATAACTGCTGAGCATTTAGTAACCAAGATACTACTGAAGGCGACCGCTGATGGCCACCACAGAAGCTTTAGAAGGGAATTGATTCATCTGAGAGAAACATGTATTTGATAGTAACCAGGGCTTAAAGAAAGGACAGAATGTAACTAAAGAGATTAAATATAGAAGAACATTGCATGCTACATAATTCCCACTAGTAGAAAAACAACTTTGAAGAATTTTAATTTTATTCTGCGTGCTGTTGACAAGTCCACTGAAAGCTAGTTAGTTCCCCTCTGTGCAATACACAGCTACACAAACGGAATGATAGTCCAGCCTATTGCTGGACAAGTGGGTCTGTATTAGACTAATGCTCCTATGTTGCTAATGGAAGTGAGGCAGTAGAGCTTGGATGCTTACCTTTGTGTTAGTAAGTCTGTGAGAGAAGAAAATTGTGTTGGAATTCTTGATGTATTTTGGCTAAAAATAGCTGCTGTTAGCACATTTATTTAAGACAATCTATAATTTGAGAGGGTAAAAGCAGTCTACATGTTCACAACTTGATGTTTGTATGTAAAAATTGTCAGTTTGCATGCTATTGTCATACAGATAGGTATTATTTACCTGCAAAAAAAAAAAAAAAAAAATTTAGATGCATCAACAAGTACTGAAACTTAGTCAGTCATGCTGACACTTTATAGTCAGTATACATGCAATAAGATTTGTGATTAAAGCCCTAAGACAGAGATTCAGGAATTCTGTCTTAGTTCCTAGTACTTTCAAAGCCCTCCTGTCTAACCTTGGGCAAACTCCATTTTCCATAAGCAAAAGGAATAATTTTTTGCTGTCTCAAGATCTTTTCTAATAATCCATTAATTTGTTGTTTATGAGGCATTCTGACAAAGCTGTCCCACTTGTTGAACAGCTGTAAGTATGTGAGGATATATCCTTTTGGTTAAATGGCTTCTTCAAAAAGATTAATGCTCATAATCTTTTTCTAAGACTAGAAAAGTGATAAAGTTTTGGGTTGTTTTTTTTTTAATAAAATGCAGGCCAACCTAAAAATTGAAAGGGTCTTATGTCTTAAGCAAGTTACCTTAAGACAAAAAGGCAAATAATGAAAATTATGGTCATATTAGTTGTAATAAAAAAAATACAAAACCCAATAAACTTCATTTACAGAGCCTACTGTTTTTCATCTTTGCCTTAGTAGACTTTATTAAGCAAGCAGGCATTCTATCCTCATCTATCTGTTCTTATCTATCCCTATAGAGTAGTGTGTACTGCCATCCTGTCAGTCCTAGGAACTTCTGTCTTTCCCTGTCTCATCTCTGCCTCCAGCACTTCTTATCCTGTTGCTATCATGCCCATGTGGAGAAGCTGGGGCTGGCTGGTTATAGTATGCCTGGTTGTGCTGCCTAAAGCTTTCTCTGTCTTTGGCTATCATTCTTATGAGTCTAATACTTGCCTAAGGTTACATGTGGCATCATTTCTTGAATTCTGTTTCCTTGCCTCTGCCCAGTGCAACATAGAGTTTTCATGTAAAGTACAGGAAGTGGGAAAGGTTGCATATGTTTTAGTGCCCTGTAGAATCTAAGCTACATTTTCTTCTCCACTGTCATATTAGGCAAGAGCGAGGAAGAAAAAAGTTGAGGGATTGTACAGAAAGGATAGTAGTGGATAAACAGTATGATTTGTACACCAGTGAGGGGTTAAGGATCAGTTTTAGAATAACTAACTTCTGCTTATGTAGCAGGAGAATGCAGGACATATCAAGCAAAATGTTAATGGTAATTAAAAGAATTGTATTAAAATTAAATCATAGACACTCAATGATACAGAAATTAAAATATATGCAGATATTCCAGTAAACAGAATGCTGTTTTCTTTGAGGATTCTTTTAGTTTAGGCATTGTTTGCAAAGATAGTGCTTAGTGAAAGGGAGAAGCCTCTGGTATATAGAACAAAGGGATAAGTGGTGTATGTGCTGACAAAAGGATGATGTTGCAATTAGTTTGATTTAACACATCTTAGTGTTTGTCCAAGCTACTTTGTGAAACAATTTTGAATATCAAATTGATTGAAAGAAATAAAAACTTGTGAATGATTTGTTAACCATAAATAATTTTTGATAACATTTACACCTCAGTAAGCTGCCTACAGTGAACCTGAGACTCCGTGTGCCTTACATTACATGTCTGTACTGTACAATACTGTGCAAAATCATGCAAATCTGCAAACAGGACAGCCTTGTGTTTGAGTTTGGCTGTGAACAACTAGCATTCATCAAGGGAGCCACATTGTTAATCAACCCACTTTTGCAGAACAGCAGCTGCTGATTTCCAAAATGCAAAAGACAGCAGAAATGGACAGCCATCAGTTTTTGGAAAAAGACTATCCTGGGGATACTACAGAGCAGTAACATTGCAGTTCAATATTCCAAAGAAGGCTGAAATTGCACTGGGAGTCTAGTTTCAGATGACAAAAGTTGGGGTATGATAGATATGAATTTGGTAGGTTCAGCTCACCGCTCTCTTGGCTACATCCATTTCATAAGGTTCACCATTTTGCGAAGCGCAGCAAGATCAGTGCAAGACTCCTAATACACAATGTTTTGGTGACTCAGGAGGCTGTTTATGGACCAGAGAAATAAGAAGGAGAAAAATGCTGAAAGGGCAAGCTAGGCACGTTGCAAGGACACGCTGGATGCGTTATGACAGATGACACCCATCCGGTATACTTCTGTAACAGTTTTTTCAAAGGGAAACTTTCAACACTGTGGATGTAGGGAACATCATCCCTAGTTGTAGTTATGACTATTAGAAAAGACTAGAATTGAAAGCTAAACTCTGATAGCATTCCAAATATTTTGTTGATAGCATTTTTGGGTGCATAAAAATAAAACTAACACTGATTCTTGGACAAGTGAACAAATTTTTTCTGCTCTGAGAAAATTATTAGTTACTTTTTTTCAGAAGGCATTTTCTTTGCAGATGTTATTGCTCCAAACTTTGGCCTATAAATTGCACATTAGATGGAAGTTATTGTCACCTTTCCTGAGAGCTGGAAAGCAAATGCCATATTTTATGAAAATGCATTCCATTTCAAAATCTTTTTTTTGTCCATCTCCTCTGATTGACAATTTAAGGTAAGACCAAACTTTAGACTGCACTACCTTTCAAAACAGGTATGAAGAGAATAAAGGGAAGAATACAGAAGAGAATTCAGCCATTGTTCCAAGGCAAGATTACCTTTCCTGTTATGAGGTTATTAAAAGATTCTTTTCCTATCTTCTACCAACAAGATGACCTTCAGTGTCTTCTGATGCTCTATATATCATGGTATAATAAAAGTATATCTGTGGGTGAGTAGCTTATTTTAGAAAAAGCAAAAGTTTCTTTGTGGAAACACGGTGCAGTCCCTCTTACATCTTAATTCTCAGTCCATAAAACAAAATGAATCATTACATCATTTTCTTGTAAAATTAGGAAATAATGCCTCTGCGAATTTGTAGATGATAGACTTGCAGACAATCATTTGGAGAGAATTGGCTTTGCTACATCAATAAACATTTATTTACAAACTGTTTTCTTTTTGGATTCCCCAGTGGCATCTGATTCCTTCTTTCAAATTTTCATTTCTATCCTTGTTAGGCTTGTTACTAGTACCAGCAGCAACTGCAAAACATCTTCAGAAGCAGGACAGTGAAAGGAAAAAATGGAAGAGCTAATAACATCTTAGTTATTTCCAGGACAATCTTTCCTTTGGAAAAGGGTCAAGAGAAGATAATATCCTGCTTGCCAAACTTCAGCATACTTATTAAATTTCTGACTCAGCTCCTAAGCCAGCAACTTTTGTATGAAGCATATTTTCAAAAGGTTTGTACATCAAACCATTATTTTTTTTTGCAATGAAAATTCTTAAGAAGAATATGTGCTATGTATTTACCTAACTTGAAGAGGCGAGGAGTTATACCAGATGTGACTCTTTACAAAGCTAGACACATTCATCTTCTGCTCACAGTGCATTGGCTTCTTATTCTGCTTCATTGTGTCTCACTTGCTTATAGGCCTGAGGAGCATGCTGTTTCACAAACATAAATTATCTTGAATTAAGGTTCTTGGTGTGGTCCAATATTCTCTACCTCCTTTGGCAGCCTCCAAGAATAAGGAACAAAATAGACAATATGTGGGCAATTTAATTTGAACTGATTTTATAATGCATTTCAGTGCCCAATGTATGATGAATTTCCTAGTAAAATATTGCATAGAAACATGCAGCTTGGATCTGAGATCATAAGAACAGTCAATGACCTCACATATCTTTTTGTAGATACAAGTTGGGCTAGCATAAAGATATAAACTAGTGCTTTAAAACCACTGCTTTTCTTTTGTTTGAATTGTAAGTTAGTGAAGATAAAAATAATGCAGAAGAATAAGAATTCTCCTTAAACAATTTGAGAATACCTTTTAATTTGTAATTTAATCTTTTCTGTATTTTTAAAGAAGTTAAAAAAAAACCCAATTTGCTGTTTGAGATAGTGGAATATTACTAGAAAGAAAAAATTCAGCATCAATATTTTGTTTATTTCTACAGTTTGAGAGATTTTAATTTGAAAAAGCCTTTGAACTGAAAATATAGAATATTCACAAATAGAAAAGTTATGGCTCAATCTAATAGCTGTTTAAATAATTTCAAGGGGCTCTAAATGTGCATTTCTAATGCTGTTATAGAGCTGGTGAGTGTTGTTGCACAATAGCAGGAACAAGCAAGCAATAGCACTAGTGTTCATTCTGGCTGCTCGTGTTTCCTTCTGAAGCATTCACAGCTGCGTCGCAGTTTGAGATTCTTAGCCAAGGCCTCTAAGATTAATGACTCTGGGGAAGAATTGAGCCTATATAACAGTATTTCTTATAGACTATAGGGATGAGCAGACAGACTATTTTACAAATACTGTGCATATCAACAAAATTTGTCTGAATCTCAATCAACTTGTGTTCTGTTTCCAGTGATGCTTCCATCTTCTAAAACATGTAAGTTACCATTATGCCTCAGTAGATCTCCAGGTGACTGGAAGGAAAAGATGTCCAACAGTATGTATACAGCAAGACTTACAGAAAGAGTGTTCTGAAATGTATACATGTAAACTGATTACAGATTGCATATTTAGACTGATATTAAATTGAATAACTATTGGATGGGGGGCCAGAGTATGCTTTGAAAGTGAAGCCAGCAACAATAAATTTCACAGAACTCCTCTTCAGCGATAATACCTTAGTAGATGTTTTTCTATCGCTATTGAACATGTTCTATTGTGAACAAGAAATGTTACAGTTGTAACATGAACAGAAATAGCTACTTTAAAAGCAACAGAAAAAGAAAATGGTCATTCCTTTATCTACTTGAAGTTTTGAATCAAAAGTGGACAGTATAAAGTTGAAGTGATAAAAACATTAGATGTATACCAAATGATGTTTTGTAATATGAATGTCTCACTTTAGGAATCAGTAATATTGAACTTTGCCCCGTAACATTAGTTTATTACTTTCTTTCTCTGCATTTTGAGGCAGCAACATGTTTGCTTATACTTTGGGACTGTCACACAGAGGACAAACATTTGGAAATTAGTTATGCTGCTCCTCCTGATAACACATACATGTCCACTTCTAGAATCCCTTGCAGAGAGATGTTTTTCATCCCTACAGGATAAAGGCAATCACTGATAGGATAATGGAAATAATTGTCTGCAGCTGTAATCGCTTGAAACTAAGTTTTGTCCTTTTGACATACTCTGTCAATAAGAATATCTTTTGGAACAAAGCATCAATTTCTTATTTCTTATACACACCTGAAGCAAGCCTAATACGTAATACAGGGACAAGTTCAAGCTTGCAAGTGGAAGTAGTATGTAAATCTAGAAGAGCCATGATATGTTTAATTACAGTAAAAGATATAGTTACATGAATGTGTCAGAACAACCTGTTGTAGTCTTAATACAGTTTTGTTAATAGATCATATAATGCACAGGTATATGTAAGCAATTGGTAATACAATACAAAATATTGTTCAGCTGTGGTCATTCACAGAAATAATACTGTATTTTTTATTGTCTGAAAATCTAGATAAAATTACAGAAAACAAAAAATTGTGTGCATTTGTTAAGTTCTGTCTTACCCATAGTTTCCTAATAAAATACTGCATATAAGCGTTATACTTGTAGTTAATTTAAAGATCTGGGTTTACTCATGAATGACTTCTAATTTCAGAAAAATAGATTGGTGAAATTGGACAGAGTAGCTTTTAATCACTGAAAAGCATCCATTTAGATGGCAGATACAGTATTTTTTAGTGATTTGGTGTCTCAGAGGATATTACTAGAAGTTGTTGAGGTTTTTTTACCTGGTTTTGGATACTGATTACTGAACATGTTGTGGAATTTGAAAAATTGGCTCTAAAATATTTCTAAGCAAACTGTTGTTGCTTGCTGCCTATAATCAAGCCATTCGTTTCTGATCTATGGGTGGTGATTCAACTTTCAACTAAGAGTTAGGAAGGAGCTTGTATTTTGAGTTGTCAGAGGACCTGGCTGTGGATATATAAATAAGAAAATCTCACTTTCTCACAAATATTTATCATCGCCTACTGTAATTCTGATTCAGTTTTCTTTGTATCACTAGAAGGAGGGGGAAATAGAGAATAGAAAGAAAAGAGAGAAAGAGCAAGCAGGAAAAGAAGGGGAAAAGATACCAAAAGACATTGGCAGAAAGAAGAGATGTTTGTGTGATAAATCAGTATATATTCTTTTTTATTTATCATATTGGCTAGGTACATGTGTGTACACATTACTCTGCCTTCTGTTGTAATTTGAAGCACCAGCCCACATATCTGTGTCTGGTCTTTCAGAAACAGTTTACTCTGTTTGGAATGGAAGCATTCAGCATGCAGGTCCTTGAGTCTTTTTAGGATTTCTCTCTTTCTTGGGGTAATGTTACCTTCCATACTTGGTATTTTGTCCAGTGTGGTGGGGAAAGGGAAGAGCTTCACCTAACTGGCACTAGAAGGCTCCCAGGCCATGACAGAAAAAGAAGTACAATCTGGAGGGGAAAAAAAAAAAAAATACTCTGTGTGGCATTTCCTCACATCCAGTGTTTGACTTTGCCCCAGGGATGCAATAGTGTGTTATTGGAATCTTAAAAGGCAATGCCATGAAACAGGGGCTGGTAGGTCTCCGGTCTGAGAAGACTAGAGCTGCCCAACCATATTCAAGCTGCAGAACAGCTAAATGACTATCTTGATGGTGAAATCAAGCAATACTGGTGGCTGACATTTCAAATTAAAAAAATGAAAGAAGTCTTTGTTTTTAACAAGTATATATCCACACTGTTGTTCTAATAACTTAAGGGATCCATCAGTGATACACATTAAGAAGTGGACCAGCAGAGAGTTGTAATCTCTGAAAATCTTCAGTAAACTTCTGTTGAACCTTTCTGGAAGTGTCTCTGTGCTAGCTGCATTTCCACCCAAACCCTAACAGTTAAATACTCCAAAAGTGAAAATCTACCAGTTTATCAGTCAGTCTTAGAAAGATTCAATGTGTTTTTCAACCATTCTAGATTAATCAGGAATGAATTATTAAAGTGTACAGATCATGACTCAGCAGTCTGCTAAGAACAAAACTTAACAAGTTGTTATTCCTTCCCTAAAATAATAGCAAATGGCTGTTAGGTCAAAAAATGGTGATGTTCACCCTGGTCCTCCACAGTTCTAAGAAAGAAATAGGTCTATTCATATATACATTGGCAAGCAAGTTATGAGATGGGACCAAGGCAGTTTGAAGAACATTGCAGTTCTAAAAAAAAAAAACCTGCTTCCCTTCCCAGGCTGCTGTCTGCAAAGCAATTAGGTGGCACAATTTCAAGGGCCACTTGAAATTTTGAGTTATATACCTGTATGTAGAATATGCATGTAATGTAGCGCTATTTGGGTTAACTTCTTTAATAAGCTTTTGAATGTGAGATCATGAGGTCAAGAGAAATGGAACAATTCACTGTGGTGTCTCCACTGAAACAAAAAATTCGCTTCTTTATGTAGTTTGTTTCTTCAGACTTTTTGCAGTAATGCTTATCATCCGCTTTCTTACTTTTTTCAGAACTTTGTCATAGTGTATAATTTCTTCACTAAAATCACATGCTGTGCAAACCCATCAGTCCTTTTAAAGTGTTCTGCTATTAACTTTTTAAAAATTCAGGCAAACTAATTCTCTAATCTCATAACTGTCTAGAATGTCTTTTGTTATGATATATATTTTTAAGTTAGTCTCTTTGTTGGTAATATATCTTGTAATCATCTCTAAAAGTGCTGTAGGACTGGTAAATGTGGCCCCTTTAAGACTCCCAGGATACATATAAGACACTCAGTGCACCTTGTATCTTCTGTCTGTCTTCTGTGGTATTTAGATGGCACCATAACATCTTGATGCCTGTGATTGTACTGCACTTGTATTGTTGAAAGATTTGTCAGAATACATAGAAGGTTCCATATAAATTGTTGAAGATTTCAGTTTTGAAATAAAAGCACTTTTAGAAATGTGGAAAGCATATAATTTCTCTATCCATAATGATAAATACACTACCGTGGTTTTATTGTGCTAGGTGAGATATAAGCCTGTAGAAAGGGAGAGGAAGGAGTAAGTCATTCTTGTGCCTTACCATACAGGTTCTTTAGCACATTCTTTGTGGTGTTTGGCTTAACTACACACGCAGAGTGTCTTGCCTGACATAGGTCCAATGGGTGAGAAATCTGGCTTCCTCCTGCTGAGTAATGAAAGGAAAAGACAACCAGTGAGTGGTTATACATATGTATACATATGGAGGTTATGCCACGCAACGGGGTGCCTGTCTCTGACCTAGTCTTAGACGTGCTTGAATTGCTGCAGCCCTCTCTCTCCTCCTCTCTTGGCTTTCCTGTGCTTCACTACTGGTGGTCTGCTGTATACCATGCAGATGTTTTCCCCATGTTATTTCATGGTTATTTTTCAAGTGGTTTCTTAGTAGAAGGGATGGAGGGTCCACACATAGGAACATCTGCTCTAACAATTTTTCAAAGCAAACAGCAGATGGCATTGCTGCTTCCTTTTGATCTTGCAAGAAAAATCCCATACCAATGGTGTTGGTTTAAGTTTCAGGCTGCTTGGTAATGAGCATACATGAGCATTTGCTTCTCCCTTTTCTCTCAACAGTAGCGCTACTTGCAGATGTTTTCTCTGCAACTTTCTCTTTTAGCTTTTTTTCTTGTTAAGATCCTAACCTCCTACTAGGTGTCATGATCTTTGGGTTTTCTCCTCTCCCCTCCCCCTCAGGGGACTTTATAATTAGTGCCATATCAACATTACCAATTCTCTTTCTCTATTCATATGCAAATTGTAGGGAAATAGAAGGCTCATGCTATTCTTTAGCTTTGATTTTTCTGTGGTTCAGCCTCTGTATATGGTGAGTTGGGAACTTTATATACATCTCCTTTGCTACTTTTATTTTTGAAGAAAGATTTATTTCTCAAGCCAATTTCTTGGTTTCTAACTAGGGTTCTTCCTTTTTACTTAAGTTTTGACACTCAGACAATTAATGCAAGTTCATTCAAGTGTGTATGAAATCTGAAATATTTAAGTAAAGTTATAGGCTCTTTTTTGTCATTTTATTTAGCATTAATTGAGGTTTTAACTGAACCCCCTTTGCAACACACACATTCATGTTTTATCACCCTGATACATTTATATGACTTAGGTACTTTCTAATCAAATCTTACTGTACAGAGTGACCAGGTTGCTCTTGGTAATGGGTAACAGTGTGAGAAATTAAATTTGCATTCAGAAGGTGGAAATCTGAAATAAAAATAAGCTCAGTTTGTAGAGAAGGGAGGCTGCAGTAAAATTTGTGTGGTACGGGTAAGACAGAGGAGTAGCACAATAACAGAAATAGGAGCAGTCTCTGGGGACAATTCAGTCGAGTTTTGTTGTCAGCCTGATGTGGGAGTTAGGAATGTCACTCCCTTTAACAACCCTGGAGGCTTAAGGTGGAGCCTTTGAGCGCTCTGTCCCTTCAGAGCTGTAAGGCTGTTAATGGAAAGTAGAGTATGGGTGATTTTATCTTGTTTCTAAATTACGCTAAGTTGTACTTGGTCATTTTAGGTAGAGGCCAGCAGGACTCATGTAGTAAAAACTCTTGTGCATTTGCACAGGATCCTATTTTCAGCTCTTATAAGTTAAGTTAAATTGTACCTCATCCTTCAGCCTCCACTTATTTGTGCTATACTGCTGCCATTTTTATTATTTTATTTCAGTTTAAACCTGAATTTTACTAACCAGTGCATACAAATAATTGTCTTATGAAGATTTTGTGTCCAATTTTTTATCTTCTTTAGTTTTATGTAATATCATATTTCAGTAATGTTTATTTCTGTTCCAAATATTCAGTTGGTTGCTGATTGTTGTGTATTCTTTAGAACTTCAAGATTAATTTGTCAGGGGGTTTTTGTTTGTTTTTCTCAAAAATTAATTCAAAACCTCCTCTAAAAGAAACAATCTATTTATGTAAGTGATAAAATGCACAAAACATTGGTCTTGAATGTCCTGTGTTTTTACTGGAACTTGATGTTCTATATTAAACATCTCATATAACTTGACATAATTGAAACCAAGAAATAAGAAAAGGAAAACATGTTTTCTACACACAGTTGCAAATGGTTTTGGTATCTTTCTATTCTCCAGGAACTGGCAACTTTATTTTTTTTTATAATAGGTTGATTTTGCTACTGACATAAATTTACAGATGGACATGAAATAGATACAGTTCATTTGTGCCTCATTTAACTGAATAATAAACACAATTAAAAATAGACCTGGGGATCAAAAAAAGATGCCATTTTATCCACATCCTAAAAGTGTTGGAAAATCAGCAGGTATCAAGAAAGGAAACTTGCATTATCCATGTAAAAATTACTCAAGAACTCTCCAGAAAGATGCTGATTTAGCTAAATGTATTTTTATTTGGTGCCATGAAAAATAGGACCATACTAGCAAAATTAATTGGCTCCATCAATTAAAAAACTAATTTCAAATCTGTTTGCAGCCTTCACTATATAATTTTTATATCTCAGGACCTTTCCTTTTTTGTTGGACAAAGAGATCTTGCAACCTGTTCTGGAAAACTTAGTTACTATCTGGCAGTAGTGAAATGGCCTTTGCAGAGAGCTATGCTATGGCTTTTTCCTATTGCTACCATAGGAAGAAAGATTTGGTTACTGTGTCCGCTGAGGGGCATGGCCTAAACACTGATGTGAGAGGAGGAATTGTCAATGCGCTTAAGTTGAGGTTTTGTTTGTTTGCTTTTAAACAATGATCTAGCATTTGCTGCTAAAGAAATGGTTTTGCTCACAGCTGTGTGTTCCTCCCTTGTTGCCGCCTTCATTCCTGGGTCAAGGAGCAGGATTCGTGTGGATTCACTTCAGACTTGCATCAGAGGATGCAACCAAGCTAAAACTACCCTGAACGAAAAAAAAAAGGACTGAATTAGTGCATGGAGCTAAGTATATCACACTGGCTGGAAGATTTATAACAACATAATTTATTGTTTATATTATGGTCATTTTCAGAGCTGCGGTGACAAAATGGTGTTAACCACAACTTGTAGGCTCTTATATTATTCTTTGATCCTCACCAAGAGGGACTTTACTTATATTTGCCAGCTGCAAGCAAGACCTGATTCTTGTACCAGGGCTCAAAATGCCATTTGCAGCTTGATGAGAGGCAAATTGTAATTTCTGAGGTTCCCATACTGCACTAAATTTCAGTCATACCGGGGTTTTGGGATTTGTTTTCTCCATAGAATCTGCATATGTCAGATTCGCCTCTCATTTCACTCTGGACACTAGACATGTTTAAAAAGGTAAAGAAAAAAAATAATAGAGAGGATTTCAACAAAAGAAAGGATTATATTTTCAATTTTAAAATTAGAATCAAAGTTACAAAACAGAAAATAATATAAAACGCATTTTTACTTGCCAGTGTTTTGCTAGTTTCTGCTTATGATTTCTCTGAAGTGTGTCTTAACTGAAGGAGCCAAAGGTTTGATTGAGTGGTATTCAGTCGTCTTAGTATTGTCATTCAAAACTAACCTGCTTTTTTACTCAAACCACACTTGCTGAGAACTGCATAAGCTACTCAATAGCACTTCACCCCTTGAATGCAATTTCAAAATTGATTTCTAAAGTTAATCTTTCCTTTCCCAATTAGGATTGTTTCATTCTGGGAAGCCATGTAATCTGAGTTCATACATTCTCTCTTCTCCCAGATGGAGACCATTCTTCTTCAATTATTTTCCTTACGAATTCTCTTTCTGGTTCTTTTATTAGAAAGGAAATTTAAGCATCCATAGCTCTCCTCAAAGTTTGACTGTGACGACACACATTCTCCTCCCCATAGGTCTACGAAGTTGTGTATCTTCTTTCTCCCCCTTTCATTGTAAATGAAGCTTTTAGTGCTTGGTGTCAGTGGCCATTGAAAGCAAATTAATTATTCAAGGATTATTTGATCCAAGTAACAAGACTGTTAGAAGAATTTGCAAATTATATGCCTTTGGAAGCATTCCTTCAGCTCAGAATTCTCTTCATAGATCCCACACGATCTGTATATTCATAATACAGCCAACAAAGTAAGCACTACAAACTGCTTTTTTTTTTTCCAGATTAACTCCTGCCACCCTACCTAGTACAAATGGACATCTTTTGATAGTTTGAGTTGCGTGCTGTCACACAATCTTTGTGACTGGGGCTGTGTTATGCCAATGTATAAACATTCTGTTGCATAGTTTGGTGGTAGAGAATACTAAGTCTGCACTGAACTCAGTTGATTGTACTGAAATATAAATATTCTTAAGCTAGTCATAATAAAAGTTTACTAAATACTTTACCATACTAACTGCAGCAGCGTAAGTCCTACCGTTAGTTCATCACCCAAGTTTATACCTCAATTCTTAGATGAGCTTTTGTAATTTCCCCTGAGTTCCATACTGCCACAGTTGAAAAATAACAAAAGAAAAAGCACAGAAACACAGCCAATAGCAAGGCTAGCTAGTTTGGGCATGTCTTTCATCATTTTTCCACACACAGGTATTTTTACACCATTTTTCTCAGTCTTGATACTTACTGAAGATATTATTGCTGTTTCTTTGGGCAACCCAATGCAATCCCAAGACTTCATATATTTATAGGTTTTTCCAATTGTGATTTACATAGAATCTTAAAAACCAAAAAAAATAAGGGTGCTTTTTTTTTCCTTTTAGGAACTTTGTGAAGTCTTATTTTCAAAGCATAATGATAGGATAGTGTTATCTGGCTTTCAGGCTACTTGACAGCATGTGCGGTATTCAGTTGCTGGAATTTCATGAAGCATAAGTCTATCCTTAAAAATTATTCTACCAGGTTTCTTCTTGTTTAATCATTGTCTCCTACTCATTCACAATTCTTCTAAAAGAAAGCAGATTATGACATTTTCTCAGGAAGCAATTCTTTATTTGTTTATTTGTTTATGCAGGAATCTTTACATAAAGTGGTGCATAAGGGACAACATTGACTTGCATGGTCTCACAAATAGATGAAGTAATAAATTTTGATTCCGTGTCACAACTTTTTCTTTTTTGGTCAATTTTGTTTTTACTCTATACTGGTAGCAATTTAATCTCATTTTGTATTAGTTTTCTAACCACCCAGGCAAATTTCCAAGAAAGGCAAATATTCTTCTGCTATCCCACCTACTTGTTATTTGGGGACAGATCATCTTGGAATGAATATTCTTTCTGCCATTATGTGACCCCCTGCCATGTTTTGTTCATACGAGAAATTAAAAGGACATTTACAATTGTTTATTATGTGCAAGTGTAAAGGACAAGTGGTGATCTTGCCATAGTATTTTAGTGTGCTAATGTTCTATTTTTGGTGTTTATCACAATTAAATCTAGCCATGTTCAGTACAGAAGACCTAACTTTGAACGTTAACAAAGTAGCTGGAGCTCCAACACTTAACATAAGCATGCCAAGCATTTATATCAGGCTAGATTACTCACCATTGTTGAAGCTAAATGAAACTTTTATTCTCTAGATAGTCCATTTGAAAAAAGCATAATAAATCAGAGGTAGAGGAAAATGGCAAAAGTTACTAATATCCTGGTTTGCAAAATTTACAGAGAAGTGGACCGTCTTAAAAATCCTCAATTTTTTCATTTTGTTGTGATTTATTCCTTCTAGAAGAACTGTGGCACTGTGAAAGGTATATGCTTATATGGCATGCATGGAACCTGTAGCACACCGCTATTGGGAGGGGAAGACAAAAGAGGAAGGGAACATATGAGCAGCATTGGGAAAATTAAGAAGAGGAGGGCAATCCAAAGGAAACAGATAAGGAGCAGGAAGAAGAAAGGTGTCAGCAAGGACAGGAGGAGATGATGATAGGATTTGTTTGAAGGAGGGTGGTATAATGTCTTTTGTTTCACAAACTCTGGTGAGAAGGAATGGTTTAAGGAGGAAGTTGAGCAGAGCAAGTAATTTGCTGGTACGGAGTCCACAAATGTTGGAACAAAAAATGCAGGAGTGCATTTGATTAGCAGGGCATGAATAAGTAAGTATTGTAAAGCTTAATTAATTGATGTCTGTAGAACACTGTTAGGGTGTTATACTCTGCCATTCTCCATAATTGCATGTTAATATTTAATTTCACCACTTCGGTGCAAACAGCAGATTTAAACTATTACATGTTTAAGGTTTAATGAATAAGATACAGCACTTAGTATCATGACAGAGTGCTAATTCCTGTGTCAGGAATCTAACATTTTGTTTATCTTACATTCTGTAATAGTGCACATGTGCCTAGTGTAATGCCATCCTCTAAAATAGTCCCTGTCTCAGAGGGAGAAAAGTTTCTCTATTGGTAAATGTAATGGCATCAGGTCTCTCTGCTGGTGCTGTATGGAAAAGACAACATCCCTGAAAGCTTTACATTCTCACATTGTTGGAGCTTCTAAGTTTTGTCAGGTGCTGGTGACTTGGACCTAACACTGAGTTGTAACTCAGGAGACAAAACAGTTGGAAAACTTGGAGAAAGGCTCTAAGGGTCAGTGAAATTTACTGTGGGCAGCTGCTGCTTCAAAGCAACTCGCTATGCAGAAGCCTATTAAGAAGTAGTAGGTTACTTTCCTGCCGTTTCCCCAGCATGATGGATGACGTTCTGAAAAGTGAAAGGACTTCCTGTGCCACAGAGGTTTTCCCCATGACTTCTTACCCAGACCCATTGCTTTCAACACACTGACTACACTTCTATCTAAATACTGTTATGGATCTCTCTAAATATTTTCCACACATGATACTAAAAGGAATTTGTTTTCATCTGTGATACGTGCTTGAATGCCATTATTTACAGATGGTCCTATTTATATTGTAAATCTCCATTTACAATTCAAAACAGCAATAAATTCTTGCTAGAAATATGTTCAAGCTGCAGAGCTCAGAATTGGAAATTCATTTTTCCAAAGTTTTGGTGTGCTTAGATTTTGAAACTTCTTACTATAATATGAGTCAACAGCAGAGCTTAAAACAATTTTGATTTTCATAGTATTCATATGTAAAAGTCCGTGTTTGCATACGTCCTAATATCTAATTTTAACCTATTAAATCAGAGTACACTTAATTTAGGGTAAGGTAAATTCCTTGCTTTTTAATAACAATATTCTTTAGCAAGATAAACACTTTTCAAAAATATGTGAAACTGTAGCAAAAATCTGCATGAGATCAGAAGCCAAGATAATACATCTTATGAGCCAAACTACTTGATGACCCTAATTAAGATACTTATCTTCTCTTCAATACTTAAAATAGGGAAATGTAAATATTGATATATCAGTGAAGACTTTCTAATTATGTGGGTTTCGGATCTTTAATTTTGTATATATCACAGGAAATAGAATATATTGCTAAAAGAGAAAAAATGCTTTCCATGGGATTTTTATCATTAAATCTAAATATCTTTGAAGACAATGAAAAAAGCCCTTTTAAATTCTGAATGTTTCAAGATAAAAACTGTGGCCAAGTCTTCAGCAGACGTTTTTGCTGGAATGGTATGGGAATGTGTAGAAAGGAGGCTCATGTAATCCTGCAGTGTGTGTCTCTCACTCTCTCACTGCCTTTTGCTCCCTTGCCTTCATAACTTTTTCACTTTTTTGCCAATCTTAACCAGATCTAGTAGAGGAGTGGAAGCCTCAGAATTGTTCAGCTTCAATAAATTCTTTGATAACAGGATGAGATAGGAATTCATGCACTGGTTCAAAGCAAATGTCTAGTGAGCTCCCTCTGACAATGGCTATGAGTAAATCGTAAGGAAAATCATACCGGAACAGAGTAAGTAAAGGCTGATACTTCTTCCAGTATATTTTCCCAGCTTCTGGATGTCATGTTATGGGCTTCCTGCACCCCATCTCTATCAATCAGTTTGATCTCATTTACTTGCTGAGTGACAACAGGCATTAAATTCAGTTAAACCAGTTGGTGGCCGGTCACAAGTGGTGTTCCCCAGGGCTCGGTAGTGGGGCCAGTGTACTGGGTTTGCATGGCAATGTTTTGGTAGCGGGGGGGCTACAGGGGTGACTTCTGTGAGAAGCTGCTAGAAGCTTCTCCTATGTCTGATAGAGCCAATGACAGCCAGCTCCAAGCCGGACCTGCCACTGGCTAAGGCCGAGCTAATCAGCAGCAGTGGTAGCGCCTCTGTGATAACATATTTAAGAAGGGGGGGCAAAACTGGGAAACGGCAGCCGGAGAAGAGAGGAGTGAGAATATGTGAGAGAAACAACTCTGTAGACACCAAGGTCAGTGAAGAAGGAGGGGGAGGAGGTGCTCCAGGCACCGGATCAGAGATTCCTCTGCAGCCCATGGTGAAGACCATGGTGAGGCAGGCTGTGCCCCTGCAGCCCATGGAGGTCCACTGTGGAGCAGATATCCACCTGCAGCCCATGGAGGACCCTATGCAGGAGCAGGTGGATGCCCGAAGGAGGCTGTGATCCCATGGGAAGCCCGTGCTGGAGCAGGCTCCTGGCAGGACCTGTAGACCCGTGGAGAGAGGAGCCCACGCTGGAGCAGGTTTGCTGGCAGGACTTGTGACCCCATGGGGGACCCACACTGGAGCAGTCTGTTCCTGAAGGACTGCAGCCCATGGAAAGGACCCACGCTGGAGCAGTTCGTGAAGAACTGCAGCCCATGGGAAGGACCCATGCTGGAGAAGTTTGTGGAGAACTGTCTCCTGTGGGAGGGACCCCACGCTGGAGCAGGGGAAGAGTGTGAGGAGGAAGGAGCGGCAGAAACAACGTGTGATGAACTGACCGCAACCCCCATTCCCCGTCCCCCTGTGCCACTCAGGGGGAGGAGGTAGAGAAAATCGGGAGTGAAGTTGAGCCCGGGAAGAAGGGAGGGGTGGGGGGAAGGTGTTTTTTTAAGATTTGGTTTTATTTCTTATTATCCTACTCTGATTGGTAATAAATTAAACTAATTTCCCCAAGTTAAGTCTATTTTGCCCATGATGGTAATTGATGAGTGATCTCCCTATGTCCTTGTCTCGACCTATGAGCCTTTCGTCATATTTTCTCTCTCCTGTCCAGCTGAGGAAGGGGAGTGAGTGAGCATCTGTGTGGTGATTAGTCCGGCTGGGACTAAACCACGACAGCCGGTCTTGTTTAATATCTTTATCAATGATCTGGACTAGAGGATCAAGTGCACCCTCAGTAAGTTTGCAGATGACACCAAGTTGGGTGGGTGTGTTGATCTGCTTGAGGGTAGGAAGGCTCTGCAGAGGGATCTGGACAGGCTGCATCGATGGGCTGAGGCCGGTTGTATGAGGGTCAACAAGGCCAAGTGCCGGGTCCTGCACTTTGGTCACAATAACCCCATGCAATGCTACAGGCTTGGGGACGAGTGGCTGGAAAGCTGCTTGGTGGAAAAGGACCTGGGGGTGTTGGTTGACAGCCAGCTGAATATGAGCCAGCAGTGTGCCCAGGTGGCCAAGAAGGCCAACGGCATCCTGGCCTGTATCAGAAATAGTGTGGCCAGCAGGAGCAGGGAGGTGATCGTGCCCCTGTACTCAGCGCTGGTGAGGCCACACCTCGAATCCTGTGTTCAGTTTTGGGCCCCTCACTACAAGAAGGACATTGAGGTGCTGGAGCGTGTCCAGAGAAGGGCAATGAAGCTGTTGAAGATTCTGGAGCACAAGTCTTTTGAGGAGCGGCTGAGGGAGCTGGGGTTGTTTAGCCTGGAGAAGAGGAGGCTGAGGGGAGACCTTATTGCTCACTACAATTACCTCAAAGGGGGTTGCAGAGAGGTGGGTGTTGGTCTCTTCTCCCAAGTAACTAGTGACAGGACAAGAAGAAATGGCCTCAAGTTGCACCAGGGGAGGTTCAGGCTGGATATTAGGAAAAACTTCTTCACTGAAAGGGTTGTCAGAGACTGGAACAGGCTGCCCAGGGAGGTGGTTGAGTTCCCATCCCTGGAGGTATTTAAAAGACGTGTGGATGAGGTGCTTAGGGGCATGGTTTAGTGGTGGACTTAGCAGTGTTAGGTTGATGGTTGGACTTGATGATCTTAAAGGTCTTTTTCAACCTAAATGATTCCATGATTATTTGAGGTAGTCTTGTGAGATGTAACTTCCCTCTATGAAAGCCACATTGACCCCTCCTTTTATAGAATTAGTAGCATGGGGACAAACATGATATTCTTTACTATTCATTTCTAGGGTTGTGCCTGGTACAAAAGTTAGATGTTTTGGGCATTTTTTTTTTCCCCCAGTTCTGCATATCTTCCCTACAGTCCACATGTGATATCTTATTTGCTGCTTCTCAGTATCGTTCCTTCAGCTTCTCTGTGCATTTTTCCAATATGTAATTGGCAGGATGAAAAATTGCCTTTTGTGTCCCCCTTCCCTCCTCACTTGTGTTAGTACGGATCTTTGTACAGCCGCACCAGTGAGAGCAGAAACTGCTAAATCTGAAACCCCAGGATCACAAAACACCCTTTTGTGTTCAGCACTACTTTGTTGCTTTCTTCGTGAGTTTTTCAGGGTTTTTTGCTGTGTCTTTTATTGGTGGACAAACGCACACAACCAAACATCTCTACCTATGTTTGTTTCGATGTGCTTGTGTCTGGGTTGAAGACTGCTTTCATTTCACCTGTCTAGTTACTTAAAAAAAGTTAATGACTCCTTTTACGTTTATGGTGAATAAATAGAGACTGTTACAAAAATGCCCCTCAGTAGCATCTATCCCAACCCAAAAAAGTAGTTTTGCAAGTAGAACTGAGGTTTAGACTAAACTGTATTTTGCTTTCAGTTATGCCACTTTGGGATGTTTTTGCTCTTTGCTTGAGGTTCTCTGTTGCACAGACTTGCTACATGGCAGCTCACCTGTATGTTCCCCAGTGCTCTTTGCTGAAAATCAGCCAGGTTACTTAAACAATTTGTATACTATTGTGCCTCAGCTTACCAACAGCTAGCTGTTGTGGGAAAGGATGGTCTTGTTCCTTTTCCTTCCTTAGATGTATTTGTTCTTTAGCTGTAGAGCTCACCTGACTGAGGGGACCTGCAGGGTTCCATTGTGAGCTAGTTCAGGGAGGAAAATCAGAACAACACTATTCTGTTGGTTTGTAAGATGAATTTTTCCTGACACTTTTTAAAAAATATTTCAGGAAATATTTAGGGAACTACAGAAAAAGGTATTTGGCATCTGTGCTATGCAGATTAGCAGGGACTAGAATCAAGTCTAGAATTAGTAAGCATATGGGAAGAGTCAAAATGGTCATAGCAAAGAGTAGTCAAATTACAGGAGTTCAGAGGAGTCAAAAGAAATGTGTACAAAGAATGTAGTCTAGTTGGATTTTCAAGAGATTTTTGATGAGGGTCCTCACCAAAGGTTGTTTAAGAAACTGACAGAGAATAAGGAAAAAATTATTGGCATTGGATAAATAACTGAACAAAAGGAAACGAAAACTAAGAGTAAATGGTCAATTTTCACAGCAAATGGAGATAATCAGTGCGTCTTCTCAAAAAAAGGGAGGAATAGTGAGCTGATAGTCTGTGAATTATACTGTTACAGAAGGAAATTAAAACAAGGGCCAACTACAGAGAACTGCAAATGGCGTTTACAAAGTCTGTTGAATGGCTTTGTGATAGTATGTCAGATAAAATCAGTGTAGGTTAGCGTAAATTAATAGGGAGGAAGTCCTAGCTTTGCATATGAAAAAACGGACCTTGAGATGTCTATTATCACTCAGTAGTTAGATCTTGGGCTTATAATAGATATATTTCTAAACAGAAGTACAAATACTTGTATTATATTCCTTTAGCAAAAGAGACAAATGGAAATAATAGTCCTGCAAAAACATTAGCTTAGTAGCAATCAAAAGAAAACAAATCCAATGTTAGTAATTATTTGAAAGGGATCAGAGAACAAAATAAAGAACAAAATTTATGTTTCTTTATACAGCTGTTGTGTTACTGTATTCTGAAGACCATGTGCAGTTACAGTCCCCCTCTGTCTCTAAGAAGATCTGTTAGAGCTTTGGCCAGATTCTGGGAATGGCGGCAAGGCTCACCATGAAACAGTAGTCATACAGGGAACATTTAAACAAGTCAGGACTCTCTAGGTTTGTAAGGAAATCCTGAGAAATATGAAATACAGAAGGAACCACCTCTGGTGTAGGGAATCCCTCAGCTGTGAATTACTGAAGTCTATTGCAGGGCAGGAAAGGGAATCACTCTGCTCACTCTGTTCTTAAACATCTCAGACATCTGCTGTTGGGTACTGGGCTAGATGGATCTTTGATCTGACCCAGTGCAGCTATTCTTATGATTATATGGTTTAACAACCTGAATTAGCCAACAATGTGGTCAGGTTATGCAAATTGAGAAGGAGGAGTGATAAACACTGTCCTCAGCTTTATTTCAGGCACTGATCCTCAGTAAGTTTACCGCTTTTATTCTAGCGTGTGCAGTTGCAGACTAAACCTGCGTATAACTGAAGATAAAGAAGAGTGTATCAATGGTTTGAAGATTTTGCCATCATTCCTTAAAATACCCATTGAAACACAAGAAGTTCAACTGATACTTAAATTGGAAGGAAATCCAAATAGTTTATGACATGGAAAGCTCAATTAGGGGGCCCAAACAATGCTCCTTTTTCTGGTGACATGATAATATAACATGTCATTACTGCAAAATCATAGATGCATTTCACATGCAAAATTACTTTTAAGAGGCATATTCTCTTTTTTTCCACCCACCACCTTTATTTCTTTTCCTGCTATCATATGAGAGCAGAAGTAGCAACTCTGCATGCTTTTTGTGTTCATCTCTCATGCTCAGGAGGCAGCAGAAGCAGAATTCTGGCCAGATTTATAGATTTGCAACACCAGCATGTGTAATTGATAAAATCTAATCTTTTTAAAGAATACTGGTTGTAGTGGCCACATGTGCTGAATCATTTTTAGATCTAACACCTAAACTCCATCCTAATTCTGGCTCTATGCAATATGCATGGAAGCATACGCAGGACTTCTGCATTCCCAGATGTGCTTTGTGTGCTTTCCTATCCATGGAGGCTTGCTGCCTTCCAAATTAGTAGAGAATCTGCAACACATGTGCTTCCAGAAACTGTGTCAAAATATGATGATTTAATACAACATTCCTTTCTGAGTAGGAGAACTACTTCCAATGAACTATCTGCTTAAAGATTTTTATCAGACATTCAAACTACTGACTGCTTTTAAATGCCGCTTTTCTTGGCTGTATGCTACCTCATTCAGACATCTCATCCAAGGAGATTAATTTTCAGCTTGTAGAACACTGATTTAAAAGCATTCTCGCCTTTCATATTAAGCAGAGAACAGCTCATAAATTAACACTTGTCTTGTACTATTATCACTGTTCTCAGTGCCTTGAAGGCTTTGAGCTGCCTTGATACAAATTAACAGTATGATAAATATCAGTTAGGCACATAGACATAAAGGTTATGTGATGATCAGTATTTTATACAGTGGGAGTATACAAAAGCTATTACAGTTCCAACACATTAAACAAAAGTGTGAAATAACTAGGAAGAATAGAAACGTAAGACAAAAGGATTAATTCAAAGAACTTTACTTTGACAGTGCAGATGGTGATTCTTTTAAGTGGTGATCCCAGGCTTCTGGCCTTCAGCAGTGAAGTTTTGCTCTTCATCCTGTTTCCCTCTGAAGGTATCCATCCCTCCCCTTTATCCTTTCCTTTCAAGGGAAGCCGATCTCCAACAGTATAAGACTGCAAAACCTAGACCTTGCTCCCCCTGACTCATAGCAAATGCTAGGTATAACATTAGTTTCACAGGTAAAGGTCTTGATAGGGTTTTTTTTTATTACCATGTTCTACAAAAAATTCCGTGTACAAGTAGTTTTCAAAAGCAGGCTCCCATAGATCCTATTATAATAATTTGGTCTGATGGTTAACTGGGTGAATGAGATACTGAAGTGGAAAGCTTTCGCTACAGAAAATTAGCTTTAAAAATTTAAAATCAGTCCCGTCCCTTGAATTAAAACCTTTTGTAGAGTTAGAAAATCTTCAGTTTGGGAGCGCCTCATTTCTTCTTCCCTAGTGAAGAAGATGGAGGAGGATGTTTGCACAGACATTTAATTTTTTTAGTAGTTATGTACTTCTTCAACTTTCCTGTTAATTGCTGTTCACAACTTTCTTCCCTAACCTCATCAAGATTTTTCACATGCGTTGTCTCAGAAATCTTCACATTCACCCTGCTTCCACAGTATCGTGCTTAATCACCAACAAAGGTATAGGTACTTCATTCACACCAGGGAGAGGATATAAGATGATTCACCCTTGGATTAACACCAGCCCCTTCAATGCAACATGAAGAGTTTCAATTGCTAACTTTAATTTCTGAGCCATTTTTGTAGAAATGCTAGAAGCCAGCACAGCATGTGAGTAATATAATATAGAGTGAGTATAATGTGAGTAATGTGATATAGAACTCTGCTAGTATAAATGATAGCTTAGCTGTAAAGTTGGTGAACAAATGATTTGCTAGAATAACCTAATATGTCCAGTCTAATTTGATGCTGTGAGACGCTGCAGGCTGAAAGGAGGCACAAATGCAAGATGTAAATTTCTGGTTAATGCAGTGTTTCATAGCCACAGGTGGCTATGCTTGTAGACAAAGCCAAGTTAAAAAAAAAAAAAACAAAAAAACGAACAAAACCACAACTTTGTGGACTGGAGACATTTTGCAAGGTTTTTACTGCCTAAAAAAGAAAAATTAGGATGCAGGCCAGAGCAAAGAGGTGAGGTGGTAAGTGTGGAAGAGATGCACAAATTATTTGTATCAAAAATAAGATTTCGCTTAATTCAGATCTGATGCTTTAAAGAATCTTAGTCTGTGCTTATGAAGGTTGTGACCATTTGCATTGTGAATATCCTACAATCTTATTTTTACAGCCAACCATTTCTATTCATCCTGAAATGCTGTAAGGATTCCTTTTTTTTTTTTAAAAAAAAGTAACCTAGTAGGTCTTCTGTTCCCCAGTTCCTGTGAATCTACAGGGCTTCAGTTTAGTTGTTAATTCCCAGCTTCTTCAGAATATAATTCAGAGTCACACTCTTTGAGTGGAGTTATCCAAGTTACCAGCTGGTGATTTCCCTGTTACTGGCCTTTTTGACTGGCTTGATTTAGGGTCTGTTTAGCATTTGCCACCTTACTTTCCTGATCTGGAAGCTCTTTGGGTTTTTCTATATGAGAGCAGGAAAATTCTCCTATTCCTCCTGCTTATAGTCAGATCCTCAGGGAACTCCAAAGACTGCGGAGGTCTCTGAATTACATCCTTGTATGCCTACACAAGGAGTCTTTGGGCTGCCTAGCATTCATTCGTTAGTGATTACAGGGATTAATCTTTTAACGTAAAGGTGCTAAGAATTCAAGAGATGACCAAATGCTTGAATCTGTACGTGAACAAAGAAATATCGGTTCCTTTCCAAACCTTCTGAATCAAACTGCAGGGGTTCGTTTTGTAAACTGAACCCTGCAGGATTCATACAGCTGTAGAGAGAAATCTAACACCTAGACCAAGTGAAACAATTCCAGGATCCAGCAAAGAATTCCTAAACCACAAAAGCCATAAAACTTGCTTTGTGAAAGTCTTGTCTTCTGTTTTTAATATTTATGTAATGTATCCATTTATTATCTGTGTCTTTACTACTAGTAAGTGACTATTCTTTACTTCAGGACAAATCATAAAACCTCCAGCAAGGTTTTCTTCAGGCAAACTGTCCTTGAAGTTTATAGAAGCTGGAATTTGAATTTTGCTCAAGTAAAATCTGAATGAGGATCTCTCATGTTGTGACCTTTAATGACTTTCACTGACTTTTTAATAAAACATTTACAGACATCTAGATAAAATTAGTAGAACTGTGAGCTGCATCATCATTCGTTTGTTCAGGATTCTGCTTTCTTCATAATGAAGGCCATTTAGTTTACAAAGTGAGGAATGAAGAAATTGTAGATGGTTGAAGTGTGCCAGAGTAGATTATTGAATTAGTGATGTAAAGAAAAATATAATTAGACAATCTAGCTAGATTACAGGAAATCAGACACAATTGATGCACTTGGAAAATTTATTTTTGACAATGTGTATGTGAGGAGGAAGTTGAGAAGTACAGTTTTTGTTTCAGGAAGTCAGATGAATATACCAAAATGTATAGTTTCTCAAGAATACTGTAAAATCTTCAGCGATTAAGTCCTGTGCCTCCCTTTTATTTATGTAGTGGACAGACTGAAGTCAGGAGGATAGCTCTCAAAATCATGCATGTGCTTATATACGCTGTTTGAAGTTGAACTATAAATGGCAAATAGCCTCTTTTCTTTGAAACACCATTGCCTGTCTCCCCCTGAAACTTCTGTCCTTCTTAACCACATGGTAACTAAATAAGTGATAGCATGTTCCTGTTGTAGTATCTTCTAGCTCTCTCTCGAATGTTAAGTTCATAAGCAGTAAACTGAATATGAATTAAATGATTGTAAATTAGGAAAGCACAATTTTGTGGTAGAGTTCTCTGATGTAATAAGCACTGCATGTCCTCCCTTATTTAGCTCTATATTTTTTTTAAACAGCGTATATCCTAGTAAGAGGGAATCCACAAGCACTTAAGACCTTCTAAAGGCTAATATTGCTGTTAAGTATTTTATTTCTAGTTTTAATTTGTCTAGCCTTGGTTTCCAGCTTTTTGATCTTATTATCCACTATGAAGAAGAGTCCTTTATTATCAAACACGCCACCCTATATGTACACATGAAACCCAGCAAAGTTCTAATATAACATAACATTAGAAACAAAGTTCTAACATAGCATTATGTTATAGTATTAGTAAAAACCTTTTTGTTTGCTTTGTTTTAATTTGGAGCATCTAAGAGGTGGATGTTGTTGCTAACAATTTTTCAACAAACTTTGTGCTAATAAATTTCTATATTTGTCACCATCTTATAACAAAATAAATGAGACACGTACTGTGCTGTTCCGCCAGACCTGGAGCAGACATGGAAAAGGTATAAATGTGTCAGTATTACAGGAGGGAAAATACATAAATGCACATGGTGACTCTCTTAAGTCTTGGGCTCAGTGTGATACTAATTCATTTTGGTGACATTTGGAAAACTTCTCCCAACATTAATAATAAGTTTATAGTGGGGGGTAATTCTGACAGACACAGTGTTGAAATAAAAACTTGAAAGAATGTCCATCAGATTTTACAGGTGCATAGAACATGCGTTTGCAGTTGATTGATGATCTTTTTGTTAAAGGTTGACATAATGTTGAATGGAATGTTTTGTTTGTATATGGTGGTCTAGTTTATTGACCAGTACCAAAATGTATGACCAATCTGGGACTTCCTACAGTGTCTCTTTTTTCCTTTTTCTTTTTTTTTTTTTCCTGGAGAAATGTTCTGTATTTATCTTCTCTTCTGATCATCAGAACATGGATGCTTTTTGATTATTTTATAAATATTATTTTCTTGAACTAATTTTTCCGTTAAAAATATTCACCTGAACTGAAAATTTCAGATGAACATACCAGAATTTTAAGCAATATTTAGAAAAAGAATTCTGGGATCGACCTTCTGGACAAATGTTATAGAACTTAATTTTTCTGCAGTTTTTTACTGAAAACAAAAATAACAGTTGGCATGTAATTTTCTATTTGGAAGACTATTTCTGTTGAATTTCCCTTAAAGAAAAAAATCTGAAAAAAAAAAATCTGAAGATGTCTACCCCTAGTGATTGGAAGTGGAAGAACTGGAAAGATGGTGCCACTATTTAATAAAGAAATTGATTTGTCTCTTTTATAAGATCAGATCAGTGGAAGAAGGGATGTCTTTAACCTCACTTCCAGTTCAGAATATTACACTTCCAACTGCAACAGCTGGTTATCTAAATACTGAATTGGTTTTAAAATTATGAAGATATATGCACTCAAAACCATTCTTGAAATCCATGTAAAACTTAAGCTTCCATGTTAACAACAACAACATATAAGTTGCTCCTGGTTGTCATAAGTGTGAACTGAGAACCTTTTCAGTTCTTCAGTCAATTTTATTAGCTAAAGTTGGAGTCTCTAGATATCTTTCAGTCAAAACTGACATTGACACCAAAAGGTTTTTTTCAAAAGTTGAAACAAAACTAACCAAAGGATCCTAACACCAACTTTGTCCTTAAAGGTCAAGCTATGATCTTGACTTCCTTGAGACTGCACGTTTGTATTTGTGCTCAGGAGTTCATTCTCCTAACAAGACAATCTTATAAACAGTGTTTATTCAGGAAGAAAAAAAAAATTGTGTATAAGCATGTTAGAGATATTAAGTAGTTTGTTGGTCTGCTTTCATCTTCGTTGTCTCAAAATATGGGGATCTATGTATGTGTAATCTCAGTGTACTTGTGCTGACAGAGAATTGAATAGGACAAAAAGGGAGATACTTCTTAAAAACATCTTCCCCTTCATTAATTGTGCCAGCAAAAACTAGATTCCAAAACTGTTCTGCCTGTCCTGGATCATTGAAGTATATGGATTGAGATATAGTCAAGGAAATTACCTGGTTGTAATCCAGCCAATTCTGGAGATAATCTAACAAATAATCTTAAAAAATAAATAACTAAAAGACCTGCATGTATCTAGGTTTCAGATAGGACAGAGTATCAGTGAATCCAAAAACATAGGCTTAAGTTCTCTTCTTATTGTTCATATAGACAGAATATTTTATACACTCTTTGTTTTTCACCAGACCTTAAGAAAAACAAAGTTACGGAAGTTAATAGCACCCAAATGGATCAGGTAGTCTTGGCTCGTGGGCCTCTTCAGAGATATGAGAAGTGTGGTCTTTGTATGAGTCTTTTCACCCTTGGACTGAGTTTGACTTGTGAAAAGTCTTGGAAAATACCAAGACTCTCCAACTGTCTCATTTCATTATGTTTTATCGCTACAGGAAGAGAATTTCTTTTGTCTGTTAGTTTGAGTAACAATTTCTGTCTGATGTTTGTTGTATAGATTCTTATATTTAAAATGTCTAATTTTATAATTCTTTGATTTTTCCACAATACAGTATGAAAGTGACAGTTTGTATTCTGTCCCATTCAGGCTTTAGGCCACCAAGACTTAACCTGTCCAAGAGTTGTTCTTACTAAATGGGAACTACATGAAAGAATTTAGCTAAATTATAACTGCTCTACACACCTGATTTTAATTCTGAAGGAAATTGATTCAGAACCTTTTCCAGTCATGTTCCAATGATTTTCATGTTCCTACAATAAAGGTGAAGTAATTTTAACCAGGTAATATTCCCCCCTCTGTCTTCTGAATCCAAATCCATAAAGGTGTGATCCTGATGCACTGTATAGCTTCTCAATACCCTTTAGGGTGCTGTAATTTTTGTTTTCTCTCTTACTGCTATAGCAAGTGAATGTAGAAGTCAGATAGCAGTATTGAGAGAGAGACAACACACTTTTCCACTAAGAAAAAAGACATCCTCTTCCTTGTAAGAAGAAAGTTAAAGAATTGGAAGAATCATAGATACATGAACTGAGGGTGTAAAAAGGGAGGACTTACTAAAGGAAACTGGAGGCTTGCCAACATGATGCCCATCTACAAGAAGGGCTGGAAGGAGGATCCGGGGAACTACAGGCCTGTCAGCCTGACCTCGGTGCCGGGGAAGATTATGGAGAGGCTCATCTTGAGGGCGCTCACAGGGCACGTGCAGGACAACCAAGGGATCAGGCCCAGCCAGCACGGGTTCATGAAGGGCAGGTCCTGCTTGACCAACCTGATCTCCTTCTATGACCAGGTGAGCTGCCTGGTGGGTGAGGGAAAGGCTGTCGATGTTGTCTACCTGGACTTTAGTAAAGCCTTCGACACTGTCTCCCACAGTATTCTCCTAGAGAAGTTGGCGATTCGTGGCTCAGACAGGTACACTCTTCACTGGATGGCCGAGCCCAGAGAGTCGTGGTGAATGGAGCGAAATCCAGATGGTGGCCGGTCACAAGCAGAGTCCCCAGGGCTCAGTTTTGGGGCAGGTCTTGTTTAATGTCTTTATCAATGATCTGGACTAGAGGATCAAGTGCACCCTCAGTAAGTTTGCAGATGACACCAAGTTGGGTGGGTGTGTTGATCTGCTTGAGGGTAGGAAGGCTCTGCAGAGGGATCTGGACAGGCTGCATCGATGGGCTGAGGCCGGTTGTATGAGGGTCAACAAGGCCAAGTGCCGGGTCCTGCACTTTGGTCACAACAACCCCATGCAACGCTACAGGCTTGGGGACGAGTGGCTGGAAAGCTGCCCTGCAGAAAAGGACCTGGGGGTGTTGATTGACAGCCAGCTGAATATGAGCCAGCAGTGTGCCCAGGTGGCCAAGAAGGCCAACGGCATCCTGGCCTGTATCAGAAATAGTGTGGCCAGCAGGAGTAGGGAGGTGATCGTGCCTCTGTACTCGGCGCTGGTGAGGCCGCACCTCGAATACTGTGTTCAGTTTTGGGCCCCTCACTACAAGAAGGACATTGAGGTGCTGGAGCATGTCCAGAGAAGGGCAATGAAGCTGATGAAGGGTCTGGAGCACAAGTCTTATGAGGAGCGGCTGAGGGAGCTGGGGTTGTTTAGCCTGGAGAAGAGGAGGCTGAGGGGAGACCTTATTGCTCACTACAATTACCTCAAAGGGGGTTGCAGAGAGGTGGGTGTTGGTCTCTTCTCCCAAGTGACTAGTGACAGGACTAGAGGAAATGGCCTCAAGTTGCACCAGGGGAGGTTCAGGCTGGATATCAGGAAAAACTTCTTTACTGAGAGAGTGGTGAGACACTGGAACAGGCTGCTCAGGGAGGTGGTGGAGTCACCATCACTGGAGGTGTTCAAGGGACGTGTGGACAAGTCATTGTGGGACATGGTTTAATGGGCATGGCGGTGTTGGTTGATGGTTGGACTTGATGATCTTTTCCGACCATAGTGATTCTGTGAAACTAAGCTTTATAAAGCATAGTGGAGAACATTTTCTGTGCCCAACAAAACTTTGAAATGAAAATTCGATGAGAGTTGAGGCAAATAAACTTCAGTGCAAGTGTAAGAATATTTGAGTGCGGATCTTTGTTGAAAGAATTTTTAGAGTAAAACTTAGATAGTGATTTAACTTACTTAAAAAAAAAAACCTATCTCAGCATTTATGAAAGCTCAGTATATGCTTCTTTTGCACATGGGAAGTTATAGACAATGCTTACAATGTTTCTAGGCTATCTTAGAAAGTAATAAATATTTTGCTTAATTCTGTATAGAATTTACCAACACTGATTTATTAGGAACTTAATGAAAAGACATTTTGTTATTCTTTCTTTTGTCTTTTTAATGGATTCAGATTTGTTGTATGTTCAGGACTCAGAGTAATCATCAGACTAATCAACTAAAACGCGTTATTTAAATAGTTAGATAATTCTACACATTTAAACTGACTTTCAGAGGGAGCACAATTAGTGAAGAAGCACTTAAAATTATTTTCTCTTTTGTATTATTGTGGGTTTATGTATTTTAATACAGTTGCATAGTGTTTTGATCCTTTCCCTTACAGATCAAAGACTACTTATCAATGTTGGGTTAGCTTTTTCTAATTGCTAATTCTAAATATTTGATTAATGATAATATTTTAATATTGTTTTTAGTAGTTTTTTGACTGCGTGCTAACACTTAAAACTGCTCGAACTGCAGGCTCTTTAAAACTAAAAGGAGGTATGGGCTTCTGGTCCAGTGGTAAAATTAGGTTTTTTCTGCAAAAACAAGTAAACTGCATAGGACAGTGTGGCTATCAAATTGACAACTGTTAAGTGTTGCCAGTGAATTTTCTTGGTTTTGTGATATTCCTCCAGTGAATACTTTGATTTTAATTAGGACTTTGTGACTTTTTAAAAGCATAGTTTGGCATATAACTCCCAAGTTCAGGAATAATTGTCTGGTGTTTCTGCTGTTTCTGACAAGGCAGTGCAGATAAATGCTTCAGTAGTTGCACTGATTTGAGTATGAAAAACATCATTGCTATTTTTTACTTTTCTATTATTCCATAAATGTAAATCCAGTCTTGTATAAATTTTGTATAACATGGAACTTGAAAATATGGAAACTGTTGTTTTAGGACCAAAACAAACTCCCGTGCTATACTGAAGTCAGAATGCCAGCAGGGAAAGAAGTCTTTATCTGACATGAAAATACTGATGAAAAATGTTTCTGTATTGTAATGTTGTTTCAAATAATATGCCACCTAAGAATGTATTTTGTATATAATAACTTTAAGAAAAAGTACATGCAGGTAGATATTCAGGCCTTTCTGTGCTAGGAAATTTAAACATACATCAGGTGTATATGTGTCAGAGCCTGCTGGAAAACTCTATGTCATGCAATTCAGAGCAGACCTGGCAAATCTATTCATCATGCGCTGCAGACCACCACTGTGTTTGCAGTGCAAAAAGCTAGCCTTTCTTTTCTGGATAATAAATGATCACAGAACTGGAAATGAGTCAGACCTTTCAGACCAGCCAAAGACAAACTATCTTTGATTCCAGTCCTCGATTCACCTGTACATATTCCATGTATTACTCAGGTGCTAAGCAGAAGTGCTTTTTGTCTTTGAGGCTGAATGGCCCTTTAGTTTAAATTAGGGACGTTCACTGGTCTTCCCTGAGAAAGTAAAATAAATTTGCTAGTGGTTACTAGTTGTAAAAAGCTGTTAAAATACACAAGTTCTGCCTCATTTCCAGTGAAATGCTGTGACTTAAGAACACTCGTTTATTGTTACACAGTATGCTGCCAGACAGTCCAGGTAGATGAAACCTGATTCTCTCTCTTACTGCCTTAAGCATTTCATTATCACTTGTGGGTTGTTTCAACAGACAAGGAAAATATAAAACTCCTTGGAGTGAAGTAGTAACTTGCAGCTGAGATTTTTTGGTGGGTTGTTGGGGTTTTTTGCAATAAATTGACTGCATTTGACCTTTGATTCTGGAGGACCTTTTGGCTTTCTATTACTGAAGAAATAAGTTTCCATAATGACAGTGCTATCAGAGGTGAGATGCGCAAAATAAGCTGTTATGTAATGAAACATGAAGAGACACACATGAAATATTAAAACCTTGACTGGGCAAGTCAGCCTGTGTCAACGGTAATGCTAAGAACATCTGTCATAGCAGAAGCTGTGCCCAGTCTGTGATACCCTGACTGCAAGCTAGGTATGTAGTCAGATTGCTGAAGTGGAGCCCTTTTTCACTGACCTGTTACAATGATATGAAGTGTTAAATGTATTTGTAGATAAGCTGTCTGTTTGCTATATCTAGACGGCAAACTGTTATTGATTGGTTCCTGCCTTTGCTTTCCCAAAGTATTTTTAGTGATTTCTTATGAACTCTTGTATTAATTATATACCTTTGAATTTTAGCCCTTGTGCTTTTTTGCTCTTCTAATGATGATATTAAAACGTAAGCATTAACAATGGTGCGAAATTGCAGAAATTGCAACTGTTTCTTCATATTTAAATACAGCTAAATAATTTTGTCATGGTCTTTTAATGCATAGGAAGTTATGTCCATATAACAGACCATAGAAAAGTTCGCTTCGGCTTTAATTGTATTTGCTTTGTATTCATGCCTGTCATCTCCTAAAGTGATGCTTCCATTTCCCAGGTTGGAACTCTTTTTAGGAACAAGTAGAAAGCCTTGCAGGCATCTGCCGTTAACTAGATTGCTGATTCTAATTTTAAGCTCTTAACACTACTCTTTTATCACATTGTATGTTATAAAAAGAACTTGCAAAAGGCAGGTGCATTTGAGTAAGTGTCACAGTTCATTGTTAAAATTACTGTAGGTTAATTCTGGAATAAACCTAGTTGAAAAAAGTAATTTTGCATTTACAACTTTGCTGGTCTCTGTATTAGTGGTTTACATAATTAACAGCTTGCTAATAAGTTGTTGGGGTTTTCTTTCCTTTTTTTTTTTTTAAGATAGGAGAATTTTAAAATTGGTTGGATCACAAATCCTTCCATTTTCAACATGCTGTTTTCTATTTTAAAATGTATTTAACTCTGCAACACTTAATCCTACAGTTTCTGTTTTGGAATCTACTTAAACTTCTTCACTGTACTAACACAAAAGCAAAAAATTATTTATTTTATCCTCATAGGATCCCTTTGAGACAGAGAAATACTAGCTTAACTATACAGACAAGGAACTATAACATTGGATAGATTGAATGGCATGCATAGGTCACACAGGAAGCCTGTGGTTGGGCTGAGGATTGAAACAAGGTCTCTTGAGTCTCAGTCTAGTTGCATCTTGTTTACAGCTATACATGAAAACATTTGTTATTTTAATTCCCATTTAGCGCTTATGATAGTGTGGCATTCTTTTAAAGTAAATAAAACTTTCTATAAAGCTTTAGAGTAATCCCTAATCTTCATTGAACATGAAACCCAGACCAAAGCTGCATTTTTCTCTTAGAATTTTTTCTGAAATTCTTCTAAGAAATTTTAAATTATTTTTTCTTTTTTTGCCTTTGTGTCTGTGAACTTCCTGCTTTAGCTGAGACAAGAGGTGACAGAAGAAACTGCAAGATCTTCTACCTTACAGAACTCAGGACTAGCAGGAAGTCTCACAGGAAATTCTTGCCTCACCATATTTTCAACCATGAGCCTTTTTAGTAAGGTGTGAGAGGAAAGAGATACACAAGAGGTGAGATTAGGATCCCTTGAAGCTTGGCGGGTGGGAGTGTCCATTTTTAGCTCAAAGAAACTCGATGGGGTTTGGATGTCAGTAACGTGTCCAGTCTTGCCACAACCACCCTACCTTAATGAGAAAGTGAGGGAAGCAGGTGACCAGCAGTGCGCAAGCCCACTAACCAAATTTCTCTGCCCTCCACAGACAATTTTTGCATAACCTTCTTCATTGTTTCATAGTTTTTGCACTGTCCTCAACCTTAACATGGATGATTAGGGCATACATGTTTTGAGCTTGTTTGAACTGCCATCACACATTAATGGAAAAAAAAAAAGTTTCCTCAAATCAACATGTCCTCACAGCGTGCATCTCAGAGAGCTTTTAAGGTCCATGTAAAGAAATGAAGGTTGCAGATAATTCCACTTTTATATATTGCGTAAAATCTGAGAAAACATAGTGCAAAAGGCAGTTTTCATTTGTTCTATTAACATTTACCCTATAGCACCTGTCTCATTGACACCAAACAGATCTAATTCTGCTGTCAGAGGGAAGTATTTTTTTCTTTCTTCTGCTTATGTCCAGGTATTGTATTTTTTCCAGTCTTTAAAAATTCCTACATCATCTGTATTTTCTAAAGTATTTCACAAAACACAGTAAGGGTGAAGAATAAGTCTATGCTGAACTCTTTAGGAAACAATTGGTTAGAGTAACTTCTGGAATGTCCTGTTCTTGTTTAATATCATATGTATTGTAAAGAAAATGCAGAGGATGAAAACAGATTCTCCACCCCCATAGTTGTGAAACTATTAACTGTCTTGTTTCTCTAGATGAAAAAAATTATTAGATCCAAAGTAGCTCTTGAATTTAAATTGTTTATTATTTATCTATCATTGGAAACACCCCTTCATGTTATAATTTATAGTTTGGTAACATCTATGTGAAGTATCAGTCAATATTGCAAATACTGTAATATTGTTTAAAGTGTGTAATCTAGAAAATCTAGGTTAAAAGGTGTTGCATTCTAGGAATAAATTTGTAAAAGTTTTTCCAAACCTTTTTTTAAAATTACTTTGATGGATCGTGCCCTCTGATGTTTGCTTTCCAGCTTTGAATATTCTAGCAAACGTTTACTTGTAGGAACATTGACTGAAAGCACAATTTGTAAGCACATAGTGCTGACTGCTTACAGAATGTGAATTATGAATCTGTGTTGCAAGCAGTTCTACTAAACACTGAGTTTAGTATAAAAGGAAAGAAACTGAGGAAAAAGTCTCACACACCAAGGAAATATTAGTACATCATATTATTTGCCACTCATGTTTTTAATTTGCGGCTAGTCACATTGAACTCACTGTTCACCTCTACCTATGCTCAGTACTTTAGTCCAGTATGAATTTGTTCAGAGCAGAAAGTTTACTCAGTTCTGTTTTAAGCTGTGTATTTGCCATTTGCAACTAGGAAGCCAACCATACAAGGGATATGCAAGAAAAGAAGATACACTTTTCACTAGGAAAAAACATGTAATATAGCTCATGTGACTAGACACATACAGCTGTTTAATAATTTCCTATGTAGATATGATAAACACTGTTTTAGTAAACATATCACAACGCATATGAAAATAAACCTTTTTCTTAAAATGCTCAGCGTCAAAACAGAGACCAAAAAATGACTGAATTGCTATAAATATGGTTGAACTGAAATCCTGAACAAAATTTTGTGGTTTTAGAATAATTTCTGATTTCCAGAGCATTTAAATTTGCAGGGTTTTATTGGCTGGCTCTTTATTTGTTTAAAGCATTTCAAGATAGATTGTATGTGTATTACCTAGAAAGAGAGAGAATGTTGTTTGTTACTGGTATTTTTCAATTCTTCTGGTACTAGAAAGCCGTAGACTTCATCTTTTAAGTCTTCTGAAAAGTGTAATATAAGGTAGGCTATTATCGGCCTTTTTTCTTTTTTCTTTCCCCCTAATGCGAACCTTAGGTGAATGAATCAGTCTTCAGACCAGAGCATTAAGAACAAGTAAATCTGTTTGCTTCACTGAAGGCAAACAAGGGTGAAATGATTTAATGTCAGGTAATACAACACCGTGAAGGCGTCTCATAGAAGTTCCTGTGTGTATGCCCTGTTTCTTATGATAATAATGGCTTCTGGTAACGTGCTCTAATTCTTGCAAAACTAATATGGGTTACTCTGTTCTGCAAAAACAGACTTCATAAAAATTGCTGTCCAAGGCAAATCTATATTTGCTACATTTTCCTATAATTCCTCAATCCATGGACAAGGATGAGGTGGATATAAAGAACTTCAGCCAGTGTTTCAAATGGTGGAATAGAATAGAATATTTTCTTGAGATTATGAGTATTGAATGAATGCAAGTAGAAGATAATACCTTTAAATGTTTCAATAAGAGGTATTACTTTTCCTTCTTTAAAAATCCATTCTAGCAGTCAGTCAGTAAATGACCATTCCCAAAAACGTTTTCCTCTCCTGCCATATTAGACTATGTGGAGGGAAGTCCCATCATATGTCTACAATTGATACAACTCTCCACCATGTTTCTGCTGCACAAGAAGGGTGGGGGAGAGTGGCAGTATTGGCTTGGTTTGAGTCTGACACCAGCATCCTGAAGCGAATGTTTTCCTCTGGTCCTAAATTACAGGCTCTAATATTGAGAAAAATTTTGGCAAAATTTCAGTTAAATATTTGCCTGCGCCTATGTTAAGGTCCCTGAAAAAAATATATTTATATTTGGAAACTATACAAGTGAGAGGTCTTATCTATGCATATATTTAGAATGAATTACTGAATTAACTCAGTGGCTTAAACTTTTTACTGTAGATGGTTTCTAGTGTCTCAGAAATATCACACATGTAGTCTTCCTTTGTCAGACTTTTCCTAAAGACATCCTGGAGTACAAAAACAAGATGGTGTGTTCAGAGCAGAAGGCGAAAGAAAGGTCAGTAGCACAGCATTTTTTGGCTTTATTCTTTGTGTTGTCTACACTACCAGTCTGCCTCTCAACCTGAGGCTTTTCCCCTACATCCAAAGCTCTTAAAAATGCAACGTTTACATTCAGATTAGAATGTATTACTCAACATTACAATGAAACAATTAAAAGCTATATTCAGAGCCAAAGGCTCTGTAGGTCTGTTTTTAAAGTACTATGGGGAGTTATGACAGCAGTAGTTCCAATTCCTGATGTTTACTCCTCTCTTCTAGGAAATCAATATAAAAAACTGAGGTATATTTTAATGTTGTTAAAACCGTAAGCAGCTTAAAAAGTAATCCTAGGTGTACTCTTGTACTACCTTTATCCACTAGGTGACAGTACAGCTCTTTTACCTTTTTTATTATTATCCATACGTGTTTTTTAAAAAAGTGGTTCTGTACAAACTACTAAGAAGGTGTTTTTTCCAACTGAAAAGTACATGCTGTGCGTGATTTTTTTTGAGAAAAATTTTTATACAGTAAGGAAATTTTTCTCAGTATAGTTACTTTAGTTAAGGCAAATTAAATTCCTTATCATTGAGCAAAATTTTTTGTTTTTAACTGCGAAAGAACATACAGAGTGGCTTAACTGTGGTCTCATAAATTGCTATGGAAAAGTAAATACTCGAAATAACTGGGAAAAAAAGCAATTTTCAACCCCAAGGTAAGATATGCAGAACAATTATACTTTTAATTGTAGTATTGGTCTTTAAGGAAAGAGCTTAAATTAAAGCTTTCTTTTAAATAAATAGTATATTGTGTAGTATAGTTAACCCTTGCTTATATGACTTGTTACAGTGATTTAATTAGAGATAAATTACTCACTTTTGGTACTGTATTTTGTAATGTAGTTATCTTTTACTTCAGCTCCTAGTTACTGTTTACTTTCTGTAAATGTTTAAGAAGCCCCAACACTGGAAAGAAAGCAAAAGATAAAGTTTATTAAATTGTATTTCCATGCAAAATTGCATCTAATTTGAAAACTGATCCTGCTAACATTCAAGTATAGAGCAGCAGTGAAATGAGAAAAGTATGTCTCCAAGTGTCTGTAGACAAATTCCCTCAGCCACTACCCTATACGAGATTAAACTTACTGTAAAAATTAACCTCACTGCATACATATATAATTAGATAATTAATTAAAATTATAATATGTCAGGTATAGAGACATTAAATATTTCTGAAAGCCAAGTGAAAGTATTAAAAAGCCCAGGAGTGCCACATTTAGTGTTTATAATAAACATATTTAGTACATTTGATAATGGTATGTGGTTTTGATGAGATTATTTTGTTACACAGTCACTTTGCATATTGTTTACAGCTTTTATAATTGCATGTTCATACTAAATTGCACTGATTCTTAATAAAAAGACTTTGTTACATAGTAGAACTACTTGCTTTTATTATTCTACTGATGCATTCTGAGAATGTCTTTAAAAAGAATACCTAAATGTATACATTAGGCAAATTAAATAAACAAAATGAATATTGCACATTAATAATTAAACATTCTAGTCAATAAGTAAAATGAAATAACTTTACTGATTTGATGGGTTGTCTCAACAAACACCTTCAACATAAACCTTATAGAAAGGTTGATATTTAGGAAAAAATAGACTTGTAATAACTTACTCATAAAATGTCATTCATGTTAAAAAAAAAAAAAAAGTTCAGTATGATTTACGGTACTGATTGCCAGCTGAAATTTTGACAAGATTTATGCTCTGGTTACTAACCTTCTTCCCCAAAACGGTGCAAGTCTGAATAGAATTTGGCCCATTTATATTTAATGGCTGTGGACCATGTAAGGCTTACACATTTAAAATTTATGATAGAGCATTACAAAGGATTGCTTTGTACATTGACTTAGGATTTCTAGCAACATTAAAGGCTGGTTTATTTCAGCGCTTCTAGTAAAATGCTGTGGTTCACCTTTGAGATATCATTTTATATACATGTTGTATATAACTGTTACTTGTTTTCTTATTACAACATGGAGCATGAATAAGTATTTCATTTTAAAGAAAGAATTCCTCCCTAAGTTCCATCACTTTCCTGTTTCTTCTTAGACAGTAAAAATCAAATACATTTTACTACATAGTCAACTGCATGCCCATTGTAATTATTTTTCATATTTCTTTTAGGCATACATAAAAATAATAAATCTTCTGGCTGTACTACATAAGAAGCAGTTCTTTACCTTTCAGTTTAATTGTAAATCAGTTAAATAAGAAAGCTTGCATACATGATTTTAAGCAATTGTATAGATAATAGACGCTAGTGTTAACCAAAAAAGTTACTGAGTTTTTAACTGAGAGATGATAAGAGAAGACAAACAAAATGTACTCTACAAAAACATTGTATTTTTCTACAATTACTTTAGGAATCAGAGTGGCAACTCCAACATAACTTTATAGTTAAGAATGTGTAACTTCCACAATAAGCTTACATTTTGGGGTGTTTGTGACTGAACTCAGCCATTTAAAAATAAACTAGAGAATCTGTGAGGTCTTTTTTTGGCAGTGATTTTTTAAAATATGTATTTGAAAAAAATAGCTCTTCTTTCTTGAGGTGTACATAAACAGAAGTCAGTGATTTTCAGACACGTTTTTGTAAACTTGTAAACCAAAGAATGTTTTATTTTACAAGATGCAGTTTTAGAAACCTGTAGCTCTTAAAATTATTAGTGTTAACAAAATAGAATCTTTTCGAAAATAGTTAGCTGCCTTCTGTGAATGCTTTTCCCAAAGTAAACTTTACTGATCCATACCATGCTATTAGTTTCTGAGCAGAACAGAAGTAACTAGAAATTTCTTTTTAAGGGAGTCTGGTACAATTTGGCTTCGTGTACCAACACCCTTGGCGTGTTTCTTACCTTCCTCGTATTACACTAATGACTTCAGTTAAGTTGCTTGTGATTTATAGCAGTGCAAGAGAAACATCGGATTGGTCATGCTTTTAGCAGCTCCTTCTACAAAATGGGATGTGAAACAATATCTTTGCTACTAAACTCTTGTCATCTGTATTCCATGTTTCACAGGAGAAATTGATGGCTTGATTCTGAACTTGCTGAAATCTATAAAAGCAAGGCTTTTTTGTCAACTTCAGCAGGTGTCAAGCCAAGCCCTTTGTTCTGATCCTGCAAGGGTTGATGTGCATAGTCCTGTATATTCTGTTAACTTCACATAAGCAATGTCATTGCTGATTTGGGGGCCCTGAGTTTTAGCATTATTTGTATTTTTACTTATTATAGCTATGGTTTCATTATAAGTTGTAGTTGCATCATTCACAATCAAGATTTAAAAGCTGTTTTCAATTGTTTGCAATTTTTAGTGTTTATTTCTTATTTGCAAAAATACGTCTGGATGAATTTGGAAATGTACAATAGGAAATATTCTTAGCGTAAGAAAAGATATGGATAGATGAAGGCTGAGGAGTAAAAAGTATTGTCATTCATAGGGTATAAAAAAATGAAGTATTAAGATTAACACAAAATGTAGTAGGTGGAAGGACAGCAGATGACTATAGTTTTTTCAGCTGCAACACTTTCCTCTCCTATTGTTAGAATGGCTGAGAACCTTATAGTTTTGAATGCATTTATCCTCCTGGCATCACTGGGAGGACAAGAAATATCATTGGCCCTGTTCTGCAGCAGAGTGCTGGGGCACAGAATCTACATGCAAAGTCATCTGCGTTACTTCAGAGACTTCCAAGGTGCATGAGCCTGTGGTCTACATGTAAGCCATTGCATCTGTCATCCCTTAGCTGAATAGCTTCTTGATACTAACAGGTAATGTTATGATACTGCAATCTTTTTTGCAGCATAGGCAAGAAAACAAGAATTTTTCTCCCATTTTAAGTATCAAAAATTAACAAAGTGACTTATTTTTCTTAGTCTCATTCGAAGTAATTTATGAAAGTGCATTAATTAGCCAAACAACAGATTCTTCAATCCTTTCTTATTCATGCCTTGAGAAGCTCTGTCTGTTCTTCCTGAGTTCCTTCCTAATACCGTCCTGTAATCTTGCTAGCTTTTACCCATATGCTCTTACAGTTGGGCAAAGGCAGCGTGAGCTGTGACTAGTTTGGTGCAATGATTATATAAATAGACTAGTAAATAACACCTGCAATTAGATATGTGGCTGTTGCCAAACACAATTCCTAATCATTTTTCACTTTTAATAAAAGCTGATAAGACTATTAGACTAGTGTCTAGCTTGACTTCCCAGCAGCTGATTTAAAAAAAAAATAGAAGAATCCTGTATCCTTAAGATGTCTATCCCTCTGCTAAATTTAATTCAAATTGGCCAATGAGTTCAGGGTGTTCAAAACAGCTGAGACTGGAAGGGGTCTCTGGAGATTGTCTAGTCCAACCTCCTGCTTAAAGCAGGGTCATCCAGAATAGATTGCTCAGGGCCATGCCCAGTTAGGATTTGAATATCTCCATTATGGTGACTCCACAACCTCTCTGGGCAACCCATTTAGTCGCAACCTTACAGAATACTCTCATGTTGAAACAGAAGTTCCTGTATTTCAATTTTTTCCCCTTGCTTATCCTGTCAGCTGGGCACCAGTAAAAAAGAGCACCTCTTGCCCCATGAGGTATTTATACACATCAATAAAAGATCCCCCCTGAGCCTTCTCTTCACCAAGCTAAACACTGCCAGCTCTCTCAGCCTCTTCTTCTCTATACATCAGAAGCTCCAGTCCCTTAATAACCTTTGGGGCCCTTTGTTGTACTCGCTCTAGTTTGTCCATCTCTCTCCTGTACTGCTCATGTACAAGACTGTACATGTTTTCTCTAACTGTTTTTACAGTTCCATACTGTTGAATGAATGTAAGCTTTGCTTTTAGTAAGCAGTAGGGGTAATTATTGTTTTTATACATCAATCCAAAATTGATCAGGCAATGTGACTTAGAAATATATTTGATTTGATTTTTTACCTGTTCATAAAATATTAAAATGTGCAGAAGCTAGAGGAAGCAATACTGGCCAACACTGTAAGCAGAATACTTCACTGGTAATACAGAGGAACAGCATCTTTTCTGTCACTAACAGCACTATTCATTGTTCAGGTTATATGAATTTGGATAAAGGAATTGACTACATTGGAGAAAAATAATGTTGCAATCCAGTCTTCCGATTGTACCTTAATTTTTAATGAGGCTTATGCAGTCTACTGACTTCCCTTTCACACACAAGTGCCATGACCATGTGGCATTTAGAACTTTCTGAATGTATAACTTCACTGTGTTTGTGAGTGCAAAACCAGAACAATATAAGTAATGCATATGACGATATGAAATATAGTTATAATTTTGACTACATATTATATATCTAAAACTATAAATAATATATACTTAAATATATAACTGATCTGTAAAAATGTTTAAATCCTCCCTTTTTGATTCCATTGTGCTCTCAGACATAACTTGTTTTCCAAGATACCACTTTATTCCTTAGCTGTGTACTGTGCCATTCTGGAAATTGTTCTGTAACGTGGACGTAACATTCTTTTTACTGATTTGAGTAGTTTAGATTTGAAGGACAAATGTAATGCCTATGAACTGTGCCCATTTTTAGATTTTTATGTTGTAGAATAGGTTCCAGTAAGAGTTACATGCACTTTCACCTTATCAAATTTGATTTTTTACATCAGTATTTGTATTCCACCTTTGAGTTAACTGTCACTTGGTTAAAGAAATGTGATGTATTCAAATACAGAAGTGACAAGTAGGAGAAAAGCATAGTGAACAGGCATAGCAAAGTCAAGCAGACATATGGGAAAGAGAACAATTCTCACCTACCAAGAAAATTGCCTGTGAGGATTTCTCCAGTTGTGTCTAATTCCATAAATATTTTAACTTCCAAAATTTCTGGAGGTCACCAACCGGTGTTGCAAAACAGCCTCTGAATCTAAAACTGCTGTCTGGCTATCATTTATTTCAGTAAATAAACTTGTTTATGGAATAGCATTTTTTCCAACTACAGTAATCATAATGAACTGTACCCTAAATGGCATTTTATTATAAATTCCTCTCAGAAGTAGGCATAACCTAAAAAAAAAAAAAAGAAGTCATATTCTATAAGACACTTGTGTATCAGGATTTTTGCTGATTATAATACACTTTGATATGCAAATAGTGATGGAAGAATTCTCTTCAGTTGGAAACATTTTTAGTGAACCTGCAATTAGTGACCTAAATTAAAAAGTATAATTCTGAACTTCAATTAAATTAGTTAAATATTAATTAAAGACAGATACTAATTGTCTAATTTATTACTGATTCTCTAATTTTAAAATGGAATTAGGAAAGAAATTATTTTTAAACAATCTATATATATGTGTATGTACATATTCATATTTCTTTTTTCAGTTATTTTTATAGTGTATCAAATTACTTGCTCACTCAGATAGATTAGACCATTTTCCTGAAAACTATTTATTCGTTTTTTGGGCATGCACATAATCTTAGAGGACCAGGTATTTAGGAAAACTGAACACCAAAAGTTGGGTCAGATTTTCAGGAGATCAGTGCCTGAGTGAATGTACAGATGTAGATCACCAAATGAGGTTGCTTTCTTCTAATCTCCCTTGTCCTTAGCTTCTCGAGTAATAATGGATACAGCAAATGGATTTTAAAACTTTATGCGAGTGATAATACTGAGTACCATTAAGAGTTTAAAGACAGTACCTGCCATTAAAGGGCTCAGAAACAGTAAGAAAGGAAACATCAGGGCAAGACAAACTTTGGGGAGTAGTCAGTGGAGAATCGATTGAAAAGTTTTTAGTAGAAAAGCATTTTACACCATTTAGTTACTTCACAAAGCCCAGTGAGATAATTATTCATTAAATCAAAGCTTCAGTTTCCCTCCTTCCCTTTTCAGGGGGTTCATGAGAGGTAGAAAAAAAATTATTTGATGAAGGATCATGGGAGATGGCGAATGTCTGTGGTTCAGTTTGGTAAAGCAGATGTAGATTAACTTGTGACATTTGGGATCTACCAGATTCGATTCCTGTTGGCTGATTTTTCAGTCATGATTCATGAGTTGTGAATTGACAAGATGCAGAACACTAACTGATACTGGTGAAGCTCATGCAGATAAAAACTCAGTAGCAAAAAGCTATTGGGATTTTCTCAAGCTAAAATTACAGGTGATTGTGATTCCTTAACTATATAAAAACTTTCACGTAGTAATATTGAAGTCCTTTAGCTCATTATTTGAATCAAAGTAATTCTCATGCTCAGCTTCTACACAGCCTAATAAATTAGTCAGGCAATATATATCGAAGTGAGTAGTTCTTACATAAATGTGTGAAAACTAAGTAAACAATGTATGTTTTGCTAGTTTCACAGATACATGATGCTGTTCCTTGTTCAGGATTCCCCCAGTTGGCATCAGAGTTGATTTTGATTCGTTCATATGTTGGAGGAAAACTTGTGGTTCTGTCTGCACAAAGGGCCTCTCTTACTGTGTTGCTACTCAGTTTCTTCTCAAGTTGAGAGAGGTGAGTGCTACCCAGCATTTGTCACAGCTACAATTTTTGTCCAGCAATATACGCAGGGCTTGATTTAAAAAGCTTGTTCTTCATGCATTTATTTTTTACATTTCTAGATAAGTTTAATGGATCTGTTCCATTAAAAATATGGCTACAGAACGTGTACACATTAGGGAGATTTCGTATGGCTCTTATTGCACCTGAAATAATAGTTTCATTTTCAGCACTAAATAGAGAGAGAACAGCATCAATGTTCATGGTTTTACGTTTTAATGTACCAGGTGAGAGAGCTACCCTTCAGAACAGTTGTCATGCTAGTTTCAAAAAATACAAAAACATGTGGGCTTTCTAGAGTTGAACAGTCCATGCTGGCTGAGCCCCAGTATAAGTAAAATGTGTAGAAATGTAACGGCCCAGAGCAAGCTAATAAATGACAGCGTTGCATGAGTTTAGAAATGAGATCTTCAGGGAACAACAAGACTATGCCTGTCTTAAATATTTATTTGTGCTTTTGGAGAATATGTGATGTATTTTCTAACGTGCTTGAGAAAAAAAAAGTGCCTCCAACTGAAAACAAATAGGATTTAAGTTAAAAGAAAACAGTAAGGCATAAGATGTAAAATTGGAAAATACTGTTTATTCAGAAGTAACAGCATTAGTAAGTCAAGGCTTCTGTGAGTTATGATGGTTCCTACTGCTAGGCTGTGCATATACAGATACAGTCTGATTTATTCACAAAAATGGCAGGATACAACAGGTGGATGGCAGTGACAAATTAAGATGTAAAGAAAGGGAAAAGAATAAGCAGTTATAATGCAGTGATGGTGCCATGTGTGCAAAGTTTGAGTATAGCTGTAGCCATCTGAATTCTGCCATCATCATGGGTTAAACTATCATTACTTAAGTTTTACCCTTTTTGTTGTCATTGTATAACATATGCATTGCCAGATTCCTTGGATATCTGCTGCTGTGACTTCATCTGGTGTTCACTCAGGAGTACTGTTTTGATTAACGTTTATGTTTAATGTTTACGTTCTCTGCACGTGTCTGTTATAGAGCACAGATTCAACATTGATCTACAGAGATGCAGACCTTATCAGACAGACTTTGATTCTGCAACATGATGATGTCCATGGCAAATCAGTATGGAAAAACTATTTAATGAGAAAATGTCCTGATGGTTTAGTTTGCAAGAGAGAGAGAAAAAAAAATCTATGTAGTTGAGATCGCACTTGAGAATATTGAACTTTGGAAAACACACTGTACTTAAGTTAGAAGAAAGGTTGCTGCTCCTAATACTTTAAACTTCTTTACTCCTTCAAAATTCATATTATTTTTAAAGTGACAGCAGAGGCTTGTTTGTTTTTCTAAAAAGGAATACTTTATTACCAAATTAAGTGAATGAATGCTATTGTTTAAAACAAACTAATAGTTCAGAAAGCTGTGTCACTTTCCTCAGAATAATTTTCCATTTCACAAAAAAACTCTATTTTTTCCCCTACATTTTTAATCAGAAATGGGGTGCTTTCCAGTACAGACTTGTACAATGATTATAAATAGTCAGGTGCAGAGGAACCAGCCATTATTTTTGAGGAAAACAGTGAAGTTTTCTTCATCAGGTCTCATGGTAGGAAACCAAATAAAAGTTGCAATCTAACCATTTATAAATTAATGACCCTGCAACATATACACAGTGTTTATTCATGTACCTATGCATATACCATAAAAACGGTGGTAATTAGCTAAACAGAGATTATATCCTCTCCAGTCTAAGTATCAAGTTTCAATGCTCTCCTGCAACTCAGTAGTGCAGGACTGCTTTCTCACAGACTTTCCTACTGGAATGGTTCCAGAGTGCAGGGCCCTGGAGGTGGTCGTCTTCTAAAGGACTTTTATGTTTTCTGCAGGAATGTATTATCAGAATTAACTCTGAATGAACAGACTAATTTTATACTGATAGGCTATCCAAGATGCGAACGTGTAACCTACAAATTAAATATGTTGTTACTTAGAGTATCTGCAGCATTAAGTTCCAAGCGTGGAATATAAGGAGGAGCAAACCAGATATTTCAAACTGAGTGTTCTCTCTGGCTGCTAATACCAAGGTTTCCAACTAGCATTTCCAGGTTTTTCAAGTCTCTCAAGATTTTCATGTAACTTGATGTTTCTCTCTACCTGGACCTATCATGCCAGATACAGACAAAAATGAAGGCTGAAGAATGCTGAACATAAATTGCATACACTGAAAAGAGGAATTTGGGAACTAAAACCAAAAGGGACTCACAGCTTTGAATTATGTGTTTAGCCTAATTAAAATGTAAGATTTGCTCTGTTATAGTGAGGCTGTTAAAACCATTTTTCTAAATTGAGTTATGACACTAAGGTTGATAAAAGTAAAATGGAGCCTAATGTATCTCAAAATTACATTAATTACATTTCACTAAATGACACTTTGGCTGATTTTAAAGAGTACTTTAAATAACATCTAACTTTTAGAACCAAAATCACATATAAAATAAGAATAGTAGCAAACACATACTAAAGGCCTGATTTTATTTAAGCAAGTAACTATTCCCACTAGTAACAGGACTGTGGCTGTTCTCAAAGTAATTTACATAACCCTTGTCTAAGTCTTTGGTCTCACAATTTTTACATTAATTAATCATACATTAATTAATCATCCTATAATGACATGCCTTGCTCTGTAGACAAGGGGAGGGCAGTGGATGTTGTACACAGAATCACAGAATCACTAAGGTTGGAAAAGACCTGTAAGATCATCAAGTCCAACCTAAAAAAAAAAAAAAAAAAAAAAACAAAACCCACACACACCACACCAAAAACCAACCCACCCAACACCACACAGCACCATGCCCATTAAGCCACGTCCCACAATGCCACATCTACACGCTCCTTGAATACCTCCAGGGAGGGTGACTCTACCACCTCCCTGGGCAGCCTATTCCAATGTTTCACTACTCTCTCAGTAAAGAACTTTTTCCTAATATCTAGCCTGAACCTCCCCTGGCGCAACTTGAGGCTATTTCCTCTAGTCCTGTCACTAGTCACTTGGGAGAAGAGGCCAACACCCACCTCTCTGCAACCCCCTTTCAGGTAATTGTAGAGAGCGATGAGGTCTCCCCTCAGCCTCCTCTTCTCCAGACTGAACAACCCCAGTTCCCTCAGCCGCTCCTCATAAGACTTGTGTTCCAGACCCCTCACCAGCTTCGTCGCCCTTCTCTGGACACGCTCCAGCAACACCTCAACACCTCAACTTTAGTAAGGCGTTTAACACAGTCTCCTGTCACTGTCACCATATTGGTGAGATATGAGCTGGATAAGTGGTCAGTAAGGTAGGTGGAAAATTGGCTGGACCGTTGGGCTTGAGGAGTTGTGGTCAGTGATGCAAAGTCCAGCTGGCAGCCAGTAACCAGTGGTGTTGCTCAGGGATCGATACTGGGCGCAGTAGTGTTTGTTGTCTTCGTTAGCAAACTGGATGATGGGATGGAGGCCGTTCTCCGCAAGTTTGTGGATAGCACCAAGCTGGGTGGAGTGGACCAGGGTTTTCTAATGTCAGACTAAATAACTATGGAGGTCCCTTCCAAACTAAATTATGCTATGATTTCATCCATAACAAAAAAGCATGTGTTCAAGAAAAGAGCATAACGACTTAAAATTTATATTGCTAATAGTTGTCATCAGTAGTTGCTATAAGAATTGTCTGTGTTCCAGACAAAATTTTCAGTCTTGCAGGCTCATGTCTGTGCTGAAGGACAGGCAATGAACAAACGTCTGTTTGAGTTAAGGTGATTTCTAAGGCTGCTGCCCTAACACTATCTTCATTAGCAGAAGGCTCCTTTTTTTCACGTAGCTGAATATGAAGTGGACGCTGGGAGACTCTCTTCAGCCTAAGTGTTGGTGTTTGCCGCAGTTCACTATATTCAGCTTTATATGTGGCTTTTGACCAAATCTGGACCATTGATTTCTTTGTAAGACCTTCTGTGTAACTTCGTATACAAACACTACCTGACATTACTGAATTCCAGTTTCTTTCTTCCAGTCCCAGAACTTTCCCATGCCTTCCTCCTATTACAGCCTCTTACTGAGATAAATTAGCTTTTCCTTCCCCAATTCCATGTAAAGGGTGCCCAGTCTTTGGACTTCCAAATCTGCATACTGCCAATGCTTTATTTGGTTGAGTGCCAAAAGGTGTGGAAAAATGTGAAAACAAGGAACTCTGAGAAAATTTCAGAAATAGAAGATAACAGTGATTTCCTGACACAGCGAAACTCCACTGCATTATGGAATTCATCTACGCCCTAATCAGACATTAGTAACACACAGCAAACCATCCCAAATCCACAGTGCTGTCCTACTGCCAGTGATGTGATGTAACACTGTTAGATGAGCTGCACAGTAGCTCAAAAGCCAGATTGCCTCTTCTTTTTCTTCCCTATCACATCAAAACTGATCAGAGAATTAGCTCTAGAGCAGAGCAGGCATGTTCACTGGCAGTTTGGGAAAATAAATAAATGTATTTTTCTTTGTTTCACAAGAAAGCCTTTTCCCTACATTTTCAGTGAACCAAAATTATAGAAAAAAACCTTTCATGTCATTCAAAATGTTCACAGTCAAGGGATTTCTAAAATGTTTCATTTTTAAAGTACTGAAATGTAATGTGTCAGATACTTCATATATTTTTGCCTTTTCTCAGATATGAAAAATCAAATGATGCTATAAATTTTTTATTTTTTTTTAAATATTGAAATTTTTCACCAGAATTTTTGGCTGAAAATCTTAATAAACTCCACTGATAGTCTACTTTAAAAGATTTATATGGGAAGAAGAGTGCAGAGAATAAACTTACTGTGTTCTGTCCTTCATTCTGCTCTTCTAGTCTAGGATTTTGCACTGAAAGTTTCATATTTCTTTTACACTACACTATATTCTGTGTATCTGTTGTAAACTATCTTAGAGAATATTTATATTAGCCATCATTCTGACATGCATAGAGATGCTTTCAGTCTTATCTTTGAGCTTCAGAAAAAGATTGGTACTTAGATCCTGGAAAGCAAGCAATGCCAAAAAATGCACTTTTGATATACTTCTTAAAGTTTCCTGAGTTCCCTTTATGGATCTCACATTCTCGTATTGATGCCCTCCATTTATCTGACCCCCAGATAAATCTTCCTTCAATGAACTTTATAGTTTAATTATAATCTTTGAAGACACACTAAAGTGTGTCTTCACAAACTTCTGATGTGTCTTGTGATATTTTATTGATTCTTAGTCTTCTTAAGTTCTCTTTCTGTTCTAGCTTGTTTTCCCTGTTTCTCATATCCTTGAGTTACATGGAAGAATGCATGAAAAGCTGTACAGATACTTAACCAGTTAATCTGTCTAGCTCTAGTGGACAACAGGAGGCTCATGTCAACATGAAGGCTATACCAGGCTGAGTCTACATTGGCTTCTTACTTTGGAGTGGAAGTGTGGTTCAGTCCATAGTGCAGTATGGTTTAAGTAAGACTGTATGTAGTGTAGGTGTTTTGAGGCCTTAGCAATAATTGCTTTAATCTTGTCACCCATTTCTGTTGTGCTTAATTAATTGCAAATGTAGACATAACAAGGTAGCAAAAAGGAATTAAATGGATTAGTTGAGTCTTTTAGTCACAGTCCTCTAATAGTAATGTAAAATGCAAATGCTGTGTCATTAGGAACTTTGCAGACCATTTTTGCTGCTTTGATGTCATAGTGTAGAAGAAGTATATGTCATCATTTGCCTCCTGCAAATACTCAAGCTGGTTCTGATCCTTATAGAGTGGATTTTGCAGATCTACCTGTTCCCAACTTTCACAGCTTGAGAAGAGGACAATACTTGAATTTGCCAGTATACAGAAACTCCAATTTTCCTGGGGTTTTTTAATGATTACGTGAAGAGGATGGATTGTATTGTCTAGCTCAAAATGATGTGGAGAGAAGAGAGATTTGGGTTGACTTTGCACTGCAGGATATCCAGTGTTTAGATGCCAGAAACTTGGATCTGTAGAATACTTTTCGGATGCTGATGCAGGACATGGTTTAGTTGCGGGACATGGTTTAGTGGGCATGGTGTTGTTGGGTTGATGGTTGGACTTGGTGATCTTACAGGTCTTTTCCAACCTTCATGATTCTGTGATTCTGTGATTGCATTACATGACCTGGCTCAGATATACATATTTTTGCAGGAAAAGGATGGATGTGACTAAGGGATATAGAGCTTCCCTATTAGCATCAACAGTAGTGTGGCCCACTATGCCACAGCAGAGGCATTGTCTACTGGTGACAAAGTCCCTCTTAAAACACCGTAGCTATATTGAGACTTATAGTTATCCTTTTTTACTGTCAGTGATCAAAGCTTGTGTTGAAGAAATAAACAAGGGGATTATAGAATCGTCACTTGTTTTGTGGATTCATTTTGTTATGAAAAAAAAATCTCGTTTTATAAAACTTAGTGGAGGAAATGCGTCTTCTCTGAGAAAGGATCCTTAGGAATTCATAATTACTTTCAGCATACAAGAACAAGGACAATTGCTACCTGACCAATAAAAATCAGATATTTTCTCAAAGGAAGAAGTTGAAAATATCTATCAGTACAGTTGGTGGTGGTAAGTCGTCATACTTTCAGTGGAAAATTATTCCTTCTCAGCTGGTGTTATTTATGTTTTTAAGACATTTGTCTCTTGGCAAGTTCAGCATCACCAGCCTCTGTTGGAGGATTATTGCTCTATCTTTGTATTAATACAGCTACACCTTTTCCCCTTTGCTACATCTTTTTCTCCTTTGGTGGTTGTTTTTTTTTTTGTTCTGTTTTTTTTTGTTGTTTTTTTTTTAATGCTGGCAAGCTGCTGATGTAATTAAGTTTTGGAACGAAGAGAGGGTGTGGGTGCCTGAAAATGTTAGACAGGTTAATTCTAGACGTGGCTTTGCATGTTGACATTCCCCAGTTAACACACAGCTTCATAGTAGAGTTCTCTTGAAACTTTGCCATGATATACTGCCAGCAAATGGGAGTGGTGAAAAATACTGGGAAGACCAGTGACTGCTAAAATAACATAAAATAGTGGTGCTGTCATCACCTGTTGCCACAACATAGAATTCAACAAAAAACGCATGCAGTAGAAGACCCTAGAATATTTGACATCATTGTGTATATAGGTCATGTTCAAGAAAATATTTTATCTGGGTTTTTTTTATTCTATCCACAGATACTTGATAATCAATCACTGTGTTTTAGTAGCCTTGGCACCAAGTTTCCAGTTCCTTACTGGTATGTATTAGCAGACTTCTTTAAAATGCTAGGAAGCTGCTTCCATTTTAATAAACAGAGAATTGGGTCCCGAATATCTTTTTATACAAAGCACTTGTTTTAGGCCTCATCTTGTGATTGGGATTAATACCGGTATTGCAATCCTGTGGTAAATGGTGTTAATATTGGTGGGACATTGGAGAAGAAAAAGAAAGATGCATATAGTTTTAGATCTCTTTGCAGAACTATGCCTACCACAATACTACTTTGCTTCGATACAGGAAGGTTGAATATATTCTTCTTGAGACATCGTTTGGAATTTAATCCTGTCTCCATTGTAGAAAAGAAATGTTTACAAGCTTCAGTGGAACTTTTGGACAGCAACAAATCAAAGATAAGATTTTTTTTTTTTAATTGCAAAATTATTCAATTTCTAGTTACCTGTGTAAAGTACTATGAAATTCATGAGCACTGCCTGCAAATGCTAAGTACAAAATTTTTAATGAAAACCGAAATCTTAAGATAGCACAAGATCAACCTAATTTTAACAGTAATGTATTCTTTTGTCATTGTGTAATGTTATAACTAGTGGAGGCAAAAACCCCAACAAACAATGTATTTGAAAATCTCAGGAATATTCAAACACTGGATGAAAATCTAAACTTCTACAGACTTAATATTTGGGTTTTTTTAATTAAGTGAAATATTTACTACAAGGAACCACATCTGTGAAATAGCTAATTTTGGGTCTGTAAAAGATTAAGGTTTTCTGTTGTGTAACTGGTTTTGGTACACTTATACTTGATATTTTTGTCACTGTTTTTCCCAGTAAAGTGGAAAAATCCTATTAAATGTAATCTTTGACATTAAAGATTAAGAGGAATGAAAAAAATGTAATTTGAATCTAAAATATAGCAATTGAAATAGGAAAAAACATTGTCTTAAATATTATTTTAAGTAGTATTTATTGTTAAACAGTAGAAAGAGCCTGTTTTAAGAAAATTTTTCAGTAGCCATCTGGAAGACTTACGACATTTGTACAACAGTAGTTTACCTATACTTTTGGATTGTATTATAAATATGTTTTCACTAGGCAGGGAACTGAAGATAGTTTAGGTTTTCATAAACTTCTTATAAAGCCTTATCAGCCATGGAGTTGTTTCACAGCCAATGGAAAAATCAGGGATTGTTCAGTTTACATTGCAGCAACTGGTGGAGAATTTGGAAAAAAACTTGATGGAAACCACAACTTTTTCAGAAAAGTTCATACACAGAATTCATATACAGATTAGCAAAGACAGTGCTAGAAAGACATTTTGCAAAAATAAAGTGCACACAACTTGATATGCTAAGGTACAGCAATTGTTCAAACCTACATCTCATTATAAGCTAATTCTGAAATTTTTGCTTTTATTTGTGGTGAGTTTCCTCACTCTCCAGGCAATGGCCATCCAATACTAAGCTTTCCCCTGGTGGCAAATTAGCTTGTATTTTTGCCAAGTTTCATGTATTTCCATGAACTACATGTGGGGTAACATCACTAATTTGAAACGGAAGTTCATAATCATAAGTAGTGTTTCACAGCATATACACTTTATTCTTGAGTATATTTTGTATAAAATATTACTCATAGATTGTGAACAAAAGATGCAAACAGGAATTATTCTTCTTTGGTATTTCTGAAATGTTTCTGCTCATACAAGCATGAAATTGAAGCCATTGAAATTTAGTGAGGAAAATGAGGGAGAGGCTCACCCTAGGATAGCTCGTCACTTTGTGACTGGATGTTTCACCCCAGAGTAAGAGACTTCACAATATGTTTCTTGTACTTCTATTTTTGCATAGCATTTTTGAGTTAAGCAGCTGTTCCAAAGCAGGCTGCTCTAAGGGTCTCAAACATTAGTTGTTCCATGTCTTGTGTGCATATTTTGGACAAAATTTTTATCCTTTTTTATTTAACTATTTAGTATATTTTTACCCAGAAGAATGATTTTATGTTCATTGATTCAGAAGAAAAATAAGGTTTTACTCTACATTATATAAGTGCTTTGTAATGGCAATCTTTTAGGAACATTTCCATTCCTGCTATTAGGTTTGTCTTCGGGCAAGCTTTCATTTGACCTTTTTAATACTTTCTGTACAGAGTTCTAGTCTGAAATTTTTGGGGCCTCAGGAGTGTCCCAGTCAAAGATGACGAATTTTCAGTGTAACATGGAGTAATGCATAGAAAATTACCATTATCTATATTACACATTCAGCATTAATATGCCCATTTCTATTTGCTTTCTTCACCTGAGCCAGAACTGGTACTGTAATTTCATTATTCATACGTCTAGATACTTCAGTATGTGTTTATATTTGTGGCAGAAAAGATGGAAAAAACCTATGTGTTGTTAATAACTATTCAATTATTCTTAACTTTAGAAAGTATGTGACAAAAGTAAGCAGTTGAATTGGTTTTTAAATCCCCTTAATTTTATTTTGTTTATGCACATTTCTCCTTTAGTTATATATGGAAGTAGATTTGACTCCTGTTTTAAATCAAGTCTCTTAAATGAAGGATGAAAGATGCATGCCTCTTGAAATAAGTGATGAATAAGTCTGGCTTTCAACTACACAGCTTAGGTCAAATACTCTATGATACTAGAAAAGAACTTTGCGAAGAGTAAAGTTGAGGTATAACAATAATCCCTCAAGGTTCATAGTTTGGGAAAAAGTTACTTCTGCATACTGCTCATAGTATAGGCTTTTCTCAAAGAATAAAGTTTGACTTCTTGCCGCACTTGCTTGCTAGATACTGTACATATGTTGAGGCAGACTACTTGTTTATGTACCTCACTGCTACTGTCTTTGAAGGTGTGCTGACTTATTTGGAGATATGGTTTAATTAAAACTTTCTTAGGGAAGACTAAAAGGTTGACATTTTGGAAAAGAATATGAAGGTAACAAATTGCTATTACATACACAGAAAGAGATCAAGGGATAGTTTAAACTACAGAATCAGTTTTTGAAAACTTTCTACTTTGCATATTTATCTCTTACATAGTTTTTTCTGTTGTTAGCTAATCCTTTGTGAAAGGACCTAACCCAAAATCCAGAGAATTTGAAGAGGTGCTCTCCATCCACCTCATTGGCTTGATATAATGCCCTGTGTGATCAAGTACCAATAACTGGAGTCATTTAACATACGCTTTAGCTGCTGTGTTAAACAGCTTTTTTATTCCATAAGGGCCTTAGTTTGGTGATTCAAGCATTTAGTGCAGCCCTGACTACTGGGCTGTAACATACAAGAACTGCTTATTGATCCTGCAGCAATGACAGAACTTTGTCCTTAGTCAAAATCCTACTGGAAATTGGTGTGCATTCTGTGCTAAGTAGAGAGGTCTCTAAGTAATGGGATCTGAGATCCATGTACAAAAGGGTACTGGGGAGGGCAGGTATGTGACTTTCTTTACAAAGAGTGCCACAGCTCCTGGAAGTGCAGCATACTGTGCTAGCCAAAGAGGTGCTTGCGTGCCTTTCAGTTTTCTTTATGATTCCTTGTTGTGTGATATTTACTCATTGAAATGTTGAGCAGTACACAAAGAACCATAAATCTAAGCTCAGGAACCATTCCATGTTGACTCTTGAAATACTGAGCAATTTGTAGCTTTTGCAGATAGACCCAAAGTAATATTGCCTCAGGTAGTACTTCCGTAGTGAGATCAAAGATTTTTTGAAGTCCTGTATTTAATATTTTAAATTTGCATTTTGTTGAAAACTCTTGTAACAGTACAGTCCTTAAGGACAGGTCAGAAGGCTTGTAGACTGTTGAATGTGTGACAAAGAAGCCATAAAGAATCTGGTCAGATGTAGCTAATTAAAGGTAAATGAAGGACAGCTGCTTTTTATGTTTCCAGCACATCTTTGATCTGCTCTACCCCTCAGACCTCTGTGGACAAGGTAGTTAAATACAAACTAGCAGGCCTATTTTAAAGACATTAAAGCCCTCCAGGGCAATCGAGTGACAGTCCAAGCAGCCATAAGCTGTTTGCTTTATTCATTAGAGAACTTTAAACGTGTCAAGAAATAGAATAATGTCCATGCTCTTAGATCAGCATTAGCAATGAAGATTACAACAGCTCTGGGACATATGAATGGGCAAACTTCTTATGAAAACAAGTTTATTGAGAAGCATTTTACTATAACAGCAAAAAAAATACAGGTTACACATTTTCGTTGCAGGAATATTGATTCAATATGCATTGAAATATCTGAAGCTGTAGTGACACAAGTATCATGTAACCCAGTGCTGACCTCAGTGGTCCCTTCAATCATGTTTTAAAAAACTTCCTTTTCAGACACACATGATAGAAAGAATATGTCATATGTGAGTGACATAATAGCACGTAATACTTGCTGAAGAATTTATGGAGCATTTACACAATATATAGCCCTTCACTTGTGTCAAGAGACTCAGATACTCAAGTTTGTAAATTGCAAGTGTTTATTTTATAAGCCCAAGCTTTAATGTCAATATAACATCAGTAAAAGATGTAGAGACTAAACAAAAAAAAAAAAAATTGGTTAGCTATACAAACAACTCTTTAATGCTAGTCTTTTCGGAAAAAGTGACTTTGCCCAGAAATATTTATGAGTCCAATTCAGTATATTTTTTGAGAATTGTTTGATATCTTAATTTTTTAATTATTATTTTGTAAATGGGAACTGAAATGGAAATTAAGGTGAAGCAAATTCCTATAACATTCTAAATGGTAAATTCTGGAGATACGTGCCATATTGCCTCAATAATATTTAAGAACTTAGAGAAAATATTTGCTTTCTTTTATGCTGCATGCTGTGTTTTGCTCCATTATCTTCCATCATCAGTACCTAAATGTTGCATTGTTTGACTGCATAATCAAACTCTCCATGGTATTTAGCCCCACTGGAACAGCTTTGGTATTTTAAAATTAAGTAAAGGTGTGAAAAGTCTGGAATTTTAAAATGGTCATCTTGACCATTGCCATAAATGCAAATTTTATAGGTCTTACTATACAAAGAACATTTCTACATGACATTTTACCTCAAAAAGGCTCTATGTGAGTAGTGCAGTTGGAATTGCTTGCCTATGAAAGTGCTGTATGCTATTGGAATCTGGAAGAACCTTTCTTCCAAAGAGATGTAGATGTAGTAGAAGATCCTCTGTGACTAGCCACTGATTTTTTTCCTGGGTGATTTGACATTTCCTGCTAGTCTTACTATAGATGTATTTAACTATACATAATTTAAAACTGATTTGATCTTCCAAATTGTCGTAGATTTGTCTAATGGCAGATATATAAGTATTTCTGCAGTCAAGTCATAGACATGAGGTTAATCAAGTTGGTAGGTCTGTGAACCAAGGACTGAATTTTTTCATTTTAAAATAAGCAACAAAAAAAATTTGAAATTAGATTAGAAGATGGCCTTTGTTTTTTACTCAGCAAACAATACTCCGAGAACATAAATGAGCATTAAGAAGTTTAACTGAAGCACATTAAAAGATTTGCTGAGCTGTATTCTAGGCAACAGTAAGTTTAAAGATGTGGTTGTTGCTGGCAGCATAAGCATAATATACTGATTTGGCTAATTGTGCCAAAAACATTGTGAAAAGCAAACAATTAATGAATTTGTGCTAAAATTAGAGTAGTTTGCAATCATAATTTAAACATTAAAGCTAGATATTTTCTACCCAGAGGCAAGAAATACATTGGTAAATTATTATAGAATTCTGCTAAATATTAGATAGGTACATATTGTGGATTGATGACCCATGGTTTTGGCTAGCATACTTACACTTGTTCCACTCACAATGAATCTGCATGTATTAGCTTGGATGTATGTTAGATTGAAAAAAATAGCCCATACTATGGTAGAACTACTGTGAAAGGGAAATACAATAACTTGCTAGGACCATTTATCTTCAACTTAAAGATCCAATAAAAATAAGTCAATAAAAGAATAATCTCATTTTTTTAACAACCTTTATTTTTTCATTTTTTTAACAAAGTACCTGGGACATCAAGACAAAGATTAAGACCTTTGCAATACATTTTCTTATTGACAAATGCTGTATTGCAAATGTTGGTTTATTACTACAATAACCTCTCAGTAGTTGTATATGCATGTATTAGCACAAGAAGAGTTTTCTAGGTCTATGGATTGGGGCTTGGGAAGCTGAAGGGGATTTACAGCTGAGCAACAGCCGGTCTAGATGACATGCTGCCCGAAACACTCATTTCCAGCTCCAGGATGTGATTCTCCAGTACCTGAGTAACCTTTACTTGAAACCTTGAAGGTTAAAATGCTAGTTTGCTGCACAATCAGGGAGCCATTATGAATTCAACACAGGCTGAATTGCTTTCATGGAGAGAGCTCCAAGAACACTGACCACTTTCAGCACAAATGCTACAGGCCAAACATCAGAAATTTCCATCTGCTGCTCATGTCCTGGGGTTTTTTGAAAGCCAGATAATCACTGTTCCAAACCCTGCCATTCCTCAGTTTCCAGAGAGCAATGCCACACCGGCAGGTTGCATCTATTAAGGAACACTGTTACCTAACAAGATGTTGAGCATGACCCAGCTCCTCCTGTAGGCATGCAAAAGCCTTCTTCTAAAATGCGTTAGGTAACGATGGTAAACCAAGAGCTCCTTCTGGGATTAATTGTGATCAGCTAACACATTTTTAAACACAGACATCCTTGTCCACAACAAGGGAAAAATCATATTCAACATCTTGTTTAATTAACAAGTTTTCTAGTGTATTTTCTTACTGTAGACAAGGTCTCTAAGGAAGAATGACTCATGAATGCAGCATTGCCATTATGGAGTACTTTTTGGAGTAACTTTCCATTTCTCCACATTTTCTAAGGAAAGCTTTGATTTGGCTCATTACCTAAAAGGTTAATTAATGTTTCTGAGGAGCTCCAGGGTACCGTTAGTTAATCCCATACCACATCGCTAAATAGAATTCTGGGCAAGAGTTAAAATAAGCATCACTTTCTTAAGTGAAGGCTAATATGTAGATCTTTTTCAGCATGGTCCATACATACTGCTGTATAGTTTTCCTTGGAGCCTACTTGACACATACTACAATTGAGATGGGCACAATATGTGACTGCCTCCCTAGGAAAGGAGGGGGCCTCGGCTGCCACACAGGTCACAATGAACCTAGCTTTTTGTGGACTTTTCTGAGGGAGATGTGATCTTACAGAACAGGTAAAAGCTTTATGTGTCTGTGAAGATGGAGTGAGACAGCAGGCAAACAGAAGTTAGCCTGTGTAGAATTGACTGCAGGGATACTTTTTTCCAGGGATTGATTATTGTTCAAATAATGCTGTTACAATCCGGAAGAGGTTCCATGCTTCATCTTGTCAAATAAAGTGTTTTAGCCAACTGACAAGCAGATTGAAGAGGAATTTGCCATTGTTTTTATTAGGATACAAAGATCAACACAAGATTCTTTCTGTCAGACATATATTCTCAGAAGGAAATGCATAGTACGCATAAAATATTTATGATCATTTCTTACATTGTAACTATATCTATGTAAAAGCCAAAATAAATACCAACTGTTCCAGCTATACAATATACAGTGCCTGATGTGTTTATTGCCACATTTTCTATGACCAGTCTCCTTTCTGTTGTGTTTCTCCAGTGACTGTGTTATTCCAGGGAAATGAGTAACACAAGGGGAGGAGGGTGCATAATGACTTCTGCGCTGTAGGGGGTTGTCTGAACTAACACATGGATCATGCTGTGCATATCTTGAATCTGTGTTGGAATCTGTGTTCAGGATGTATTATGCAGAAAACATGTAGAGGGTGAGCTACTCGGGTTTCTTTGAAAGACAAATCAGTGTGTATTATAGGCACTTCGCAGTTTTCAGTTCATAGCTTTCAGGGTCGAAGAAGAGCTGAAAGCAAGAATTTGTCTCCTAAGGAGGACCAAAGTCACAATGATTCTATTTTTATCTGTGCTATTTAGCAAGTACTGTTAGCTAGATTTCGTTCTTTTTCTCCCTATTCAGTGAATAGACAAAGTATGGAAACACTTGGGGAGATGAGGAGAGCTATAATCCTGTGCTGCTGAAATCTCAAACTTTCACTTTTTGCCAGATGGATAATTAGAGCACATTTTAAACAGTCATAGTATTCTCAGGCCATGTTGTATGACTATTGATACAAGATTTGTGTGTGTGATGGAATAGAGGAACAAAGAGCAAAGGAATTCAAAATACCCACCAGTCACCAAAATGTTTGCATTGAAGAGATGTAGATGAAGATTGCCAGTTTGAAATGTTAAGTGTGAATCTTGTAGAGGGGAATATAATGTAATCGTTAATGGAAAACAATTTAAAACCAGAAGATACTAGTTGGAAAAGGGAAAATGCTCTACTGAGGAGGGCCGCTTTGGGGGTATTTTCTATCATTTTATTCCCTCTATGGGCTCAATTAATGAGCAGAATGTTTTACTTAATAGAATTCTGGACTCCCTTGTCAGTTGTTGATACTCCATTTGCGTACGCTCAGAGGATGTCAATGATGACAGCTGGTTATTTCTTCAACACGCAGATTTTGATTATGTCTTGTTTTATGGTTAGTATCCAGTTTTCACAAGGACTGTTTTCCCACCCAGAAGACAACAAATGTTGGACTGACCTAGTAATTGTTCTTTCCTATATTTCCTTTGGGCTCTTGTACAGCTAGTTGGATCTGAGTTGTTTGAAACATAATTAGGTCATCATAAATCACTCTGGGTTAGTTTGCATGTGACATCACCAAGGAGACCCAATGGAACGATTAGAATATGTGTTTGGACAATCTATCTGTAGCTATGTTAACTACTTTATCATGAAAATAAAGTTTGTAAACAGTAGTCTTTACAGTGTGACAAGTTAAAATGTATTGCACTCTGATATGGCTGTTTAGCAAATTAGAGTTTCATAGTGCTAATTTAATTTGTTACAAAGCTGGTGAACATTAGCTAAAGAGAGAGCAATATATTTTATTTTATTGAGCACATCTCAGAGTGCTTGTAATTTAGTAGGGCCACCACACTTTCTGGGCAGGTTATCAAGTAGGATGTTGTAATGATTTGCACGACTACTATAGTAGATGGGAAAACGTAGCTTGTGTTTGTAGCTGTTCCATTAGTGTCTTGCTCAGCGTGCACTCCTTTGGTGCTCTTCAGAGAGCTGTGTCATAATCCCAGCATCTTTTGAAGAGTTCTTTCTGGTGAAATCAAGTAACTATACACAGTTTAAAACCTCGTGCTTAATTAAATGATGAGACAAAGGAAAGACTGAGAAAGGCAGATACCCAATAGAATCCTGAAGTTATCAAAACAGAGCTTTTGCCAAGGACCTTGGAATTCATCTGATTCAGTTGCTGGAAAAATGCCTGAATGAAAAATTACCCTATGAGGACCAAGAAAATAGAGCCAAATTCTGGCACTGTACAGTTTTCTCCCAAAATGGACATTAATGCTGCAAAAACAGAATAGGGTGAACGACCACTGGCCTCATGCTTGGCCCCCTACTGTAGGCTCTATCTGCCAAAAAAAGATGGAATAGAAGATCAAAAATGGAGTGGTGGGGAGTGAGGAGGAGAAGTTGGAAAAGGAGGGTGGTTGGAAAGGAAAAAACTTACAGGCTATGCCCCCTGCCAGCACTGAAATACTCGACTGCAGCTCCACTTGCAAAGCACCTGTTGGCAGCTGTTGGAGTAGTTTATAGGTTTTGGGACAGAATCAGGATAGAAAACTTATAGTCTGTGTTCCCTAATGTGACATGTGATTTGGCGTTATTTTAGTAAAATAGAAGTCATTCCTGGGCAATAATTACAGCAATAAATATACCTGTTCAGAAATAATGACTGCTTTTGCTTTCTGGAAAAAACGTAACAAATATTAAATTGCATGATTTTGAACTCCTCTCCTTACTACTAATATTAATATTCTTTGACTGATAGTACCTATGTTGTCTTCCTTTTATCCAGAACTGAAAAACAAAACAATGTTGCACAGAGTGGAAAGAAAATATGACAAAACAGTGGTCATAAATATTTACTTGATACTGTCATTCAAATACAGTAGCAGAAAGCTAGGTGTAAGGAGTTATCTGGCCAGTTTTATGTTTTGTAAGCTTTATATATTAGAATGGAATAACAGAAAAGTAGGAAAATTGTATACATTAAGTTAGAACTCTCAGCAAATATCTTATGTCAAGAATTCAGTTTAAGCATTTTAACATCTTCACAAACTTTCACGTAAACTGCTGTTCAGATACATTTAGTTGAGAATGTTAGCATTACAGTTTATGCTCTCCTTCTGTTACTAACTCCAAAAATTATTTGTGTTTGTGTACAAAAATTTTTGCATTCCTTTGTTGTTGTATAAATAGATTATTCTTCCTTAAGAGAAATATGTAACAATTATCAATAATATATGTATTCAATATGTAAAGTATATCAAGCAGAAAATAAATGGTTCTTTCTAAATATAGGTAATTATTATAGGCTGAGCTAAAAACTCTATTGCTTTGACTATCCTTTGACTATAATGAGAATTTTCCCTCTGCTAATGCTTTGGTTCAGCGTAAAAGGCTTACTTAGGTAAGTACCTGTATTACTCAGAAAGTTTGGATAAAGTTGAAAGTAGATAATGTTTTGGAATTTAATCCTTTCTTATATAAACTTTCAAAACCCCACAGTTTTCCTGTTCTACTTGAAACACTAAACTTATTAGTTCTAAAATAATTGAAATTTGAAACTTTAAGCCTTCCTTAGATTTATATTCAGTAAGGAAAAAAGAACTCAAGTTTCTGACACTGCAGTGTATGCTACCCAGGCAGAGGCTGGTTCCGGCATGAAGCCCACCAAGAGTCTTTCTCCATCAAGTCTGCCAAAGAATAAGGCCAAAATGCAAATTCCATCAGTTCAATAGTTTATATGTGGAACATTTCAAAATGAGCTTTTCACTGTGTGTTGAAGTAATTTCTTTGCCTTGCTTAGAAAGAGAAAATAGTTGAGTAGCCTACCATGTAATAAATTGTCTTGGGTATTTAGTGACACCTGAGCTCGGCCATATTCTGTGCCATTAAAATAAGAGGACAGGATCTGGACCTTAAGACAGTGATATCTGAGCAAGGAGAGCATCTAGTGTAACTTAAGCATCTAGCATAAGCATGTCCTTCATTTCAGTGGGACTGTATAGTATGGATAAAGAAAGGAATTTGCAGATATTTTAACTTTAATAAGAATGCTTTCCTGAATCAAGATTTTTAGAAGTTTAGCCGTGAATCACCAAAAGACACATTCTGTATTACAAAAGGTTTGTAATTATTTTTGTTATAATAATAAATAGATTAAATACATGCATTCAAACGTTATAGTAAGGATAGTCTTCACAAACTGTTTTTGCAATTGTAGCATTTAATTTAGTACTCTGCATAAAAAGAGACCGTGGATGCTTAAGAGTCTTAATAAATCAGGGCACAGAAAGTTCAAAAACATGACAATCTAATATCCTGGACATACAGATATGCATTTTCTCAGTATTTCAAAATCCTTTAAGATTTGTGTAGTTGTTTTTATTATCTCTGCACATTGACAGATCTCAAAAATACACTTTTACTGTGATCCTGATAAATACATCTTTTTATGCTGTTTGCTGTTTGGAATGAGGGTGATACACAAAACGCACAGAGGAGTAGGCAAGCCTAGAAAATTTAAGAAAATATAGAGAAGCTCTGAAAGTTCTCCCTGGGCGACATATGCGGGGGAGCATTGGTGAACCGTGGGTGGTAAACTTCTGGACTTTTCATGAGGTCTTAAGGTGGGTGGAAAAAAGTAATGGAACCAACTTTGAAGCTGGTGGTGGCAGGTACATTTGGGATCCTCCAGGTCTCTTCTTTCTCGGCATTCCTCCCTTGCTGTTCATACCCTCCATTCTTGGACATGGGAAGTCCCCAGCATGTGAATTTAAGTGCTCATGATGATGAGCAGTGGAGCAGGAAGGGGAAAAGCCAGGACTATGCATCAGCACAGGGCAGGACAGGATGAAGGACCAGTAAGGCTGCAGCTCAGATAGCCAGCTCAGGAAACAGCTGTCATTTTAACATCAAATTCGTCTGAGCCCCCAGCGCTCTCTTGCATAATAGCAGTGTCTTTAGGGATTGGTCTTACAGGACAGAGAAGCCAGTGCCAATCTGAACTCCCTTCCTTCACTACTTTCGGCAAGACTTAGTGTATTTATGTATGATGCCAGTCCATTGTTCCCGCTGTTCTTAAGTCAGAAAACTGTGCAAAAACGATGATTAAATTGATCACATAGCTTAAGTCCTCACTTTCCCCACTATAATAAACAACTAGCACCGTTTACTGTCTAAAATCCCTGATGGTTCAAATATACTACAGAAGAGTATGTTTAATATACGAGGTATAGAACTACTGTATCATCAATGATAAGTTTAGGTTTTTGCTCCCATTTTCAAACTTCAAAAACTATTGGAGTCAATGAAAATTAAACTACTATTTGTACAAATGTTTATTAGGCCTTTTTTTATTACTATTTTATAGGTCTTGTAGAAATTTGCCTGATGCATCCCCTTGATGTAATGAAAACAAGGTAAGATTATGCTTGAACAGGTTTTGTTGACACTGGAAGATATCCAAAATTAGGAGCTGTCAAAAAATAAAATGCTAGAAATTCTCCAAGTAAGATAACTTGTGCCTTTAATAGCATTTATATTTACTTACCTGTATCTACAGCATTTGACAGATGGAATTTGAATAGCGTGACATATTTCTGATTAGAGGTCATCTAAAGGTATTAAATCTGTTTTATGACATGTATTTTTAATGTTGTAACAAAATCCTATAACATGAAGAGGGCTATAGTTAAATTTTCTTACTATATGTATCATCTGTAGTAATGATTTCATATGTAATTAGGAAATACCATATTGCCTCCAAAATAATTTTCACAGATTTTTGAGTCCTGATAAAATAATAAAATAAGGTGTTCCATATTCTCTCTGTAAGCTAAATAACTTCATGCTTTTATCTTTTTTTAAATCTTTTTATCTGTCCGTATTTGTGCTTATGTGAGTATAAATGAGTAGGTGACCTGGACAATTTGGTCAAATGAGGTTTTTTTAATGTTGATTATTGAGATGGCAAAAGAAAAGTTGTGTTTCTAGTTTCTTGAATATCTTTTTGCTTTTCTTATGCTTTTTAGTTTTCATATCAATTCATAAGTGAGTGTTACCATACATGAAAAGCAAACCAGAATGAAGAAGCATACAATAAGGAGGAGAAAACTTTTCATGCTGTGTGTGTTACATGCAATGCCAATAATTACCATATATTGCTCCTGGAGCTCCATCTAGGACTCGGTCATATAGGCAGAAGAGCTTCACAGGGAGATGAATCAGCCCCAAACAAATGATGACAGCTGTGGTCTCTGGAATATGCTTGAAGCAGGCAATTACGACTTGAGATTCTAGTTGTAGTTAGCCAATGTGTGAGCTCATTACAGATGTATTTTCGGCTTCTGTTTAAATCACGTTCTGGGGTTTGCCTAAGACCTTGAGATACACTTTTCTGCAGCTTGCATTTTGCAGAAGGAGGCCATCTGTCTGTGGTGATTGTCCAATACCAGAGGATGGTAATGCAGGCTCCACCTACATTAACTGCTGCTGAGGTGCTCTAGGTACTCCTCGGGGCTTGGAGTTTGCTCAGGGAATTCTGTATGCCTTCATAATATGGAATATGTTGATTCATATAGAGACAATACACCCGGTAGTTCCAAGGGTCCTCTCTGCCCCTCCAAGTACCACTGAGACCTTGCTATTTAAACAAGATTTACATTAAAAAATTGAAATTAAAGACTCAGAGAAACAACAGGGTACCAGCAAAACAAATACAAGACCAAATCCGTCTTGCTCTGCTGTCATGTGATCGTCATGGGATGTGCTTTAGTGACTTGATTTTGGCAGGTTGTGCTATAATTCACCTATAGCTCTCAAACTTTTGGTTTTACCTCTTCGTGTTTTCCTCTTTCTACTAAAGCAGAAGTTGTGTTCTTCTGTAGCATAAATGCAGGATCAGTGATTTACTTCTCATGTCTTTGGTGCCTTTGAGGTTGTCATCCTACACATCCTCGTGCTTCTAGTCTTGGTTGAAAGAACTTAATACATATCCTTAAAATCATTCATGATTTAGGACATGCCACATATCATATATCATAAAAAGCATTAATTGCACATCTGTTCTGATAAACTGGCAATCAACAGATGTACTTTCAGCTTTCTGATAGAAACCCTGCATACACTGAACTCTCAGAATACAAGGACAGATTTCCCCATTTCTATTCCAGATTTTACTGGTTTTGTCATACGTTTAGTAGTGAAAATGCTAATCAGATCTGAGATCCAGAAATGGAAAGCGTTAAAGAGTGTACAGGGATGTTTGTGAAGCTGCATCAATATTAAAAAAAAAAAACATAATAAAAATTAGGAACACTTTAAATGTGAAATCTGAGTCCATATTGGAATTCAATAAGAAAGCAGGAAAAAATGAAAGAACAGTAGGTGTGCAGGAGAAATCAGATTATGGATCATGGTGACACCAAGAGGTTGAATCGAGTAAAAAAGCCATTAAACAAATTTCTTCATTTGAAGAAACTTCAAGTGAGGTTGAGTTAACTCAGCTCTTCCATTGAGTTAGCTGCAACTCTTTGCAGAAGTGGGCAGCACCCAAGTGATAGTTTTTCTTTGGTGATGCAGATGTATTCAGAGATATTACACAGATTTTGCAGTAACTTTTCTGCTGATCTTAGTAGATGTTAGTACTTGAAAATACTTACATTTTGAAAGCCAATGACAAAACCAAGAACAGAATATCCTTTGATCTTATCCATCATTCCATTCTATGTTCCTAATATCATACCACTTCCTTTCATTTTGTAATGGTCTAAATTTACTATAGCAGATTAATTCTTTGATGGCCTTGAGAAGTTCAAATGAAACATCGGTTTTAATTCTGAACTTTGGATTTAGAATATTTCTACTACATTTTCATTTACTTTATTCTTTTGATGCAGTGCCTCTAAGCACTGCAGTGCACTTACTCTTTTCCAATATGGTATTGATAATCTGTCATTTCCTAATCACTTCCAGCTATTAGAGTTTTGGTGGTTTGTTTGGGGTTTTTTTCCTTATGGTTAGGTGAAAGGATGTATAAAAGCACAATTTGTTGCTTAATTTTTAGGGTGTTTTGAGTTTCCTGCCTTTTTTCTATAAAGTGTTTGTTTGGTGGAAAGAGTCCCATGGCCTTCTCAAATTAGTGGAATCTTATTTGATCTAAGTTACCATTCTGAAGGAGTTTAGGGAAGATGCCAAAGGATCACATCTCGTGGACTGGTGGCTTAGCATCTTTGCATCATTGATTTTGTGTGTGTTTGTGTATGTTTTTAATAAAAAATTGGAGAAAAGAAAGTTCCTGTCAGAGATTATTTTGAAACCCTGGGAAATGGTTTGGCTCTTTTGTGACAACCTTTTGCAATATCTTTTCTGTGTTTAGTAATTTTCTATTATTCTACAGTAACAATGCTAGACTTGTTTATCTCCTCACATCAAGGAAGAAACAAAATATATCTATAAATACATGTTTATAAACCATAGACAAGCCAAATGCTTAATGGAGTGTTTTTTGCTAAATGTACATTTGAAAATAATTTTATTTTGTTATCTATTAGAACACCAAAGATCATTACTTTAAGAAATTCATGTGAGGAAGCTAGCTAGATGGAGATAACTATGATCCATTGTTTTAGCTCTATGAATCCCATTTATTCTTTGAAATAAAGCTCTTTTCTCAATTACAAGACATACTGGTGTATTTTCTGATGACAGACTATTAAAAAAATTGTGCTAAACTTTTAATGTCTCAGTAAAACAGAGACTCTGTTAGCTGTTTTATTTATCAGTTACCCTTACGATGAATTTAGCCATCTGTAGATTAAATAAAGTACTGAATCTCTCTTCTTGTCCTCCTAAATACTAGTTTTACAGAATTCAGTAAGGGTTTATGTGTGTGCCTATGTATGAACAGGGAGAGCAGTAGCAAGTAAGAGTTTTCTGGTACAGATACAGTCAAGATGTAGAAGGTCTACTTTTTAATTAAGAAACCTAGATGATTTTTCTTTGCTGGGAGGTGAGGAGAAAACTTTCTTAGTCTGGATGAAGAATTGTTTTTGCCTATTTTGGACTCTTTTTTGGGTCTTAAGTGTAATGCAGGCTGTAATGTCATTTTCATCCATCAGACTTGCCAAAGGATGACAAAAGGTATGCTAGATCATGATATGCAGGACAAGACATTGTCATACATATTACTTTAAAATTAAAAATAGTAAAGTGCTTTTCCAGCTAGAGTTTATCCTTTGTGTCCTAGCGGCATATGTTTTGGCTTAAGCAAATGTACAAAATTCAGAACCTAGTAACATTTTATTGTTGGAAAATTAATACTCACAGGTGTAGTTGGTGAGTGAAAGGGAGAGAATTACAGGGAGTTGTCTGAAGTCAAGGGAAAGCTAATGTTATTTGAGGGCTCAGTCAAGCAAGCCTGACTGATAACTGGAGGATGTTACCTGATGGTTCCAGGTTATGTTCTGATGTGGTCCTATAGCCTTGTACAGCTTGAAGTGTTCATTTTTTAAATTTCCCTACTACTGGGTTGCTGGCATAAAACTGATATTTTCAGGAGCTTGATAACTTCCGAACTACATGCGCTAACTTTCCTTGCTATTACATTTTAACACCTCAAAAAATGCATGCAACCAAGAGTGATATTGCAAAATTAGAACTATGACTAAAAACAATATTTTGGTTAATATTTCCTCGGTTTTGTTAAGTTGATTACCTTTACATGTGCTTTCTCTTTTTCATTGATTATCACCAATGTTTATACAGCTGAATTTTAGTGACTCCACTGTTCTTGAAGACAAATTTCAAAATTGCCTGTGCAAGTATTCATACAAACTGTGAAACATATATTGAAGTAGAAATAGTCATTTTGGGTGTGACTTGGTATTGTGTAGTTAGGAAATGGAAACCATACTTTGTAACTTTTTTTAACTGTTGTCTACATGACAGAATTTAATAGAAAACACATATGAAGAAATGTATGATTAAGTGCTTTCAAATAATAGAGGAAAAATAACAAGATATCACCAAAAACTTTCAAATACATAACACATCTGAAAAGATTTGTGTCTGAAGGTCCTGTGAACAGGAAAAATGTTATGTGGATTAGATGAATCATTTACTTATCTCTTTCATTTTGGCAGTAATTTGACATCACTATACATTTTGAGACAAATATTTGAAAGAAAGATGGTTTCTGTCATGTCATACTAATACAAACTTGTGCTCCAGATCTGTGTTGACTTCAGTGGAGATAGATTAGTTCATACCACTTGAGGATTAAGGTTTTTTACTTCCAGACAATGTATTCAAAGAGTGGTAAATGTTATCATAAGCCAACTACCTTCTAAAGGACTTGGAGGAAGTCTAGTTTATTATTTTATCAGGAGAATCATCAGGGTAGCTTGTGTCCTAACAAATTAAATGTATATTCAACAGGCAGCATTTTAATACTTCTCTGATTAATTCAAATAATGACAGTTCAAGATGATTTAAATTTTTTTTGCTCTTTATTTAAACAATCTCTTCTATTTTAAGACATAATTGTGTCTTCATGACACAGCCTCACATGGGGATGTGCAATTTGGAAAGCCATGCCTAAGAAAGACCCAGGAGGCATTCTTTCAAAAGCATTTACTTCAATTTATCAGGAGAGTAACTTAATAACTATAACTTGTTTTCCTGATCAACCTGTTCGACCTGCCTGTTTTTTTTCATAAAGCTGTTTCTCACCTTTGGCAGAACCTGGGGAAGGTGCAGTCCATGTTGCTTCTACTTTAACACCGTTTTACACAGTTCAGCGTTAGATCAGATTCTTCCTGTAAACTGACTTTCCATCTTATGTGTGATCCAGAATATCAGCATTTAAAAAATGAGGCCAATAACTCACCTTAGAAACTTTGGGGAAAGTTTTCATCTAGTCATGACAGAGGTCTTATGGTTTGCCACTCTTTCTGCAAAAATCTAAACCAATGTCATGGATCTAAAGCCCCAAATTTAGAAAATAATTTGGGATCTAAGTCCAGATTTGGACTCTGCATTGCAGACCCATTTCTAGTTAGCAACTGTTTTGCTGGTTTGTGTGCGTGTTTATCCATTTTGTTCCTTTGTTCCAATTCTGTCATTTTGGTCTTATTAAAAAAGTTCAGCTTACTACATGTGTTTCCGATCTCATTCCATCTGTTGTTTTGCAATAGCTACTTCCTTTATATCATTAATTCCTCTTTGATTTCTGGTCTTTTTTGTTTGAGTGAGTAGTAGTGGAGCCTGTTTCTGAAAAATGTGGATTTAAGGAAGGGTTCATTGTCCCTATACAATGTTACAATTTCTAAATGACCATAGCTCACTTGGTTCACATCAGGCCATGTTAAGTTCATGTTACTTGATGCAAACTGCTCTAGATTCATAACAGTTTAAAGCAGAAAATAGCCTTCCTGTCCTGGGAAAATTATCAGGATATATTGGAATGAACAGTTGAACTCTCAGAAGACTGTTAGAAAAACCATGAGTTTTGGCCATGAAACTCTTCTTTTAATTAATTTTGAATTTTGGAAATTTTCACTTACATTTATTTTCTTCTTTTCAACTACTTTTAAGTAATCTTGAACTAGCAAAACAGAAGTTTTGGTTTGAAAATGTAGAGAACAACATTCGTTGTCATCTAAAAGAAGTGTATAAAAATGTATTGAACCTGATAGTTTTCTGAGAAATGGTTTTTTTTCATTTTGAGGGAAAAAACCTAGTAAAAATAATCCCTGACCAGCTCAACTTAATGTCCTTATTTCAACAAAATATCAAGGCTTTTCTCTGGGATTAGTTTTACTTGATTTATCAGTGGCCTTTGGCACAATTGTTCATAGGGTTTGTGTGCATATTGTAGCTTATACTCTGGTTTTGGCATTTGAATTTCAGCATTGAAATACTTTGAACGTTTCCTTACAGATCCAAGTATTGTATAATAAGAACTTATCTCAAGTTTACAATAATTTGGATTGGGATGTGATGTAGGGCTCTGTAATTTGCACTTTGTTTTCCTTCTACATACAATCTCTTAGGAATTAATAAAGGCACATGGGCTAATAATTCCTGCTAGATATACTATTCCAATTTAAATCCTTCCCTGAATTAAAGAACAATATTGATGTGCACTGCTAAACAGATGCTCTGATTTGCAGTGCTGGTCAAAGTGATTTCTGTTCCTGTGTGCTCTTTTTTGTATGCATAGGCATACCATATGTATAATTTTATAAAGAGTGTCAAGATCCTTTGGGATAAACGGAACTGTATAAATGCAGCTTCATCATATCCTCATGTGATACTGTGTTATTTGTGATCAAACGGCAGAACTGCTTAACAATATCCCTATTTCAAATCAATGTAGATTTTTGTATAAACTATAACATATATTGTTTCTTGATTTTGGAATAATCCTACCCCTTCTTTGAGAGAAACTGAATCTGTGCATCATAAAATCAGACTGCCAGAGATCTCTTTTCTCAAGCTTTTCCTTAATTTCAATTAAGCATTCTGCCATTTACTCTGGTTTTTTTAATGAATAGTGGGTGCTTTTTTAAACAACTGAAATACCATAAAATAATAATTTCTATTTGACAGCATGGCATGATGATACCATGCTTTGGGTTACATGTTACCTGTGCTGTTTCACTGGCCATACCAAAAGTAACCTCAGTTTCTTGAGTTACTCATGAGCTGTAACAACCTGGAATTTCTAACAAGTCAAATAAGCCATGTCCACCTTCAGCATGCTCAAGATAAAACAATAATCTCTATTTCCCTTTTAAAGAATCCTTTCCTTGTTTCTGAGGTTGTTAGGGGAATAAAATGAAATAAATGAAAACTCCAGATGCCTAATTAGCTATCTACCTACTACACGGGTGCAGCTGTCCAGTCCCTTACACTGGAAGGAAGAGAAATGGCTCTATGTGCAGGAAGCAAGTATTAAGGAGATTTGAGGAAAGAGGCAGTAGTAGATGAGGCGATGAGCTTTTCAGGAGAGGAAGCAAATGGACAGTCTCCCATAGGGAGCAAAAGAGAAAAATACCTGAGCAAGAACCAGGACTGATGAGAGGGAGTCTGTGATGGTTTTCTTGCGTATTTTCTTCTCAGTCCAGTAGATGCAGAAGGTGTGTTTTAGGTTTCTGGAAGGAAGCTGGATCAAAGCCGACTTGGGGTGGCCTTAGTCCTCTTTAAAATATAGTATGTAATTTTGTTTGAGATTTTTCTTTTGGTGTGTCTTTCCATATGTCCTTTTACATACCCACAGCACAGCTCTGTCCAGTAGAACCCTTACAGATTATTCCTTGTGCAGTTGATCTGAGGAATAAACAGAAATCATGCTAAAAGTCTTATTGAATATTATTTGTCTTACTAATGACAATCCTTTTGACTATGGATGTTTGCAAAATGTAAACAAGTATTTGTTCTCTTAACAATTTTATGCTTGTTATTTTGTTTTTCCTCCAATTTGCACAATAAGCTGAAATAGCTCATTTCAGGTCCATTTAAGTTTTGCTTTCTTTCTAATGCCATAGCACAATATTCTTCTTGTGTTTGGACTTCCAGTACTTACAAAGTTTGTGTAAACATTTCCTGGCAGCTACATGGGCAGAACTTGTAATATGACAAGAGCCTGAGGGTTTCCCTTCTATAATCTGCATCTATTTACATGTTTTAAAAATGAATGTACAGAGACGTATTTGGTTGTACTGGTACAGCATCTTCCTTGGTAGAGAAAGTGAAATTTCTTCATGTTTAAGTTCTCTAGCACTGGAAAAACCTGCAGTTGATTAGCTGTGTCCTCATGATGCAGTTGCAAGAGGGTGGTGTGGACTACATTTTATAATTTCTTGGGCTGCACATTGTGCACTCACAGTTTAAATCCAAGAAAGCTCCAAATTTTTTTCCTTCCTTTTGTTTTTATCTTAATTTTATGAAAATATTTCCTTTTATAATATGAGGCTACAAATAAACCTCTTCTAGACAGAATACACAAACATGACAAAAGAGCTCCAAAACTGTACTTACGGGGAAGAACCATGCCATGGGTTACAGATATGGCAGAATAATTCTTTTTTCATTGCACTGTCTGATGGGGAAAGAAAGAAAAGGGAGAGAACCTAGGACTAAATGCCCTCTAAAATATGCTCATTGTACTGTTGGCGGCTTCTCTAGTTAGAACCTACCAAAGAAATAGGAGACAGTGTAGAAACACTTGTATTCTCTTTGTAGTATCTCAAGATTTCTACAGATAATCAGGACGTTTACATGAGTCAGAAACCATGACCAAATCTTCATGACAAAAATGAAATTCAGTTTGAAACATTTTGGATATGTGGGTCAGCTGACAAATCTGGAAAAATATAGCCATATTTGTATAGAAAATACCCTGTGTATTATAGTGTGTGTTATGGTTTGAATTAAACACAATAGATGTGTTTAATTATTTTATTTGTTTAGATTTCCCCAGCCTCAGGGTATGCCATTGTATTGCTGTCAAAAAAAAAAAAAAAAAAAAAAGAAAGGAATTACTATAACTTCTTATGGTAATGTACCTTTTTTGAGTGATGTAAATTGCCTCAGTACCCCTTATACTCTAATAGTGAGAAATTTCTAACGTTAAAACATTTATTTCTATTGTTAAAAGTCTTAGTGCTCAATGTAAAGTGGACTATCCTGTACATCATTTATGAATCTGATTTCTTTATTTGGGACATGTGAGATCTATTTTCCTATTCATCTGCTAGTTCATGGCAATAAGGAATGGTACCAGAACTGCTAGCATTTTATCCAGGGCTGTGCTGGAGGCAGTTTAGACCACTTCAGTAGAACCAGCATTTAAAATCACAGCCAGTTCCCAAATGAGGTGTTACAGCCTGCGCCCATCATGTCCTGCCTCCTGCCACTGCTGTACCAGCACTCAGAAATCCCCATCCCGGTGCTGAGTTCAGCAGCCCCTCCCTCTCCCTCTCCTCTCCCCCTGCTCCCCTCCCCTCCCCTCCTCTCCTCCTGCCTCTGTTAGCTGCCTGGCCCCAAACCACAGCTTTTGTCCAGCCTATTTTAAAGTGTGCCAGGTGACAAGCTCCCTCTAATTCCCTTGGGAGGCTCCTGCATAGCCTACTGCTTCTCACAGCTAGGAATTATTTTCTACTGTTCCAATATTTCCGTTATACAGTTTCATCCCTAACAACTACCTGCACCCCCTTTACTGTACATTGTTCCCCTTTCCCTTTGTTTATTCCCTTTAGACACAGTAGATGTGTGGCTTGCCCCCGTTTTCTTTTTCCCAAGCCTAAATTAGTGTGAGATAGTCAAAGAAGCTCTTTAAATAATATTTTCTCTGTATTAATCCTTTATTTTAAATATAATGAGTTAAGTGAAACCGTGAGGGATAGAGTGGAATGAGAGCAAGAACGGAAAGCAGAAAGTGGAGAACTAGGAGGTGAGAAAGTACATGGGATTCTATTTACAAGAAAAATACATACTGAAAATAAGTATTTAAGATGGGAATTGGGGAGTGGAAATGAACAGATGTTAGCACAGTTACAAAAGTAGTCTGGAGAAAAAGAAATGGGATAGTTTTTAAAATGTATGCATTTTAAAGTAATATTTTAAATAAGGATTAAACAGCTGGGAAAGGTTACATAGGCTACGAGTTGGAGACATCTATGGTGTACGTAAGATTTTTTAAAACAATCTAACAAAGCAGCTGGGTGAGTTATTAACAGATGTTAATGATTTGTCAGTGGTATAAAACATTAAGATCACATTCAGGGGTAGACCATGGTCATGCCTGATTTCTCCATGGACAAAAATTTTGTGTTAGACCACTGTCATGCCTGATTTCTAACCATGGATGGAACATGCCTAAAATAAAACAAGCAAGGAACCACTTTGTTTAAAAAAAAAAAAAAAAAAAAAAAAAAAAAAAAAAAAAAAAAAAAAGGAAAAATCCTGTCTTTACTTTTATTAGTATTTGGTCATGTAGTAAAATGAGTGGGAGATAGTTTAAGTATGGAAAATTGCTATTTAACATCTCCATTTACAATAAACAGAAAAGACATTTTTTACCTCTTTACATTTCTTTTTTTTTCTTACTTGTATTTGAGCTAGCTTTTAGAAGCTATGGATACAAGAGAATAAAGCTGTATATGTTGGAAGCACAATGTAACTGTAGCAATGCCAATAATTCTCTCAGAGAAGTTGGCCACTAACACTGTATTTAAGTATGTCCCTAAAATAACTGCATTAGGCCAGTAAGTGCCAAGTAAATCTATAAATAAATAAAAAGACAGATAATATCTTTATGAACTATGCTTTTTGTATGTTTTTATGAGCAGATGCATCAGTGTGTATTCTAGGTCTAGAGGGGGTTTTGAGAAACAAGAGTCTTCATGTTGAGTAGGATGCAAGTAAAATACCATCTCCAAAATAATCTTGGCACAATAGAGCTGTCTTTTGAATTTATTTCTCAAGAGAGGGGGGAAAAAAAAAAGAAGAAAAAAAAAAAACCAAAAGCCTAAGGAAATATTTGCAAGTATTTAGCTGCTGCAATGTTGTAGTAAGCTGATGACTCCCTGGTGAGAAGGCAGCGGGTTAGATTGTGCTTTTACAACCCAAGTTGAGCCAGGGGCAGAGCTCAGCGGCACCAGCTGAAGAGCAGCACACAGAAGGGATTGTGCCTCAGAGGTGCTGTGACCTTCCTAGTTTTCCATTATCCCAGTAATGGATTGTTGATCCGTAGCAGGACTAACTTCTCGCAACTGCAAAAGTATTGCCATTCTTTATACCTTTTTATTCATTTCCCTAAATCTGGAGCAGAGGCAAAATAGTACCTGAGTACCCTCTGTGTACTGGCTGCCATATACATGTCTGCAGTGGAGTTGTTAGAAAGGGCTACAATGCCTATATGTACATGATGTAGTTCAGGGTCTGTAACGGAGAGAAAGGAGATATACTTTTGAGTGCTACATGTGATAACTATCCATCTAGCATCCGCCCAGATGTAGCAACTTAGATCAAGATGGTTTCTCCCAGGAGGTACATTGGATGCATCTTTCATTAGCACATTAGTGAGCTGAATCAACTCAACGGAAGAATCAGACAAGTGTCAGAGATGCTACAAGAGAGGAAGGAGGACAAGACAAAAGGGAAATTGGGTTGGGAAAAGTGCCTGTAGACAGCAGCAGGTCTTTAGGTTATTCTGCTGTCTCATGATACTTTTCCCTGAGTGAGTCAGCTACAAACTGGAAGGATCAAATTAAATAGTTGTGAGACTGCTAAACTGGAATACAAATTAGGAAAGGAACAGCAAAAAGGAAAAAAACTTTTCTGACTTTTTTTATATCTTAGAAAGAAGTGAATGAAGGCATATTTCATTTGAAAATGTGGTTCCACAACATTTTAAACTCAATCCTTTTGGAATTACATTTGTTCCCTTGGCACTTACACTGCCATAAAGTGGCAGTTCAGGGAGCTGGCACAGTGGAAATCTGATCAATTAATCATTTTCTGGTTGGGTTTCTTTTTGACCAGCTTGGTTTCCTGAATTGGTTCCTTACACAATTGTGTAACAGGCAATACCAGGACAAAGAAGGGGGCAACCCCTGAAATGTACGCTAAAGGTATGCATGAGAGGCATGTGTGTATACGCTGTATTAGAGTGGAGTATGATGTTACATTTAATCTGGTGAAAGGGTGATCTGACACTAAAAGAGGTAGTCCTGCTCCTGGTTCCTTGCCAACCAACTCCCTTCTCTAGTGTATGTAGTATGGTCCCACCATTTCCCTTATGTCAGATCTAGCAATTGCAAAACTGCAGGGAAAATTGATTCAGCTTGATGATATATCAGAGAATTAAGCTATTAAAAAATATTTGTTTTCTAGTGGCTGCATACTGTTACATCAGCTGTGTTGTAATGCAAAACTGCATCCTAATCAAAGATGTATATATATTTATTTCCTATGTCTCTAAGTTAAATATGAACTTTTATTTGTATGATTGTCATTTTTTCTATCTCGTCTGATAGAACGTACTTCATAGTGTTATATCTTCTCTTAGAATATGAAGTCCAGTTAGTATGGACAAAAATGTTCCTCTGAAGGTGTAAGTTGAGTTCCACTACAAGGGGAATAATAATGATGCAAGAATGTTAGGTAGGTGAAAGACTTTCCTAATTTAGCCATTGAAAGGTGAATTTTTAAATTAATAGCAATACATCCTTTTCCTTTTCATATCTCTTCTTTTTCTTGCCAAGTTGTTTTATTTTCTGAACAATTTGACATATCTAAGAAGTAAAACAGCTTACAATTCCATTGTTATACAGATAATGCATTGTAATAGTGTATGGCATATGTCTCAGGAAATTTAGGAATATACTGAAATTTAGTTTTCAATTTCTTGAGACACGAAATTCCAATTTTGCAGTTAGTTGTTGCTAAAAGAACAAGATGCTTATCTCTCATGTCGGCAACACTCCTTACACAAGCTGTAGACCTTGTTGTAGTTTCCCATGGGCCTATGCAACATATCATTCTAAGAGAAGACTAATTGGTACAGTTTCTGATGAATTTGTGAATTGAATCAGCTTATTAGAAGGGTTCAGTGATCATCAGAACTATCACAGAGAAAGGAGCAGGACCACACAGTGAAAAAGGAGTAGGATTAGGGGAGAAGGACTTGAGGGTGAAACCTCCCAGTTTTGTTTTAGGAGAACTCTTACATCAGTTCAACTGATCATGGAACAGCTTAAGTCGGAGGCATCAAACCATTTAAATCATGGGTAAATTAATTCCAGTTCTTCAGAGTACTCATTTATTAGCTCTGCAATACTTAATTCATGTGTCTAAATACTTTGCCAAATTTGAATGAATAAAGGATTCCTAAAGTTGCTTGTTAATAAAATTGCACAATATTGCAAAAGTTTCTTGCTGTTATTACCATGACAAATGATTACACATTACAAAAAGCTGTTGACTTTTCTGTGAAACATGTAATTAGGGTTGAAATTTCATATTACAGCTTCAGCAGATATAATCATTCATGGCTACTAAAAGGAGCCTCACACTCCTTCATGCCAGCCCTGCATTCAGCAGATTCAGCTCTCTAACTTGGCCAAAACCTAATTCAACAACAAGGAGAAAATTAAAAGGAAAAAAAAAAAAAAAATTAAAAAACCAAACCAAAACAAAACAAAAACAAAACAAAACAAAAACAAAAACAACCCACCTGTCCGTCCAGCAACGAGTAAGTGTAGTTGCAGAGGGAGAAATACGGAAGGAAGTAAACTGAGACCTCTCTCTGCAGGCAGTGGTGTGAGTTTTTCAGTCAGTTCTGCTGAGCAGCATGAGAAAAATGGAGCATGAATTGTTTTGCCCTAGCTAGGAAGTAAACCTGGATATACAAATAAGTATGGGGCCATACATAAAACTTGTTCCCATAGTTAGATGCTCTCACATAGGAGAAAGCAAGGACATACTTAACAAGAAACTTGAGCTCCAGAATCATGGACCCTTGAAATACAGAGGGTATATACTTGTCGTCTTGCCATGCACTGGCCTAATGATCCTCTATTGACCATTGCAAAGGACTAGATATTAGGATGGATGGCCTTCTGATCTTTTGTCTTCTTGTACTTAATATTAGGACAAAAATAACTGAGTCTAAATTCTCCTGAATTATTTAAGACCAGGGATTAGGTTTTAGGTATTTCGACAACGTTGTGGAGACAAAAAGCCTTCTAACTATCTTTACTGTAAAGGTCAGTCACTTTCTTGGGTCAAGTGACTTATAAATGCTTATATGACATAGTTGCCTATGGTAACGGGTGAATTCACAGACTCAGCCAGCTCCTTTCAGTCCACTATTTGATTTGCATGACAGAGCATCAGAAAAGTAATAAAAGAATGATGATGAGTGTATCATGCTCACATGCATTCTGAGTAACTTGAAAAGGATCTCATCCATTAGAAACAACGTAATCCCAAAGAAAATCATACCTGTGCAACAAGGTGAATAGTACCAGATATCTTCAGCTGGCTCTCCTACAGAAGCTACAATACATGAAACTTTTCCCTGATTAGCCAAACAATATTTTGAGATCAACTGGATACATTAATAATGCCATTTTTACTTACTCACTTTGCAGCCTTTGTAGAAATGTATACAGACGATGTATTTAGAGCTGTTGAAGAGGAAGGGCAAAGTCTTATTCTTGTCTTTTTATGCTATTCTGCCAGCTCAAGGGACCTTAAGGGAGATTTTGGCACTGGAAAATTTTCTTAATGGAACAGAAATCTTTAGGTGGTAGGTGGTATAGAGGTGGATTAATGACTCTGCTTCACCTGTTCCTCACAAACTCTTATAAGGGAATAGGTAATTCTGGAAAGAAGTCAATGGTCAGAATGTCTTTTATACTGCAGCTTTTTGTGGCTGCCAGGACAGACCCTTGTGACTAATAGGAATTCAGCATCAATTAGAACAATTCCCAGAGTTGTGTTATATGTGGTGGGGCTACAACAGTTCCACTGTTCTTGGCTAGCCCGAGTGTAGTGGAACTACACGGAACAGCTTTGAAAAGCTTGGCCCACAGTCCTTCCTCCCACTTAGTCACATTGCTTAAGGATAGTGTAAACTTCAGTCTTGGGTGAGAAATCATAAAACTGGTACAGCACAAGGCCAATTCACAGGTGCTCCTGGAAGACATAATTTGTGCAGTTGTACCAAATTTCAGTTGATGTGAATAAATAGCCAGAAGCCTTTGGAAAGAGGTTTTTTTGCTATCTGCAGACAAGTTAGCTTCTAAACGGACAGCTTGCTTGAAATACTGGTGTTTGAAAGCTTCCGTGTTTGAAAAATAGACCAGGATTTTTTTCCAGAGCATAATAAAAATCAGAATAAACAGAAATTTGGTCAGCTAAAGTTTTGATGAGTCATTTCACAAAGCAGAGACAAATATGTTAGAAGAAAATGTCTTCTGGAGATACTTTAGTCATTAGAATTTTCAATAAACTTTTCAGATTTCAAAATGACGAAGATACTGCTTTGGAAGCTAGTGTGGAACTGCAGAAGTGATACAGATGCTGAATGTTCCTTGTACTTCATATATTCTGAACACTGTGCAAGTGATCTTTGCAGCAGTCCTAACAACACCATAAAGGTTTTAATCCCTATTGAACAAAGAGAGGAAGAAAACTGAAACAACTTCCCTTAGTCAGTAGCAGAGCAAGGACTGAAATTCTCTCAGCCTCACATCTTTGTCAGAGAAGGTCTCCTGAAGCATACTAGGATTACCAAGAGTGTCCTGAAGAACAGCCCTAGCTGTCCCCTCCGTCCTTCTGCTAGAGGTTACTGCCCCAGTGGCAGAAGTGTACCGGAAGTAAAAATCATAGAATAGTTTGGATTGGAAGGGACCTTAAAGATCACCTAGTTCCAACCCCCCTGCCATGGGCAGGGACACCTTCCACTAGACCAGGTTGCTCAAAGCCCCCTCCAACCTGGCCTTGAACACTTCCAGGGTTGGGGCATCCACAACTTCTCTGGGCAACCTGTTCCAGTGCCTCACCACCCTCACAGTGAAGAATTTCTTCCTTATATCTAATCTAAATCTACCCTCTTTCAGCTTAAAGCCATTACCCATTGTCCTGTCACTACATGCCCTGGTAAAAAGTCCCTCTCCGGCCTCCTTGTAGGCCCCCTTCAGGTACTGGAAGGCTGCTATAAGGTGTCCCCGGAGCCTTCTCTTCTCCAGGCTGAACAAGCCCAACTCTCTCAGCCTGTCTTCATAGGAGAGGTGCTCCAGCCCTCTGATCATCTTCATGGCCCTCCTCTGGACTCGTTCCAGCAGATCCATGTCTTTCCTGTACTGAAGGCTCCAGAGCTGGACACAGTACTCCAGGTGGGGTCTCGGGAAAGCGGAGTAGCGGGGCAGAATCACCTCCCTCGACCTGCTGGTCACACTTCTTTCAACGCAGCCCAGAATACGGTTGGCTTTCTGGGCTGCAAGCACACATTGCCAGCTCATGTTGAGCTTCTCATCAACCAAGACATGCCCCCTTCTCCTCAGAGCTGCTCTCAATCCATTCTGGTGGCTCTTCATGTGCTACAGCTTACAGACCATCAAACTTATTTGCCATTACTTCCATTAAAGCTAAGGCTGTGAGCAAAAATACCAGAGGGACAGTTCATTTTTTTCCTTCCACTACAAAGTGGTAACATGGGGCGATATGTCAGGACAGGTGGGTGAAAGTAATATACACTTGATTACAATACTGTTAAATCCATTCCACAAAGTCCTGTCACTCAGAATAACCAGTTACAAACACCCAATATTGGTGGATAATTTAACATGACAACATGAAATTTTTTGGAAATTCAGGATATGTCCGTGACTTTAAATAGATGAGAAAATGTGAAATATTTTTAAAGGGCAGTCTAATTTTACCTTTCGCTAGGGCACTGCCACAAGACCATGCAGCACCCTTCATACTCCACTGAGCACTGAAATAGGACTGGAATATTTTAGATGCTCTGCTCTGACTGTCCACATAGGCTTGAGTTCATGACATAGAATATTTAAGCCACGTTTTGTTAGAAATTCAGATTTGATAAATGTAAATGTTTGTATTTGTTGGAATTTTCTTCTAAATTGACAAATGTTTTCCGAAGTGAAATTTTCCCATAGCAACTCACTTTATCAAGCTGGAATTTTTGTTTAACTTTGCTGTAAATGCACCATCACTGTATTAGTGATCTCTATAAAAAGGATCTGTAGAAACTGTTTGAAGGTGTATTATCTTGTTCTGTTTCTCAGGTATGGTCCATAATGTGGCTTAGTTCCCACTCAGAAACTTCTGACGTGAGTTAGGCACATATGTCTTACGCTGGAGGGGTCAAATTCGAAGAATGTTTCATTGATGTGCAAGTTGTATAGGCACATAATGAAAGGCAAAGTTTTGAATAAATAATTCCAGTGTGGTTCTATTTCTTTTATCTGCAATACTCATTTTACAATATGGGCCTATACATCTAAAATTGCTGGACATGTATATATACACAGAAGAAATATATTATGTGCTTAATAAGTACATAAAATTGGGGGAGGAGGTTAATTGAGATACTGATTTTTTTCTGTCCATGTCTTTTGTAATTGTGTTTTGTAGTATTATAATATTTATTTTCAATAGTTTTCCCTTCTACATCAGTGTCTTTTAGTACTTTTCTTGTATGATAAGTACGTCGAGTACAAGTACTTAGGAGCAGAGAATTTAATTGTACTTTCTGTTGTTACAAATACTTCTGTAATGCAAAAGATTTGCATTGACATTTTAATATGCTGTCACTTTAAGATACTACATGAAGTGTGAACAGAGCACAGGCACCTTTAACAGGTGTCTCTAATTGTTAGTTTGTTTCTTAGAAATAGCCGTAATGTAAAATTTGGTGAGACATGTAGATCCAAGGTGTTTGGGTCCTGCAACATGCTAACCAGGTTTCCCTTTGGCTCCTGGTAAAAACAAATTGGGGTGTGTAATTGATTTTTTGTAAGTAAAGCTTTTATGTTTGCTTTGAGTTCAAACTCCATCTTTTTCTTGTTATTTTTTTGTCCCTTAGGAGGGATTGCAACATGGGCTTTTAGAAAAAAAGAGTTCAGTGTATTCGTTTATTTTAGCAAATAGGATGTTTCTATTACTTTCAGATTTTGCCAGTCTGTAACTGCAGAAATAATCGTGAAAAGGGTGAAAGCCAGATCAATTACATTTTTAAAAAGTGTATTTTTATTAAATTTTCTAAGTGCCTATTATGTTCAAAGGGAGTTCAAGATTGTCTTGTTCACAGAATATTTGAAAAGCCCCTTAAAAGAAACAGATCCATCTAGAAAAATGTCTGGATTGTTGGATGAAGTGTACTTGCTTTAAAAAATGGCAAAAGATCATCAACATGCATACAGTCTTTTCAGATTTTCAGTGGGATTACTACTAGTTCCAGAAGTTGATACAAAAATATTTTTAAACAAAAGACTAGAATACAAACCTGGTAACAAAATTTAATATTAAATTTTGAAAATAAAAAATCAACCAGTTTTGTTACATAGCAAATGAATTATGAACATGCATCTTCTACTAAGTTTACTTAGTTAACAAGATTTTACTATAAACAGTTATTCTTTTCCAATTTGGCAGAAAGATAAACTATGTAAGTTCTTCAAAGTTATATACTTAAGATTTAGTGAACATTTCAAGATGAAATGTTTCACTAATTTTGCAAATACATTTAGATTGATTGCAGAAAATTATGGAAGTCTATTTATTAGTTAAGCTGTAGTTAAAGTAAAGGAATTCTGATCAATTTGCTAAGAATTGCCTCCAGCTGTGCTGGTTTCCGTCATGTAGTTAAACAGAAGCTCACCATAGTTTGATCTATTTGTCCTCATTTTCATGGTCACTGAAGTAAAGTATGATGGACTCAGCAGCAGTCATGTGTTCCTTCAGTATTCAGGTGCTAATCCAGGGAGACAATGAAAAACTTCAAAGCCATTGGGGAAATACATATTTTTAATATATATATATTTCTGAAATTAATATAAATTAATATGTGCATCAATTATACATTTTAATATCTATGAAGAAGCCATGTAATAAATTCTTAATTTTAAGATAGAATTGACAGAGTAAACTCTGATCTGGAATAACCTCATCATCATAGCACATAGCTAAGAAGTGAAAGAACCAGTTCAAATTCCTCCTTTCCTGAATTGGAAGTCAGACTTGGACTTGACCTTCCCAAAACCTACACAAGTGTCTTGATCTCTGACTCTCTATGGTGTAGTTCTTTATTCAAACATCAGTAACTGCTCTAGGCAAGACTAAAAATACGGACTCTGATTAAGACATTCCTCCAGCATGTTCATTTGCGCATATGGTTCAACTATAGACGGTGGTGTAACAAAGCGAGAACTTCAGTGTGTCTCTGCCAGACCCTATTGCGAGTACTGTAGTCACTAATACCCTGCGTCGCATTTCTCCAACAACTACAACTCCCCTTAATCAAAATAACAAGATGGAATGTCACATTTTTGCTCCTCTCAGGAATAAAAAAATAACATTTCTGTGTCAAATGGATCCATTCTTAAAATTATTGCCGTATGTACATATATGCTGCAGGTGCAGAATCATGCACACTCAAGATACAGAATATTTTTATGTCTTAGCACTGTCCATGATGTATTCCTGCACCTCACTCTGTGTGGCACTTGTGTCGTATGCCCAAGTGCCAGAAGTTGAGTTGGCACTTCAGCTGTTGCCCTCAAGAGTGTTATTCCAAACTAGTGTTATTCTTGAGGGTTTTCACTGGATCTTATTTTAGTTGAACTGTAAGAAAAAAATTCTGAATCAGTCTTAACTCTTTCAAAAGATACCATTGTGGTTATTTCTGAAAGAAAATCTGTAAGAACAGACAAGTATCTATCAGTAGTGAAAGTTTTCTAAATGTTGTATCTTCTTATCATCCATGTGTAGAGGTGGGTATTCTGTATTTTCCTTCCCACTACAAAGCATGTGCTTTTGGTAGAGATGCAGAAAATATTGTACTCAGAGAATACTGAGGAATATAAAATCAAAGTCATAGCAAGAACAAAATGGATGTAACAATTGACATTTTTGAAATATGTTTATCATAGAGTTTTGGAAAAATCTGAATATGGGTAATTCTTTTCTTCTGTAGTCTTTCTGCAAATGCAGCTGTATGTGCTATTGGTCACTTTTCACAATAGTTTTAGACAGGTTAGTGTTTTAATAAAGAATCAATGGTCATCAATTCCAACTGCTCAATATATTTCCTGTGATATGTTTTAAACTAGTGTCTGCTATTTCTGGTCTTTATCCCTGGCATTGTTGCTAGACATCTCTTTAGCATGCTTTCAGTTGTTGTTAGTAAGGTTTTATTTTGTGATAAATTACTAGATAAATGTACTACAAGAGGATCATTCTTTTCTTCCTTCCCTAATTCTTGTGAAACATTACTGGTTAGCTTTATGGAGGAAACATTGAAAGAGTTTAAACTTTTAAGGATTAAAGAGCACTTAAAGAGCTAAGATCAGCTGAAAAGGTATGCGCATGGCAGTTTTGGGTAAATGCCCTTTCTGGGATGAATTTTTATTTTTGTGATTAAGATAAAAATACCTATTTTCTGAATCACTCTTCCTTGTACAGCTAGCTAAACTTAACTAAAACCAGAAAAGTAAGCATCTTAAAACCAAATCAAATTATGGGCAATACTCCCACAGGGTTCTTGAGCTAATTCTAGGAGCTTTTCTTCTGAAATGAGTCCATCCTTAGTATTTTATCAGAATCATCTAGTAGGTAACGTAGCCAGAAATGTCGCCAAAGAGGAAGTCGTTCCACCCAGATTAGGGGGATATAACTGAAACAGAGATGGTAGAGTTGTGCAGTGTACATAAAACATCATACAATGTAGAGTGCGTGCTGCATTTATCATTGTTGCAGGAGCTTACGTACAGTAAATCCTCTCCTGACTAGTTTAGAAAAGATTCTGTCTTCAGGGACATACTGACTTCTGCTGTTTCTTTAATTTGAATGCAAACCCAGTCTTCCTAAGGTCCCTGACAGCAGAGTTTATCTTAAAAACAGTAGCTAGAAGTCTGAACATGGTTGTACTTACATAATTCAAGCTTGGAGGAGACAAGACTTGAAAAGATGCTGCTAACAGCCAACATTATTCTTCTCAAAGATACTGGCACTGACTCTATACTTCATAGATAAAATAGTAATTAAAGTTGGAAACAAAGTTAAGACATAATCTAGCTAAAATCTAATGTCCAGTAATGTAAACTCATCCTTTAGAACTCTTTTTAATCCCTATATCTAAGAACTTTCTGAAGTCAAAATTAATGTAAGATATTACTGATACATATCTTTGGAAAACCTAGCAATTTAAATCCTGACTCCTGTTTCACAGTCTTTTTGTTTTACCATCCTCTGGTCTGATCTCAGCAAATAAAGTCTTTCCATTCGTGTAAAATCTAATACCATGTTTGTCTTTCTCCCCTGCAAGTGGCCTTCATTTTTCAGCTGATGGATCCTATTGTCTTAATCTAAGAGTAAACAAAGAGCTACAAGAGTAAAAAAAATCTTTTTTTTTAAATTTGTATTTTACATATAGAACTAAATTTTCTGACCTTCAAGCCAAAACTGTTACAAAATTACACTCTCTTTGGATCAAGCACAAAGTAAGCACTTATTGCACGCTAAGTAGTAGGTTGCACTTGCTCATGCAGTTAGTTGGAAATAATTATTTTCTTGCATTTAAACAAATCTTCAGGCATTGCGTATGTAAGCCACAGTACAGTGCTACAACACCTGAGGATTTTAATCTGGATTTTAAATATAACATTATTGATGCATATTGTATTCTGTTGCACTTCAAAGTTTTTTAAAGGAATGGCAGAGAAGGGACAAGTGGAACGGCGTTGCAGAAATGGGCAAGTGATAGGTGAACCCATTTCAATCTTTCACTGTATTGGTAAAGGAGTTGTACCACATATTACTATGAAATGTTTTGCATGTGGGCTTCAACAGGTTTTGTGGATCGTGGTTAGGATCCTTCTTTCTCCTCCTCTCTCTCTCCCCTTCTCACTCACTCTCCTCTCCTTCCCCTAGGCTCCTGAATTTGCAAAGGCTGGAATTTAGCCCAGGGTGGTTTCAGTCCATGGTGGAGGCCACAGCACAGTGTGGTGCTGAGTGTGCAGAGTCCCTATTCTTTTCCTGGGCACAGATCTTCTTCCACAGCACAACCCCTTCTTCCCTACCCTCCGGGGACTCCTGCCTCTTCTTTTGCTGCTTGGATTCTCCCGTTATTTTAGCACAATCTCACTGCAGATTCCTTTTGCAGGAACTGTAGACCTTCCTGAGCCTATACAAGGCAGGACTGCTCTATGCTGACTTTTTTCAGGAGGGAGGAGAGGCACTAGGAGTGTGGAGCAGTGAGACTATGCATGTGAAGCCAGCTCAGCTCTGAACAGAGGAATGGTGGGGAAAGAGGGGGCAGGATGGTCAGAAGTAAACCACAAAAAAAATATTTTCTCCTGGTGGCATCTGGGTGCTTCTGACAGTTTTTAATTAAATGAGCGTTCTTGTTTTCAGATTTTGGTGAACTAAATTTTGGTAATTTTATATTTCATGGGTGCTCTTCTGGGATTAAGCAAAATACACATTGGTGTCTAATTCTGTTGCATTTTTCAGCAAGCTTTTTGTTATTTTATCTCTCTTTTCCACAATCTTTTAGACTGTGGACAAGTCCAGTGATTATGTATCAAACCTATGTTTTTATTGTTACTGCCTGTTCATGTACATGTTTGTGGGTGTTCAAGCCACTGTGGTGCTGAGTCTGCCATCTTTGAACTTCCTCCTATGCCTTGCCCCTATCCTAGACCTTCTGGTCCTTTCCTTGTCATCCTGCAGAGTCTGGATTACAGCACATATCCAAAGAGCACAACCTACCCCAGGCATTGCAGTCTTGTGGAGAAAGAGAGCAGACCAAAGTCGGCTACCTATCCACATTTCACCATTGCTACTCCTGTGGTGACCTCCACAAAATACCGGGACACCTGCAGTGCTGCTGTGCCTTAAGGCCCTAAGACTGTGGGACTCTGGGGACACTTGGTAACAGTTTGCTGCAAGCTTAAGTGACCTGCTTTCTACTATGAAAAGTTGGTTGTATTTTCATGTGAAATATCTTTGTTACTGATCAAAGCCCAAACAGCCACCTAAGAAAACAAACTGCCGACATATGTGTCCCCCTTCTTTGAGGGCACTTGCTAGAGCCTTGGCAGTGTATCAGAGGTAGACAGCTCCATCTATAGTCAAGGGAAAGAGAGGAACAATTATGCGGGACAAGTAATTCCATCGATCCTTGATACCCATCTTCAGATGGGATGAATTGAAGTTTGGAGATGCATGTGTCTGCACTGATTCTGCAGGGAGCCTAGATGACTGACTTAAGCTCGACACGAATCAAAGATGACTGAAGGTAAATGAGATTAATAATACTTAAGTACTTAAAATGTATGCAGGGGTTCTCCTTTAGCGCATATCTAATCACAGAATCACAGAATCACAGAATCACTAAGGTTGGAAAAGACCTGTAAGATCATCAAGTCCAACCATTAACCAAAAAAAAAAAACCCAAACAAAAAAACAACACAAAAAACCACACCACACACCACCATGCCCATCAAGCCACGTCCCACAATGCCACGTCCACACGCTCCTTGAATACCTCCAGGGAGGGTGACTCCACCAGGCTGTATGTAATTACGAAAGTTTTGCCCAGATTCTGACTCAGTCTAAAGGCAGAGCCCTTCAGTGCCACTGAGGTGTCTGTGCTAGACTTGCTAGGCACGACTTAGTTCCCGCATTCACAGCATCAGAGATGCCCTCTGCCTGAATGTTTGTGGTGCATGTCTGCATGGGTGTTGCTGTGTCACACAACTGGAATTGTATGCTGTGGGAAGCAGTATTAATTGAGGACTACAGCCCTCTTATGTTCTTGATAAAACCATATCTGCATCTGTGCTATAGTTAGTTGATACTTTCTATAAGCTTGCCCTTAACCAGTGGTTAGAAGTTGTGCCAATACCAAAGCAGTAAATAACTTCACTGGCTTTTTAGCTGTGGTGAGCACCACGAAAATCCTCATTTGATTTGTGCAGTGTGTGTGACTGAGCTGCTTTATTGCTCTCATATTGCCAATGGGCAGGAGCTGATTAAGTACCTTTCTAGCAGATAGAATGACAAGGCTTTGTGAGCTGGATGGTCAGGAACATACTCATCCCTCCCTTGAGCGGGTAACTGAGATCATAGACTTCTGGAAAGACCCTTTTTCTGTTGTGATTGCCACCTTCTCCCCTTTGTAAACTGAAGAGAACCCAGGAATTTACTTTCTTCCCTGCCAGTTAGATTGAGCATCCATGGTTTTTTCACCCAAGGGATGCATGACACATGATTTACAGAACTGCTGACTGCTGTAGTTGCAATTAAAACAATACTGCCTTCATAGCTTGAACACTGAGTGCAAACAGGCTGATAGTTTAATCAATCCATTTTAAAACTTATTAACTAAACCAGCAGTTTACTCTTCTGGTCAAACTCTAAACAACTGTAAATCTTGCTTTCAAAAATCTACCAGGAAAAATGTAACACATTAAAAATGAATTAGACATGGCACACCACCCATAAGCTGTGTAATAAACAGATCACAGCCCTATAGTAATAGTTGTGATTTCTGGCACGTCACGGGAGAAGAACTCATGGGTTTTCAGAGTGACCTGTGTCATAAATCATTGCATTCCCATTTACACTGAGCACATGTATCTAATTTTTCAAGAGTGGCTTCTGAAATCCTGATGAATGGCTTTGGAATTGATTACTGGAATGTATGAAAAGCGGTGTCACAAATGCCTAATTGAGGAAAGAAGGGACTAAAAATACAGTCCAGTGAAATCTGAACACCAAATTGTAATATATACTAAATAACAAATGAATAGCCACCCAGGAGATAAGCCTAAAACATGGCAAATGTGAAATCTGTCACACTTTTCTTAAGACAGATAAATTAAATTAATATAACTTTTCAGTAGAGTTAACATAATGTAAAGGCACAAGCCAAGCATAAATCATACATGTATTTTTTTGACTGTGCAGGCATCAATATCTTGCTGTCCAGTTTAATGTGTTCTCTGTGTGTTAGTATGTATATTTTCATAATATGGAACGCTTCATGTTGGAAGAGTTCAGACATCTCAAACCAGTAAATGTATTCAAACTTATTAATGAAACTCCAGAGACGCACTGAGGTATTTTTATGTATATCTTATCCACTTCATTTGTCTACGCAATCTTTTGTGAGCACGTTTGAGCCCCCCTCCTTCACACTCAAAGTTGAACAAAAAGCTACACACTAGACCCAAATTAATACCTCTCTGTAGACACTATAGACGTACCATCCAACATAGTCTTATCTTTCAAGTGACACGTAGCAGCATAGCTCGTGAATCCAATTTGTTATTTCCTTTGTGTAAAAGACTGCAAATTATGCTACATGCTGAAAGATAATGTAGATGATTTTTATGTTTTGCCCACTTTTAAAGATTTATCTGTGTCAGCAGCTGGAGCACATGGACTGAAGTTGAATGTGTTGCATGATTGTGGCATGTAGATTCTGATTTGGTGTTGAAAGAAACTCCTTGGCAGATAAGTAATGAAATGAAACAGCAAACATGCCATCACCTAATAAAAACATCAGTTCATAAGAACCATTAACTACCTTTTCCCAAGACATCCTTTTTTAATTGATATATTTGAATTTGTCATAAGAAAGCAAATTCATGTTATTCTAATGTGAGCTAAGCAGTGGTTATAGAATAAGGAATTTTTTTAAGGAAAATGTTACCCTTTGTCCAGTCTCTGTTTGCGAGGTTCAAAATGACCAGCGTTCGTTAAACTTTATTACTGAGGTTCATGAAACTTTCTTTGGATTAGAAAAGCATAACCTTCTGTCCCGATTTAGAAGGGTGTTGCAGCTTTTCATTAACCTGGAAACCTCCTATTTACATGGTTCACAGCCTGGTCTCAGCTCACTTGGAGGTAACAAAGGGTGTCGGGACAAGAGTGCAGCAGGGGGCTCATCCTTTAGGGCTGCCATCTGAATTTGATCAGGTCAACTGTTTTAACTCCTGCCTCATTAGGCAAAATAAAATGGAGATTATGGTGTGTGGAAGGATCACATTACAGACAGCAAGCTCTGCCTCCTGACACTCTCTGTTGATTTTGCATTTTGACAAGACCTTGCTCTCTGTGTTTTCCATTCTGTATTACAGCAGGCTTTAAATTATTTTCAAGACAAGATCATTTGTATCCCTTGGCATTTCAGAGCTTAGCCAAAGAGGAGTGAAGTAATAAGTGAAGACACATTAGTCTCAGAGGCAGTTTACCTACTGGAGAGATGTCACTGTGTAGCATGGGCTTAATGCTGATAGACACATTAATTGAGCTTGTCAAGCAATGCCTAGCTTTTCTCTTTTCAAAGTTTAGGTTAGCTGTAAATTTGTAAAAATCTGACACAAAAAAGTTCACTAGGTAAATTATTATTACCACCTGGCACAGAGGATTAAATAATTCATTTTGATTACTTATAATTAACATGTTAAGTCTATTCAGTTTCTCTTTAGTTACTGGTTTTAGTGTTTATATAAAACTGTAAAAATTGTTTAGAGTTAAATGTGTTTGTTGCATTATTGTGCCTGTTAGAGTGGAGATGAGTATCACTGAATACTCATCTCATAAAGAGAATCCTTGCCACCTAGTTGTCCACTAAAAAGCATTTCCCTGCTGACCTCATCTGTACGTGCCATATATTAATAGAAAGTTCTCAGTCTGTAAAAGGCAAAAAATGGTTCAGGGTATCATTTTGGCCAGCTGCCAACTACTTGGCAGATCTCTTATGAGGAAGATAGTTCTTATCCATCACATCCAATTATGATTTTCTTTAGTAACAATACATAGTCAATGAATAGGAAGTAGAAATACCAAAATTAGAAATAAATTTACATTATTTTTGTAATTATTCCTTTATAAATCAAGAGTTAGCCGGAAGTACAGACACTAAAATGCTGTCAAAACAAGAAGCTCCCCTCAGGGAAGGGGGAAAAGAGGCAACGAGTAATATGCGACAGATGTGAACGTTAATTGTTTAATGCAAAGTAGCATGTGCACTATTCCATGGTTAGAAGTGTAGCATAAAATTGTTTTAAGCTGACTTTTTTAGTCAAGTAATGACCAACTGAGAAATATACACTATTGTTATGTCCTAAGTGAACTTAATATGTCTGAATTTAAAGCCATTAGCTTTCAGGAAACTATCTTACACAATCCACAATAATGTGTCTCTTCAAAAACATGGGCTACATGACCACATTTAACAACTTCTGCGTATTATACACGAAATTCAACATCTTTATTCCTGATACAGCCTGATTCATTTGCAGACTATCACGTATCCTGTGGACTTAAGGAGGAAGGGATCTCAAAAATAAACTTCCTGTTGCACATTTTTATTTCTATATATCTCCCTTAAGAATTGTATCTCGTAGGAATGTTTAAAGTTGAAAGTTTTCTCTGAGAAGTTTCACAGGATGAACCTGCCACTTCCAAAAACAAACCAGAGAGAGGTGGAGAACATGATTTTCATGAAACAATTACACTCACTGAAAATGTTGAAAAGGTTTGTGTGAAAGATCATATCATATCGTATCATAAAGCATGTGCACAAATCATTGTGGATCATTGTAGCCCAGATGATTTTATTTACATCTGTTTCCAGCCTCCCATTTCTCCTTACTCTTCTTTTCACTTTCTAGCTCCAAAAATCTGTCTCGGTTCTTTCTGTCCACCTTACAGTCATGGCTGCCCTTTTCCACCAAATCTGTTCCCTCTGTGTCTCTTCTTTGTCCTTTTTAACAACCTGTCCTGGGTGCCTCCTCTCCAATGCATTTCCACTTCACTTGACAGCAGGCCTTTACTTGTTCTATTTCCTTTTGACCCCTTTAGATGAAGACTCCACTTTCTGCTATAAGCTTAATACTTGCTGAGATGGGGAGACACATACCATGTGATGATATGCTTCTTAGATACTATGCTGAATATAGTATCTATGAGATACTATGGTACAAAACAGAACAGGCTGCATCAGAAAAATTAAAGTAGTTATTTAAAGCGAAGCTGTGTTAATTTTGGTGTGAATTGTATGCATGCACCCAAGAGCAACTTCAAATTCATTGTGAAAAATAAAGCAATCTGGGTTTAATAGCAGAAATTCAGGGAGGGGAAGGGGTGTTTGGTTTTCCTCTACTGCATAGCTTCATAAATATTTGCATCAGCAAAACAGAGGGTCTGGCAACAAGCAGTGATCTTCTTAAGCTGGCTTTGCCATCAGAGGAACCATTCACTGAATTACATCCCAAGTGAAAAGTGTAAGATGTTAGTGACCCTTGACTGTCTTCCCGGTACAAAGACCATCTGAATCCTAATAGTCTATTCTGCAGCACCTCCAGTCCTAGAAAAGTATGGAGGGCTCTGGCCATAGGACTCATTACACTGTCCAAGTATTCCTTTAGTTATAAGGGAATGCTCAGTTGTCATTTTAATCAGTTTTGTCCTTCATTAAAAATAATGTTGCCTAAAGGTCTGGTCCCACTGTTGGACACAGTGCTGGCTCAGCTGTACAGGTAGGTTAAGAGAGCAGCTCCCTAGCCTTATATGATGCCAAGGAGTCAGAATGGCAGATTCTCAAAAGCGAGACATTTATTACTCCACATTATCTGCCTCCTAATACACTTGTATTATTTCCTGTCCAGTTAAAAAGTTAAGAGGGAAGTGCAGCAAATACTACTCTTGCCTACTGTAGGCAGTAACAAAAATGATACTGATGTATTGCAAAAGCACAATGGCAAAATTCTTCCTTCTCTGTTTTGGTCATGTGAGAACAATACCAGCCACGCAGTAGGTCCGAGTCATCTGGCATAGCTCAGCGTGACTCATGGTGGCTGGAAGAGCAGCAGTCTGTAACTACAGCAAGGGAGAGCAGAGCTCACTGGCTTGCAGAAATAGGAGCAAAGAGGCAAAACTGGTCACTTTTCCAACATCATAAGCTCACACCTTTGGGGTCCAGGGACAACCTGTCAGGTCCTGTTCCCTCAGAGTGTTTAAGGGAGCATTAGCAAGGGGTCATGCCAGGTTGCTTGGTAAGAGAATTAAAAGAAAAAATTGTCCATGCCTCTCACAATCCAGCACAAAGAATAAATCTCTGAGTATTTTAACATGGACGATTAGTGTGCGGTGATTAGAAGTGATGTGGTGCTGTACCTTGGAGATGGTTTGTCTCAAAGAAGACTTTGGCTTCAAAGGAGCTGGGAAAGCAATAGGGTACAAAAAATTGCTTTCCATGGTTGTGCTCAATTGCTCTGAAAGATGCAAAAGGGTGAGCTGTGTTCCTAGAACTATACCATTTTTAGGAGTCTCTCTCCCTACAGGAGATAGTAGCACTAATAGTACCGTCTCTAAAATTCAAGGAATGCTGTCCTAAGCCAGTTTGGGTCAGCAAAAGACGGTTCAGAGCTTGGACTTCTTTCTTGCCTTTCTGTTTATATGGTAGTGTGTAAATAAAGGATCCAGTTCATGATGTCAGATTTCTACTTTAGCGTTGTAATATTGTGCAATTTCACTACCAGTGCATGCCAGCACAGTTTGGCGTCAATTGTCTAGAAACTGAGCTGTTTTCTACAGGTAAAAAAAAAAGTGTGAAGCTTTTCAAGAGAAGGAAGGAGGAAAGCATCAAATACAGAAAACATCTATATTTGCATCATAAATATTCTAACTGGCCTTAGGCATAAAGTCATTATTGGAACTTCTAGTCTAATATACATATAATAAATTGTGTTCGAGCTCTTTAGTAAATCCATTGTTTACAGTAAAGCCAAGTGATTAACCTCTTTGCTTGGGTTGATTTAGACTATTTTTGGTAGATTAATTCTCCGTAAAATTTCCTCTGTTTCTGTGTTACATTTAATTCCTTTGTGCACACTTCTCTATAAGCCGTTTTAGACTGTATCAGCTGATATTCTTAGACACATTTTACATACAAATGTTTCTCTGGTTCTTAGCGAGATCTGACATAAAATGTCTTCTGTTCTCACTTCAGGAGGTCTGGATCTTTCAACCAAATTTAATAGCTATTTATGCCTTGAGAAGATCTTATCTAATGTACTATTGGTTCAGGGTCATTCACAGTCTCGCATTATATTGAAGCATGGACAGAGAGTGTAATTTGTTAATGTCGTGAAGGATGAAGTTGGTTAGAAAGGGAAGTGTACACGATTTATAATAACACAAGTGTTTCCTTGCTAATCCCTTGGCAGGTTCATTATCTGTAGAGCCCCAGGCAATAGTTGGCCTATCGTGAGAGTGAAATTTAACCCACAGCATGAAATTAATCCTCAAAGACTTTTGTCTACTCTTTCTAGAAATAATAAATTTGAAGTGAGTTTATAATTCTCCTCTCTAACTTTATGTAGAGGTGTTAAATTGGTATCTAAACTCTATGGTATATGTTGATTATAGATTTATGTTTAGTTAACTAACATGCAAGTGTATACCAAGCATAACAAGGGATTTGAAGACGTGAATTAGTGGTGTGTTCATTGTTTCTTCCTGAAAACCTTTTTTCTTTGATAATACAGAAAATTCTATTCCTTGTAATTACAGGGAAGACAAGGAACGTGGATATGTATGCATGCACGTATAAAATGATTCAAATGATCGTATCTGGATTTCCTAGAGCTTCTGAGTTTTTATAACTTGGTGGGGTTTTTCACACGCTGACTTCTTTTGTAAAGCTTCTTAGAAGTCTAATGAGGGCTTGTGGCTGGTAAACCAATGGATTTTTGGTAGAGTTTTGGAAAGTACTTCTTGAATCAGCTGTGTAAATACTGCATAAATCAGCTGGGGTTTTTTTTAGAAAAAGGTTTCTTTTTCTTACGTGTGCAAAGAAGTTCTCTCTACTGAGGAGAGAACAGGTAGAAGTGATTAGTTACTGATTGATTCTGTCTCTTCTCTGTGATTTTTAGAATGTGATTCCTTATCCACAGCACAACCTAGTCTATAGGAGCAGATGAGCAGTTCTAGATACTGTTATATCTATCTAGATACAGGGTAAGGATTTTTCCCACTTTTAGCCAGTGTTTACCCAGTATATATCCATTGGCTAGACACTTTGTATATTCTGGTGCTTATCTTCTAGAGAATTTTTCTACTTTTCTGATGTTTGCAATTGACCATATCATCTATGTTGAAGAGCTTCTTCAAGATACTAATTGAAACTCCACACAGTCATAGCCCTTGGGACAGAAACCGAATGACAAGTAATGAAGCAGGTCAGGTGCTTCTTACTACACAGTTCTGACCCTGGGCAGGAACTGTGCAAGCTACTCAGAGGCCATTATATGAGCAGATCTGGAAATACGTTACTCTTCTGATCATCCCTCTTATTCTTCAGACAGAATTTGTAATGGTGGTGTAGACCTGGAACCATTCTCACTTCACATATTCCTTAAAAGAAAATTAGTTTCTCAAGTCATACCATATTTCCTTTCTGTGTTTTAGGAAAGTTATTTTTGTGCACACATATGCTCTAGTGGTGAGAAGAAAACCATCAGTTGCTGAAGTATGTTATACAGAACAGCGAGCAGAGGAGTGTTTCTGATCCTAAAAAAGACCTTAAGACATGTTAAAGATGCCACTTGATATTAAGCAAAGATGAGATGTGGTGTAGGTCTAGGAAAGCTCTGAAAACTACATACGTTTTGTAATATTTATTGCTGAGAAAAGAAAGTTCTATAGAAGTGCCTCATATGAAGTTAGAACATAGGTTTCTAATGTATTTTTGTGCTGCTTTTATTGTTAATGGAAGCTGATGGATTTAAGCATTATAATTTGATACAGTATGGTATAGTAAATCAATACCATATAGTATTTCAGATATCATTCATATCTACGTTATCACTCTCTCTTCAATGCAGTAGTAGAGAGAGAGGGAAAAATTGCAGAATTGCAGTGCTTGGTTATAGGTGTTAGAGATGACAAGGAAGGAGTAGAGGTAATGATTCATTGCTCATATTTTGACCAATGACTGCCTTAAGTTTTTCCATCTGCTCAATATATAGTGTTTCTTCAGGACCACACTCTTCTCTCTCCCACTTATTTTCATAATTTTGCGCACTCCCTATACATCCATCAGTCATTCCCCTGTGATTGACTTTCCCTATTTGCCTTTTTCCCAGACCACAGGCTCATAGTGAAAACTTCGTGCAACAAAAGCAGCAGTGTTTGTCGATTGTGAGACTGCGGTTTCTGCTGCCAGTTCCAATGACAAGTTGGCATCTTGTGACCTCTAATTAATGACCTCTAATAAACTGGCAGGTGATAAGTCTCTTAGCTGGTAGGCAGAATGGCTGTTTGCATTTTCAAGAGATTCTTGAAAGAGAAGAAGGCTAAAAACTCTCCCCTACATGTAATGAAACTGGAAATTCCTTTAAGGTCAGCTTTATTCTTGGGAGGGGTTCAGGCCACGAGTCAGACAAGCTGTAGATTTTTAACAAGGTTAATACCAATGTACTCTGCAACATTTAGGTACAGTAAGTCCTTCTCATACCTTAGTATGGGCACCTTTCAGGTTCCATAGCAAGGAAAGTTGGATCCTGGGGATCCTTGGATTCCTATTTATGTGCACAGACTATACGACACAAAGATTAGACCCACAATGGAGCAGCTAAACCTACTGCCAGTGTTATGTCAGATAGCAAACAAGTAGCACACGCTATATGGCTAGCTCTTTGGAAGAAGAATAGCATAACCCAGGAAGGAGATAAGTTATGCTATTCTTCTTCCAAAGAGCTAGCCATATAGTTGCTTCTCCTCTTAGCTAGCATATGTGCTAAGAAAAAGAGGGAGGGAGGTGGCATGCCTGCATGTTGTACGCCTGGGGTTTTATTTATTACACTCTTACTCAGTTTGGTATTAGACAACAAATAGCATTTTATGGACCAAGAAAGGCGTAATCCTACTCGTTATAAATAATAATATGCCTATTAAATTACAAATAATAATAGTATCTATTAATTCTGTATAAGCATGCAGAAGCACTTTTTCAAACAGTCATTTTTTAACAAGCTAATTTTATTTATCAGTAGGCATTCAATAATTCAATAATTCAGTTAGTTTTATTTCTGAGTCTGTGTAGCACTACAGAGACTTGACTAAGTGGTTGTATGGAAGGGGTAAGTACTGAACGTGGTAAGGAAACAAAGCAGTAGTCCCTGAGAAATACCGCATGGCAACATCAGAACTGCCTTTTCTTGCGCCTGTTTTTCAGTCCTTGGACTCTATAGCTGAGTCAGATCGGCCACGTTAGCATAGTCTGCCTGCCTGCCTGCTTGCCTGGAGAAGAGCATGAGCAAAATGCCTTTAAAAGACTTCTGTGAATGTACAAAATGAAAGGAGTTTTTCTAGCTTTCAACTGGTGGTTAATGAAATGTTTTGTTTTCTGAGACAGACATCGCTGTAAAAGAACCTGAAGATACTTCCTTGATTTGAAGATTTTCATGAAATCAAAAGGAATCATTTAACATTTCTTTTTGGAAAAATAATCTTTAAAAGGCACAAGGCTGCAAACAAGCAGTAAAATCTGCTGAGAAGTATATCCTCCCGACTACTGTACTGCTCGCTACCCACAAACACTTCGCTGAAATCCTCTCTCTTTTTCAAAAGTTGCCTTGCTTTGTACCTTTAAAATTATCAGCACTTGGAAAACTTGTTAAATCTGAAAGAAGTCCTGTTTTTCTTTAGACTTAACAATGTTTCAGATACTGATTAAAAAGGGAACTCTCCCTTTATTCCTGAAGTCGGTAAGAAATATTATGGAAAATTGCGTTAACTCTTGCAAATCCCTCTACAACTATAAAAGTACAAATGAGATCGTCCCTGCTGTTTTAGTCAGGCCTATGAACCTCAGAGCAATAGGATATTTATAAGAAAATTCCAGACATAGCAGTGGTGCCGTGATCCATATGACCCAAAGTTTCCAGTCTTTGTCTATCCTCCTGTCTTTAAGGAAAAACAGAGGGGCATAAAATGAAAACTTGGAAGATCACAAATCATTGTTATGACTCATTATAATGAATGATTTGTGCATTACTTTATGGAGTAGTTAGGTTGAGTTTGGGGAAAAAAAAGAAATCTTCCTTTTTAATTTTCACTACTTTATGCCAATTTTCAAGCAACTGTCTTTCCTGAAATAACACTGCTCTTTTTTCCACACTATCCTGGATAACTAGTGAGTTTTTTCAGCTGGGAGAGTGTGTTGTGATATAAAGGTGCAGCCTTGCACGGCTGTTGTCAAGAGCCGTTTCCACTACAACATTAAATCTTATTTTCTGGCGTTTAAAACTGGGCTGTAAAATACTTGAAGTTGAACTTTGGTAGTTTTCAAAATGTATTTACAAATAAGAAAAATAATCTCTTTGGGTGGGGCTTTTTAGTTTTGCAAAAAAATAGTACCCTGACAGCTTTGTAGCAACTGTGATTCACAGTTTTGGATACTCAAAATTAGTCTTCTGACCACAGCATACAACCTGGATGCTAGATTCTCCTGAGTTTTGTTTAGCATTAATTTTTGTTGTTAACTATTAATAGTATGAGTTGTTAGAAAAATAAAAATAAATCTACTGAAGTCTGAAATTAGCTGCTGTTTTTCCACTACACTGAATTTGTGAGAACTCATCTTCTTTATTTTTGTAATATCTTCATACAGTGAATTAATAGGGTATATTCCCAGGTGTCAAAGGTTTCTCTTCACTTCCTAGGATAAATTTTAATGTTACACAAAAACTTGCTAAAAGTGTGGTTATGTATCTGTGGACTCTGAAAGACACTGGCAAATTACCATTTCAACACACAGCAAGCTCTTTAAGGAAAGTTATGGGTTAAATTTTTGATTTGCTTTTTACAGAGGGAAGTGCGCTATTTCAGATAAATTGTATTACAGAAAGCAGGAGTGTTCCAATATTTTACTAGTTTTACTTTAAGTCACCACAGCAGAGAAAGTCATAGCGCTTCAGAGGAAATTTCATCCTTAACTTGCCTTGTTATGCCCTACTGTATGTTAAGAATTGCTGAGGTCGCTCAGCACTGGCTGATAATGAATTCCATATAAGCCGTAATATTGGGGCACAGCTGGGTGGGTAAGAGTTGAGTTTCAGTCTTTAACTCAGAATTTCCTTGTTTTACTAGTTTTATTTCAAAATATAATTCTGCTTTAAGGGTGTACGTTTTCTGTCACTTAGCCAAACAATTTAATAGAAAAAAGTAATTTTTACATGGAATCAGCATATGTGTAGTAGGTAATGTCCATGTTATGTATACTAGCTTTTAGTCATTTAAAATGGTTTGTCTGTTAATAAGAAAGGGCATGTGAGTTAAGGTTTTCAAATGCAGGGTATTTAGCTGTACTTTTCAGTAGAATAAGTCTGGTTGTATCCCTTCCAGTATTTTTAAAACCTCAGCCACGATATCTTAATGAAATTGTTTCCCTTTTAAATATTTTCCAGCACAAGCATATGAGATTGGGTGAACACTCAAAACTAACACTTCTTTCAGCAAGTCACAATTTGATTTTGGCTGTTTTCCACTGAAAATGAATTTGGATTTCTGTATTTGACCATTTCTTTCCTTTGGGAGAAAAGATATTTTGGGTTATCTTTCCTACTCTGACCGTAGGGAGCAAGTGTAATGAATATTTCATTGTGGTTTGCAAATTTTTGGTGCTAAAGCATTTTAATGCTAAAAAAAAAAAATCATAATACACTAAGCTATGACGAGATTGATCTCATCAAAGAACTTAAAACGCTAATGAATACTGAAAACTATTGAACAACCCTCCAAAAAATCCTCCCCCAAAATCTTGCCAGAAAGCTGCAACAATTTTCCTGCCTTCTCAGAAGGAAAAGTGCTGTGTGATCACCATAGGGGACACTGAAATCAAAGCTTTGTTGAGAAAACTATGTAGAGGTACTTGGCTCTTATTGTTGAAGAAAAAAGTTACTTTTTCCTGTGGGATATAGATCTTAATTACATTTTCCTAAACTGGAAGAGTTTTAGAACAATGCTTACTGTTTATATTTCAGGTATTGTCCAGTAATGACCAGTAGTAATTATTCATTTGAAGCCTTCCTGTGGCTTATCAGATACATGTTTTATTTTACAAAGCTGCGTTAAGATTTGCATTTGTATCTTTTTGAAGTAATAGAGAATACCCTTACTTTTTAAAGGCAGCAAAATCATTCCTCTAATCTGTTATCGTTGCTATCGTAACAATTTTAACTGATAGATGAAATTTTCTTACTTACATTTAAATTTTTCAAAAGCTCTAATTTGCAGAGACTCAGTAATGGATTCACAGATCACAGTAATGTCACAGGACACAAGAATGGCTCTACAGGGTTAGACTAAAGGTCCGTCTAGTCCAGCAGCGAGAGGTCAAGAGAGGATATACATTTTTTTAATAGAAGTTAAACTGAGATAAGAAACTGGACAGTTTTTAAGCAGGCATATGTTACACACTGAAATCAGCCAAACCACATTCTCATTTTTCCCTGAATTGAGACTGGATACTGGGGCCTTTATGTAATATAATCTAATATCTGATTTCTTGTGAAATATCCTCTAGTCATTAGTTTATATTCTTCATCACTTTGTCATTTCTCTATAAGCTGTTTTGAAGGAAAACATACAAGACTTTATCCAAAACTAATGAAAACCAGACTTCTGTTGATGTATTAGGCCACGAGTGACTACCTATATTTAAAATCATAAAAATAACTCCATCATCTCTGACAATAGGAAATTATTCCTTATGGTGCCATTTTCAATGATTTGTCCAGTTTAGATGAGGGGCAAAAAAATCCATAGATTTTGGGGGGTTGTTTTTACTTAGGAAATAGAGATTACAGGAGGTTTCAGAAATAAACTATCACTGCAAAAAACAAAATGCTCGTTTTACCATTACTGCTTCCTGCAAATTCTTTCACTACTGTAACTAAGTGCTTTATACACAGGAAGATGTAGACAAAAAACACAAGCAGTGTTTAAATTTACCTATTACTTTTACAGTGGTCACTTCCTAGATGGTCATACATATTGAGCAATCTTTCACTCAAAATATTGTGTGACCTTTCAAATATAGCTGTCCCTTTATGGTCATCACTGTCATCTTAAGTTGTGCTCAGAAGTTCTATCCAGGCAGCCAAAGCAAAGTTTCAGGGACCTTTATACCTTTGAGGTATCCACGACACTGGCAGAGAGGCCAGCAGAGCCATTCCTGCTCTGGCAGGACTTGTAGATAGGCTTTTCACACAGATGAACATTACAGAAATTTCTAAAGGATAATAAAAATGTGTGCTGTTTGCAGGTCCAGGCCCTTTCCTTTGAGAGGAAAGGCTGGTACTTTGCAAGGAGCTCGTAGAAGCCCACAGCTGCCAGTTGTATCTGGGACTCCAGAAACACAAGACCGTAACAGGACTTCGAGGCTGGGAGTTGGAGGTAGGAAACACTTGCTGTGCATGTGCAATAGGTGAGGAGGACACCAGCTGGGAGCCTCATTCCGTAGTTTCACCTTGCTGTGAAACGTGCAAGTGTTCTCAGTATTTTCATCCTTGAAATAAAAGGGAACTTGGACAACATCATAGCTATGAGTTTGCATGGTGTTTCTCTGACTGGTTTTTAGTGTGGAATGAAAAAATGGTAATTGTCACTAAATTCCTTTTTTTTGTTGTTTTGAACTCCCCCGCCACACACACAATCATTGATGGAATTAGATTATTAGAAATATTTATTGTTTGAACTTAGTTTCTGCTGTACTTCTTTCTTGGGAAGGCATTAAATTATTTGTATGTAACTGCTATGACTAGTTATTTTTGTTACTCATCAGCAAAATTACCAGGGTAGATTTGTATGAAACAGTTGCATGGGTTAATTTGACCTGCTTCTGGACAAGCTTATTTTTTGCTAAATATTCTCTTCTAAAACTACACATAAAGGAAAATTTCTTTCTGCCATTGTAGCTACTGTATGTTTTGTCCCATGCACATAATGGAAAAGTTACTGCAGTATCAGAAGAAAAAAGTAGAATAGTTCTTCATTAGTAGCTGACAAAATACAGCTTTTGTATCTAAAACACTTTATTAAACTCTTCTTATAATAGTACTGCTTTTTTTCCCACTGATACTTTTGATGGAATGATGTGCTGCTTAGCTTGAATATAAAAGCAAGAGATGGAGGAAAGTCATCTATAAAAGGAATAGGAAGTACAGGAAAGATGAAGGTCTTTTTCTGATTAGTGTACTTTTGTCTGGTCTAAGAATAAGACTCATATTCAGACAACTGACTGAGAGTACCAGTGAAACATCTAAGCCATTTTGTCATGTTTAGGACTTTGCTGTTTCACTAGTCAATGATGCAGTTGAGTCAGGGAAAATATTTTCAAGAAATTGTATGCTCAGAGTAAGGCACACATCAAAGTTCTCATCATTGAGGCTGAAAGTGAAACAGAATGATGGAGATGATCCTTAACTATCAGCAGCTGAATAGTCTGAGGAATACAAGCTATAATCCAGTTCTTTCCCCTGTCAAGTTGGTGACTAACTATATCCTTTTTCTGGTGCCTTGTCAAAAAGCAGGGGGAAATCATCTTTTTCTTTCATGGATGCTGTCTTCAACACAAGGAGTACAGGCTCCAAAGGATGTAGAGTGGAGGAAGTCCAACCTTACAAATGAGTGAGAGTTTAGACCAATTGTTTTATGAGGGTTTAGATATATTGCCTGTAGGTAACCTTAAGGAAGGTAGCAACTGATGATGATCTTACTGGATTCAAATTTTGATCAGAATAGCCAATCTGTTCTATCTAAGTTCTGCTGTAAATTGCTAAATCTGTTGTTGATCTAGCTCTAACTTTTACTGTGAATGTACTCATTCAGATGTAGGTAAGTGCTTCTTTCTCATCCACTGGTAATGTTTCTTCCTTTTGCCCTACTTACATTTCATAGCAGTTTCTGAGATTTTTTTGTCAGAGACAAAGTACAAATTGCTGGATAACCAATCAGATAGGAAGAGGACAGAAGATCAGATCAGGATTGCAATAAGGCAGAGGTCAGGTGTGGAATGGACAAATTTGTGAGTTGTAGTGTTGATAAATACTTCAGTAAATGTTAGAATTCATCAAACTGTGTTTGGTAGTTTTTTATTTGACCGTCATACCTGGTAGTTGATCTTCTAACTCTCATAAAAGTAATCTCTGCAGAGAATTTTGAGTTTTCAGGGTATCTTTACAATTATTTCCGTTATTACTATTCCTTTCTCTCTTCTTCAAAAAAAAAACATGTCCCTCCAAAAGTCATAGAGGTAAATAAACTAACAAGCATCATGAATTCCAACAAAGCGGAATTCATTTAGATGAATTTTGAAATAATTTTTGGTAAATACTTCTCTACCCATGAATGTGGTTTATTACTTTTGAAGTAAATATGAACTGTATGAAAAATTCTGTGATTAAATGGAGGCAAATCTATGTCTACTATGGAGAATGATTGGAATAAGTTCTATTCTTTGCCTGTTCTCTGTTACTTCTTTATTGTATTCTTATATGGGTTTTGCAGTTAAATAATCATCATAGCAATACTGTAATACTTAAAATATGACCCCTGCACTAGCAAAATTTATATCTTTGGCTTAAAATAATTAGATTTTTTGTTTTGAAATCTAATATTCAGTTCTTCAACAGCTCATGTGATTTACTGTTAAAATAAGTGACAGAATTATACTCTCAATTCAGTTATTATCCTGTAAGTAGCATAAGCAGCTCAAAGAACTTGAGCCAAAAAGTGAAATAAATTATATTACCAAGGTCCATTTTGCAGTGCAAAGTTTTGCATGAAATCTAAGCATCAGTAGATAGCACTAACTAGTAGTAACACCTGAATAAATGTTTAAGTTAGCAAATAAAAATCTTTTATAATTATAATGCAGTTATTTTTTATTATAAGCATGTTGAGGAACTAGTCAGCAGCACTGTATAAAAGCAGCAAGAAAATCTGGAATTTACATATGAAGGTATAGTCTTTGCAAACTGAGTGACAAGAATTTGGTGAGCCTGGTCTGCTCCACGTCACATTGTGGTTGTCCTACCCAGCTGGGATTTAACTGCTCACTATCTACTTGAATCTAAGTATGAAAATACTGGTTTCTTCCTTTTACATTTTAAGATGACTAAAACAATTTCAGCATGAATTGGGAATTTTTCTCCAGTGAAGATCAGTAAATAAAAAGGGGAGGATTGCTAGGTAACATTGTGGTGAACAGACTTTAAACACTAAATACCTGGATACTGTAGTGGCAGACATCCACAAGACAACTTTACTGAGATGATCAGCAAGTATGAACAAAAAATTTAGCAACTGATAGAGGGAGAGAGAAACAATACTTCTTTTTTTTCCCTGAAAGCACATACATCTGCTTGTTCTCCTCTAGATACTGTGTTAGAAAAGACTACTTAGAGGACTTTTGCAATAGGAAGGGGGACAGAAAGCATCCTGTGGACTGAGGATTTTATAAAACTCAGAATAAAATGCTGGCTATTATAAAACCAACAAAAACTGTAAGTTAGGCATTGAAGACAGGTGTGTTTATGTATAGTCATTGCTCCAAGTGATATGACATATCACTTGTTAAATGATAAGAGGTTCAGAGAACTGATGAAAGGACTCAAGCATCTTCTGCACTGTGGGATTTAAGGCTGACCCTGTTGAGAGTTATTGATCAAGGAGTGTTATAACCATAAAAAATGCTCTCTCTCATGCTATCAAAATAAGAATAATTTAGGTCTATTCATTTCACAAGTAATAGTTGTAGTGCTGATTAGTGTGGATAAGTGAAAATATTTTCATGGTTTTAGATCATGCAGAGTTTTCAATGAAGATACTGCCTTTTGAACAGACCCCAAAACCTCAAATGGTTTTACATGATTTCCACTTTTTGAGATCCCAACCATGTGTCTCCTGGGGTGAACAGGGAAAGACACTGACATTCTCTTCTTAAACAATATCAGGACACTTCTGTATCAAACAAAGCGACTGCTAAGGTAGTGTTCAGTCGAAGGGGGCATAAAAGATCAAGCCCTGTGGGCTGCTGCTACGAGCCAGAACAGGAGATTGCGAGGTCTCCCATGGCATGGGAGCTGGAGGTGGGAGCTGTGAGGAGGAGCCGAGAGAGCAGGCAGTAGGTGCCAGGGGCACACAGGAGGTCCCGGGTAGGAAGAGGTAACCTGGGGGCCAGAGTGCCTCCCACGGCTCTGTGAGCAGTCCCGGCGGGGAGTGCTCGGTACCACAGCATTTTGGCCAGAAAGCCAAGAAGCAGGAAAATGACAAGGGAGGCAAGTTAGCCTGATCATTTTCAGAGTAATAAAGCTCTCAGTAAACACATTCCACGTTGGAGTGTCCAGTGACTTCTGACACTTGTTGTATGCTAGTAGTGAGTAGCAGGTTGTTCATCCCACTCCTGGAAAAGCCCCTCTACCTACGTGTCCATTTGGCACATCTGTGAACGCTGCCTGCACACTCTTCTTTTCAGACTTCAAAATAATAAATTAGACGAGAAGTTAATGCTCCGATTATATTTATAGGAGAATTTATCTTTTTTCTTCTAGCAAAGCTAATAACATAAAAGGCAGGCATCCAGCTTTCAAAAATGCATGAAATTCAGTGGTTTTATAACGCTTTTAGAAAGGAATGGACTGGAAGCAGAGAAAGCCATTATGTATCCCCCAGTTGCGTCGTTCCTCTAAACAATCATTAAAAACAGGCCAGGTTGTTTTTTGAAGTGAATGCTTTCACTCTTCTGTATTATTAAGATCACTAATACAGGCTGCTGCTGCTGCCTCCAGAAAAACAAGCAAACATTTTTTCAGCTCTTCCCTGAGCTTCTTATAACAAGTGCTGGTGATCAATTAGCTAGTTCATTAAAAAGTTACACATGATTTTATTGAGGCAAGCAATTCTGAATCAAAGAACCCAATTCGCAGATCTAGGTTGAAGCACATAATTGGCATGTATTTTAGGATCGCTGTTAAGGCTATAAAAAAGATTTACTAGGGAAGGAATGGATCCAAAAAGCCTAAAGGAAGGAATATGTTGTTTGTGTGACTCAGTGTTACAAACGGACTCATTTAATACTAAGGTCTTATCTACGTTAAAACAAAAAACTGAAATAAATGTAAACCTCCTTTGATTTAACTTCTTTAGCAAGAAGTTATCCTTCATGTGATACGTGTAAATTATATATGGTATTATTGCATTTCTTCTGCTAGGATTTTCATTATTGCTATCAAAGACGTATTCTTATTAAATCACTTAAATTTTGTTGAGAAGTCGACACTGTAACTGTAAAACAAAATTATATAAAGTACATTCACCATGTTGCTGAGATCCACAGTAAGTCTGGGATTAAAGCCCTGATTCTACAAACAGTTGTGCATGCGTGACTTAGTGGGGAACCTTACACACATGCTGGTAGGACATGCTTGAGCATTTGCAGGGTGAAAGAGAGGGAAGGCGCAGTGTTCAGAGGATGTTTTAGAAACAGTGATGCTTTGTTCTGAGTTTACAAGCGGGCCAAATCTTGGAACTTGAGGAAAAGAGTTTGCATTAAGAAAGCTTTATTTTTTAAATACTTGGGGAAAGTTATTTCCTGATGAGTTTTTGCCCTATTTCTTTAAACAAAAGGAAGCCATTTTTGTTTTTGAACCGAGAGGTATAAATAGTCAAATCTTAAATATATTAAAATGTGCATAGAATCTACTTTCTGTTATGATTTTGTTTGCTTGATTGCCACAATGTAAAAGCTTCTGTAGCTGATATTACTGTTGGACTTTGTGTGATGGCATTGAGGCATTTTCAACTATTAGCCTTCCCAAGGGTTCTTTTCAGACAAAATGTTATGCATCAGCTCTTATTTGAGTGTAAGCCTATTGAATAGCATTCTCCTCTCGGCCAACTTGGCAGCAAGTTCTCGTGCTAATAAAAGAGGTTACCCCAGATAGAGATCCCAGATGTGCCTGAACTACTTTTATTAGGACTATGGAGGGGCTCAGTGTTTCCCTCTAACTGTTTTTGAAAAAGGTGTGGGCTTGCCTTCATAATTGCCCAAAGAATTGTATTACATCACTGGAAATTTTTTCCTCAAAGTGAATAAAATGTTAGATGTGTTAGCACAGAACACAGCTTAGGAAATACTGATGTTCAAAACAATGAACGCCTTTTGCCACAATACAAACCTCAATTTGACCCTCCTGAATTCTGTTGAGAAAGAGGAAAACACTGTTGTTTAACATTGAGTTAAAAATACCTTCATTTGTTACATATTAATGAGATTCAGTGTAACAATTAGAACAAGTAACAATAGATATTTCTCAAAACAGCAACATACCTGTGGCATATGACATATTTGAGTATGTCAGTTATTCCTTGAAACTGTTGAACACTATGTGTTGTGTAGACTTATTGTTGTACTCAGTGATAACACCAACTTAGTGGTTGCCTGATACGGGGCTATTGTAGACTGGAATTGCTAACATCAATATTCTATTTTTTTGAGTGCTATATAGTAATTAGCAGTTTAAAAAGGAATTTTATTGCTAAAAATATATTCAAAATTTCTCCATACTATTTAGTTGAATGTGTTGGTTGCTGTTTTAAAACTGCACAAAATAGGGTAATCTAACTGAGATACTTAGTAAAATAATATAGTTTGTTAAACTTGCTGTTGCTAGCCATAAATCATAAATAATAAATAATACGATGTTTACAATCTTAAATTATAATCTTGATTTTCCTTTCAAGGCCACAAGCTTCCTGTTGAAATCTTTATTGTTGTCAAAATGTGAATAGAGAAAGCAAGGTTTTAATTAAAACAATTCATTGCTTGCTTTTATTGTTCATCTTATTATTAAATTATGAAAAATGAATGGTGCTCTAGTTTCTGGTCATGTCTCTGGTTGATTTTTATTGTAATTGCGTCAGATATAAAAAGAAAGAAACTGCACAGTGGATTCATTTCATAGTGAAACACATGATAGTATTCCATTTCAGATTTTCAAGAACAGGGTTTGACTCAAAGACTCCCATTAGTTTCAGTGGGCTTTGGATCAGGCACAGGGTTAACAGCTTATTTTTCAAACAACTAGAAAGAGGTGTAAATGTCAAAGGTGATAGCTATACTGTGAGTTCCATAAACTACAAAAAAAGTTACTACTAAAGCTCTATTTTTCCTTAGTTTAACAGCTTCTATGAAAACAGTGTTAATAAGTATATCAGGAACAGTATATAATAATGAATCAGATACGTAAAAAAACTTTTAAAACTCCTTTTATATAATAATTGGAAAGTTAAAAGTGACTTAAAATCCCTAACTTCTCATGCTGTGATGTAAATTGTATTTTCTTTAGGTTCCAAATTCAAAGAGGGAAAACTGATCCGACCGGTTACAAGAGCCTGGGGGACTGTTTTCGGACTATTTTCCAGCGAGAAGGGTAAGAGTATATGTTTTTAAAATTGTCAATTTTATGTGACCTTTTTTAATCACCCATTTTCCAGACATTAGATCCTCTTTATATTCCACCCTTTTTTGCAAATGCCAGAATTTGGCAAACTTTTAGTCTCACATAACGAGCACAATTTGAAAACTCTTAGGATTACTTACACTCACAATACCAAATTTTGCTATTAGGATATGTTTAAAGACAACAATGCACAGATGTGCAGAAACACTGGGGCAAACTCAGCTTCAATACTGGGAGCAGGATGGCCACATCAGCATAGTGCAGTATCTAGGCTCTTGTATCTCCTTGTCCTGGTTTTCTGAACTAGCTCAGCTTGAACCATTACCAGGTCAGTGAAGTACTTGTTTCCAAGCTCTGTTGAACTGGCATTACCAGTTAGCTGTGGTAGACAATGTTTCCAGGACCTGTGTGGGAAAATTCCACAGCTTTTTGGTTCGACGGAATATGGAAAAGGATTTATGGTCCTTAGTCACCTGAGTCATACTAGGTTCAGAAGGTACCACTGCTCCAAGCCTGAGCTCCTCTAAGTGACTTGGGCTCTGATCCAGAAAGGCATTTAAATACACACTTGATTTTATGAGCAGTCCAGTTAAAGCCAGTGAATGTAATGGGATTGATCAGATGCTTAAAGTTAAGGCTGTTATCCACAGGAGCTCTTTGGGAGCTAGCCTTTAATCAAGGTAACTCTGATGAGTAAATCCCAGTTTTGAGTAGCTGGCAGGCTTTCCATAAGAACTTTGTAAATACAATAGCAACCCATATTTTATCCATATATTCATCAAAATGGAACTGTTCTTATACATAGTGGCATAGATACCACATATGGAGGCAGCATAGGTGCAGTGGGGCACAGACTTCTTGTGTCCACAAGCTGTAGTGGAAAAACAGAGGCGAGACGAGCAGTGAAAATTAATAACTAGACCAGTTTTATTTCTTGCAGTGAGGTTTAGCTAAGCTACACTATGTAAGTACATAGATACAGAACTAGATGGTTTGAATTGCTAAAGTAGGGAGATGTAGAGATGTTTTGTTAAGGTGGTGAGACAGGAAGTTGTCACATTTGCAGAGTAAATTCATATTTGATGAAAGACATTATCACTACAAAGCATTAAAAAGCTTAAAAGCTAAAAAGATTTCACAAAAATGATAATTTGTGGCTTCTGGGGTTTTCTAAACTGAGTATGTGTTAATTTTTATTGCTTCTCAAAAGAAAACTATGTTTTCTCAACAGAAAAGTATTAATATTTACAGTCATGTCAATCTATTTTTGAATACAGAACTAGTTTCAATATTTAAGTCAGTGAGCATGAAAACTCTATTTATTTCATCCAAACTCAATGGTGTTTTTATTTTGTTGAACTAGTCACAAAATGTAAAATTAAGAATGACTAGGCATATCTGCAGAACAAGTCTAAATCAAGAGACAGCTTCCAAGTTAATTGATTTTAGGGCCTTATTTTATTACCTATATAATTATATTGTGTAACTGGATATTTGTACAACTCACACGCAAAAAATAGTAGCAGGACACTGCAACTTCAGTGTACCATACAAAATATAGTTCCCTTACTATTTGGGGGAAGAGGGAGAAGAAAACAAATACTCTGTGTTTCAGTTGTTTTACATGTTGTGCTTTTCAAATGCTTCTCAGAGACATAGCTATCACTTATTCTATGGATTTGATTCCATTGTTATTTTCCCAGTGTTCAGACAGTGTGCTGCCTAACAAGCATAAACTGTTTGGCTGTGGAGAAGCAATGAAGGGTCTGAGCATAGTAGTCATCTGTGAATGAACTTAAGAAAGGAGAGATGAAGATTGTTGGGTTGGGGTTTTTTTTCTGTAGAATGCTTATGGCTCAATACTGGAACCAAAACAGAATATTTTTTTGTATTTATGTCAAGGCATGACTCTGTAAGCAGGAAAAGAAGATGATTACATGAAATTATTATAGATTTAAATCACAATTTAGCAGTGGATTGCACTGAATTTCTGTCAGGCTACAGCTAATACAGAGTTTTACTTCCCTGTTGCAAAAGCAGTCAATACTGATGTAAACAAAAAGCAGATTCTATGAATACCTATTTTTCTCCAGGAAATTAGACAGAGGCAGAAGGTCACATTTAAACAGTCATCAGTAGCAAGCACTAGGAAAAAAGTAGACAAAGAATCTCAGATACAATATGATCTTAAATTTTGGCTTAAAATAAAAAAATGTACTCAACTAATCATGAAAAACCTGTTTGACTCCATGAGTCTTGCATTCCCATCTGCACAAGTTGTCCAGCTTCTGGAGCCTGGTGATTATGACACTTGTGAGGGAAGTAAGGAAGGTGGCTGTGAAGTATTTTAGTTAGTGGAAGCCTTGAATCCTGATAACCCCCTCCGTGGGTGACCACAAAAATATGCAAGGAGAGCACCGAGAAAGGGCTTCACCTTTAGATACCGAGCAAACAAAAACAATTTATGAGGTGTTCTGATTCAGGTGTGTAAATCTGGGAGCAGGGTATAAGAAATTCATTCATGCCCCATGTTTATTTCATCTTGTCAATATTAAATAACCCCCTCAGTGTGTGGCATTTTTAGACTGATTTTCTGAAATACCCAATTCAGTGTACACCGATTATAAAGAATCTAGGCATCTGCCTCTAGCACTCAGAATTCCCTACTGACATATGTGATTTTATGTTAAGTTGACTACAAAACAAACCAATTAAAAAAGGAACATAGTGGGAAAAGAAATGTTGCTAATGGCCTGTTCCTGAAAATGTTTGCATTTGGGAGTAGTGTTTATGCTCATTTGTACTTATATTTTCAATAGTAGCAACTATGGTGAGCTAGAATGTCAGAGCCCAAACCAGACAAGATATTTCCTCATGCCTTAATTTTTTGACCTTTTTATGATGAGGTTAAGTAAGCAGAATTAGCATAGGAAGTACTTATTTTTATGAATACATATGCAAATGTTTCATTTGCTGCAATCCCTTTTACTGAAAATTAACCAGTATTATGTTACTACAGTATCACAGTAGCAATCTGATGTTTTCATGGAAAGCTTCTTCATCACAAATAATGGCCAGGATTTCTTTAACCATCCCTCTGATTTTCTCCTCATTACAAGGAAAAGGACAGAGGAAATATTTCCAGTCTAACCACTAATAGAACACTCTCTTTTTCAAAGAATCTGAAGACTCCTTAATCTTCACAAAATACTAGAAATTTCTTAACCAAAAAAACCACAGAAAAAAAAAGCCCTACAAAAGCTCCCTTCCCCCAAACTTTGAGCGGCTCTTAAGATGGAAATAAATTTTCTCCACAGGGAATTAAATTCTTCAAAGAAGGATCCATCCCTTGGACTCTTTTCTTGTCTTACAAGAAAATAGGAGCCACAAAACATAAAATTTAATTGAGACTCACTAAAGGAAGGCTCAGTCGAGCAGAGCGTTAAAGGTCACATAGCTTTCTGTTAAATGGAGGCAGGAGTATTAACTTCAGGGCTTTTGCGAACTTGTGTTGGGAGCGTCCAGGCGCTGCCAATAGCATGGGGGCTGCAGCGGCGCAAATCTGCTCAGGTGGTGAGCAACCCCTGCTCAGCTGGATTCACTAGGAGCTGTGCGTCCGAGCTTCTCTGGTTTAACTTCTGAGATGATACATGAATTGACAGATCTTTGACAACAGAGGTAAACCCACTAGGAGCATATCTGTTTATTGAGGAGCGACAGCTTTATAGCCAACATAAAAATAATCTGATGTTTACTGGGGAAAATGTTTGGATACAGGATTAACTGAAACCATTAATAGAGAAAACTTTTCATTCTTTTTTGATCCTACAAGTAAGAGGTTAGATTATGTTAAACGACCGATTTTTGTATCGTCATCTTTACTGCATTTGTATTCATTCACTTTTACATCAATAATGACTTAGGTTTGAATACGAAACGTAAGAATAAACCAACGGTCTAGCTGAATGTATGTGTATGTTGCATTTATATTAAAGACACATGGTGTTGTGTCTCATATTAAGAATGGAAAATTATGCCCATCTGCACTGTCTTAATTTGGAGTTACAGCATTAAAATGATGGATGCTGTTATTTCAAGTCTGTAAACAACTTTGTTCTTATAAACTTGGATTTTCATGAGCTCATAATTTTAACAGTAAATGTTCTGGGTTACAGTTGGCTTTTTTGGTAGGCACCCGGTCAAGAAACCTGTTACTTTCTCATTTGTTGGTTAACTTGCCTGAAATAGAAACGGTAGTAGTGTTCTGGTTTCTAGTTTTATAACACTTGAATAAATTACAGTTTAAAGTGCTGTTAGCCTTTCTTAGAACTAGATGGTCCTGGGAAAGTGCAAAACACAATTGTCATTGATCATTTGAGACTTCATTATTTCTACTGAGTTATTTGATTATTTAAGTTGAATTTGGTTTGGGAAGGAGCAATTACCTCCATGTTTGCACAGCCCAATAGTTTTATAACTCTTCTGTCTCGTTCTCAGCACCATCTTAGCACTCTTTTGTACCTATAAATGTCTGTATGACCACACACCTTTTTTTTAATAAGCGACACCCTGACTCACGTATTAGTGGGATTAGGTTATAAAGATGCACAAAACTTGTCAGCTGTGGGTGGAGCAGGTGGGAGAACAGCCAAGACTAAGCAGGAGCTGGATGAGCGCGGTGTTGGCAGCAAACATGCAGAAGCTGGAGGGTTCCTGGTTTATATGATATCAGCCATTGTTCATCAATTAAGGAATTTGCTAGCACTCTCCTTTGTCCTACCTCTATCCATTGACTGTCTGTTGTGGTAACAAGTGCTTGAGAGACTACAGCAGTGCTCTTGAGGCCTGGCTCTCCCAGCTGGCTGCAGATGATACTCTGCTGCTTCTAATTGCCAACAGGTCAGGGAAGGAGACTTGCAGGATTGCCAACCCTGCAGGCAAGCACCGGCCTCTGGCACTCACCAGCAGTCATCACCGCCCATTTCAGGGGCCCAGCTGGATGTGTGCTCTTCCAGCTGGGCTGAGGAGACCTATCAAAAGGCTGCCAAATAAGTGTTATACAAGATACAAATACTTGGCTACCCTGCGCATGAATCCTTCAATGAAATTGCCGACCAGGGAAGTGTGACATGGTCAGTCATGCCAAAAATCCCTTTTCCCAGAGAGCAGTTATGAAGCAGAGATTCATTTCCACTTACTGGAGGCATAAATTCCTGTGGTATCGAAAGACCAGGCTTCAGACTCTGCTTTAAGTGCTCTGAAGCAAGCAGAAGTGGTAGATTAAGATGTTATTTCCCCCCACAGCCATCTGCCCCACTCTTTGGTTTCTTGTTAGCACTTCATACCAGGAGGAGCAGCAGTGAACTTGGACCCATGCTTGCTTGCTACCTTCAAGAATCTTGATTTTTAGTAGAGATCCACCTGCAATGCCAGTTTCAGAGACTGTGATCTTGCAAACTGAAGTACGGGTACCTTTTCTCTTCTGCCCCCACTACAGGAACAGTAACTTCCACCTGAACACTCAGGAAGGTCTGCTAGCACTTGTACTTCAGAAATACTGATACATGGATCCATCTCTTTTCTAAATCCTACTGGCCTGCCTCACACTTAGGAACTCATAATACTTGTACAAGCCTCACTAAAATGAGACTGAAGATGCAAAAAAGGGCACTACGGTACCAAAATGTCTATCTGTCTATCCTGATGCATCCCCATAGTCCATAGTATATTGCTAATTTTTCTTCTCTTTATCCCACACATTGTACAATTATTCTGTGGGTCACATTATGCTACATTGGCATCTTCCTGCCATGCTATTGTGTCTATTGCAGACTTCACTAAAAACCTGTGATTTCGAGTATCAGAAATAATTATCATATTCTTGTGTGAAATAATATCATCTGAAATGTAAAGTGTCAATTAAGCTTTATAACACCTTGCTGAATTGAGAACTGTAGCTGAAATTGTGAATTACGGTGTATTGGCTTAAACTGTGAATCTGTGTGAAATCTGTTGGCTTTTGTGGATAAAAATTAAAGTCTTACAGCTGAATTTTTGAACCCTCATGCTTGCTTTGCATATCTTTAAAGAAGAAATGCTCAGTGTTAAAAAAGCTAGTATATGCCTATTTTCAGGGAGCATGAGCTTGCAAAATTTATATAGGGATGTGGCAAGTTCTTTTAGTATGTAATTAAAATTACCAACTGTTTAATCTGTCCATTTACTTTTGGAAGTGAGCAATTCCTTTTGCTTTACCATTTTTTCTGTTGGTTGAGACTTGGCTCTTATAGTCTGTCTGCAGGCAAACCGCAACACTTCTCAGCAACCACACTCACGCCTGCGCAGTTTGGAAGACAGGATTCATGTGGCCCTGTGGGGAATGGCGCTCACAGATCTGCAGTGAAAGGAAAAAAGATGCCTTAGCATAGACTTTAGCCTCTAGGTGCCTCACACTAAAAGAATTTCAGAATTTCTTCTGGGTAATTAGCAAGAGTTCCTTCTTCATAATCCGTGACATATATTTGCAGAGTAATAGATCTGCTTTCCCTGTAACTGTTCTTGATGCCACTTACTCTCACTTTACCCCATGTCTTACTCTACATAGACCTACGTGCAATATCTGGTCTTTCTGTTTCCAATTTCATTTGGTTGTCTACAGTTTCTTTGGGCTTGTGTCTTAAAACCATCATTTGTGTTCTTACTTTGAATGGATGTTGAGCCATAAAATTTAAATGATGGTACAGCCTTGAGTAAAATCATCTTTAAAACTGCTTTCAAGATTAAAGAAGAGGAAGGCAGAAAATTTGACTGACAGAATATTCCTGATAATTTACTTTAAGATTGTGATTTATATTATGCTTACAATGTTTTAGATCAAATATGGCCACAAAGGAGACATCTTTTGTGAAGGTGATGATTTGCAGGTTGGCAGCAATGAGGTTGCACAAAGTAGCCTAAAAGAAGGACTTCAGAGCACTGGGGAGACTGGTTGAGGGATTGGGAGTGCAGGTAGTGTTTTTCTCAATCCCTTCAGTGGTGGGGAGGAACACTGAAAGGAACAGGAAAGCGAACCTGGTCAACACGTGGCTCAGAGGCTGGTGCCGTTGGAGGAATTTTGGGTTTTTTGACCATGGGGTGGTCTACACGGCACCGGGCCTGCTGGCTGCAGACAGTGTTCAACTATCATCAAGGGGGAAAAGGATCCTCGCTCGTGAGTTGGCGAGCCTCATCGAGAGGGCTTTAAACTACATTTGAAGGGGGAAGGGGATGAAACCAGGCTGCCTAGGGATGAGCCTAGGGGTGGCGTGCCGATGTTGGGGGCGAAATCGATAGCCCAGCTCAAGTGCATCTACTCCAATGCATGCTGCATGGGCAGCAAAAAGGAGGAACTGGAAGCCATTGTGCAGCAGGACAGCTATGACATAGTCGCCATCACAGAAACATGGTGGGATGACTCGCGTGACTGGAGTGCTGCAATGGATGGCTATAAACTCTTCAGGAGGGATAGGCAAGGAAGGAGAGGCGGTGGGGTGTCTCTGTATGTTAGGGAGTGTTTTGATTGTATAGAGCTCAATGATTGTGACAACAAGGTTGAATGCTTATGGGTAAGGATGAGGGGGAAGGCTAACAAGGTGGATATTGTGCTGGGTGTCTGTTATAGACCACCCAACCAGGACGAAGAAGCTGACGAAGCGGTCTACAAGCAACTGGCAGAAGTCTCACAGTCACAAGCCCTTGTTCTTGTGGGGGACTTCAACTTACTGGATGTCTGCTGGAAATATAACACAGCAGAGAGGAAATAGTCCCGGAGGTTCCTGGAGTGTGTGGAAGATAACTTCCTGACGCAGCTGGTAAGGGAGCCTACCAGGGGAGGTGCCCTGCTTGACCTGCTGTTTATGAACAGAGAGGGTCTGGTGGGAGAAGTGAAGGTCAGAGGCCGTCTTGGGCTTCGCGACCATGAAATGATAGAGTTCTCAATTCTTGGCCAAGTAAGGAGGGGGGTCAGCAAAACCGCTACGATGGACTTCTGGAGGGCAGACTTCAGCCTGTTGAGGACACTGCTTGAAAGGGTCCCTTGGGAGATGGTCCTGAAGGGCAAAGGAGTCCAGGAAGGCTGGGCCTTCTTCAAGAAGGAAATCTCAAAGGCACAGGAACAGGCAGTCCCCATGTGCTGTAAGAAGAGCCGGCAGGGAAGACGACCGGCCTGGCTGAATGGGGAGCTTTTGCTGGGACTCAGGGAAAAAAGGAGAGTTTATCACCTTTGGAAGAAGGGCCAGGCAACTGAAGAAGAATACAAGGACCTCGTTAAGTCATGCAGAGAGGGAATTAGAAAGGCAAAAGCCCAGCTAGAGCTCAATCTGGCCACAGTCGTAAGGCATAACAAAAAATGTTTCTATAAATATATTAACAACAAAAAGAGAGCCAAGGAGAATCTCCATCCTTTACTGGATGCAGGAGGGCACATTGTTACCAAGGATGAGGAAAAGGCTGAGGTACTTAACACCTTCTTTGCCTCAGTCTTTAACAGCCAGACCAGGTATCCTCAGGGTATTCAGCTCCCTGAGCTGGAAGACAAGGATGGAGAGCAAAATGAACTCCCCGTGATCCAGGAGGAAGCAGTTAACAACCTGCTATGCCACCTGGACACTCACAAGTCTATGGGGCCTGCTGGCATCCACCCAAGGGTGCTGAGGGAGCTGGCGGAGGAGCTTGCCAAGCCACGCTCCATCATTTATCAACAGTCCTGGTTAACGGGGGAGGTCCTGGATGACTGGAGGCTTGCCAACGTGACACCCATCTACAAGAAGGACCGGAAGGAGGATCTGGGGAACTACAGGCCTGTCAGCCTGACCTTGGTGCTGGGGAAGATTATGGAGCGGTTCATCTTGAGGAGGGCACGTGTAGGACAACCAAGGGATCAGGCCCAGCCAGCACGGGTTCATGAAGGGCAGGTCCTGCTTGACCAACCTGATCTCCTTCTATGACCAGGTGACCCACCTAGTGGGTGAGGGGAAGGCTGTCGATGTTGTCTACCTGGACTTTAGTAAAGCCTTTGACACTGTCTCCCACGGTATTCTCCTGGAGAAGCTGGTGAATCATGGCTCAGACAAGTGCAGACGTGGCTGGACAGCCGAGCCCAGAGAGTCGTGGTGAATGGAGCGAAATCCAGTTGGCGGCCGGTCACAAGCGGAGTCCCCCAGGGCTCAGTTTTGGGGCAGGTCTTGTTTAATATCTTTATCAATGATCTGGATGAGGGCATTGAGTGCACCCTCAGCAAGTTTGCAGACAACACCAAGTTGGGCAGGAATGTTGATCTGCTTGAGGGTAGGAAGGCTCTGCAGAGGGATCTGGACAGGCTGCATCGATGGGCCAAGGCCAATTGTATGTGGTTCTACAAGGCCAAGTGCCGGGTCTCACAACAACCCCATGCAATGCTACAGGCCTGGGGACGAGTGTCTGGAAAGCTGCCTGGTGGAAAAGGACCTGGGGGTGTTGATTGACAGCCAGCTGATTATGAGCCAGCAGTGTGCCCAGGTGGCCAAGAAGGCCGATGGCATCCTGGCCTGTATCAGAAATAGTGTGGCCAGCAGGAGTAGGGAGGTGATTGTGCCCCTGTACTCGGCGCTGGTGAGGCCGCACCTCGAATCCTGTGTTCAGTTTTGGGCCCCTCACTACAAGAAGGACATTGAGGTGCTGGAGCGTGTCCAGAGAAGGGCAATGAAGCTGATGAAGGGTCTGGAGCACAAGTCTTCTGAGGAGTGGCTGAGGGAACTGGGGTTGTTCAGTCTGGAGAAGAGGAGTCTGAGGGGAGACCTTATCGCTCTCTATAATTACCTGAAAGGGGGTTGCAGAGAGGTGGGTGTTGGTCTCTTCTCCCAAGTGACTAGCCACAGGACAAGAGGAAATGGCTTCAAGTTGCACCAGGGGAGGTTCAGGCTGGATATTAGGAAAAATTTCTTTACTGAGAGAGTGGTGAGACACTGGAATAAGCTGCCCAGGGAGGTGGTGGAGTCACCATCACTGGAGGTGTTCAAGGAATGTGTGGACGCGGCATTGTGGGACATGGTTTAATGGGCATGGTGGTGTTAGTTGATGGTTGGACTTGATGATCTTACAGGTCTTTTCCAACCTTAGTGATTCTGTGATTCTGCGTTCTTTTGTAAATTAACATTCACATTTGACAATTCTGTTTTGTCTCATTTCCCAGTAAAGACAGCAGAAATCTCAGGAAATTCTGATGCCTCATTATGTTTTAAAATCTGTGTACATATGTGTATGCATGCCTATTTACAAAATATTCATGCATTTTCAGTCTCTAAGTAGATAAAAATTAATGAGTTCGTAGTCAAGTGAAGTTTGGCCAGCAATCCCAAGCAACTGGGTGCTTTTGCAACACTAGTCAGTCATGAAAGGATGATACTTGTTCTTTTAACCTATAAGTCTTGAAACACTTCACAGAAGAAGGAAGTATCATTATCTCAACTGTACATACAGAGATACTGAGATACAAAGTGCCAGGGAGTCATGTAGATCTGGACTGGAGGAGCGTGTACAGAGGTGGTTCTGATGGAGCAGCCTGATACCATGTCATTTGTTTGCCTATGGTAGCATGTTAATACCAGAGCTCTGAGGAACATGTGTGTTGGACATAAAATTGCATTCTTTGGTATGGGCTCCTAATTGAGGAGGGGTCTGAAGACTTATTTGGCAATCCATTTTACAAAGTAGTTTGTCCGAGGGCATCCACGGAGCTAGTGGCAGTTTTAAGCCTGAAGCTGGATATCCTGACTGCAAGGCTTGCGCCCCATTCAGTGGACTGCGATGTCTCCAGACAGTCAGCAGTATTTACAGTGATGTTACGATGTTACTGTCATGAGGTTTTCATCATCCCCTTCAAGCAGGAATTCTCTCTTCCTGACTGGAGGTTCCCTACCCCCATCTTCATATGTTAACACTTGAAAACGTAAGAAATGGCTCTGGAATGTGAAAAACCTCTATTCCCAGTTTTATGTGCGTAGCCATCTGAAATACAATGAGTTTGCACTGGTGTAACTAAGGGCAGCATTTGGCTAACTATGTTTTTATTACTGACGGACAGGCATTTTACTTGCAAAATTTGATCTGGTATATGTGGCAACACAGTAAACAAGCACACTCTTTTATTCTGAGAATCAGATGCTTTAAAGATGAAACACGTGCTCATTTATTTCCCATAGGAACAGAATGAAAAAAAATCATGTAAAGCTTATAAGCACCTTAGAAATAAACAGGCCAGACTTTAACTGGCGTCAGTCATTATCGTTTGCTAAGGCCACGGTCAATACACCCGTTTACATTGGGCAAGTGTCTGTTCTGTGTTTCTTAAAGGCTCAAGTTGTATTTTTTTTTAAGTTTCAAATATTTTCAAATCAGATTCTTTTAATCTTAAAGTTATGATTTCTTGAGTACCTCTGTTTTCTAACATCACATAAATAGAACTCATTATAGTATTCGTATTTATAGAAATAGCTCCTACAGGCCTCAGTTTGGAATCAGATGACTGCATTATAAGATGCTTATATTTACAGTAGTAAGAAGATACCTACAAGAATTGTTTGCAATTGATTTTTCTCTATCTACTCTAGTTAGCAAAAAATCAGCAGAACTTTAATTTTTAGTCCTTATGATTTTATCATTGAAGAATATTTATCATTTTACCACATTAGGCTCCTGTTGTTTTCAAACATCTTGTTTAAATAGATCAATGTAATAATTATGCTTCTAAAAAAACTCCTTTTACTCTAGTGTATGGAAAATATCATACTATGCTGTATCATCAGATTCTCTGAATGTGTTTATGTTCTCCGAACGGGAAGAACGTATCTGCCAAATTTGGTAGCCCAGGATAACGGCCACGAATTTCTCCCGCTTCAGCAATTGGTTCAGTGTGAGGGGCTGCAGTATTTCACAGCAGTGACAGTGACATTCCCCAGTGCTCCAAACAGCAGTTTGCACCTGGGGCCCTGATGGGGACATTTCCGCCCGGCACCATTCGCCCCACTTTGGGCAGCCATGCGGTGCCACAGCTGAGCCCCAAAACCTCCCATGGCTTCAGGTGCAGTCCCGGCTGCGCGGAGCGGTGGGGTGCTCTGCCGGCAGCCGAGCTGCTGAGCCGAGAGCCATCTAGAGTTAGAAAGCTGGGAAGAGCTCACACACAGTGTGCCGTACGTGTTCCCCTTCTCCAGGGCTTCCTTGGCTCACCCAGGGCTGTACGAAAATTTTCAGGTAGTGAGAAGCTCTCTGGTCAGGAACCAAGACCCCTCCAAGATTAGCACAGCCAGGGCTGCGTATCCTCTGAGCAAGGATTTCATGAATTACTGTTAAGGCTAAGTGTCTAAATTAAGCTTAAGTCACACTTTTGGATCATGCCGCTTTTTGGGGATCTGTCCCTACACAACTTGCTTGTTCTGAAATGGTGTAGTGCCATCAGAGCCTCCAGAACTGAAACCTGTATTTAAAAAGGGGAGAAATTATTCTAACCCTGATGGAGGGGCGGGGGATCTCTCAAACCTGAGCCGGTGCAAGGTTGTCATGCCCAGCTGCAGGCAGATAAAAGGATCTGAAATCTATCTGAAACCTCTTTCTTATCAAAGGTAATAGCTCTGAAATCTGATGATGACATTGTCAATAGTCAGCTGTCAGAATTAACTGGTTATCTGTTATGTAAAACTAGCCATTAACATTTAACATAAGCACATACTCATAAACACATTCATAAACACAATAGTGGATGCATCATGAGATGCAAAATTAATTGCAGTTATGTGTTCTGTTTCTTTAAAAGGCAAATTGTTATTTACTTCTCTGTAATTTGGGCTTCTAGTAGCCATTAATTGTAAATCTATTCTTTAAAAGAAAAATTCCACTGTATAAAGGGAAAAAACAGTGACCAGAGAACAGATAAATCACTTTTACGTCCTTAGAACAGCTGACTTTACGCTTTTATTGCATTGTTTGAAAAAGCATCTTTTCATCTGGAAGGAATCAGTTTAAAATGTGATTGTCAACACAACGAAACCAGCTTTCTGTTTAAAATGGCTGCTCATGAAGCTTAGAACTACAGTTTTGCCAGGATTTTCTTTACAGACATTAGTTACTAGAACCAAGATATTTTAGATGGGATGTTCACAGGAAATACCTGGCAGACAGCGTAAAATGCAAAGTAAAGCCTTTTTATTTAAGTTGTGGTAAGCATGCATGTGAAAATGAGCAACAGTGTTTTAGGTCAAAAGCTTTCTTTTTAAAATAGAAGTTTATAAGTTGTAGTTTGAAGCAGGCAAAAGAAAAAATCCTCATTAATTTTTTCATGTCTTGACCTAACTAATCAGACAACATACATTTAGCATATTTCTTAGACTATATTTCATACTTATTTATAATGACACTATTAAACCTCTCTCTAATCTGCACGTCTTTACCTCATCTAATTTAATTTTCTTCACTGGTTACATCTGAAAGCAGAGCTTTGTCTCTTTTATGCCAATCCTGTTAATTACTATAGTCCTCAATTGTTTATTTATACATAATTCTGCTCAATTGGAATGCCCAAAATTTTTAAATCTCTAAAAGATGCAGATGAAGGTCCTATACAAAATAAAGTATTGCATTCAGTGATAAAACATTTTCACTCCAGAAATAATTGAGCTTTACATTATACACATTTGCTCATTATTCTAACTGTAAATTACGAAGATGTAGTAAGACTAACTCGGCCTATTAGAATAGGTAGAATTTTTTCAATACTCATAATTTTCTTGTTTTCCAGGTAGGTTAATTATATGTTACTTACAATATTTTTACTAACAACTTTGTATTATGCCATACTCTGAAAATATAGGTAACCTCAATTTTTTTCCCTAATAAATTACTTTGGTTTCTTTTTTAATGTTGGAAGATGAATAGCATCAGATGAGAAACTTCTAAAATACATCTTTTTTAGAAAAGCAATCTTTCCCTGACAGGCTTCTTTCTGTTGAGTCGTGTATCTGCCGTTGCAGCAGTAACTGCTAGGCATGCTGATCATTCATCTCCAGCACTATTACCAACCCCTCTTCTCTTTCCAATATTCTTTACCAAGTTGAAGTCTTCCTGTATATCATGCTTCACATTCTGAAAGAGATTTAGTAAGCTAGATGTTGAGAATACCTATGCTTGACCATGGAGGAGAAACTATTCATCTAAAGCAATGCACCAACTCAAAATAAAAAGGCAACGTAAATAGCTATGAATATTTGTCAGTTATGTAGATTTTCCATTGAATGCATCTTAACTAAAACAAGGTAAAATGAGGAATTAGCATCGAGTATGTAAATATTTTAGAAGAGTGCATTTCCGTATAATGCTAACTCATATTTCAGGGCACATTGCCTTCCATATGACTCTGAGAATCAAACTGTGAAAAATAAATAGTTTATTTTGCCTGTTATGCTATTTGCCTCTTCAAAGAAAACAAAATTCTAAATACATATGAGGTTGTTTTTTTAGTTTTCACATTCTTTGCTTAAGCAACTTTACTTAGAGCCGGCTGTGGTTCTTTACCCTATAAATAACAATACTAACTTTAATGCAATAAAAATCATTTTATTTAATTATAAAAATGTCTACATCAAGTGTAGTTCCTGTATAATGTGCTGCATCTCCTTACAGCAATGCATGCCTAAAAGCACAGATAAACTGTACCATTGCATTCTGTCTATCCAGTGTAGAAAGCTTCTTTCACAGTAAGCCGGCAGGCACTTCATAGAAAATTTCTGAAGCTTTCGTGTAGCATACGGGGCAGTAACTCTAAGTGAAGCATTGGCTCCAGTTATGAATACAAGATCAATTCCCATGCTTTTTTTTTACAGCTTGCCTTCAGTGTTTGTGTATTTTTGCGTATTTTGGCTTTGTCCGAACTTGCATATGTGCTGTTTTGTAGCTGACTATCATGCACTGGCTGTCTCAAGTACAGAATAATTTTTAGCGTTTCTTTTAATCTGATAAATGGAATTTTCCATAATAAGTAAACACTTCTGCATCATAGGAATTTGATAGCCAAACCCAATACATCTATTCATTGTTCTTTGTAGCAGTTGAACTCTATGGCAGGGACAAATACTTCTACACTCCTGATGCCTCCTAATCTAGGTAGGGGGGTCAGATTACTTAGTATTAAAACATTTCTTAATAAAACTCACTTTTTCATCATTTGACTCCCACATAAAATAATTTTATATCCTGACTTAACAAAAGTCAAGTTTTGATCAATGTACCTACTTTTATTTGCAAAACCCCATTTTATAACAAATTAAATATTCCACTTATATCTTCAAGTAAAAATATAAATTCAAATAGTTTTCTGTATGAAATACTTTATAATATCAGAAATGTCTTCAATATTTTAAAAGCTCATTTTTACACCACTTTTATTTGAAAATATTGTATATCTCCAGTACGAATTACCATTTAGTATATAGGTAATATTTATTCTTTTGATTGCCACTGTGATTTAGAAGAATCCATTTTGTGGATAAAAGTAAAGTACTAACTAATTAGCATTTAAGCCTTTGTTTTAATATAGTCTCACATAATACCTCTGTACCTCTGAAAACACAAAATAGTACACTTGCATAATGTGCAGATTTTCATGTGTTTATTGGGTCACAACATATTAAAGAATTTAATCTCAATTTTTTCATCTTTTCTTTATAAATGGGTAATTTAATTAAAAATACCCAAACTAATTTAGGTTTTCTTTAGGAAGTATGTAAAAGGCAAACCAAAACTTTCTGTTACATTTTCAAAAATCCTGTGCAAATGAAATATATTGTCACAATTTTAAGAAAAATAAAATAGCTCCATCAGTATTTCAACAGCTCATGTTCACAATTGCAAATAATTAATAATTTTTCAAAGCTGTAATACTACAACAAGAAAAATAACAGTATGGTTTTGTACAAATAGTAATTTTCATAGGCTTTCTCCAAAAATGTGTAATAGTGATTTTATCTAGCAATACGTAAAGGAAAAGAGGAAAAGGCAAAGGTATTTAATGTATTCCTGAGAACAGTTATAGTGGTGGAAAAGGTGAAAAATTGACGAGTGAGCAGTTTAATATAGGGAGAGTTAGCTGTCATTGCAAAATGCTAAGAATCAGTGGCAAGAAAGCTTTCCTCAGCATCCTGTCTGGGAAAATGCAGTTTTAGAAGTAGGTCTTTCTAAGTTACTGGGAGGGAATGCTTGGAATTTTGTCTTTCCACCAAAAAGGATTGGCTTTCCCTTGATTGTCATCAGTTTGCTAGGTTGTCCTGCTATTTAAGCTATTAAAGACTGGTGTGCTGCTTGGTCTCAGGTGATCCATAAAAAGGAATGAAGCCTTGGGAAGGTAAACCATCACCAGACTGGCTTGGTGTACCATCCTTCCATGACGGAAGCTCTTTGTTGAGAATTGTTGGCAATTGCAGCAGTTTCCAACTGAAGATAAGAGCCAGTGTTCTCAGATAATGCCCTCGATCACACACGTGATGACAGACTCCTGCATGCAAGTTTTTTCAGGTGCTATGTTTGCTCAGTAATCCTTCAGTGCCAATCTTTTCAGAATGGTGAGCAGGTCCCGTCAGTAATGGACATCAGCCATTAAGCTTGTAATATTTGTCATAGATCAGGTTACGGCTTTGTTACTGCAGTGTGATGAATGGATGCTGTTATGCTTAGAGAAAATAAAGAAGTGCTATAAATTTAGCAGTCAGTACTAAACGAGTTGCTACTTTAAGGGCCTGATTCACATCCTTCTGAAGTCAATGGAAAGTATTCTGTTGGCTAAAGCCTTTCTATCAGGCCTTTAATTTTCTTTCTCTTTTAAGAAACAGAACCCAGGGCTGTCATTAAAATACAGTTCCCCGTTTCTCACTATATACAATTTTACACCTAACCTGACAGATCGCTCATTAAATAATCAGAACTGGATTGGGGTGTTCAAAAATTCATACAGTATTTTTTATAGCTGGTTTTTTTCATGATCCCAGTAATTCCTATGCCAGATTTTGAAGTCTATGCTCTGATTTTATTCTTTATTTACTTGTTGGCATTACTCTGGAAGTTACTCTGAATGCAGATAGAGTTAAAAAATTATCGAGGACATTAGACTCTGTCCATGGCAAAGGCTGAATTGTGCTTCATGCTGTTTGCAAATTTTTTAGGAAGTTCAGATAGTGCCCAAAGAATTAATAATTCATTAAAATCCTTTCTGGTGACATAAAGATAATGAATTTCCTTTTTATATTCCAGCATATAAATAAACCTAGTGCATCTGAAAAATAAGGCAATGTTTTAAGGTATAAGCCATACAAGTGTTAGCCTTTGTTTGTTACCAGCCTTGTATGCACAAGAGTTTAAGCCGACTAGGGGCTACTAAAATGTTAATTCTAGCCCCATCCATAAAAATTCTGTATAACTGTTTACTTACTGGTTAGTATGTTTGCTATAGCAACTCCAATTTCAAATGACATAATAGATATCCTGCTTATGGGAGGTAGATGATCATCTTACCATAATATAGATGGTAATATGTGCTGCTTAAATGTATATGCTTATTTTTAAATGGTAATTAATCCCCTCAAGTTCAACCTGTAATTGCTACACAATCCTCATTTTCATACTCAAGCTAGTGGTAGTATTATATAAAGATTTACTCCTTCACATTGTTTTTTAAATGTTAGTGCTCTCCTTTGTGCTACCAGTAAGATGACCTAAATCAGATATAAAAAGGAAAATTAATATACATGTCACAAAAAAAATCAGAAGGGAATAAAAGGGTCAGTCAGGAGAAACACACTGAAACTTTTATAGTTTGGTGTGTTAATGCTGAGAGACATCCTATATGAAATACATTCTTAGTGGATATTTGACATAGAAAGGGTCCGGGGAACGGTGGTAGCTGGAGAAGCAAAAAGAGAAGGAAAGAGTTCCATACCAGAAGATGATACAAAGACAAGAGGGAAAGAAAAAAAAATTTCCAAAAGTAGGTGTGAAAGGGTACAACATAAGACAGTTTAAGAACTGGAATGTATTATTTTTGGTTTATGTAAGCAATAGTACTTGTTTTTCACTAGAGAAAAAGAGCAAATTTGAATGCAAGCTACTCAAAGTGTGCAGATCCTGGTTCTTCCTGCTTAGATTATACAAATGCTTTAAAACCCTATTTTTCCAAGAAAGAAATCCAGGATCTTTGACTAGTATAAGCTGCTGCTGCTTATCTATTCCTTATGACCTTCCTTTATTCCTTCTGTGCCAGGTAAGCCATTTCATTCAAAATGAAGCTCATATTGCCTTCCAGAGCGTAGCACGTAAATTTTGTTCTGTCCTGCTGTGTGATCATTATAGTCTGCAGTGCCATAGGCTCTATATAAACAGTACACTCTCCACATTCATTAGTGACCTGCAAAATTACCACGTTCTTCTGCACTACCTTTCTAAGTCTTTTCTGGCATATTACCTCAACCTGCGTTTAAGACAACATGTTAAATTACACACTTCTTAATTTTACACTTGCCCTATGTTTTAAGATACCCAGCATGGAAAGCAGAATTTAGACACCTATAAATCTGTCATGTAAGTAATATGCACGTATTGTGCCAACAGGTGTCTAACAGGCATTTCTACAAATCATGGGAACTGTATAAAATTTGAATTCAGATAAAATTGTGTAGACAGTACCTGAAATATATGGGCTAGTCATCATCTGTTATACTTTTTTTGTTAATAATTTCTGTTTTTAAAAAATTGCAAATCTTTTCATTTGTTAAGGATCTTGTTCTTAATCTTAACTTAAGAGTTTTCATTGTCATGGAAAATGTTGCAGATAGCAATGGTGAAATGTGCGGATGCCTGACAGCATTCCAGCTAGCCTTGGATGTCTACATTTCCTATCTTAACTGATGCATGACCAAAGCTTCTGCTTCTGTGATTCATCTGAGACCACTTTATAAACACCTGTGAATAGAAAATCTCTCACAGGAAGAAAATTATAAAGCACTTATATAAGTATATGTGTAACTATAACAGAAGTATCTAAATGACACTGCTTGCCCATCACTGAAAAACAGCTGAACTAAGAATTCTGTTAGCCCTCAGGGTTTGCTACTGACTTCTTATGTGTGCCTGATAGTCATTTCATTAGAAAAAATTGCATGTCCACATATCTCTAGAATGTCCTCCCAGGACAGGCCCTGGGACAAAGAACAACATGTTGCAACCTAGAGTGTGGACAAGGCCCCAGGATTTAGAAATTGCAAGAACAGCTACAGCATGAATTGCTTTTGAATAAACCTACTTATAAAACTAGTCCTGCACAGATACATTTTACTTAAACCAGAAAATCTGTACCAATAGTTACGGTGTCATGAAAACCGATGCATTTTTCCATGAACAAACTACAAGGTACTATTTTTCCAAATTGCAATTATTCTTCTTTTGATTTAGAAAATCAGAATTAATCTAAGTTAAACTACTCTTTCTGGACCATACTGGAAAGTTTGGACTTAATACTGATAAGGCAAATTAAAAAAGCCATATCCAGAAAAATATATTATCACCTAAATCTAAAAACTCTTCTTGTAAGAAAACTCACGCAGTTGCCAGGTGGAGACACCTGGTAGCCTCAATCCACTTCTAGGCATTTCCAGACCGTGCCTAAAACACACCCGTACAATTGGACTTCTCATAAAATACATTTGTGTCTGCTACCTTGTTTTTGAGAAATAATAGCCTCTGAAAGATGTTTTCCTTTATAGAAGGGCTTAAAGGGCTTGCCCAGGAGCTAGAGATTCCTACTCCATCTGTACCCACAGGAATCCAGACCCTTAGCTCCCACTTGCTGGAGCGCAGTCTAACCACTGTTTTACAACCTGTGTTGGTAGCCACAGTGGAGGGAGAGTAGAGATGGGAATACTCATTTTACATTTCTGTTGCAACTGTATACTTCAGGATGTATCAGTCCAAAGAGCATGGCCTATGATTCAGTGATAGTGCATCTGGATGGAGTCATGGCTTCTAATTCTTTTCCCTAATCTTTTTATGACAATGAGTTTATTAAAAAAAATCCCTTGCAGATGTGGAGGAGGGCAATTGAACGTGACTTTCTGGTTAAGAGAGGTAACCAATTCCTTCTACCATTTCCCCTGCAAAATAATAGGTGTTCATCTGCTTGACTGTAAGAGAAGTAGGTGTCTGTTTTTGAGGGGTGACTCTGAACCATGAATCATAAATGAAGGAAAGTGCTCCCCTCTAGACCACTTACGCAGCAATAAGAGTTGGGATATTAAAGCTTTTTTAGTTGCAGTCAAGTGGCTGCTCTGCAGAGTGAATCTGAGTCTCAGTACCCCATGCTGGGAAGCTTATTCTTTGCAGCACCATCTCCGCTCATGAAACCCAGTTCTCCTCTGCTTGTGTGAAATAGCTGCCTGTTAGCTTGGGTCTGTGGAGTTTCATCAACCGGTTTCTCACCCAGCATAGCAACACATCAGGTGCCTGGGGTTACACCACCTTCAGCAATTACAGCATCCTGGACTAGACATTCAGTCCTCACTTCTCTCTCTAACATCACCAACCTTCCCTGGGAGGTTGGTCACTATAACAGCTCAAGCATGCAACTAAGCATGTCTTCCCAAAGCTGTATAGAGCGCGTGTTGTGATCAGAAAGCAGGCAGGATGTCTTGCCGCAGGCCTTCTGCTTTGAGAGGCTAACGGCGTGTTATGATATATTCTCCTATTAAAAGTTTCAACTCTGGACTCAGGTTCCCTGTAACTGAATAATGAAGCACATGAAGTTTGTAGCAGAGCACAGTGCATCAAGTCTGTAAGTGCTGAGATTTGGGGTGGTGAAGGGGGTGCCCCAGAGTAGCAGGACTTGAGAGAGGAGAGTCCTGGAGACCAACATTGTGGGACTGCAGGAGCTGGCTGTGGGGACTGCAGCATTGCGGGGAGCGTTTACAGCCCCTGAAGAAGAATTTCTGATTTTGCTGGGAAAGAAAACATGCTGTAAGAGCAGATCTGTGCTGCAGGGATAGCACTGACTGCAGAAGTAAAGAGCGGTGCCTCGTGCCAAGTTTTTATAGACGTTGCTGAGGCAGGGCAGCAGCATCTCTGCTTATTTTGCTAGCACATGCATGCAGCCTGGCAAGGTTTTAGAAGGATACTTATGAGGCTTTAGTTCTCCCATTAGCATCCCTTGGGGCCACGCTGGCTCTTGTGCAGCATAACTGGCACGGTCCACTGCTGCACAACTTACCTGATTTCATCAGAGCTGCATCTGCCACTGCATTTTCGCCGAGATACGTAATATGTGTCTACAAAACTATTAACCTAATATTTTATTGTTCTGAAATAGAGAAACAGTCAGTACCTCAGACTTCACTGACGTTAGGCTGAGGCATCTGTTTTGGAGTCTTGTAGGCACCGAGTGGTAAATTGGAATACAAGAAAGTTATTCTAGTTAATTTCTGTTTCCTGTTTTTTCATGTTTGACCTGACTTATGGAGAACAATTAAATTTAAAACAGACATTTATGATGGATCCAATCTAGTTGTAACTACTTTTTGGAACAGTGTGGTCTTTCTTTTACCGTAACTTGCTTATATTTATATTTGTGTTTCATTATTGGAAAAAGGACTTCAGACATGCCTGATAAGAGCATGATCATCAATGTCTTGAGTACTTAGAGGAAAAGCATTCAATTAATGGGAAAAAAGAGTATAAGAAACGTTGAACATTTCTTTAATTGATTATTTATGCATTTTTCACTGGAAGCGAACCACAATCTTTTTTCAAAAAAATTTTGTTCTGAGTTTTATTTATTTAGCTGTAGGATTTCCTTAGGCATCTAGATTCTGAACCAGATATTTAACTTAGACCATGTATTGCCAGGAATGACTACATCAGTTACTGAGGGATAATTGAAATTTTAAGTCAAGACTACTGAAAAAAATAAGAGAGACACAGAGAGAGCACACTTGCAGGAGTGAGCAAGCTCATTGCTGAATCCTGTGGAAAGGGGAGCTGTACACAAAAGGCAAATCCCCGGAGTTGATAACAAATAAGGGCTGAGTATTCACCAGCTTCCTGGCTCACAGTAGAAGTATTTCATTTAGAAGCCAATATAATATTTATATAAATTTCATTCCATTACTAACTACACTAAAAAGCTATTTTTAATTCATATTTTAATATATATTTTTCTTTTAAAAATGCAGCTAATACTGTTCTTCATGATCTTGTACTGCAATGTCATGACATTCCCACAGTGACATTCCTCCCACTGGAGGAATGTGTATTTTACTGTAAAGAGATTAACAATTATTGCTTACAAAATTACGAACTTCACGTTCTTCTGATTAGTCATTCTTAAAACAGGGTGCTCTGAACAGACACTGAAAGAATATCCAATAGATACAACTTCTCATTTACGGGCCAAACATTCCTTCTGAAATCCCAGAAAAGAAAGATTCCTTTAAATATTCCCAGTAGTCTAGGAGTAAATCACTGTAAATCTCACAGACTTCAACAACTGGAATAGAAAGAGTCCTGAGGTCACACCTGAAACAGAGTTTTGGGGAGTAACATATTGCATTACTAAATGAGTCACTAGGCCAGCTGTGTTTATATATATTGTGCAATTAAAAGTTGGTGATCTTTCTCCTGATAACAATGGGGTATGCTGTAGTCTGAATTCACGAGTCACATGGAGAAAAATCCACTGTTTGGCCATTATCCAAAAATGACAATGACAAGTACATAAGCAAGTGGTGATTTGTCTTGCTCGGTCTCTGGAAGACTTTTTTTTTTTTTTTTTTTGAGTTCTATTATTTACAAAGTAATAGAAATGTTGGGCAATAATCAAGCATAGAGAGCTGACGGTATTAATAGAGCATTGACGGACTGGAAACCAGATGGTCTGTCAGATAATGAAGTATTATCTGGCAAGAGATTGTTCCTGAAAGCCAACATCCTCACCTATTTAGCACTCTGGAATGTCGACATATCAGTTACCACATTCATGAGGTGGTATGTGTTGTACTTTAGAAGCCATCCCTAGAATAGGCTTTTTAATTCAAAATTACTGCCTGATGAGAGGGTAAAAGTGCCATTATTATAGCACAGCTGGATGAGTATAATATACAGCAAGATGTGAACCATACATCAAAAATCAAGTTAAAGAGGAAAACGTAATAGGCTACATCCTGATTTCTGTCTAACCAAGGCCATAGTTTCATGGATGTTTTGAACCAGCACTGCCACCAGAAGCAAAGGTGTATGCTGTGTGCCCAGAACTGTTATGTTCCTGCTTTCGTGCCACACTCTCCTTTGTGCCAGCACATGCATTTCTGCATCTGGTCAGGAGTCATGGATGTTGAAAAAATGATCAAGTTAATATTAACCTGGCCGTTGAAAAAGAAAGGTGGTGGTAATCCAGAAGGGTTGCCCCTGGCTGGCTCATCACGTAGGCACACAAAGGAAGGGATAGTGTGGAGGCAGTACAGAGCGGCTGGGAGAGGAAGATGAGGGAGGTGGGATTATTTCCTCTTTGACAGCAGTGCTAGTTTATGCCAAATTTGGGTGAAACCAGAATTGAAGAATAGCTATTGGAGGCAAATATGGTAAATCCCAGTTGCTGCAGCTGCCACCTGGGAAGGCAGAGCAGAGAACACAAGAGGCAAGGGCAGCTGGAAGGTGGGTGGGGGCAGTGCCCAGGAGATACTCCCTGGACGCCAAAATGTCTCACTGTGCCTGTGATTATAGCATAAAGTGGAATGCAAAATGAAGAAAACAACCATGAAGTAGATGGAGTGGTTTATTAAAAAGATGACAGAGAATCAGTAAGGGTATTATCAGCAAGACTGTAGTTTACAACCTTAGCTTTAATTCAGCAAGCCTTGTTCACTGCCTTCGTGATTACTCGATTGAAGACTAGCTGACCGCATGATATTAGCTCTTTAACTCCTGTCTGTTCTAGATGGTTAATATTTTCGTAAGGCATTTTCTGTAATCGTGACTAGGAAGTCCTTTGCTCACATGAAGGAGGAAAAGAGGTACATGTACTATTGGATGGAGAGAAAATAGTTATGATATAATCTGTCGAGATACATAATAAATATTCTGAAGATGTCTGATAACTACTGTTTAAGAGTAGAAACATTTTGCCGTCATTTTTGGCTTTATTAATTTGCAACACCTAGGAAATAACATAAATCAGATAAAAAGGCTTCCCTTTCATGCTTTCAGTGCTATAACATCCAATACTGATTATATAAATCCTTTTTTTTTTTAAAGTCCATCCTACTCAGAAAATCAATATACGGAATGGAGCTTCAAATGGGCTAAAGTGGATTTGTGGTATCACTGGGCCCAGTTACCTTGGCAGGGTGAATTTTCTGTCTGCCAGGCAGATGACAGAATTCAGAATTTCCCTGACATGAAACTAATACTCTCACACACTTGAAATATGTATGCTGAAATATTATCAGTTAAAGTCTGTTTTTCTCAAGCTTGGTTTGGGAATGCTTCAAAGCCATCGTTATCTCTAGAAGCAAATTTGTAATTCAGCCCAGCCTTTAATATTTTTGAATCAAGTAGGGAACGATAATTAAGAGTGGGAAGAGTTTCAGTTAAATAAAAACAAAGAAACCACATACAGAAAGTAGAAATTAAAATAAACATTTAAAATCAGTATTGTGTTTTCCTCCTGGTGAACATTTAATGAAGTTGGCAAATGTTTCAGTAAACACAAAAACTGGTGGGGCAGTAAATGAGAACAGATTACTGTTCTAGAATTACACCCAATTTCATGGTCACCATGCAAAGGCATTTTCATATGGCCAAATACAAAGTAATTCAAGGGGGAATCAAAATTCAGATTATACTTGCTGTATCAACAATGCAGAGGACATTGTCTTGGGAAGTAGTAACACCAAAAGAATTAGTTGTTAAAGACAAATGCATCAGCATGAGCTCGTAGGACTCTACCATAGCAAAGTGGATCATGCAATCCCAAAGCATGCCTCTGTATATAACTTTGATAACACAACTGATAAAATACTGAATTAAGTCAACACTTCAAAGAAAATACAGAGATACTGAAGAAATTTGAGAATGCCACAGAACTATATTGGGAGGAAAATAAGTCTTGTGTCATAAAATTCAAGGGGTTAAGTTTTTCTGGTTGTGAAAGAGACTATTGAAAAGTTACTTGATTATTATGTATAGATACATTTTTCACCTGTGGAAAAAGTTTTCTGGCACCTGTGAGTTCAAGGGTTTTCAGCTTTGCTCACCACAACCAGTACCTGGAATCTGATGTTAAGCAAATGCAGCCTTCAAACACAGCTTTCTCTGAACATACAAAAACACTGCAAAAATCATGTGGAGGGCTTTTGCTGGAGGGCCGTTATTTAAGTCTTTGCAAATATTATTTAATGTGGTTTCTAGATGAAAGCTTGTATCAGTAAAGTGATGTATCCTAAAGGGTCCCTTCTGAGTTTGCAGTCTAGTCTCATAACTCATCCCCTGTCTTGTATTAAGCTTTGAGAACAGGAAATCTTGCACTGCCCTAAACCTACCATAACACTTGGAGGTTTGCATTATAGTAATGACTGTACTTACATCATGCTTCAGAGCTTCAGCAAGTCACTGTCAGGGATCAAGAGGGATTATTTTTTCTTAATGCACAATTGACTAGATGCATGATAGAGAGGGGGGTTTTCCTTCCTTTTAAGCATGATTGGATACAGATGAAGATGTGATAGCATGGATTAGTCCTTTGAGGTAAAAAAGGAAATCCATTTGGAGGGGGATGGTTTAATTTTGGAGGCTCAAGAGTCTTACCTATTTACAGTTTGGGGGTAAGGAAGGAATTTGTGCCTCAGTCTGGTAGGGAATATCATAAATTTCCTGTTCCAGGCATCCTCTCTGGCTCTTTCTGGCCATTCTCTGCATTCCACCAGCCTGCTGCTCAGATTCCCTCCCTTCAGGACCAATGTTGACTTTAATCTGTATGAGAACAAATACAGCAAAGTGAAAGGTCTTTTTATCCCTATTGAGCATCCCTTCAGTCAGCCTGAACAGAATTTCAAACCATAAATGCTCAGGTTACGCATCCATCACGGGTTTAACATTTTAGCTTCTTTTGCTCTCATCCTGTCATCTCCACATGCATTTCTTTCTTTCAGATTTCCATTCCAGAAAGACTTTTACGGCTCCCAGCATTTCCTTTTTTGAATTCCTTTCTCCACTCTTCAGTGATCTGGTGTACAAGTGCAGTTTTACTGATAATTGTATTAGCACGAATGAGCATGGAAGATCATGGTATGGAGATGGTATGAGCATCTGGGGAAAGCTTTGTTAGGAAGGTGTAGGCATTTCTTAAACCAGGTACATCACTGAAGAATGCTTGCCCTATAGCAAGCGGTTACTAAATGCAGCTATTTGTGCACTTATCAAGGGTGTTTTAAATCTCTCTGACCTATTTCCTCTCATAGATCCTCCCTACTATGGTAGGCATCCTTATGCCCTCCCCTGCAAGCTGCACTATCCAGATATACAGGTTGTCCAGTTCTTCGCCCCTCTTGCTTATTATTGCTTATTATTGCTCATGCCTGCTATACCTCCAAATGATCCTCTTGGCATACTGCATTTTCTGCTGTAAAATTACTTTCAAAGCCTCTTCTGAGGCTGAAAAAACTCTGTAGGCTAACTCACTGTAACCTCAGCATAAGCCTCCTACACTATCTTTGCTATAATTCTTAAGAATTTAGCATTTAATTCGGATTAGAATTTAGGCTGAGATTAGATGAGGTTTTTCTCTGTCCAATGATTCACTTCGCTAATCCAAGCACATACAACAAGAACTGCTTAGTGACTCAGCAAGTAACAGAACAAATTTAGTATACTCTGGTAGCTTAGTCAGTGATGTGTTACACTACTGGAAAGAAACCTGGTAATAGGATTTTCTCTCTCTCTTTTTTTTTTTTTTTTTTGGCAAAGTTTTGGATCAAGTCCAGGCAATTGTAATATATTGATTTAATCCTAACCAGTTGGCACAAATACTTCAGGATCTGGGGAGTAAGAGGCTATTTCTTCCACGCCATTTGTTCTCACAGGCCTTTCTTTATAACAAGTAATAGTTTTATTCTATCATTTTTAAACAAATAACTGAAACTTACTTTACACTATAATGTCATTAAAAGAATTTTAACACAAAAGTTGATTACACACAAATGACAGATGTATGATAATGCTTTACTTTTTTAATCTTTATTTTTACCCTAGAAGATAGAAGTAATGATTACAATGTCTGGTCCTTTATTGGGAGACTGTTGCTAAATTTCTCTTCTTATTCTCTTCAAGTCTTGTAGCCTAGGCTTTGTTTGCAGGTCTCAAAATTTTCAGTGACAGTGGACCACTTTCACATTGCATCAGTCCACACACTTCCAAGAAAATGTTTCCAAAGGCTGTGTGTACTTCTGAAAATATGAAGACTTAGGCACCAGTGTTTTCTGTAATAACTGATGAAAATAAAATGTTAGCGATCAGAATCTGTGCGGTTTTGCTTGATTTGGGCATATCCCACAACAGATTTAAAAAAAAAAAACAAACCTACCAAAAAAATCATCCATTACCAGTGGGCAATTTCCTGGACACTGAAATGCAAAAGGTCCAAGAACATTCTGCAGCTCCTCACAATTCTGTATGTGTGGAACTGTGCACAGCTACAGATGTTTCCACTGCCACAGAATTCACTAAAAACTGCTGGGGAATTTGGCCCAGATGTGCTATAGAATTACAATGACCCTGGTAATAGTGAAACTTTAAGCAGCAAACACCAGATGTCCAGTAAAATGGTTAAAACTGAGATCCAAAGCATTTTTTTTACCACATCATCACAAACAAGTATGGAGTGAATAAGCTGAAAATCTCAAGTAATACTTCATTATTCGTCATCTCTAAGCTGATTCTGTGTGCTTGACTTGTGATGTAGTGCGGTTCAAGTATAACGTCTCATAGGAAGGCTGCTTTCCCAGAGGCTTAAATAATTTTGAAAAATTAATTAATTAGACAGGTATATACATTAAACTTAATACAAGGCTGTATTTTTCTCCTTACCTCCTTTGTCTACTCATTTTGCTTGAAAAGTGATTCTGGCTCTGTGTGTGCTGTGCTGCCTTATGATAGCTTGCCCGCAGACAGGATAAATGAACTGCTGTTAGTGCCAGCTAATGTAGTTCTGCTTTAGCTCAAGTGGTAGCAGACTCGAGCCGTGGTACCAGGGCTCCATACACTGCTGCATTCTGCGTCTGTATGAGTGCTAAATGTACTTTTCCTACAAAGTACAGATATTCATTACATTATGAGGCACTGCTTTATACTTTGTGGTTTCCGAGGGGTCCATGCGTAGGGCAGACCCCAGAGACGATGGAAAGCATTACATTTCTCTTTCCACTCTCTATTGATTAATTATGATTTTTTATATCCTTAAGTGTAAGTTTTATGCATTCGTTATTAGAATGTACATTTAGCCATTTTTTAAGTGTCTCTAAACTAAAAAATCATTTCTGTTATAAATCCTGAATCAAAATGTACAATATTATTCATGGAAGCCTAGTTGTATATGTTACTGGTATAGCTCTACATAGGGCAACAGACATAAATCCATATTCATAACTAAGATTCACTGGTTTTGCTTCAAGTTTTTGCTTAAAGTTTGAACGTAGCAGTAGTCTGTTGTGGTTTGTCTCTGAATAACTAATGGTACCAAGCTTTTTTACTTGGAACTGGGATTATAGGCTTCATAGATAAAAACTGAAGAAACACAGGAAGAAGGAACCACAGGTACTAAAAGCTGTAGGAGTCTTGAATGCTTAGAGAAGAAAGTAAGGAACATGTAGTCTTTGAAAGAAAAGGGGTAGTTATGTTCTCTACACTCTCTTAAAACTTCTTTGCAAAAGATGTGGTAAAAACTCTGTTAAAATAAAGAGGACTACTTTGAATTCAGTAGGAGTTCAATCAGTGAAGAAGAGTCCATAGGTCTGTTGCTGTTACTCACTTCTACACAAGAAAGTATAAAAACTTGTTTACTAAAAAGTATATTCTTCCCTGGAAGAAAAACTCATCATAAACCAACCAGAGCATCATGGCAGAAAGTTAAGTTAAACTACTGCTTTCAGAAATACTACTGCTCAAGAATTTACGATTTCTCTCCTTTTTTAGTTATGCAGTCATTTAGATAATCTTCAGCTGGCCTCAGACAATATCCTTGCATGAATTTTTGTAAGCCTAAAGGAGAAAACAAGGCTGTTGACAACACTGCTGAGTTTCTCTTTTTTTTTTTTACTGTATTGCCAATTTTACATAGCTTCAGTACAAAATCATAAATTGTGTAGCTCTTTCTCAAACTGCAGACACACATCTTTTTGAAAGCTCACTGCCACTTGTGGGCTTTTCAGCATTTTTAACTTACAGCAAAACACAGCCAACTGTGTTGCGTATCAATGCTGATAGCGTTGGATGCCTTTTTGCCAAGCATTGCCTTGGGATGCCCAGTGCTCCAAACGACTTCATCACCTGTTCCTTCAAGACCAACTACAATTGCAGCAGGAACCACTGCACCTGGAGCTCTCTGCCCACCCTTGCCTTGCAAATCTGCTTGTAGCACAGACTTTCTTGTCTTTCACAGCAGTTTGCCAGCCACAGGTTTGCAACAAAACTGCAGTTCTGACTGCTTGTGACCCCAGTTAAAACAATAAAAATGTGTTCTTATGTCCTTGCTGGCTGTACTGTCCGTAGAGAAGGTTTTCACATGGCTCTAAACCAACTCTGCAGGATAGCAGGTAATCATTTAGTCATGCCTAGTGAAATGTTGTTTATATTGACTTTGTAATGCTCTCTGATGATGGTGAACAAGGAAGTAGTGTGGTTGCAAATTGCAGTTACACTTACAGAGTGTGAGATCATGGCAAATTACACTGCTGCAGAGGTGCAATGATAATCTCCGGCTAATCTGGCTGAGTTCTAAGTGCTCAGAGCTGGTTACTGAGCAAGTCTCATGGCATGTTTGTGAGCTCCGAAAGAATAAAGGTTTGTCTTTTGCAAATTCAGAGAAAATTAGAGATCTAGAAGAAAAGCCAATCTGACCCAAATTGACTTTCTTTTTGACATATTGATGGTTATAAAGGTATTATTATTTTAAGTCATAAAATGCAGCAAGGTTTGACACAGAAAAAATCATGCTGTCTGCAGTAAAATAGCTTGTGTCGCATTTACTTGAATTGCTACATGAAACACTTTGTTCATTTGTAAAGTAAAATAGTCTGCATGCTTTTTAAAGTAACTTGGGAGAGAGGGTTCTTTTGTTTTGTTTATTCAATGCCGAAGTGGCAAAATTTCTTTTCTGCAGAAGAATTCAAGTTGAGAAGGGTGCTGGATCAGAAGAGTATATTGAGAAAAAGAAAACATTTCAAAAGAGATGTTCAAGTTAAACCTGCTGAGGCAGGTTTGCTGCTCAAAGAACACATTGCAAGTTTTTTTAAAAAATAAATAATCCAGTAGAAACAGCCACATCACTGAGCCACAGACTCCATTACTTTTTTGCAAAAAATCTGTCAGGTTTCTTTACAGATGTCTATGCAGATGCGGAGACTATTGGCAGGTGGGGCACGGCTACATAAAACAAGAGTAGATAACTGAATAGTAAGTAGCAATAATAATAATTAGGGCAGCAACTTCTACATGATTCTTCCCTTCACACATTAGTCTTGCCTGTTGATCTCGTCTCAGAAAGTATTTATGTATCTCTGCATCACAGTCCTGTAGCAGGTTTTTCATCAGTAACTATACTGAAGTATATCACTTGTGTAAAGCCTTGCAAAATCTGTTTCTAATCTTTTAACAGTCAACTTTGGCTGGAATCCTTTGGTAAGTCGTCTTCATTTCTCAGTCATTTAAACCTACCTTGCCTTTCCTTTTTCACTTTGAGAAACTCAGAGTGAAGGTTAGTCACCTCTCCAGACAAAGTAATGACATGACATCATAGTGCTTTATCTTCTAAATTGTGTGAGAAGGACGAGAGGAAGGTCATCACAGTGTGGGAGTTTCATAGTATTGAAGGTGGAATCTGTTTGGAAGCATTGCTGCATATTGCCTTGAAAGGGAGCTTTCATGTTTAAAATGTATTGTGATAAAAAAAATGAAAGTAAGTTTGTTTGTATTAACTGTCAAATCTATTTATTCTTAGATGGGAGTAACATTGAGGAAAATGTATTAACCCATATGGTATTTTTAGAGCTTTTGTGTGTGGTGCATGAAGAATAGGAGGTATCCTTTTGGACATCGCTCCAGCATCTACGACAGTCAGTGTATAATGCAGATCTTCATCTGACAGAGTTTTCTTAAGCAGTGTAACCTGGGCTGGAGTGAGCTGGAACAAAAGGCTGCAGTTCGGTATCACATCCGTGCCCTCGCTGTATCACGGTGGCACTGCATGATGGCACTCTGTAGGTAGAGGAAAGGATCTGTGACACTGTCACTGTACCTAGGGACAGTACCTGTAAGAAATTTCTGCTTTTTCGAGGAGTTGCTTTCTTGCTCCCAAGTACATAAAACTCTAATAACTTTCTTATAACAGAATCCAGTTTCAGCGATGCACCACAGAGGTATTTTGTCTGTCTTTAGGCAGGTAGTTGCCATTCGTGTGAGTTTCCTCACACATCTGTGTAGTAATACCTTTCACTCCCGTGGTATATCTACGTACCACAACTGTCTGCCAGATGGAAATTCAAGTGCCAGTATGTGTACATATTCATGGTGCCATTCACTACATAAGTAGTGCTACAAATTCTGCACGCTTTGATCTCTGTGCGTGTCGCTGTTGCACTCTACTGGTGCAACTATCAACAGTATTACTGTTACAAAATCATAAATCTTTTATGATTTCCTGCTAAAGGTACTGTAAAGGGAGTAAGAAAAGTACCCCAAAGGTCAAGATGCTAAAAGATGGAATCAAATTAATTATTATGTGCATGTTTGTATATTTTTAGTAATACCCTATTCTTTTTAATGCTAAAAAGTGCTGCCTTGAGATTTTTTTGAGAAATGGAAAAAATATGTAAGTTTTTTAGTTTGTTAAAAACACTATAAAACCACTACTGGCCTAGTTTTACTTTAGACTTCAGAAGATCGACGTGTTGATGAATCCAAATCATTGCAGACAAAATTTTGCACCTGCAGTTATGGTTGCCTGCAGTTCAGTTCGGTTTCAGTATCTACATCACTGATTGCATCTGTAAATTAAAAACATCTAAGTAACCTACATTACAAGCACAAATAATTGCAGGTGCAAAACTCATACAACACAAAATGATCTCTGAAAGCTGGTCTTCTAAATCTCATTGTAACTTATTCACTGTATTATGAACCTGGAGTCCTCTTGGGAGAGTCACTAATCTGTATAATGACAGTGAAAACCTCTTGAATCTCGTATTTAGCTAGCAGATGGGAAAGAATACATGTAGTCATAGAACTCCCTAGGGATTACGCATGTGGATATTGAAGAGGGTAACTTATTCCAATGAAGGCTAACATTAACTTGCAATCAAAAATTTCCTTCCTGAGCCACATTTTTTCTGATGAAATTAAAACAACTTAATGTTGTATTTTTATGAAGTCACAACCAATCTGAGTAGGACACACTCCCAGGGCAAGCACAGAAATTTTGCTAATCTCATGATTTTTCATTTAATGAATCACAGCATCAGTTTAACACAGAGAAATGCTGTCAGTCTTTTCCAGAAAACACATCTAGTTATCCTCTCTATGCTTTTTTTTTTTTTTTTTTTAGTGTCAGAAACAGGTCTCTAAGCACATATCTACAAAAGTCTATTTTTTCTCTGGTATCAAAACTAAAAATGAATCATTTTCTTGCATTCCTTAGCTTCAATAGTTGTAGGTGTGGAGCTGCTTTAAAACAGTGACTGCTTCCTGTTGTACCAGTTATGGCAGTACTGTTAGCAAAAGGGGAAAAAAAACCCTTAAATTCTCTTCTAGTGTTTGAACAACTAAAACTCCTACTGAACAAATGAAGCATTCTGCCAGTTCTGACAATCCAAAATGCAATGAAGAATTTTTCTGTTTCAGAAGCTCTAGGCAAAGCTGTTTTGGCACGTCCATAGCTAGTTCCTATTGCAAACAAAGGGGCAGCTAGAGGGAAAGTCTTTGGGGGAAGAAAACGCTGTCAGCTGTAAGAAATGAGACATGTAGACCCATTCTACAGCCCAGCTAGTGATTACATGCAGGCAATTTTGTAAGAACCTAGACCAGCTGCCAGTGATAATAACGCTGCCATTTGCACTGATTTCAACAAGAATTACATCAGACAGACCAGCTTAAGGCTTCTCAGAAGCATGGGCAAAATTGGTATTTCATTCACTGGCCATGGGGCCAGACTAAAAGAAAAGCGTTAGGAAGGAACAGGCAAAGGTGGCAGGGAGCCCTGCAGAGTGAGCGTTGCTGCTCCCGCTGCTGGGCTGGCAGCAGTGGGAGCAGGCAGTGTGTGCTGCGGCTGGCAGGGTCCTGCTTCTCCGCCCGCCAGCAACCGCCATCCTCCCAGGTAGCCTGATCCCTCCCTTGGCAGCAGCGGTCAGCCCAGTTTCACAGGCCCCTGGCACTGGCAGGGTAAGTGGTGGAGGTGTGAGCATATCTACGTTTTTAAAAATCCAATTTAATTTAATACACATGAATCTATTACTCAAGCAGCACGTGGTAACAATGTACCACTTAACTAATTAATTCATAATCATCCTTGGAGAAAAAAGCCAGAACAAGATGTTCTTTTTTTACACATGAAGAACTGTTGAGGCTATGCTGTGCATTACAACACAAGGCTCCAACTTCACCTTCCTAGAATTTTTTTTAGGTGCCCGAGTATAGCAAAACACAGAGAGCGTATAAGAAACATGTAGTATAAGAGAGGATTAATTTTTTTTACTCTCACTTTTTGCTGCACAAAAGACACAAGAAAGGAAGGAGAAGGTTTCATCTTTCCCTCTCTTGAGGGATTTATATTTAGGTGTGTCCTGTAACTTACATAAATTCAAAGTGCAGACTAGAAAGCCAAAAATTAGCAAGGATTTTGACCAAGAGATTGAGAGGTGATTAAAAGTCATGGAAGAAAGACTCATTTCTCAGTAAGAATAACAAAGTCACATGGATGATGGATCATAATAACTTCATAATCTGACCCACATGCAGTAAATATGGTGATGACTGTCATTTTGAATAAGTGAGGTAGATTAGTGTTGATTATTAATCCATTTCTTGGCTAGTCTGATTGTTTCTGAGCCAGATCCTCCACTGTTTAGTATTTTTCTGAAGTATCTTAAGAGTATCTTTCACTGACAGTCCCTTCCTTTTTAACCAATCACTTTTCATACTCTGTTGCCTTAACTTATTTGAGGGATTTCTTTCATGAATTGGTCTGCTTCTAGTATTCTTATAGCTGGACACTTGGTCTTCTTTTAGCATGTAGTGTAACATCAGTGTTACTACAGACGCATGTTAACAAATAATTCTGTATTACATTTACTTGCTGTGAAAAAAAAATCTGGTTTTCCTTAATTCCCATGTGTTGCAGCTGATGGTGATTTACCTTAATGCATGCTCACTGGAAAAAGTGAAATACGCTATGAAAATAAGTACCTAATATTTAGTGCTGGTGTCTAAAATGGCAGTATCTGTGGAGTAGACACAGAATAGATAAGGAAATGTATTTGCATAATAGAAATTCAGAAGCTAGCTTGGCTAATTGTGTCATTTATTACTTTGTACAAGATTCCTGTAGGGACATGTGTTTAACATTTGCAGTAGGATAATATACATAACATACTTCACAAGAAAAAAAGCTTTTTGAAGAGCAACATAGTGTCCAAGCCTGGTTTTCTATGAGTGTGTCCAACCTTTACCATCTTTTCAACTCTGTGCCTGTTGCCCCTGAACGACACTGTCCTGGTTTCGGCTGGGAAGGAGTTAATTTTCTTCCTAGTAGCTGGTATAGTACTGTGTTTTGGATTTAGGGTGAGAATAATGTTGGTAACACACTGATGTTTTGGTTGTGGCTGAGCAATGCTTACACTAAGTCAAGGAATTTTCAGCTTCTCACACTGCCCTGCCAGGGGCACAAGAAGCTGGGAGGGGACACAGCCGGGACAGCTGACCCGACCCAAACTGGCCAAAGGGGTATTCCATACCATATGACATCACGCTGGACAAAAAATTGGCGGGGGGGGGGGGGGGCGGGGGGGGGTGTGTGTGGTGTGTGGATGGCTGCTGCTCAGGAATGGACTGGGCATCGGTCAGCAGGAGGTGAGCAACTGCATTGTGCATCACTTGTTCTGTATATTTTTTTATCATTATTTTTTTCTTTCTTTCTCTCTTTCCTGTCCTATTAAACTGTTTTTATCTCAACCTACGAGTTTTACTTCTTTCTCCAATTCTCTCCCCCATCCCACTGGGGGCAGGGGAGAGTGAGCGAGTGGCTGTGTGGTGCTTAATTGTTGGCTGGGGTTAAACCATGACCCAGCTTTCCCTATAGCATAGCTCTGCAGATGGGCAAGTGGTTGTAGACACTGTGATTGAAGGTAAACTACATGTGTGAACTGGCTAGTGGCTTGCTGCTCTCAAAATAAATGGCTAAATTGTAAGTCCCTTTTTCTCAGCGGTAGGTACTAATTTGTGCCTGCTTTCACTGAGCACTCCCTAGTTTTCCTGAAACTTCCGGGAATTTAAAATCTTTTCCATCTCCAGCTAGGTCAACATAAACATTACTTCACACTAATAGCTATATTATAGTAATATTGCCCTGTTTTCAATTGTTTTACTTTCTGTTAGTAATAATTTCACAACATGCTACATACCATGAAATAAAGATACCTTTTTCCTGGTATAAATGAAACTTTATGCAAATTTTATTACATTTAGACATACTTTCTTCCTCTTTTTGAACACCCACCCTTCTACCAAGCATGTCTTCAAAATTCCTTCCCTTTGTTGAAATAAAAAATTTTGTAAAATCATAAAGTCGCGCATTCGTTTAATGTAACTGACATGGTCATGAAACCCAGGTCTTTTATTTATACTTGGGATAATGCAAAGGTAATGAAAGCAGAATTGAACCTAAGAGGTTTTTTGTTTCAATTATAAAACAATGTGGGTAAGAGACTTGGATTTGACAGCAATAGAAGAAAGGGAATATTGTGTTCATGCCTTCAATCAGCTTTATTAGATCCTTAAAGGGAAAATTATGTGAAAGACAGAGGAAGAAAACAACAAACTAAGCAAGAGCCCAATTGCAGTACAATTTGGAGAAAATAACTGATTTAAGTTGGTCGTCTTGCCAGGGTGAATGACTCAAGGCTTCCAAACAAGAAATGGAAACCAGAAGGATAGCGAAAGCCTGAAAGAACAAATTGAGAAGATATGATTGACTGTAATGTTTCAAAATCAACTGCTGCAAAGATGAGTTTGGGCTGTTGCCCAGAATACAATTGAATGGTGATGTTCACTTAGACCCTTAATGCCGAAACAAAATAAGATGTAGCTGTGTTTCTGTTAGGCATTTACTTGTTCTTTCCAGTGTCTCTAGCTAGGGATACAACGTCACGTCCTCTCTCTTCTATCACACGCTGCAGTGATTGCTGCTGCTGTTCCATAATTTTTCTGAACACCAGATTTTTGAAGCAAGGCCTGAATGCAGGTGATAATATCTTTCAAATGTGAAATGTCATCACCATTCATTAGTTGACTTTGAAAAATTTTATACACCGTGTGCAAGTAGACTAACTCAGTGTTGTTGACCAAGGGAAAGAGAAGTGTAAGTCAGTGTTGTGTGTGTGTGTACTTTCTGACTGACAAAGCCATTCAAGTTTTTGTTACTATTATACTTTTTTTTTTAAAATTAAGTAAATAGCTCATTCTGCAAAGATTTCAAATAATTGTATCTTTAACGGGCATGATTTGTAAAGCATTATTTGGAAAAGTTGAGGGCAGCAGCTTGTCCTCCACCTCAGGCACAAAAGGTTCTAAAAGAGACTACACTTTGTGCAAAAAATTAGTCAGTTGACAATAGGCAGTGATGAGATGGGATTGTCTTCTACTTCCTCCTTTCCTTTATTCCTTTCATCTCACTGGCTGTGCTTACTAACCTTTTTTCTGTTTCTATTTCAAATGAGGAAGAAAACCAAAAAAAACCTAAACCACAGTTCATAATTAAATACTGAGCTAGTTCTTACCATGTTTACTGAATTACATATTGCATATATGGATGTATATCCTCAAAGTTTTCATGTGTTTTTAGATTTCTAAACTTAATGTGTTCCATAGGAATAGACCTTAACTCCTTACTGTCTGTTTTTCATGATAAGATTTGCCTCCACAGAGAAAAGGAGGAGTAAAGCAGTGAAACCCGGTTACAGATCCCTTAAAATTTTAGGGATTTGTAGAGCCATGAGTATAATTGCTGAGCTCTGCAGATTCTCCTGCTTCACAGTAGAGATTGCTCCAGCAGAAAATCTTCAGTGTTGACCTTACAGCTGCAATAAGCAGATCAGCTTGACACAACATGCACAGTGATATCTTTGCACAGGTATCTTTGCCGCAGGGTGGCTGACTGGGTAAAGAGGGCTTTAAACCAGGAATCACGAGGGAGGGAGAGAGTTACCGCAGCTCTGAGGGAGCAATGGACACAGCTGACAAGCAAAGCGCCTGGGGTGATGTGAACAACGAGGAACACAAAATGAACAAAACAGGGCTTAAGTGGCATCACCTCAAGCGTTTGCATGTAAGCAAGGAAGTCTCTCCGTAGTGCCTGCACACCAAGGCACGCAGCGTGGGGCGTAAACACAAGGAATTAGAGATCTGTCTGCAGCTGCAGGGCTGGGATCCTGTTGGGATCCCAGAGGTGCAGTGGACGGCTCGCATGACTGGAGTGCTCCAATGGAGGGATACAGACTCTTTCGGAAGGACAGGCCAGGAAGACAAGGAGGGGGAGTTGCCCTTTATGGGAGAGAGCAGCTGGAGTGCATGGAGCTCTGCCTGAGGGTGAATGTTGAGAGCTTATGGGTAAGGATTAAAGAGCAGACCAATACTGGTGACTTTGTAGTGGGTGTGTACTATGGGCTGCCTGACCAGGAAGAACTCTGCAGACAGCCAGAAGCAGCCTCATGTTTGCAGACCCCTGATCCTCATGGGGACTCCAACCACCTTGATACCTCCTGGAGGGACAACATAGCAGGGCATAAGCAATCCAGGCAGCTACTGGAGAGCATTAATGACAATTTCTTGACACAAGTGAAAGAGGAGCCGATGAGGAGAGGGGCTCTGTTGGACCTTATACTCACAAATGAGGAAGGCCTCATTGAGGATGTGAAGACTGAAGGGAGCCTTGGTTGTTGTGACCGTGAGTTCAGGATCCTGACAGGAGGCAGCAGGGCAAAAAGCAGGATCACAACCCTGGCCTTCAGGAGAACAGACTGTGGCCTCTTCAGGGATCTGCTTGGAAAAGTTCCATGGTATAAGGCTCTGGAGGGAAGAGGGGTCCAGAAAAGCTGAATAGTATTCAAGGATCACCTCCACTCAAGAGAAGTCCATCCCAACACGCAGGAAGTCAGGGAAAAATGCCAAGAGGCCTGTGTGGTTGAACAAGAAGCTCCTGGCAAAACTCAAACATAAAAAGGGAGTATACAGAAGGTGGAAGCAGGGACAGGTAACATGGGAGGAGTATAGAAACAATCTGAGCATGCAGACACATGGTTAGGAAAGCCAAAGCCCACCTGGAGTTGAACTTGGTGAGGGATGTCAAGGGCAACAAGAAGGGCTTCTATAAGTATCTAAGTGGTGAAAGGAAGAGTAGGGAAAATGCGGGACTGCTGCTGAATGGGGCAAAGGCCCTGGTGACACAGGACATGGAAAAGGCTGAAATACTGGATGCTTTCTTCACCTCAGTTTTTAGTAGCAAGACCAGCCTTCAGAAATCCAAAGCTGTGGAGAGCGGGGGGAGGTCTGGCATAAGGAAGACTTACCCCTGCTGGAAGAGGATCAGGTTAGAGAATACTTAAGCAAACTTGACATACGTGAGCCCTGATGGGATGCACCCACAAGTACTGAGGGAGCTAGCTGACATTGTTGCAAGGTCACTCTCAATTATCTTTAAATGATCAGGTCAACTGGGAGAGGTGCCTGGGGACTGGAGGAAAGCAAATGTCACTCCCATCTTCAAAAAGGGCAAGGAGGAGAATCCAGAGAACTACAGGCTGGTCAGCCTCACCTTGATCCCTGGGAAGGTGATGAAGCAACTAATCCTGGAAACCATTTCCAGGCACATGAAGGACAAGGCAATGACTGGGAGCAGTCAGCATGGATTCACAAAGGGGAAGTCATGCTTGACCAACCTGATAACCTTCTGTGATGAAATTACTGTCTTGGTATACGAGGGGAGAGCAGTGAACATTGCCTACCTAGACTTCAGTAAGGCTTTCAACACTGTCTCCCATAAGATCCTCACAGAGAAGCTATTGAAGTATAGACTGGATGAGCAGACAGTGAGGTGGATTGAAAACTGGCTGAGTGGCCAGGCCCAGAGGGTGGTGATTAGCGGTACAAAGTCTAGCTGGAGGCCAGTAACTAGTGGTGTACCCCAGTGGTCAATACTGGATCCAACTCTGTTCAGTATCTTCATTAATGATCTGAATGATGGGGCAGAGTGTACCTTCAGCAAGTTTGCTGATGATACAAAACTGGGAGGAGTGGCTGATATATCAGAGGATTGTACTGCCATTCAGATGGACTTTGACACTCTGGAGAAATGGTCTGACAGGAATCTCATGAAGTTCAATAAGGGGAAGTGTGAAGTCCTGCACCCGGGGAGGAGCAACCCCATGCACCAGTATTACACTGAGGGCCAATCAGCTGGAAAGCAGATTTGTGGAAAAAGCCTGGGGGTCCTTGTGGACACCAAGTTGAACAGAAGCCAGCAATGTGCCCTGCAACCAAAAGGGCTAGTGGTATCCTGGGCTGCATTAGGAGCAGTGTTGCCAGCAGGTCAAGGAAGGGGATTCTCCCCCTCTACTCAGCACTGTGAGGCCACACCTAGAGTTCGGAGTCCGGTTCTGGGCTCCCCAGTACAAGAGAGACATGGACATACTGCCAAGAGTCCAGCAAAGGGCCACTAAGATGATTAAGGGACTGGAGCATCTTTCATATGAGGAAGTTCTGAAAGAGCTGGGTCTGTTCTGCCTGGAGGAGAGAAGGCTCAGGGGAGATCTCATCAATGTGCACAAATACCTAAAGGAAGGGTGCAAAGAGAATGGAGCCAGACTCTTCTCAGTGGTGCCCAGTGACAGGACCAGAGGCAATGAGTGCAAACTGAAACACAAGGGGGTCTGTCTGAACATCAGGAAACATTTTTCTTCTGTGAGGGTGACTGAGCACTGGCACAGGTTGCCCAGAGAGGCTGTGGACTCTCCCTCCTTGGAGATATTCAAAAGCTGTCTGGATGTGGTCCTGGGCAACCAGCTCTAGGTGGCCCTACTTGAGCAGGGGGTTGGACCAGATGATCTCCAGAGGTCCCTTCCAACCTCAACCCTTCTGTGATCAGGAGCAATGGATATTTGCTTTTCATATTTTCAGTTCCCATTTCTCTAGACTTTTCAAACAATCCACTGCCTGGTCTGCTGGTATTTCAACCCCAAGCTGTAATAGAATGGTGGCTTACTCTTTAGAAGTGATTACCTGCCCTGCAAGATTGCTGAGATGGCAGATCTGTTGCTCAAATTCCTGGTATATCCTTCCCCTCCACATTCTTTCTGAGAATTTTTTCCTGAGATCCTCAGAGACCATGGGAATGTTACAAGGTTTATCTATTCAATAGCTGCATACATTTGAGTATACAAGAAGGAAAAGCAACCTGTACTGCTGTGTAAGGCTGGGTAATGCTGCTGTGTGGTTTGTAAAACTGAATTGTTGATTTACACTGTGTATTTCTCTGCTTATGTGTCTCTTACTAATGAGAAAATCTGTACCAAGTTTGTGTCTCACTTTTTTGTAGTCAGAGCTACACCTGTGAGTAGAGCAGTGGAGCACTTTTCATTTTCCAATTCCAGTCATGCCGGAATACTAGAAATTCCAAACGGGATGTCTGTTGTAGATATGCTTACAGTGTTTTAGATTGAGCTGAAAGGAAGAAAGTGTTTATAGGGATCTGTGTTCTTGTAGCTGATCCTACTTGGACCTCAGTTTCAGTTTGAACTCACATTAAACTGTATGAATCACATGCTTAAAGTTATTCAACATTTCAATAGCTTGCTGAATCAGCAAGAGTGTACTCTGAATATGTATGAACCGTTAAAGACTAAGACTGGATCCAGTATACCTATATTGTTATATCCATATCTATGTGGATAGATATAGATGGATGTATGTATGTATATATACGTTTGGAAAGTGAGACTTTGGGGAAATTCAAACATCTGATGACTCAACTGAATTTCTGAAATCTCCTACCCAAGGACTTCCAGTGTTTTGTCATGAAACCCTCATAGTGTAAAATGCTCAAAGTTTACTTTTATCATGGACTGGAATTCATAACTTGCTTACTTCAGAGGAAGGATAAGCGATATTCCCACTCCGAAGCATTTTTAGAAAGCCTATATTATTTATATTGGAGCAGCTTAAGAAGAGAACTCCAGAGAAGCATTAGAAGAAGGGTGGAAAAAATGGTATAGCATTTCTGGTATTTTACATTCACGTAGGGAATATGATTTTAATTGTTTTCCTTTGACCTGCACAGGATAACTATAGGAGAATCTGTTGATGTGATGACTCTTCCACACCCTGCAAAAATATTCCAAGAAATAGACTGTTTTAGAAAGGTGAATCACCACCTTTCAACATCACCGACTTTCAACATTTTAAAAAGACACAAATGTTTTGCTTTAAGAGGTGATTTCTTCTGTAGGCAGAATCCTCTTACAGTCCTGAAAGACATGTATAAACTCTGAAGATGGATAAGTTACAAGATATACCCTTGTTGGCTGGCAAGGCAGCTTCTTGCTGATGCATTAGATGCCTTTCTGAACTCTCCCCATGCACTATCTAGGTTAATGTGGAGACCTAGCAGACAAGAACTATATCCTCACCTGGGGATTTTGAGAGCTACCTGTCATTTAAAGCATTCCCAAGACCCAGTGTTATGCATCGACATTGGCCTTGTAAGCAGAGCTCAGGCTGCCCGCAAATGCCATGTGTGTTTATATATATATATATATAAAAAGTTTAGATGATGCAAAGCAAAGCATTGCAACAAGTGGATCTTTGGCTTCAGGCCAGCTCCAAAAGTCAGCAGCTATTGTAAACTCCTTAGGTGTTTATGGAGCCAGGCACAAGAAGGGCAAAGACCTGAATGAGTACAGTAGCAAGATACTGCCCAAATGTTTTTTCCAAGATGAAATACATACATTCTGTAATGGCTCTGTGTATAGCTAACTTGTGTTAAAACTAAGTTGTTGAAAAAATTACTTCATCTATTTTGAGGCATATCTAAAACTAAACTTTAAAAGATGACTTAACCTAGCATCTGAAGATGAGCATGCAGGTTTTTTGTACACAACTTGCTGAAGTCACAGTTTTTTCCAAATCTGTATTTTGTGACTTCAGCTTTTAATATTATTTTTGCTATGTCAAGAAAATTAAAACAGTTAAATAATACTTCCTCTTCCTGTTAAAACTGTTCCTCTTCCTTTAAATAGAATTTCTTCTCTACTTAGAAAAAATGGATTGAATTTTTACTTATTCATTGCTGATTTTTTGATATCATCTCACCAGCAGATAACAGAAATGCTAGCACATTAGTTACTTAGCAAGTAAGCAAAGAGTATCGTTGTTTGTCTGTATGCTTGGAGGTGCTGAAAGGTTAGTTGTGTTATTCAAGAGTGAAAATAGAATTGACAGTATGGTAATGATATGTTGTTTATCCATACAAAAATAATTCCTTTTTTTCTTCAATAGATTGCTTGGCTTCTACAAAGGAATATTTCCCCCCATCTTGGCTGAGACACCCAAAAGGGCGGTGAAGGTAAAAACCACATACTTCCTCCTTTAAAAATATGAGTAGGCACAGTGGCAGCTGTAAAACATTTTATTTCTCCCCCACTGATTGACAGTAGACTCTTAAACTTATTTGGCATATTAATCCTCTGATTTTTACTAGGAGGAAACTTTCTTGTTGATAGCACAATAAAAACTGTGCTTGATTAAGAAGTGTAGGATAAGCCTCTAAAACACTAGGAAATTTTTGACCTGTATGTTTAATGTTACTGAAAAACAAATTACAATTAGTTTATATAACCAAAATTAGTAAAATACATTAAGTAATATTTTAGCCTTATAATTACCTCTGATTTAGAGATTTTGTTTCACTGAAAATGCATAGCAACTCACAAAACAACTAAGAATAGCTTAATAAATTAACACAAGAAGACATTAAAGAAGCCACCCTAATAAGTACTTACTCAGCAACTTGAAGTAGTATATGTGTAGGTTTAAAGTGCTGCCCAGAGTTTTCTGGTACTCCAAAGAGCACTCTACTCCATACTCTCACTTTTCTACAGATTGAACATAGTAATGCGTACAACTCTTCATCATGCAAAGAACATTTTACTCCAGCTCTCTTACAGTTGAAATAGATGCTAGCCTATCAAAGTGTATTTGCTGTCAAATGTTGATCTGATTTTCTTTTATTATCCTTTATATTGATTTGTAGAGCATTATTTTAGTAACATTCCTAAACAAAACACATCAATACATCAATTTTTTTTCACTTAAGTCATGCAACCTTTTTAATTAAAAACAAGTAATTAGGCACCTCATCTTAAAGTTCTAAATCTATAAAGCATCCGTTGTGTTGCAAGCGAATGTTTCTTTGTCTTCTACTCCAGAATTTTGAAGTTTCCCGAAGTTGCACCAAATATGTCTAAAAGTAGTTATTATACAGAATGTCTTGATTTTCCTTTCTTTCTTTTTTTGTTTCTTTCTAAAAAGGCTGCATATGATTCTGGTCCTTAGTCTGCAATTAATCATTCACATTCCAATTCCTTTACAGAGGAATAATATTTGTATAAAGTGACAGGATGTGACCTTGTAACAGAATCCTAAAGGAGTTCTGGTAATGTCATCTTCTTGTTTGCATTGGCATTTTAGATGCAAACGACATATGTCACCTATCTCAAAATTATTTAATACAACTAAGAAGACTAAAGTTCTATTTAACAGCAAAGTGGCAGTGAAAAACAGATGGATGATATTTAGAAGATTCCTAATAACTCGTTTTCTTCAGACTGTGGTGTTTCCTCTGTCTCTCCATTTCATTTTGTTTGAAACAGGTCAAAGTTAATCTGATAATTCTTTTTAGATTCCAGCATATATTTGGTTAAAATACAAACCCAGGTTTGATTTCTGTCCTACCAACCTGAGTAATTCAAAAATCTTGAGTCACTTTCTCTTGTTCAAATTGATTAAATTGGCTTAAACCCCATGATATTCAATATAATTATAGAATCATAGAAAGATTTAAGTTGGGAGGGATCTCTGGAGGTCATCTGGTGAGCCTCCTGCTCAAAGCAGGGCTGACTTCATGGTTAGATCAGGTTGCTCAGATGCCTTGTCTCGTTGAGTTCTGAAAATCTTCAAGGATGGAGACTGCAGCCTGTCCGTGCTCCTGCTCCAATGCTTAATTGCTTTCGCTGTGAAGAATTTTGCCTTATATCCAATACAAATTCCCCTGTTGCAACTTTTGCCTGTTGCTTCTCATGGTTCTGTTGTGGACCTCTGAGAAAGTCCCACTTTGTCTTCTGTATAACCTTTAGATGGTGGAAGACAGGAATAAGATCCTCTTAGCCTTTTTATCTCCAGGCTAAACAGACACGGTTCTCTCAGCCTCTTGTTGTACATCGTAAGCTCACAGCTCCTTAAATATCTTACTGGTGCTCCCTTAATGGGATGCTTTCTACCTAATCCTTGGGCTCAGCAGTGTTTCTGCAACCATGAGAATCAGGTTTAAATGCTAAACATGTTTTTTAATTAAATCATTGAATTCTTTATTTCTTTACACTATTCCTTTAGATTTTATGCTGTTCCTAGGACACTAGGAGGACTTTAAGTTACCTTGAGACATCAGCTATATTCTACATTAGAAGAATTCAGTGACAGAATAGGGCAGGACAGTAATGTCCTTGTAAGAACCTGGATACTGAAGCAATTCAATGTGAGATGCTATATGCCAGCACAATTTCTAACATCCAAAGCGGGGGTTATACCCATGCTTTGACCTGAAGAGAATCCAGTTTGTCTCAAATTGCCATTAACCTTATTTGGATTGGATGCCAACGGAAAAGTCACTGCTTCCTTTGGCTCACTCTCCACCTTTGATTCTTCTAATAGTTTTCCTCATTTTAACAGGCCCCAAGATGTCCCTTGTCCACTGCCAAACTGACTAGTGAGATTTAGAGGAAGGCTATGTCCATGCCTATGGTTTTGAGACTTGAGAAAGCACAAAAGGTAGAGAGGCAATTTCTAAGTTCTAGCAGCCTTGATTTGTGTTTGTAATGAACTTTTTAAAAAACTTCTAGTTATAGTGTCTTTTATATCTCATAAAAGTGTATAGAGAATGGAGAAGAGAAATTTTGTACTAAGAAGAAATTTACTTGTGCTACTGGAATATTCTATTTATCTGGGGTGGATACTTGCAAATAAAAATAAAGCTACTAAAATGAAGTTATTTAGCCCCAGTTATTCAGCGAAGTGTTGAAGCTTCACTTTTAGTCAACTACCTTCTCATGTCTGTCTTGCTATTTCTTTTTTTCTCTCTCTTTATTTCCCTTCTAAAAAGAAAGCCGGTATTTCTGGAAGACGAAAAGTCAAAGTTTATAACTTTATGTTAGATTGAACTTGGAGGAAAAAAGTGATGATGCCAATACAATGGTTAACAGATGAACTTTTGGGGCAAATTTATATTGTTCATGTGTTCCCAGACATCTTGTTTCGAGCATATATTTTTATCTTAGAGTTATTGAGACATCTGGTAAGTACTTTGGCTATTTTCTGTGCAACTTGAATTAAAGTGTATCTTTGCCAGATGGACAATATTGGTTATTATATACACAAAAGCATGTTTTAAATACATTTATTCTGAGATTTGTTTGCGCAAAGCTATTAACTTAATACAACTGTAGAGAAAAAGACAAATTACGCTGTGTTTTTAAAAACATTCTGGGTGGACGTACATGATACAAATCCATGTGATATAGCTAGATACTTTTTGGCAAAATTGTACATATACTAGCCAGTCTAGTACACCCAGCAACATTTATATTGAGTTTTATTGCTATTAATTTGTTTTCTTTAAAAAATTATATAAAACATAGTTACTATTATGTAGTTATTTCATTTATGACTCTAGGAAGCTATTGATTTTTAGGGTAATATTTTTAAGACCAAAAAATTGCTAGGTAATGTATTTCTGCCTTTATTACAACCATTTCACAGTTCTGTAACACTATGGAAAACATTAAGGAATACCAGAAATTCCATTAAAGGTTAGGAGGGTAACAATGAGTAGAAAGATGCTGGAGAGAGAATAAAGCAAACTTTATCACAATAAGAAATTAATTTAGTTCAGTGAAGTAACTCACCCACCCACAATTGACACTTTCTCAGAGACTTCCTTTTACCTATAAAATATCTTCAGTTACCCAAAAAGATAGACCTATAGTCTAAGTAACACTTCTATCTTTTCTGATTATTGACAAGGCCAGTACAAGAATTTTAAACATATTTGCAGGACATTTGCAAGATTAGTGTTCAATCCGTACACTATTTGGAGGGCAGTTAAATCTGGGCCCTGATTCTAGGACCTTTTCTGCAAAATGTGAAAATAATCCCTGCTGAGGATTGAAAGAAGTATCTATCCACTGGCCAGAGTATCAGTCCTTCAGTTTTCAGAATATAACATCCTAATTTTGCATTGTGTATACATATTCCCTTCCGCTTTAAATGTGGTGGCATTATTAACACATGAACACCCAGTTCTCTGATGGTTTTGGTGCGATTCCAGTGACTTTTCATTTGAAGCAGGTCTTGATTGAAAAATGTTATTGACTTTGCCATGGGACAGGGTTCTAAACAAGTTAAAATGTCAATGTGGTGCTTATTACTCATGTTCCTGCACACGTGGTTTGTGGGAAAGCTGTTCTGTTCTGATAGGTCTGTGCTAACAGAGCCCTGAGGGACTGAGCTTGTCTTCTTTGGCTGAGACCCAGCACAGGTCACCCAGTCTTTCTGTTTTGCCTGAAAAACTCTATTCCCTTATGTTTCTTACAATTCCCGCCTCTCCGTTGACCTCATTTCCCATTGCCTTCCTCTCATGGTGAAACAGTTTGATTGTCACATGCATGGGCAGGTGCTATGTGAGGGGTCATGGCCTCACGTGTGGGAGCGAAATGCACGGACTTTCAGAGGTTCCCACCTTCCTTTGAATCAGCTTGCTCTAAACTAATCAAGTGTTACAGGTCAACTTTGGAAAGTAGCCAGGAAAGTCAGAGGCTCTAGTTATTTACTTTTGCTATGTAGGGGGGTGACAGCTCTTGCACTAGTAGGTATCCACCTGCACTGATGCAGTCTTGGTGAAGCTGTGACAGGTTTTTGTTGTTCAGTCCCATAATACTGGACATGCCGTGTAAAAGTCACTTTCCTTTTGCACACACAGTCGTGAATACTTCTAGGACAGATTACAGGACTCACAAATAGTGAGCTGTAGTTATGGGCCTTGTGTTGTTCCATGTGTGAAAATTGCATGGAATAACACCTCCAATATCTTTGGTTTTACCTGGAATTCAGATATCTACTCTTTATAACCTGCAGGATTTTCTGCTACCCTCATTCCTCATGCTAGAAGATGGTTTCCACTGCCCTCAGAACTGTCTTATGTGGCATCAACCTGAAGCGCTTTTTCAGTGGCTTCAGCAACATATTAGCAGAATACGAATTTGAAACAATGTGGGTTTGGGGGAGATTTGCTGTACATGGAAGCACTGGACTAGAAAGGAACTCTTAAGTCAGCAAGTCTAGTCCCCTGCTGTTCTATAATCTCCTTCATAAACTTATCAAACTCTCCATTACAAGTGATTAAGATTTTTTTTCCCCCATTATTCTTATTGAAAGACTGTTTCAGGACCCCGCCCCTTTGGTTGTGAGAAAGTTTCATCAGATTTCAAGCCACATTCTATTCATGAGTAGTTTTTACACTTATACCCAATTACTTTACATTACATATCTTTCCTTTCCTTGTTTTTCATATTCTTGCAGCCTCTCTTTTGCTAGACTAAACAAGGCAAGCATTTATTCTGCTTCAGTCTTCATTCTTGAAAAAAACTTTAAGTTTTCCGTATGGTCCTGGTAACCCTGTTTTGAATATGCTGTAGTCTGAGTTTATCTTTTTTGAACAAGGGCGGCCAGGATTGTGTGCCGTATTTCAGAGGGCATCTTACCAATAATTTGTAAAATGTCACAAATACCCTTTCTTTAGAGTATAACTTGACCGATGCATCTTAGACTTTGTGTCCACAGACAAGGAAGTAGGTGGTGAAAGTCTGTCTGCATATGTCAGTGGGAAGCTTCTGACTGACTTCAGTGTGGTCAGGGTTATTCTTAACACTGTTCTTGGAAGAACAAAGCTGTTAATTTATTCCACTTTGATTTTTAGATTTCACAAAAAGTATTCTGAAAATTAATGGATTTGGGTGGCAAGAAGTGTTAGGTTGCAAAGTGAGCCATTTACAGATGGTTGTCTTTCTCCATGTTGGTGCAGGTGAAGCTGAGCTTCTCATTTCTTTCTTGAAGTTCAAACATAAAAGAGTACACCTTTCAAAACTCATCCTCTAAGGAATCGCAGATGCTCAGAACTTCTGAGCACCACTGACTGAAAGCAGACAATTGGGTGGAAGATTTATTTGTAAAGAGCAAAAACTGAAAGTAATGTGTCTGTTGACAGTAAAAGATTATAAAAATCTACAGACTTTCCATCTTCAAAATCTGCAATTACATCTCTCTGGTGGGAAGTAGACTAATATCTGAGAAATGTGAAAGTGATTGCAGTATATTATATTAAAGATGTGAAGGTGATTTCTTGGGAGAAATGATAGTATCTGCTACTACATTTATACCAGTATATGAAAGTTAGATGCTAGAGGAAAAGTATATAAATTATCACAAACTATGTGTTGTAAGCAAACTGTTATGTAAAACATTAATTTAATTGCACTTATGCTACTATTATGCATGATACACTAATAAAATCCGTTCTGAAGCCTAATTGTCTACTATTGCACATCTGACACTGCTACAGAGAGTGTGAAAAAAAAGTGGCTTATATTTATTTTGCAGAAATGCACATGGCTATTCAGGATATGAGGTAGTGAAGCTCCACTGCAGTTTGGTTTTACTCGTTTGCCTAAGTAACTCAAAATTTTTTCCAGCGCAATTTCATTCTAACTTTTATTTACAGTTTTTCACCTTCGAACAATACAAGAAGCTACTAGGATATGCATCATTACCGCCAGGACTGGTATGTATGGATACAGAACTTCATGTTCTAATTTAATATGTGTATACTGAACAGTCCCATCCATTTCCTACCATAGAAGGAGCCCAAAATTAAAGGGGCCAGTTCAACCAACAGTTTTTCACAGAATCACAGAATCACTAAGGTTGGAAAAGACCTGTAAGATCATCAAGTCCAACCTAAAAAAAAAAAAAAAAAACACCACCAAAAACCAACCCACCCAACACCACACAGCACCATGCCCATTAAGCCACGTCCCACAATGCCACATCCACACACTCCTTGAATACCTCCAGGGAGGGTGACTCTACCACCTCCCTGGGCAGCCTATTCCAATGTTTCACTACTCTCTCAGTAAAGAACTTTTTCCTAATACCCAGCCTGAACCTCCCCTGGCGCAACTTGAGGCCATTTCCTCTAGTCCTGTCACTAGTCACTTGGGAGAAGAGACCAACACCCACCTCTCTGCAACTCCCTTTCAGGTAGTTGTAGAGAGCGATAAGGTCTCCCCTCAGCCTCCTCTTCTCCAGGCTAAACAACCCCAGTTCCCTCAGCCGCTCCTCATAAGACTTGTGCTCCAGACCCCTCACCAGCTTCGTCGCCCTTCTCTGGACACGCTCCAGCACCTCAGTGTCTTTCTTGTAGTGAGGGGCCCAAAACTGAACACAGTATTCGAGGTGCGGCCTCATCAGTGCTGAGTACAGGGGCACGATCACCTCCCTACTCCTGCTGGCCACACTATTTCTGATACAGGCCAGGATGCCGTTGGCCTTCTTGGCCACCTGGGCACACTGCTGGCTCATATTCAGCCGGCTGTCAACCAACACCCCCAGGTCCTTTTCTGCTAGACAGCTTTCCAGCCACTCCTCCCCAAGCCTGTAGCATTGCATGGGGTTGTTGTGGCCAAAGTGCAGGACCCGGCACTTGGCCTTATTGAACTTCATCCGGTTGGCCTCAGCCCATCGATCCAGCCTGTCCAGATCCGTCTGCAGAGCCTTCCTACCCTCGAGCAGATCAACACTCCCGCCCAACTTGGTGTCATCTGCAAACTTGCTGAGGGAGCACTCAATGCCCTCATCCAGATCATTGATAAAGATATTAAACAAGACCGGTCCCAAAACTGAGCCCTGGGGGACTCCGCTTGTGACTGGCCACCAACTGGATTTCACCCCATTCACCACAACTCTCTGGGCTCGGCCGTCCAGCCAGTTTTTTACCCAGCGAAGAGTGCACCTGTCTAAACCACGAGTCGCCAGCTTCTCCAGGAGAATACTGTGGGGAACAGTGTCAAAGGCTTTGCTGAAGTCCAGGTAGACAACATCAACAGCCTTCCCCTCATCCACTAGGTGGGTCACTTGGTCATAGAAGGAGATCAGGTTGGTCAAGCAGGACCTGCCCTTCATGAACCCGTGCTGGCTGGGCCTGATCCCTTGGTTATCCTGCACGTGTCCCATGAGCGCCCTCAAGATGAGCCTGTCCATAATCTTCCCCGGCACCGAGGTCAGGCTGACAGGCCTGTAGTTCCCTGGATCCTCCTTCCGACCCTTCTTGTAGATGGGTCAGAACAGGTTTGTCCCTTGAAAACATTGGTAACAGAATTTATTAAAATGATAGTTACATTAATTTTTATAGCAAATGTCTTAAAAATAATTCCCTACAATGTCATAACATTTGTTGACATGGATAGTGACAATCACCATGGAAGAGTCTGTATGCAGCTTGTCATTCTTCATTCTTGCAAAATAACAAAAAAAAGTTGAACATTATCAATTTTTATTAATTCATGTGATAGTGACTAGAGACCTCAACCAGGTATCAAAGTGCTATTCTGCAAGGCACAGTGCAATTATAACAAAAATATAGACCCCAGTCTTATTCTAAAGACTTTATAACAGAAACATAAACTATTGATAGGAAACTGCTACCTCCTTTGAAGTCAATGGCAAAACTCCCTTATACATCAGTGGAGTTAGGATTTCGTCTCGAAACCATAACTTTTAAAAACAATATACAGGACATACATACACACAAAAATGTTCCAATGCTCACATGTAGCTTACATATGTTGTCTGCATTCTCCTATATAGGGCTTAATTCTGTTATCATACCATTTGGAATAAAAAACTTTTTATAAGAATTACTGCTTTCTGTGGTGTAAGAATGTAAGTAATAGTAAATATATGTTTTCACAATAGTGGCATCACAACTGTAGGAAACAATTGACATCTTTATGGTTATGCTATTTATGGTTTTGGTAATGAATGTTTCCCAATACTGATCATGATAATATTTTCAGACAAATCTTGAAAAAGGCTGCACATAACTTCTATGGGAGATGCTGGCCAGTTTTCCCCATAATCATAAGGTTTTTTGTTTAAAGATAATTTTTAACTAGCAAGTTGTTTCTTTCTTGAAAATTCTCAGTAAGTTCTCATTCAGTATTTCTACTTTAATCTGTTGCTTCCTTCCAGTTTACTTATCTTGCATTTGTTAAACATTTTTTTTTCTCTGTAGAGGGTCCTGTATTTTTCTGATAATTATCAAGGTATCACAGCATTAAGCAAGACTAAAATTGTGAATTATCTGGAAGAGGTTAAATACCCACTTTGTTTGTTAAATAACAAACAATAAAATCCTCAACACCTGTATTATAACTTTCTTGCCTGAATGAGTTTTGAACTGCAATTTGTTTTATAGTTTTGGCTCTCAAGAGAGAAGTCTGTGATGACTGAAGGAAACACATAAAGTCTTGTCTTTTAAAAACAAATAACTCCACACCATGTGAACCAAAATGACATCAAAAAAAGAGACATTCGCTTTATCATTATTTCAGGTCTCTCTCAAACAGTATTACTGCCATTTACATTTGCCTTCCATTGCAGCAACTGAATGGTCATGGAAGCAACTAGTTTAAAGCAAGTTTCCTCTTCCTCTTAATTATTCTACTGACCCTATAGTTGTTTACAGTATCTCCTATTTTATCTTGCCTTTTTTTCAGTAGGCTCTTCTCATCCTTAGATGTAAATAGAGAGGCTGATATTTGTTCTCTATCAAGTGGAAAGAACAGAGTTTGAGGTTCCATAGTACACCATCACTTTTTTTTTGAGGAAAATATGCTGGAAACTTGTAAACATGCAATAGCTGACCAAAAACTGCTCTGATTCATATAGCAGATGCAGCAACCATCAAACACCTCTGACATTTTTAGTGCCATTCTGTTACCATAGAGGCATTTTTGCCCCCAAGATAGCCATGGTAGCGAGGGAAAAAGAACACTGAGAGGGTCTAAACTAGGCAGAATGCTTCTAGGTGCCTCAACAGACCTCATATCAAGACAACATTTATTGTTAAAAGAGAAATGCATACATTAGCAACATCTTCCTACTGGCTTCAGTCTCATGGTTGGTGGTGAAAGGGATAAGTTATGTTCCCATCTCATAATGGAAAAACAGATTTGTTGGTAACACAGTGTTCTCCAAAGGCAGTAAGGCTGGATCTTGCCACTACCCTCCTAACTTACCATTCTTCTCTTTCTTGAGCTCTCAAGAGTCCCTGCTCAAATCACCCTGTATTGAATAAGTAATTTTTCTCATTATTGTTTTTTCCTTACCCTTGGTTTCCTTGAATTTCAGCAAAGGTACTCAGTATATTATATTTTGGACCTGGGACTCTTGTCAGCCCCTAGAAAGTTTGGAGATGTTAAATGGAGGCAATAAATGTGTAAACTTATCACAAAAATTAACACCTCTGAATTTTCTCAATTGACCTAAATATTTCAATATTATTTTTCTGTTATAAACGAATTAAGGTATTTTAAATGCTGTGTCATGATGGAAAGCAAAGCAGTGATTATCTCCATTCCTATGGCTGTAATGTATCATCAACTTCTAAGTAAATGGAGTTAATTCATTCTTGCAGAGGATGCTGACATTTCCATGTGTGCCACTCATTCCCCTGTTAACCTTTTCAGGATTGATATTTTCTTAGGAGGACTTTCCTTCTACTTGTGTAATTTGCTTGAGTACTGCGCTATTTAAATTTCTTACATTTCTTTTATTTTTTTTACTTAATATGTTAGTATTATATGCTTAATTCTCAGTGCAGAGTTTTTATTTTTTCCAGTGCTGCATAACTGCATTTATATTTGTGTTTTTATTCAGACTCCACCCAAAGATAACGTGAAGGCATTGTTTTTCCATGTTTTCATACTAAATTGGTACCACAATTTTTCTTCCAGCTGAAAAGAGAATTCATTGACAGTGCTATGACATTTTATTTTGTATTTTTTGGAATGTTGTTTATGGCTATTGTCATATTGTCTTCATGAACTGTCAGCACCTAATCAAGGGCTGAAGTTGTTTAGTAGAAGAATTATTACATTACTGTAATCTCGCAGTTTGCATTGTATCATTCAGTTTCATAATCTGATGTATGGGAAATTTTACTCCTTAATTTTTAACTTTAATTTTAACTTTCCTAGGCATTTGCCATTGCTGGCTTGGGATCTGGGTTGACAGAGGCAGTTGTGGTTAACCCTTTTGAAGTAGTAAAGGTTACCTTGCAGACAAATCGGAATGCCTTCACAGAGGTATGAGAATTGCTCCATTCTTCTTTTTCCGCTTTATTAGGCGTAATGCGCTTCAAAGTTCATATTTAGAGCAGAATGTCTATAATATATTGGGTTGGTGCAAATTATTTTCCCTCAGGCTTAACAGAAATGGAAAAAGAGAAGAGGCTCAGTAGACAGTATCTTCAGATATGCACAGAGATGCATACAGTATTGTTAGCAGTGTCAGCATCTCCATTGTAAATATTGTGTGCCTGAAGTATGCCTTCATCCCTCCAGAACAGCCAGCAGCCCAGCACTGTGAGGAATTGTAATCCAGAAGTATGAACCTGAGCCACTCGGTGCATTTGCCCCAGCAGGCTCCAGACTTCAAGTGAGCACTGAAGGTTAGCGTAAAACACCATGGCTCCATGCCTTTGCCAGGTTCCAGCTGGTGTATTTTGTGTTAAAAATGTAGCTGGTAGATTTCAGAGTCTTAGATGAAATTATTTATATTATAGGTCTTCACATTTATAAGCACAAACAGGGAAATAGTTATATAATAAAGCACACCGATAATTTAAATTCCTGTTTCATTTCAGAGTTTTATTATTTAAATATTGTTTTCTTCAAAGAAGTCAGTGTGCAAAACTAACTTTGTCCATGGTTTTGGGTACTACTGAAAGGGGAAAAAAGTTAAACTGGAAAACAGTGATTCATCAAAATCAAGTGTTCCCAGGAATGCACCAGCTTCAGTTTTTAATGTAGCAAATGTTCCAGGCTAAAGTGAAGGAAAGCAGTCACACAGTTCCTTCTTTCTTTTCTCAGTGAATAAGACTAACAATTGTCAAATCAGTTCTTTCAAAATCTTTTGAGAAATCAGCTGTACCATGGTAGAAGTGCCAAATCACATAAGCATGGCATGAAAAGGTTGGCTGAATCCCTGGTGAGGCATGATTTTTGCATATTCTATGATTAGGTTTTGACTGAGTTAATACTTGCATGCCTTGTAGCACTCATCTGCACAAATTGAATGCTTTTCGGGGATGCACAATAAAATGATTTATCACCTGGCCGTTTACAAAGGTTGTTTGGGCCAAACTCCTCAGGTACACTCTGGCAAAGTACTGCCACTGATTTCCAAATGTCATAGACTAGCTGGTACCTACTCCATAACTCATCCAGAGAAGCATTCTCTTTCAGAATAAATTTTAAAACATTTGATAAATTTCTGTTCGATTCTCAATGCATATGAAAGATGTTTGGTTCCTCCAAGTCTCCAGCCTAGACATTTTTTACCCGCGGGCAGGAAAGCCACTGAAACAGAGAGCTAATACAGTACAGGAGTAAAAAGGTTAGAATCCTGGAAGGAGAGAGACTGAAAGTGGGAGAAAGCAACACGTGAGAGGAGCTCTCTCTCAGGAAGGTGATATGAAAAAATTATGGATTACTACTGCTCCAGCAGTAGTAAACTAAGCAGATATTCTGGATCTTTCTGCCTCACAGTTGTGAAGGTACAATTAACCTATCTTAATAAAAATACATCAGTATTATATTTTGAGCAAACTAGTTCCTGTAAAGTTGCAAGAGACCAATATATCCTTTCGCTTCATACATTTTAAATTTTTCTGTATTGCAAACTTTATAACAAAGCCTGGGTGTTTTAGTTTGAAAATTTTATGCAATTACTTACTTTAATTGCAGCATCCCTTCTTTGGTGACCTTCAGAATACTCCAATAATCACTACTGTAGCTGTTCAAAAGCGTTCTGAGTTGTTTTGGTTTAGGTGAACATTCTTTGAATTTAATTTAAATGCAAATTTTCACAAAATCCAAATAATAGTATGTTATCATACAAATAAAACTGTAAAAGAATGCCATTGGGACTCCACTAGGAACCTAGTTTACACCTAAAAGATAAATAAAAATGTCTATTTGCCCTAATGAAAAAATCCAAGGGACTGAAGTTCTTAAATCACAAAGATAGTTAAATCACAGACATATCAATTTTTAATGTATCTTTAAAAAAAGTGTTAGAATTCCACATTTTGCTGTAAATCAGGAGAACTCCAGTGACTTCGTTACCATGATCTCAAGTTCTCATTAATAATAAGTTAAAGAACATTCCACACTAAAGCATGTAAACTCAAGCCTATCGGGAGAAGCATGCGCATGTTATATTATACAGCGTATTGCAATGGTACACACATTTCATTACCATGCATTGTTTTTCTAAAAGGTTTAAATAAAGTATGTACCTGTCCCATTGTGTAGCTTTCATACTATATGATGAAACCTAATGCAGTTCACATATTTCTTTGACTATTGTATTGAAATAATAAATATATCTTGTTTAAAAGGAACAAGGAAGAGCATGAACACATACACCCACACCCAGACTCCTGCACACCCCCAAAGCAAATATTCACACACTACGGTGACAGCTGAATTATTCTGTGGTACCAGATCATCTTTCTAGGGCTAATAAGTTTAAAGAGGAAGGCCACTATAAATCACATATCAGCACTTTTGTAATGTGGATTCCTACAGGTAAAAATAGCGTTGACTTTTTGTTAAGGTAAACTGCTAAAAGGCCCAACACTTTGTTGTTTGGTTTTCTTTTTTTTTTTTTTCTTTTCCCTGTAGCCATGGATAACTCACTGGCTGTAGAAGCTGGTGTGGTAATAAAAATCTTCTTACCTGACTTAAGAGTTGTGATTAATTAAACTACTACAAGTTTCTGCTTTATGATGAAAAGAATCTGACTCCAGATTCCACTGAATAGGTCTCAATTAAGTATAAGTCAACAGTTGTGTGAAGTGAATTAAACTCCAGATGTTTATACAATAAATTCCTCCATCTGAATTAGTCATCCTAAGGTCCTTCCGTCATCAGTGATGAAACACAGAACTTCTATGGCTTGATCAGCTAACATTTTAGATGCCTGCTTTGGATGAAGTGAGGTGCTGTCTAGGAGAGCCCTCTTTATTGCTAAAGGACTGAAAAAGGGAGGCTTTTTGGGTAGCTTAGATGTAGATGTAGACATTGAAGGTATCTACATTTGGACTGATGAATCCTATCTCAGGTGTTCAGCAAGTGATAGGCTTCCCCTCTGAGTCAGTAGTAAATCTGTCTTCAAGATGAGACCAAGGGATGCCTTACTATTGAAAGTTGCTGTATTCAGCTTCAATCACTTTATTCAGGATGACTAGTTATTTTTTAAAGATCTAATCCACATTTTTTGTGCATGAGAAAAGATTTATTGCTAGTATCTGGACCATATTCAATGTTGGATATCTACATTTTAGAATAGATTCTGATTTGAATCCCTGGGGATAGTTAGAAAAGTAAACTATAGTTAAATGTATGCAGAGCATTGACAGAATAATATTAGTTACCAAATATGAAAAAACAGAATGAAACTTAGTATAAAAGACTAAACTTGTCAGTCACCTAAATAAGCAGTCATATGCTGTGTCAGATATAATAGGCATCATTTGGCTGGTGCTGTTGGTCTGCCACAGTGATATTTTGAAATGGAAAGCTATTAAACAAATACGTGTATTGAAATTAGCAGTGTTCACAGCATTGTAGTCAAAATTCTTCTATATTTTCATGTTTGAGCCTCCTAGTGGAAATCAAGTTTTGCCTTTCTAATTAAATATTTGGTTACCCAGAGCTGGCTTTATGCTTTGGAGAAAGCCATACTCAAGTCAACAACCTTTTGAAAGGAACTTTTCTATAATTCTGCTAAAAAGAAATCTAAAATGTTCAGAAGGGGAACACCTAAATCTGAGTATCACAGTATATTGGAAAATAGATCAAATGTATATGTAGTCAGGCAGATCCTGTCTGAGGAACTGATCATTATGTAAGTGGATTCCGAGGAAGTTTCTTCCTTTCTACCTTTCGTTAAATGCAAGTTGGCTGACTAAAATGTTCTCTATGCCTTTTGGGCATTACTTTCAAAACAGGAGTTCCAAAGTCAATATTTCCTAAATCTGTACCTTGCAATTTAAATGGGTGTTCTGATTTTCAAAATCTAACTACACTTTTTAAGTCAAATAATTCATTAGGAGGGCAAAACAGGATTTCCAGTTGGATGCTTAAGAAAAAAAAAAAAAAAACAAATGCCTTCTTTTCAGGATTTTCAACACTAGAAGAAGAAAGTTTAACATGTGATGTGGTTTTAAAAAGTGCTGTGTACCCAACAACTCCTTCAAAATTCACTGTCTTCAAGGAGTGGTTTGCATTCTTAACAGTATGAAGAGCCTCAGAGGGTCCAGAAGGGTTCTCAGGCAATATATATGCCTTTTGTCACCCTTTCAACCCTAACATTGAATCTGGAAACTGCCAAACTGATCTTCAACACAAGTATTTACGGCCTCCCTTGCTGCTCCAATTTGTGGCTCCCAAGGACTTGCTTCCCTAGCCATAATGGCTCAAAAATTTCCTGTTCCAATTCTGCCCCTTTTATCACTCCCTCACTGTGCATATTCCTGTGCCATTGGTTTTACTGGAGAAGCTGGTTTTGTCCTCTTATTGTCCAGAATAATTGTTATATACTCTGGTTGTGTAAGGGTTTCATCTGTCATAATCTTAACAGCACAGCATCAATGATAAAAAAACTATTGCCAAATTCAGACATTCAAAGCCACATGTTGCTCTATAAAATCTATTTTTTTAATTATTATTTTAAGACCTTTTTCATTGCTTTAGCGATCCTTAGTCTTTTGCAGTATTCAAGTTATGCTTTCATGTTTTTTCTGCAATCAAAAAAATGAGGAATCTTCTTTTTTTTTATGAAAGTTGTGATTTTTACATGATCACAGGAAAGGGGAAATAACAAATATGGTGAGACTTAAGATAAAATTACAAGAATTGGCAGCACTGTGTTTGTCAACAGGATTGAAATGATGCTATGGTTATTGTTTTCTTTTTGTAAAGATGATCTCTTCCTTCTTTTGCTTAACTTGTTTAGCAACCATCTAGCTTTGTTCAAGCTCGGCAGATCATTAAAACCGATGGTCTGGGCTTCCAAGGACTCAACAAAGGTCTTACTGCAACACTGGGCCGTCATGGAGTTTTTAACATGGTTTACTTTGGATTCTACTTCAATGTGAAAAACATTCTTCCAGTCAATAAAGTAAGTTCTTCATATAATGCAATAGACAAACAGATAAGAGGTTTGGCAATTTAATTTACACTGTATTTTTCTGTGCAAATCTGTGGTATTTAGTAATAAACAGTGAGTAACCTTGCTCTCTGTTTTGCAGTAATCTATAGCATTTCAATGGAAGCAAACCAAGGATTTGTACTTCTCACTTTTTAAGCAAAGCTGAGTATAAATAAAGTAGTCATGTTTGAATTCTCATTTTTATGAATTTCCCTTTATATCATGGTAGCAATGTAAAAAGGCAGAAATCAGGATACAGGTATGTTATGCTTATATTAGGTATGTATGCACTTTTTTGTGGTAAACTGGCTTAGAAGACAAAAATCAGTTTCTAGAACTTCTTTCAGTATTCACAAAGTAAAGGGGTAAGCTTGAGGAGGTGTCAGAGCTGCAGTACGTAGGGTATTCTGGCCATGTACCAGGCCTATTTACTCAAAAGAGAGTTCAACCTGGTGTTGAAAGATGACAGAAGAGATTTATCCATATGGGAGGGAGCCAGCCTAAAACAGGACTTACAGGGTCATACACAGGGGCTTTATGTAGTTTGCAAGTTAAAAAAAAAAAAAAAGAATCTTTAGCGCTGCAATTTCACTTGAAGCAATTTTATTTTATAGTCTTATATTCCTTTACATAACAAAGGAAACGTTTCCCTTTACAACAAAGGGAAATTTTACTAATGAAAACATGGTAATACTAGCAACTTTCTAAATGACTGTGTGAGCAACAGCTAATGGTTTATTAATGACTCCAGTACGTTACTTACTGAACTGTGTTTTCACTAATGTGATTTTTAGATGATGACAGTTAAACAGTCACAGGTGTATTATGTAGTGATATTCATATAAGAAGCTGCAATTTACATCAAAAGGGATCAGTTTCTATTCCCAGATGAAGTAACACCTCTTTTTTTTCTACACTTCTGAGTAGCCTGGTATTTTTGTTGGCAACATTGTGTGAATGGAGAAAAGCTCCACTTCTTATTTGCAGTAAATTGAATTGTTCAAGTGCAGCTAGCCCACAAGTTTCTACAAGTTTCTTTCAGTGTATTTACTTTATAACGTACTTTAATCACACATTCTAAAAACTCAAGGCTCAAGCATAGCTTGATACTAAGGTAGGAGTAAACACATTTACATTGATCAAAAGATGAAAAGTTATAATCACTATGCAGAACATTCAGAATCATATGCAGGTAAGGACAAAGAGGCTTGTGTGCAACTTCTATGGAAATCCTGAAGTGTTCTTGCATAGCAATTGAAGAACAGTTAGAGTATTCGGCATAAGCGTGCTTTCCTAGCCTTTCAGATGAAAAAAAATGGGAAACAATTATTACATGATTAGAAAGATTCAGAGCTTTATGATCTAAGAGAAATTAGTACTTTATACAGATTTTGCATGACACAGAGAATCGTTAACGTCTACAACATAGTTTTAAACACATCCAGAAAACGAAAGAGAAATTACTTCAATGGTGTCAGCCAGTGGCCCGGCTGTCCTGTATATACTATCAAAAGCAAAAGACAATTTAATCAATGTGGAATTAGATTGCATTAACTGCAAATAAGTGGAGAGGTTTGCCTTGCGTTCGACTAGTGCAAAGTGGCTTGCACGGTGGCTTGCACAGTGGCTACATCTGTGCTAGTAAATTGAGCAGCGTCGCTGAAACTCAGTCATCTGTGCTGTTAAATGTTCCCTGGCACAGCTTTGGCCCCGGCCAGCCAACGCTGTTCCTGCGTATGGCTTAGGAACTAGCGCAGACAAGGAACCATTCCTAATAGGCAGGTTTCATGCAGCCAGTCTGTTTTGAATGGTAATAGCATTTAATAGCGCTAATAAAGTTAGTAGGACTCTCTAGGCCAGCTGGCATCAGTGCCATAGACAATTCTGTACATACAGATAGAGCCAATAATTCTGATCAAACTCCCATTACAATCAATGCAAATTTTACCCTGAATTTAACAGGGTACAGATCAGGCCTTGTCTGGCTTGTGCTAGCCAACGGTATGTCTCAGGCGTTTACCTGCATTGAACTTCACTTCAGTGATGGAAAATAGAAGTATTCAACAATACTTTGTGATCTGTAACTTAAACCTCTTCTGTCAGTAGGCAGGTACTAGAGGCTAAGAGTTATCAAACCTGGTGCTGGAGCGTGTCCAGAGAAGGGCGATGAAGCTGGTGAGGGGTCTGGGGCACAAGTCTTATGAGGAGCGGCTGAGGGAACTGGGGTTGTTCAGTCTGGAGAAGAGGAGGCTGAGGGGAGACCTTATCGCTCCCTACATGTACCTGAAAGGGGGTTGTAGAGAGGTGGGTGTTGGTCTCTTCTCCCAAGTGACGAGTGACAGGACAAGAAGAAATGGCCTCAAGTTGTGCCAGGGGAGGTTCAGGCTGGATATTAGGAAAAATGTCTTTACTGAGAGAGTGGTGAGACACTGGAATAAACTGCCCAGGGAAGTGGTGGAGTCACCATCCCTGGAGGTGTTCAAGGAACGTGTGGACGACGCATTGTGGGACGTGGCTTAATGGGCATGGTGGTGGCTTTTTTTGGTTGATGGTTGGACTTGATGATCTTACAGGTCTTTTCCAACCTTAGTGATTCTGTGATTCTGTACTACGATTTGATAGAAGCGGTTTTGCAGTTAGTCTGAAAAATATTAGACAGTTGTAACTTTTCAATATTTCGCACATACACGATTTCATTACAAAACGTAATTTGTTCACTTTGTGTATTTCGCCAGAAAAGAGAATCTTAGTCAGTCTTGTGATATTGACAAACATATTAAAATTGTGAACTAAGAATACTACACTTTTGAAATCATTTTGGCTCTTGACTCTTTGGCTCTTGTATCTGCTGTTTACCATCTGTAACATTAAGTGGAAAAATGTATGGAAATGTCCTTATGAGCCTTTTAGCTGTCAACAGTGCTAAACTGTGCATTAAATTTGCATCCCAATTAAGGATGTTTGCAGCTTATTTTGCCAAAAACAATAAACCTTTTATGTTGAGTGGTCAAGTGATATAAATTACATGTGTGGGTTGTAAATGTTCATAATGAATAATTTTTCATATGTTCAGTCTATTTTGTCAAACAGACCATTTACAGCCAACCTTATGCTCTGTTTACTGAAAATGGAATAAGCCAGACTTGTTTCAATTGCCACTAATGTATCAACCATAGAGCATTAACAGCTACGCATCTGCACTAGCAATCAAATTAGTCTGCAAATTTATATCGTCTCAGTTTTATGGCACCTGCTTTTATAGCACATTTCATAGGCGTCCAGCAGTTCTCGCTTTTCAATTTTTTTATCATAGTTAGGTTTGATGGTAAACGTTAGTTTCATTAAAATCTTTGCTCGCTACCACCTCCAAGTGGCTGTCATATTTCTTAACAACATGGAATCTCCTTACTGTCTGTTAAAAGCCCCCTTTGAAATGTGGCCAACTGCAAAACTCATTTCAAGTCAGGCACTGCGTGCCCCAGCTGCCACAGATGTGCCTGCTGTCAAAAGGACTGCTGCATCAGGCCATGGGAGCTGAGCAGTGTGTTGTTTTGTCAGAGAAAGGGCTCTAAACTTCTGTAGGCAAAGAAGAAGAGATGGGAAACCAAAATGGGCTGTTCAGCTTGGCAAATAAATAAGATAGCAGACAACAATTTTATTTTTAGTTGTTTTCAGACCTATGGAAACATAAAAGTCATCTGTAAGGACAATGAAAAGGACGTGTGATGCAACACAGCTGAAGAAAATAGTAAAACAAGATGATTTAGAAGACTGGATCAGAGTGGGAAATGGAATAATCTCAGAGCTACCATCCAAGCTCAGGTTTCAGGATGACCTGTGAACTGGGAAAAAAAAAAAATGGCAGTGCTGTAATCCAGTACAATGTTACAAACCACCTCATGATCAGTCTCCAATCTGAGGTGGCTTTGGAAACTACAGCCTGTGTTGTTTAAAGTCTTCAGCCTAGGCCATCATCACCACAAGGTGTTACATCAAAGGAGGAGAGTCTGTTGGTACCTCAACTGCCCCTGTACTGCAGTATTCCTGTAGGCAAGACAGATATGAATTGTCAGGAGAGGAATTTTTGGTCAAAATAAAAATGTGAAGAAGAAAAAACAAGTTTCTTCTGTTTTCCTACAGAAATTAGGATAATGTTGAAACTGATAAACAGGTTCAACCATAGCTGACAAAGAGGCAGACTTAAAATAGCTAAGTTCTTGCAAGACGTGCAAATAATCATTTAAAAGGAGGAGAGGTCCTATAAGTGCATCTTATGATTGGCCCAGGTGAGGGAAATTTTCAATGGGAACTTATGCCTTACTAAACACTGAATTCCATGGGAAAAAGCCCATGTAAGCCTTAGTGTGAGCTTGCACCTTTCCAGACTTCAGTATCAATCAGTCACAAGAACCCATAGGACATCAAACTTCTTTAGTTCTGGTATTCATGGGGCTACTCTTTTTTTTTCTGTTTCATAAACTACTGAGGCTGAAGATAGAGAGTGCAGACAAAGGTACTGGCTGCAGGGGTAAGCAATAAGACATCCATTTCTGGGTGCTCTTTTCTGCATAGTTAGTGTCTTAATGATGCCATGAAAAGGTGACCCGCTTGTAACCCCAATGCTTTATGAACAATCTGATCATCTGTGTAGAACAACTCTAGGTGGGAGAGCTGAGTCTCCAGATTTCTGTTCATTTTGTAATTGGTGACCACATATTTGTTGTGGTCAATTTTTTTATTTACATCAAAAGTTCTTTGGTGCAGATGTTTGTTTCAGGACTGAAAGAAGTGAAGTCCTAGCCTTGACCTATGGGTCCAAAAGGTTATAGAAAAAGAGTAAATAATAGGTAATAATGCTACTTATAAATCTGGAGTAGGATTAATAATTTTATCAGGAAATTGTATTGTGAGAAAAACAAATCACTGAGAGGATTGCAAACTGTTTGAAAATGTGTACCGTGTACAGCAGACAGTCATGTCACTCTGGAGACTAGCCAGGACATTTATTCTAGTGGCTGTCATTCATCTTCTTATGCTGTCAGACATCTGACAGGTGGATTTTAAAAACTTAAATAAATGTCTGCTGCAATGAGATTGCACTCAAGGAGGAATCTGAGATACCAGTGTGAAAAAAGCACATTCAATTCAAACAAAGTGCAGCTGTGACTATGCATTTTGGAATGCCTTTCCTGGTCATCAATATGTTTATTGTAGTTGTAATTTCAGCATTTCTTATGCATCTTGACAAAGATCAGACCATCATTGTCCTAATCAGACAACAAGCTATAGTTTACAATAAGGAGTTTACTATGTAAATGCATGAGATGGACAGAAGTTCAGGGTCAATAAAACTATGAAGCTGTTCCTTAAGCTGTGGTCAAATCTTGATTAAGTCACAAACAGAAATGGTGAATATTCTTTAAAAGAATCAAAGCATGATGTTACCACAACAGTGATGAGACTCACTTTCATCTTTTCATTTTCACCCTTTCTGGAGCCTTGCAGTGAGTCTACATCATTTTCTCTTCCTTACTGCGGATTTCTGCTGGGAGTTTACATGCCTCCAAACCATCTGATCACATCTGTACTAGCCTCTCCCTCCCTAAGAGTAGAATTTGACAGCTTTTCTTCCCAGCTCTCCTCTGGGACTCAGCAGGAGGACCCAGACCCTGTCTCTCCTCTGGGTTCTGGCTCAGTGTCTGTGTTTAAAGCAACTCATTTGAGTTTTTCGTCTGTTCCTTGTTGATTTCCTGAGAGCTATCTCCCACCTTGCCTCTCTCTGAATATACCTTTTCTCCTCTGTCTTGAAAGCTTCCTTCCTCAGACCCACATTTTCTTTTCTTCCACTGTCTGTTGCCATAGGGATCTCCTTTTAGTGATTAAAACCAATTATCAGGCTGGCTAAAGCAGTTCCTTACAGCTTGTTTTGCTGCCAAACACGTGATTATAGTCAATGTATCTTAGGGCAGGTCTTGTGGCACCTCTTAGCTTGCCATAGGAGTTCCTATGCTATCACACTTCACTTTAGCTGAAAAGGCCAAGAAGCAATTTTACCCCCCCCCTTATTCCTGGCCTATCTCCCTCTTCAGTCCCATAATTCCTAGGTATGTCGGGCAGAACCAGAGTTGGCCAAAACAAAGCCTTGTCTTTTAAAGTCCTCCTTGTCACACACAGGGAGGTGGAATGTGCAACATACAGTGCAAAACCTCTCAGCTCCATTCCTGGCTTCTCCGCTGACCCGTTATGTGACCTTGAGCAAACATATTTAAATTTAGCAGTCATTTCAAATCACTTTTGGCACTTTTGTACCAAGTGTAAGTCATCTATAAAACTGAAATTATGGCTAACATTTTCAAAGGAATTTAAGAAACTTAATGCAAATATTTCACTCTAAGTATTAGTTTTGGGCTAACTTCAGTAGGCTGCTTTGCAGATACCAGCTTCAAATATTGTTCTATTATTATTACTTATTCTTCATGCAACTTGTCAGGAATTGGCATTCTCCTTATCCAGTAAGCATTATTCTTTTACAGTGAACTTATCTACAAGGTGCTCAGAAGTACTAAATCATATTTATAAAAGTATTCTTTCTCGTAAGATCTGTCCCTTCATCCACTGAAAAAGAACAAAAAAAAAACCATGAAAAGATCTCAAGACAAACATCCAAATATTGAAGCAAACAATAATATTTAAAACAATATTTAAAAATAGCTTCAGTTAGACAAATTAATATTTATTGATCTTTTGATTTTATTGATTTTTTGCAAGTTTCTTTGTGACACATTCTGCCACTTGTACTCAGACTGAACAAGGCCTCACAAGGGAAAAACAAGTAGTGTTCCTGAGTGTCTCTGCTGGTCAGGTTTCTAAACACTATTATGCATGTCGGTGGACTGGCTACATTACCTATTTCTGGTTACTTCAAGCAACCTACCTTAGGGACTTTGAGCTATTCCTTTGAAGGTACTTACTTCTCTCCGCTGCATATGCGAGTGTGGTGTCCTACCTTTGAACCCTTGGACTGCACCTAAGATGGGTGTCTAAATCAGTACAAATATATCTACTATGGTGAGTCTTTATCTATTCTAAAAAGATTTTTCAGTTATTCTGAAAAAAATAATTTAACTGAGTTCCAAGCATACATGCCTTTACCGAAGGATTATTTCATTGCTGGATTAATATCTATGCTCCTTATTGAATTAAGTGACCTTCTCTGAGTACGGATGAGGATAGTCTGGAAGCTTTTGACTGAGATCAAAGATTTAAACAGAGGTTTTGACAAAGTGCCCAGCAAATAAACAAGTGAATAAAGTGGTAGGGAAAAGAAAGCCAGGGGCTTTGGAGACTGAAACTGATAAATTAAAACTCTCTCCAGTGGGTGACACTCTTGTGTGGTGTGTATGTGCTAGATTCAGGGCGAGAATTTTCTGTTGCTAGAAATTATGGCATATAAAAGAAGGAATTAAGCAGCATATGATTCAGGAGGAACTTATGGAGTCTCCACTTATTTAAAAATGTTAGGATAGGAGTAATGAAGTATAAAAAGCAGAGATATAACATCTCAAATTTTTTTCTCCCAAAGAAAGCAGGGAAATCCAGCAGGACATGCATAGGTACGGAATTTATTAGTGAGGCCTACTTCTCTCTTTATTTTTGATGGCTGCTGGTGCTCACAGGGCAGGGACTCAGGTGTACAGGAAATGTGACTGTGAAGAGGGTGGTAAAGAGGTGAGATGATCACAGATTACGTTATCCAACCACAGCAAAGTTATTCCACTGTAAATAAGCAAAATGGTATTTCACTTCCTTGTGGTATACTGTACTGTGGTGTGGCACCATCTAAAATCAAGTTTCTGTTCTACATGTTCTACTCATACTGCAGAAAAACCACCTTTGCCTAAGAACAGAATTCATATATGGCTTTCCTCCAGTTCTGCCATTTATGAAAGCAAGAGGAGCTTGTCAGAATCTTTTTTTCTAATGTACCAAATATGAAACATGTAACAGTCAGTAAGTGAACTCATGGTGCAGAAGTTAGTGACAATATCATGATGATAACTGCCTCTGCTAGCCAGTCGCAGTGTTAGCACTAGACAGATATGTTATCCTCATGTCTCCTTTCACAGGGTCCTACACTGTTATGAATATTTTGGCATTGTCCATGGGGTAGGAAAAGGACAGATTTCGGTATAAAAAGAAAGGCACTGCTTCCTGATAGCACCAACTTGTACCCACATGATAGAAAGCCAATGTTCCTTTGTCCATGTAAGCATTGTAGAGAGGCATAAATTATGTTTGGGAATCTCTTTTTTCACTTGGAAGCAGTAGCACAGTAAAAAGCCACTACTCTGTGCTTTTAGAAAAATAATAACTTTTTAATTATTTTTAACAGTTAAATTTATTTTGAATCTGTTATACAAATGAAATGATCCAGATATTACAGTGACAAATGCCACAAAAACCTTTCCCATGAGATATGTAATAAAAAATCAAGTTCTATAGCAAAGCTAGTATATACCATAGCACATTTGGTTAGAATCCAGTTTTGTGAATGAGCAAAATGCTGCCTTTCAACATTTTCTGTGTCACAAATAAAGCAATCTGTGGTCATTTCCCTTTAGGAGAGTCGATGCAGTGTCTGGTTTCAATAGATACTCACTTGATCGGACACCCACTATATCCTGTACTCTGTGGCACTCTCAAACACAAAGCGGGCAAAACTGGCATTGGGAATTCACCAAAATATGAAATCAGTCCTTCAAATATAAGGGATTTGTCAGGAGCAGCAAGGCTTGAAATTCAATGCTTTACAAGAAAATATTTTTGCCTGACACGTGTTGCCTAGCCCAGAGGGCACCCCACTGCACTTGGCGCTATGGAAGAAAGTGTTCTTGCACCAGATTGCTTGACAAAGATATTTCAGACCATTCTGGACTATGAAAAGTCAACAAAGTAGTAGTAGCGTCCTCACTGCAGCCTGGTTTGGGGAGGTTAGTACAACCTGCAATAGTACTTAGCTCTCAGATGTGGGTATAATCATATGCCTGCTGCCTGGAGGTAGGTAGGCATGATGCTCAAACTTCAAAAGGGGTCTTTTTTTCTTCTCTAGATACCAGAAATATTGGCTTTATTTTATTTGCATATAAACCACTGTCAGTATGTACAGAATAAAGAGAAATTAGCTGCTAAGCTTTTTGCTAATAAAGTCTTGCAATTCTTTATGTACCACGAGCCATTCTAATTTTTAAAGGTATTGCTGATATGTTTCATGTTGTGTGAAATCAAGGTGTTGAGTTTTTCTGCAAGTAATAAAAAGCCCTGTTGATTTTGACATTTCTCTGTAAACACCTGTATGGATTTTGTCCAATGCATATTATGGAAGTTTTAATTTATGTTTCTTGTTGCTAATCTGGAAAGGAAAACTTCTTCATTGTTTCCTTTTTCAGTCACAAATGTACAGGTTTAGGAAACAAAGAACTTTTTCGTTTTAATATTGTGCTGATGTTATAACATGGCAAGATCATTTGCTATTTTACTGATGATTTTCTATAATTAAAGTACCTTCATGAAAAAAATGGAACTGCATATATAGAGTCTGATGTAGCAAAAAAGTGTCCTTGCTGTTGAAGACCAATAGCAAAAAAATATGTCCATAGGAAATGCACTGGAACACACTTCCCTGTGACTTCCACTACTTAGAGAAATAGGATTAAACTTGCGTCAAGAGACTTTGACTCCCAGATAAACTCAAGTTCTTTGATGTCATAGAAAATGCCCAGGTAGGAGGTCGTTCTCAAAGATCAAATAAAACCCCATTGGACTGTGAACTGTGAGGGAGCAAAGAAGTTTTTAGATGCACTTCTAACCTGCTTCTAACTTCTACTGTGAATATATAGTAGGGTTCAGAAACAATCTGTTGTAAATTCTTCAGCCAATTAGCTGAGTGAGTTACCACCGTTTATAATGCGCAGAACGTGGAGGCTCTTTTGCAGTTGCGCGGAGTTGGATTGTTAATAACAGGAAGCTAGCACTTCTCAGTACAGTGGATCAGCTACATGTGAAAATAAATGTAAAAAACCTGGAGGGGAATGGCAGCAGACTGAGATTAGCCTTTATTTAATTTAGCATTTGGGGGTCCAACACACAAATGAGCGTTTTAGTAGGCTTCATGGTGGAAGTTGCTGTCATTTGTAAAATATTCTGGCCAATTAGCTAATAGTGTGCTTGGATTTCTCCTGTTTTGATACAGTAATACTAAGTACATTGTGAAGCCCAATTATACAAATCATCCCCATATGCCATACCAGTCTTTCTTTATGAACTGTGTTTATAAATCCTGTGTGAGGAAATGTGTACTTCAGCAATTTAGACCATGTGTAAAAACATAGCCAATAGGATTGTCAAGAAAACAAGTTCCAGCATAGGAAATCCTAATGTGTTCCGCTAAAATAACATGAGTGTGTTGTGTTGTGTGAGTTTTCTGATTAAATACGTATTACTTTATAGTGCTTAACCTGAATAGGTCCTTCCGGTTCCCTTTTTATTCTTTCTCTCTTTTTTTGTAGGATCCAAATTTGGAGTTTTTGAGGAAATTTGGAATTGGGCTAGTCTCAGGAACAATAGCCTCAATTATTAACATTCCTTTTGATGTTGCAAAAAGTAGAATTCAAGGACCACAGCCAGTTCCTGGAGAGATCAAGTACAGAACCTGTTTTAAAACTATGGCAACAGTCTATAAAGAGGAAGGGTAAAACATTCTTATTTTAATAAATGTCCAGACCTCTGTTTTAGTTCATATGGGTCCATAAAACCATGTTGTTATATTTCAGATTTGACGAGGACCATTAAGCCACCCTGAACTCAAGTATCAAAAGAGCACAGTGTAACATTTTGAAAATGTATTTAAGAATTACATGGAGATATCTTCCTACTCCATGTGAACTTTTACAAAAGACTTACAAGATGATTCTTGGGTTGTCAAAATTTATCTTCCACAAAAAAATGCTTCGTACAGCTCATGTGTAATTTTTTTCAACTCTTCGTCTTGTAAAAGGAAAATATCAACAGAAAACAGAATATTTCCCAATTTAATCTCATTGTAATTATACAAACCTCTGTACCTTTAAAATGACTGCTGAAATAATTAAATTGGGGACAAATCCTTGTGGCAATAACATTTTCCAACTTTTTAAAATATTTCTCAAGTGGGGACTGAGTTGTAGCTTTGATATTCAATTATAGCAGTCATTTTGTCCATGTATGCAGCTGTTGTTAACAGACTTGTCTTGAAAGTAAAACCATCTTACTGATTAAAGTCATATTTCTGATTGGCTAGGCTCACAACGTAGCTTTTGTGACTGAACATTGATTAACTTTTTCTCTTCATCTGATCTGCCTCTGTAAAATGTTAAAATCCAGATACAGCCTGCTATTGAACATGTGTAATTTCAAATAATTGGTTCTAAGTGCTCTGCCAGCATTTTAACAAACACATGCTAAAATTCCATTCTTCTTTTAGAGCAAGAATATTGTTTGAAATGTTTTGTTTGTTTTTCTTCTGCTACAGATTTCTGGCTCTGTACAAAGGCTTAGTTCCCAAGATCATGAGGCTTGGTCCAGGTAATTTTCCCTCTGTCATTTCTGTATTGCTTTTGTTCTTGCTTTCTCTTCCCATTTTTCAGTTTCTTGGCAAAAAGTAGTAAGCATCAGTCAAATAAATGAAACAGTGTACCAGAAATCATCAAAATTTCTTTCATCTTTGAATGATTTCTTTTGATAATAGCATCATCTAATAGTATCATAGATGGATTAGGCTAAATATGAGTCTAAAAAAATAATTTACACATCCACATCAGATGATTGCAAATCCAAGTAACTGCTGGTTTGTGCAATTACTTTATTTGTGAACAAGCCAAATGCATCCATGCAAATGCCAGAACTGTAAAACCTTCGGAAGTGTTTCTTAAAGCTTGTCCCATTCCTTCTAATGTGATTTTTTGGTTTCTCTAGGACTATTCTGTACCCATGTAAAGTCCCCTTAAAATGCTGGTTAAAGTCTCTCCAGTATAAATGCTCTCAACTACTCGAAGCATAGCCCAAGCATATCAAATTCCAGTTAGTTTCTCCTGCCTGTGCTTTGTGGGGGCTGTAAAGAACGGACACTAAAAGACTGATAGCAGAAGATGGGAAGAGACTTGCATGGCCCTAGAAGACTAACAGGACAAGGATAGCTTAAAACTGGGTTTGCTGATTGACCCCTTCTCACTGGTTGTTTTGACCCTTTCTCACTGGTTGTTACTCCAAATGCGGGAGCACAGAGAGCCAGATCTTTTTGGGCTTTTAGACTATTTTCCCCTGACTGGTTTTGATTAATCATGAAAGCAAAGCGCTGAGCCCTTAGACTTTGCCAGCCCACAGAGGCAGTCTGTGTCAAAAAGAGCAGAAGCCCCAATTTGAACAGTATCCCATTCCCATTAAATTGTATTTCCAATTGTGCAAGGTGGTTTAATAGGCGAGAACACACATGGTTAAAAGCAAGTAGGTACAGAGTCTGTTCTGCAGTATAAAGGAGGCATTAGATTTGTCTGTAAATGTTTGCATATCCAATCCGTCTGCTAGACCATGCCTGGTTATTGTGCAGGGTAAAGGAAGAAGGTGGGGAGGGCACACAAGGCAGCTAGGCGTAACTCTGGAGCTAAAAGCCTTTTCCCTCATACTCCAAAGATACTAGATTACATACAGGACAAAGAGAAGGCAGGGTTTTGCTTCCCCAGTACCCGTTAGCACAGCAGATTTTGGAATAAAATTTTCCATCTTACAAATGACTATGCGTTCTGGCCCAGATCCAGCAAGTCGGTTAACTGTGCACTTCATTTTAAATGCTTTTATAGTCCCATTTAATACGTAGATTTGGATTTCCAATGAAACAATAATGCAATCTTTATTGTGACTGGAAAGGTAATTCCTTCTTTCAACGTGTGAATGCTTTCAGGAAAAGAGATACACAAACAGATCACACAGTACGAGAATTGGAATCAGCCTTGATTTGAGTTCACATCACATCTTCTAGACATTGTGTCTATGATTTGTTGGTCAAAGCCTTTTGCAAACTTTTGCTCTGTCTAGCTGCCTGTGAGTTGCTGTTCATAGAAGATTTCAAGTCTGATGATGGTTTGTTAGGATAAATAACATGGGAAAACTCATGTGGTAGTTCTGTGTGCCTGGTTGTCTGAGCCTGTCCCATCTACCTAGAAAGGTCAGCCCAGTTCAGCAGAAGACTTGTTTGTTAGAGGTGCCACTCTAACCCGCTGACGGAGCCAACAGGCAAAGGCAAAGGAATGAAAATATTTGTGCCCCAGTGCTGGCACCCACAAGTAGCACATTGTAACACACTTTTACTCCTGCAGCCTGGAATCTGATTCTCTTTCCCCATCTTCTCCAACTAGAAGCTTCTTTATGTCCTTAGTTACATATATACCTTCTGAAATGTTCCCTTCTTTAGCTCATACAGTAATTACAGCCTGGTTACAGAAGGGCTTTAGTCTGGCTTCGCTAACAGTAAAGATACTTTATGGCATTTAAGCTGGGATTTTATACTGTTATCAGTTCTAGCAAATAACGACATTTCAACAAATCAAAACTTTGCCTGTGGATTCATAACCAGGTACGGGCACAGGAAGGTTATACTCATTTCAATACTGTGATCTTCTGCTTTAGACATGGTAAACAAACAGCTGAAAACCTTTCTCGAATCTTACCTGGAAGCATTTTCATCACCCTGGTGATGAATTGTTGTCATTCCACCGCTCAAGTTGCTCTTCCATGCCGAAATCTAAATCTAAACAAACAAACAAATATACACATATTCAGATGAAAAGCTTCACTTGTAAAACAACAAAGAAAAATACTAATCTTGAAAAAATGTTAGGAAAAATCACACTGAGGGTGATTTTGACTTAATATACAAGCTTTTCACATCAACTTTATGGTCTAATATTAAGTAAAATGGTTTAAGAATTGGTGAATTTTTAGTGAATTAGAGAATTAGTAGAGTTATGCATTTTGCAAATAAGGCTTTGCCATATCCTGGTTTAGATTACGCACTACAAATGCTCTACAAAATCTGGAAAATACTGAATATTGTATGTAGTAAAATAATAACTTTTCTTCCAGGTGGTGCAGTGATGCTTTTGGTTTACGAATACGTTTATGCATGGCTTCAGGACACAGTGGAGCACAAGTAGCACTTCTGAAAAATGTACTCATTAAAATTATATGCATTCTAAAATACACTTCAATAAAGTAAAAGTGATTCCCATCCTTTAATGTGTTGAATGCCCTCAAATTACACTGATGTTAATACAGTTCAAAACAGATTTGGTCTTCAGGTCCTGATCCAAGAAAACGTTTAAGCACATGCTTTTCTGTAAGTGCATAAGTAAAAAGCACAGTTGATGTTTGTGATTGTTTTACTGGATCAAGAGAAAATATAAATGAGACGTAGGAACAAGTTAGTTTTTTCAAGGACAAACTGAAAATTCTGGACGCTGAATTACACTGTGTAGTCAATACACTTCTTAAAAAATTACAGCTGAAGTGGCAAGATAATACATTTCAGAGGATTTAGAAGAAAAAAATTGAATAATCCTGTGTGACCAGATACAAAACTAGTGTAAACTGACAACTCCGTTGACTCCAGGTTAAGAACATGACCCATACTCTGCAAGCTCTTGCATCAAGCTTGGGTCCAGTTTCAATTCAGTCAGTACAATTTCAACATTGATAGAAGAGCTTCTTAAGTTGTTAGGACAGAGAAAGAACAGCACAACTAGCCACAACCTTAAAAATACACATACTGTCAAATGTTCTACTTGTTCTTAGCCATGTATATTGTATAAATCTCACTCGGGTCACAGAAGATGCTGAACATAATTCATCTGAATCAAGTTACATAAAAGTAAAAAGCAACTGTGGGAATCATAGAAGAAATTAGTAAATAAATGAACAAAAAAAATACTTTTAGGCATATGAGATTTTACAATGAATTTTTTATCCACCTTCAAATACTGTTGCTTAAAGAGCTGTCCTGTGATAAAAATGCTAAATGCACCTTGACTGCCCCTTTCGCCTTTCATTACCTCCACGGGGTAGAGAAATAATGTTCTAGACTGATAGCACATATGCAGTCTTATTTAGCTAGCCATACACCTCAAAGAAATGTACCTTTCTATAGATTAAAAATGTTCTAAAGCTAAAATTGTTGGTTTTCCTTGTCACTGTAAACATAAATATTTCAGTGATGTTCTCCTGTCTTTACTAGTCATTCTAACTAGCTCTGTGAAATATGATTTATTTCTGCTATGCTAATTGAAGATATAGCTTAATTTCATGCAGTTGTGCCATTCTACAGTTTCTTTTCAAGAACTCTTTAAGTAACTTTAAATTACACATTATCCTATTATAAAAAAGTTCCCATTATCTAAACTTGGTTTGTTGTCAAAATCTTGCAAATGCTGAAAGTTTCTGTATCACCCCATACTACAGTCACAGTTAACTTTAAATGTTCTTCCTCTTAAGGAGGTCCAAAACTTTTTCCCAGCAATCCTAAAGAAATATCTTTCCAGATTGTTACTTGAAAATGACAGTTCACATGCGAAGTCTTGTCTCATGAGTGTTTTTTAATGCATTAGAAAAGCAACAAAAAGCTAAAAATAGAAATGCATTCTCAGCGCTTTCACGGATGCTTGTACTGACATGCTCAATAAACCTCTCTTTTGTCTAAATTTGACAACAGCAACTTCTCATACCTATGCTATTTCATAGCTAAATTCAATAAAATTAGCTCTGTTACAGTTTATAATTTTAAGGCAAATGTTCCTTGTTGTTGCATTTCATTATCAGTACTTAACCAAAGAGAAGACACTACTAAGATAATTTTGAAAATTAAAACAAAATGGTTTATAATTAGTCTTTTATTAATTTAGAGCATTCAAAATATAAAAATAAAAGGCTTTAAACATACTGTATATACATACATAGCCTTCGGTTTTACATCCTTTCCAACATGATTTTTTTCAGTTAATAGCTCAGCCTGATCTTTGATAAAAAGAGAACCATGAGAAAGCAGAAAACACAGCATTGTTTTAGAAAACAAACCCATGAACGTGCCAGCCCAGTCCCCCATCACTCCTGGTGTAATGTGGGGTCTGATTCAGTTTTACACTGGAGGTCTTCTGTACCGGGACCATGCAAACACAGTGGGGCTGTCATAGAAGGGAGAATTAAGCTTCACTGATTTCTTTGAAAATATTTGACACTCTGGGAATGGAGTGTAGGCTTTTCAGCTTAAAAACTTAAATTCTGCAATCACATATACTGCATATTTCCCAAAGTAATCCATTGACCTCAGTGGGTTCACTCCGGATTTATACCCCTGTATCTGACAGCAGCAGTTGACCCTTGTTTATTATTTTAAAAAAAAAAAAAAAAAAAAATCCCTTTTTCTCCTTTGTTTTTTGTAAAGTGGCTTAAAGTTGTGTGGCTAGTAAGCTAACATGTTGTGGTTTTCAGTTTACCCATGAGTACAAGCAGGAAGAAAAGGGTCCTCAGTAATCTGCATCGTAGGTTTACATTTACAAAAAAATTGTTATGAAAATTCACACCAAAAAAATCCATCCCAGGCAGTTCCCAAGGGCCAAGGTCGGGTACCTTTGCTCACTCTGAGCAACACTTTCTGCACACAGCTCCACTGACTTTCCACTGGGGGGGTAAGGTACTATATACAGCAGGCAGACGCACAAAGAGCTGTACCTAAACAAACACAAAACAAAAATGGTTCATGATGGTGTATTCCCACTTGAGGAATAATTAGCATCATGCCTTATCCTTGCTTTATAAATTATCCCGATTTAGCTGAAGACAAGATAATGGAAACAACTCATACAAGCTAAGGATCTGTCTCTCTAAGTAACTCGCAAAACACACTAATGCCTCATGGCAATGTCAGAAAAGACGACTTTTATTCCAGAAATGACCTCTTGTTGCTCGGGAATATTTTGAAAACTTCTAACATAGGCACACTTTGTTACAGGCTTGTGAATTCTTGGAGCTCATAAAGCTGTGCTACGGAAGGTTTCTCTTCATTTTTTTTGGTTTTTTCTTTTCTTTGATGTACCTTATTTGGTATTGTATGGGTAACAATAGGTAGACTTACTCAATAATTCTATAATCCAGTAAAAGAACTAGGTTGAAAGCTAAAATCCTGTTGCCAACTTAATCTTTATTGACTCATGATCTTTTTCTTAACTTTTTTTTTCCTCCATTTTCTTTTTAATGAAGAACTTGTCTAGAATTAAACCGATTTCTTTTTCATGGTGTTAAGGCTCGTCTTATTTCAGCTACAACTGCATAAAGGCAGAATAACGTCCTCACATCACTAACAGTGTGGCAGCGTAGAAATGCAGTTGTGTGCACATTACCTTTACTGGTTTCAAAGAAACATTCTTTAAAAAATGTTCTATTGAATAACAAGGGTTTCAGCATCTTGTTAAAGCTAAACAGCTGTCAAATGCCTTTGCTGTACCGAGGCTGAAGAATACGGGATCATATCAGAGATCAGATCTTTCTTTCCTTAGGGCCATAATACAATACTTGTGTTCTTTATAGAAATACAGTTCTGTTAACTATTTTTTAATGCAAAAAGCAAAGGTGGCAGCAGCCAGTTGAGTCCATCTATATTTCAGTGGATATACTGTACATAACATATGTATGGGTTACTTAGCTTATTATGAATATTTACCCACAGCTGTCTCAGTGATGAAAAACTGGAAATCCACAAAGAGAGGACTGTATTTTAAGAGGGGACTGTATTTTACCTTCCCACTGAATGAATGTTTAATACGGTATGCAGATAGAGCAATATTTGAAGAATGAAGTTTTCTCCTCTGCTTTAACTATATCTCTAGTGTAATTTAAGTTATTGCACAACATTTATAAAAATATACAATATATTAATATTCTATGAAGAATATGAAAAGTCACACCAGGCTTAATTTTTTTTTCCACGTTCATATTCTGAACATACCTACAGCATGTGGAAAGCATTCTGGAATAATAGTCAGAACTTTATTATTGCCCAAGGAAAACAGGTAAATTTTCAAAGATCAGAACGTTAGCTCTCTTGGGATTAAAGTTTAAAGCAAAATAACTGGCACAGAGTACTTGCCACTGGATACAGAAATGTAGAAAGGGAATTTGTTAATATTAAATAATATCTGTGTTTGTAGCACCACCACCAGTATACCTATAAGGGTAAAAAATGCTTCATAACAACAATGTAAACTTTACCAAGAGCCATATTTTACATTCATTAAAGCAGAAATTAAAGACAACTTCCTCTTAAAGAAATTACAACATAATCTTGAGGCCGAAAATGCTGGACACAAGTGAGCCGACAACGATGGTACAATTCTGTTTCTCAGTGGGTTTGTTGACTGACATGGCTTTGTAAGCATCTCTGCACAGGTTGCACACTAACAGCATTTTCCTCTACAGTTTTCAGTTTTGTTCAGATGTTTTCCACCCATTTCTGTTTGTACACTGAAGACGGATGTGGTGTTTCGTGAACCTGGGAGGCTGGCTATAGCTGGGGAGAGTTACTTGCCTCTGAATCTTCTGCTAAAGAAATAACTGTATTTCATGAGATGTTGAAGCCTCCACCGTAGGCACAAAAACACGATGAAAAAAACTTACCTAAACCTCATCACTTGAGGCGATCACCCCACCACGCAAAGACACAGAAAATAGCTAGAAAGTCACCTTTTTAACTTAAAAAAAAAAAAAGTAGGAATAAATGTACTGGAAGGTGAAAACAAATGCTGTCAAAAGCCTGTATTTACAAATGGATAACAACACAAAGGTATTACCACTGCCTGACGATGGCAACATGCCAGAAGAATCTGAGAGACACATATTGCCTTGGTTCTATATTTGATTACCAAAACCCAACAAAAGAACCAAAAAGTGATCTCTTAATAGCGGTGAATTGTATAATCTCATTGACGACAGAGTTGTTCTCTAGGCAATTGGCAAACACCATCCACTTAGCCACCTTTGCTGATTCGAGGCATAGCAGAATTTTCTGTAGTGATTTTTGTTTATTGATTTTTTACACAAATCTTAATAACAATTGCACATTTAGAAAGTCTGTGATGATTAAGAATAAATACGTGTGGTTTGACCAGGAGAGTGGGACAAGGCTCCATGAGCCCTTTGAAGGACAAAAGGTCTTTACTTAAAGAGCGCAACACTACACTTCTCTCAGTTTCTGATGTTGTCTTCAGCTCTTTCAATCCCAAAAGCCTTACAGGAGACAAGTCACAAGGAGAAATGCCAGATATCATCGGCACGAAGAGAGCAGTCCGTGAGCCAGGCTCAGGGGACGACCAGCCAGTGGGCTCGTGGTGGTCCTGGACCAGCTCCTGCATCAGAGAGCAGAGGCCGTGACCGAGTGGCTGCCCTCCCTGGTCGTCTGCATGCCCTTGAATGCCAGCGAGGCGGGGATGTCGCAGCTGTGAGGGGACAGCGGGGTGCCTCCAGCATGCTGCCAGCCGTGGCTGGCCATGTAGCTAGACGGGGCGGCACTGTACGTCATGTAAGGTGACACTTGGGCTGGTGTGGCGTAGGGAGGCATGGCTGGCGCTGACACAAAACTGCTGACAGCCGGGAGGCCATTGGGTGCCTGGAAGGAAAGGGAAAAACATTCCTAAGAGAGTAAGACACAGCAGATCTGCCATAAAAGAAGCGGCCCTCAAGAACCAGGGCCAGTGGGGACACCCAGAGAGCCACCCGTAACCACTCCCCTGGATTTCAGGGGCACGGTGGGCCCGTTGTGCTTTGCTTTTAAGACCAGCTACCCCACATCAGCCCTGCACACCTCTCCCAGCAGCCTGTCCCAGTCAGTGACCAGCCACAGATGTTTAAGGAGCACACACCGAGAGCAGGGCAGGAACTGCCGAGCCCCCCCAGTACACCCGCCCGTCTTCCCGCGAGCCTTAAGCCCATGGTTGCATCTAAACATTACGTTTGAGAGCTACTGCTGGAGCTATTTGTGATGAGTTTGTACCATCTCTCTTGCTGAGCACCTTCATCCTCTTGGCAATGAGTCCCATGGGTTGGAGCAGGTGGGCTGTAATATTGACCCACCTTTCCCAAATTTCACATGGGGTGTTGGCCGCTGTGGTGAGGCCCTGGCAGGCGGTGCTGTGGCGGTTTAAGCTGGGTGTGCAGTGACCACAGCCATACCAGCAGCAGGAGAGACAGACCCATCCCAGGGCCTCACCTACCCCAGCCCCAAAGGAGGGTGGGCTCAGCCCTGAGCTGCAGCAGACCCGCGCGGGCACGGACCCCAAAGCAATGCTCCCCGGAGCGGAGAGGTAACAAGCAGCTGGGGGGGGTGGGAGGGGCAGTAAGAACATCTTAAACTCTTTGGTAACTCTTTGCTCAGAGCATGAGTCAGAACTATAGTATTATTATTATTGATGATGTCTTTTAAAAATCTGTTTTCTAGGTACTTGGGATATAACCTTGCAAATGTTCTTTGCTCACAGCTTCTCCTGGTTTCAATAGGGCTTCTGTACACAAAGCAATTGCAGGGCTGGGTCCTTTCCTGCAAGCTATTTTCCTAGGTCCTTCCGTGGGCTGGGGAGAAGGGTTTCTATTTAAATAGAGAAGGGAGAGTCCTTCAGTCTGCCACGGTAGGATTTCACAATGAATGACTCCTTATTTAAATAAAAAGTGTTCAGTGGTTTATTTAACACCCTGTAAATGCTTCTTCAGCAGAACAGGTACAAACCAAGATCATTTATCTTGCTTAAGTTTCAATTTGTGTAGTGTTTATGTTTTAGGATTTGGGGTGGTATTTTTTCCCAGAAACGTTTCCTATCTGAATATGAAAGAACAGGTATCGAGTCAGCAAATCATGTAGCATCTGCCATTTTTAATCATCTGGTAGAACCGGACCTAACCTGGATAGTACAGAGTTAAGAAATGAAACAGTCTTTTGTTTGTTAAAACTTCACATGATGTTAACATTTCACTTGTTCAATTCCTATCTGCATTGCACCTGCCTAAATTTCCAGTATATACCTCCATAATGGCACTGGCCTGGTTTCAGGCTGATGAGTTTCCTACCAGTGTAACTCACAGTTCCACTGGCCAGACTATCCTCTTACCGCCGCTTAGGAAACCAAGCGGTAATCCTGCTAGAGCCAATATAAACGTGTACCGCAGTCTAAAACAGCAGGAGGCAGTGATGGGATCCCAGCCACAAGCCTCCAATAGGTATATTAATTAGTATAAAACATACAGCTGCAGCAGCAACGTAATTGTCATTCCAAATCCATAAACACTTTGTTGAAGCTGAACTTGCCTTATTATTTTGAAAAATCCGAATATGTGACCTGACCTTCAACTCCAATTACACATCCCCTACTGTGTCTCAGAATTACACTTCAGCCTCAGCTCTAAATATCACTGTTTGCAACAATGCTAATTAATACAAACCTTCAAATAATTGCACTGTAAATTAGTACACTTCTTAAATCACATGGAAAATTATTTCACTGAATTTACTGGAAAGCAAAAAGCGTGACAGGCCCTAAAGAGCTGCCGTTCTCCAAGCTCCCTGCCTCTTCCAGTGTGTACAGTGCTTTTCAGAAGAATGTGAAACAAGAAAAGAGCACCTCTCTGTTTCTTCTAACGAACAGCAACAAAAAGCTTTTCACAGAGGCAGTAGAGCCATTAGAGCCATTTTGTAACACTGGGACACCAAGAGCCACAACCCAAAGGGATCCTGCAGAGAGAAAAACTACAGAAACCTCGAAGGGGTGCTGGAAGGAGAAAAGACCTGGGGCAAGTCCCTGAAGAGTCTCATAGCCATTGTGGCAGCACAAACCTCCAGCCCCTGAGACTCAGAAGAGGTTTTTTGGACTCTGTGAGGTCACCCTGCTTCTCCAGGCTCGACCACTCCCAAGAAGGCTTGTACCAAGCAGTGGGCTCAGGGATGTGCCCAAAAGCCCCATTTTAAGTAGGAGTCCTCACTGTGAGTAGTCATGTCCTGTGAACCCTTGGCTGTGCTTTTGAAAGGTCCCTCCAGCCTCCTGTCTTGTCACTGCTCCGCTCTACCATGTGTGACTCTGTGAAAAGCCGGAGTCCTCATTTGCCACAGAGAAGATGAGACAATGCTTCCCATATGCTGTACAGACTGCCATGCTGTAGGATGCTCTCCAACTGCTGGCAGTTCCCCTTAGAGCTCTTTAGAAAAGGCAGATGCTCTAACAACATCTCATCTAAGGAAAAATAAGACTGTAAACACATCCTTCAAAGCTGTGCATAGTGCCACATTATGCCAAGGCGAAGTACTGCTTGATGCAATCACTTTGCCAAGCACCTCTCCCAACCCCACCATCACAGGCCAAGAGTACATGGGTAGTGCTATCTGTGAGAAAGGCAGCTTTTGGTCCTCAAGAAATGACTTCCTGCTGTGTCCAAACGTTGTGTCCAGGCAAAAAAAGTCCCTGGAGCTGATGACTGTGTCTGTACACGTAAATAAAACAGACCAGGGCCAATTCTTTGGCCCTAAGGGGGAGCAGCGCCGTGCAACACCCAGCTCTCCTCCCTTCTGCCAGAAACACGGTGGCCTCAACACAGCCTGTTGGGCAGGATTCCTGGGCTGTGCCCTGCCCGACCCCACGCTGGGGCAGAGGCTGATCATCTGCTAGTGGGCACAGGCTAGATCTGTGCCAGGCAATGTGCCAACATGCTACCTCTTTTGCTGGTCCACCGATGCTCAAGCCCATGTCCTAGCCTCCTGCAGCTCCTACAGACAAGGCTGCCAGGGGCTTCTCAGCGACCAGAAACTGATCACCTTGCATGATTTTGGGCAAATCTGAGCTCCTGAACAGCTCGCAGTAACTCGGGCATTGTTGATGAATATTTAACCCAATCATATATATGTTCCTCTACTTCTATTTATCATTGCCTGGCCTTCCATAGTATGGTCTTACAGCACAAAGTAAAATGAAAGTCTCTGAACTATAATTAACGGAGAAGCCCCGGTTTGTTACTGAATTACATTGGAGGTGCTACTTGGGTTGTTACTGATAAAACAGACGGGACTTGACTAAAGATTTGCTAGTTTTTGTAAAATCTTAATTTAAAAGAATACCTATGCTGATTTATAACAGACAGAACAACCCTTTTACCCCACTACACTAAAGGGTGAAATTGCAACTGAGATAACTGATGTTTTTGTAGTGTCTAACTATTTCAAATGTGAGAAGGATCTTGCCCTAACTACTGAGGGCAGGACGTGGAGGCAGTTGCGTAGGGACTGCCAGTTGCAACCTGTCAGAGGCCACCAATGCTGGAAAGCTGCTGTTGCTGCCTCGCTGAATTAATGAGTCATTCTTATTTTAGTTCCAGTGCTGCAAAGTTTTGCCACTCAAAACTATGACGATGTCAATGCCAGCAGGTGCCTTCAGCCAGCCAAGCAGGCGGCCCTGGGCTGGGTAAGGACTGGCCCAGCACAGAAAATGGGGAGGTTTGAGCCATACCTGTAAAGCAGCCAGAGGCCTCTGGTCTGAACTGAAGGGATAGAGAAAACCTCACCTTATGTGATTTAAAACTATGCTACTCAAAAAAAGCCCTGATTTTCATCTCTGACTTTCATCAGTGAAGGACTTGACCCAATAATTTTAACCACAAGAGTTTTTAGTTGTAAACAGCTTTAGATACAATGTGTAGGTTATCAGAAGGGTTGAATCTTGTCTGTCAATCTGGCACTTTTTACAAACATGACATTCACTTAAAATAAATGGAGAGGATTAAGTTCCGTGACCCTGTATATACTGGATGAATAATTCATCCTGCAGTATTTCAATCAGAGGAAATGAACACCAAAATCTAAACATTCGTAATTAGGAGTGTGAGAACCCCATGGTGTTTATGGATTTTTAAAACCCTTAGAACTTGTTTTAAGTGCAGAGCTTCTTGAACCTGTTTTTTAAGTTTTATAAATATTTTTTTTTCTTAATTTAAACCATTGCTTTTCAAGGGAAATCTAATTTTTTAAAGCAAACAAACAAACATGTAGTTCTAACTGAACAAGAACCTTTGCTGTGCAAATGATAAGGGTTCCTGTTTGAAAGCGCTTACTGTCCAGCTTCTACAAAGACCAGAGAGAAACATTTACTCTGAATTGCTGCTTCTACCAATGTTTTGAAATAACTTACAGAATAAGTATGTCCAAATTTTAGAGCTGTGTTCAAAACCTAGAACACACGACCTCCCACCAATTCACAAATTCAGTTTAAAATGTTCTCGCAAAGATACCTGCAAAACAGCAGTGGCTGGGTCAGGGTCACAAGCTGGGTCTGGTGCCTTTCTGCCGAGTTACTGCTGATACGCACCAGTGCCAGTGAAAGGAATATCCAGGCCAGAATTCAAAGCCAAGGCGGATATAAAGTCTCTCTTCAGGTCACATAAAATGATGCTGCTGAAACAAATGGACTGCATGTATTTTCACCAGTAAAGGAGTCGGTTCAGTAATTTTAACGGAGGGAATTTTTAGTTTTAGACACTTTAGGTACAACACTAACTAGAGAAGACTTCCGTTGTCGTTGGTTTTAGTCTGCTTGGGATTTGGGACACAGAGGGTGTGCGTGGATGAAAAGCAAGTCTAGAACCAAGCTTATGTGGGATTGACTTTGGAACAAGTAATTTCCATCAGCAGTTTGGACTCCTAAAAGTCAAAACAGTTCTTCTCCAAACCAGGGGTAACCCACACACACACCTTGATTTCTGTTGTGAAGGTTATGCTGGTATAATGTGTCATGCAGCTTCAGCCTCCTCTCTCCTGCATTGTAAGGAGAGACAGGGCACAAGTTTTCGGGACAAACTTCCCAATCAATCCAGACAAACTACCTGACTTTTTTTTATTCTGCCTTCCCCATGCTAATGCCAGAGAAGCACACAAACTACATTCCACTTTCAGGCACTGTGGTATAAATTCAAATTCTATCTTGAAATTAATTGGTATTATATTGTTTTCTTTCATGCCCTTCTCTACTTTTCCTTCTCTGCCTTTTGCTTCCCATGTATGTGTTCTCTGAGTATCAAAATTAGACCCTCTCCCTGCGATCTATTCCCATGTGGCTTCTAAATGTTTCAGAAAATGACCCAGAGCCGTAGCATTCAAAATCACAGACCTGCATTTATGTTAGTTATCATTAATAGCAATAATGCAAATTATCTCATTTCAGGTTTACATGAATACAAATGAGAGCAGATTTGATGCCACCTCAGTTTTATAGTCTAACTCTAAAGTAAGTGTCTGAAAGAATGTAAATTATTCTTATTTTTAAGTTATTGTTTCCAAATATTTGAACCACTTGCCCATTGTAATGTAATTGTTACAACATTTTATTAAATGGATAACTTATTGCATAGACTAAGAGTGTATGTTTTGTCTATGAAAAAAAAGTGTTTCTGGAGAAACAACATAGACTTCAAGCTGGAGTTACCTAATTCACCAGCCCTAAGGAGCCTGGACAGTGACTCAGCCCAAACTTCCTTGCTGGAATCAGCAGAAGCTCAGCCTGTGTCAAGACTTGGGGAACACACCTCTGGTGAATAAGGTTGCTGTTTCATTTGTATTTCTCAATTCTAACACTGACTTGGATTGAACGAATCCTTCCTGTCCTTAGATCAGCAAGCTCAGCGCGTTGCCTTGATCCTTCAGTGCGGAGCCTTTCCCTGAGAGCAAATGAAACAAATCTGCAGGGGTATCACAACGGTCTGAGAGCTGCAGCTCCCCAGCAAAGTGGAGTGCTGGCAGTAGCTTTAGCTGCAGGGACGCTACCGTAGCTCTGCAGACAGACCCCCGCTCGCTGCTCATTTTTCAAAATGAAAAACAAAACAATTTCTGGAAATGCTGAATCTTTTCTGAATGTCATGAAAACACAGTCACAAAGTAGCTACTGGAGAAGTCATTTTTTCCACAGCTAGGGAAAAGCATAGCAGGGAGCAGAGCTGAATATTTAGTCCTTCAATCAGAAGAGCAAATTACCTTAAAAACCCAGAGGATATCTCATGTTCTTAGTGGCATGCACATAATCACTCAAAAAGTTTATGGCGACAAGACTAGGAGCAATCAAACATAAACTGCAAACATAAAGGAAGCAAGCATGCTAAAACTCCCTTTTTAATTGGAGGTTAAATATAATTTATAAATCAAACCAACATACGGGATCCCAAGGGAATAGTAAACAAATTTTCCAAGTAAGACATCTGCAGCAAGCCTGTAATGGAAATCTCATTTAGGAAAATGGCATTACCTAAAGATGTAATACGCCTATGTTTCTTTTAAGGTTTTAAAATTAATAACCTTAAATAATACTTTGGTAGAAATTGTAGTTAACTAAATTAGAGCTAAATTCTGAAGCTGCTATTCAGTGCTACAGCATCAATGGGAAAAATGATGTGATCCTACAAACACTCATTCAGATCAGTGTCCCCCTAAAATTTACATGCCTACACGGGCAAGTCAGAGTTACCTGAAGAAGAAGGATTACAAAAGCGAGCACTGAGTAAATTTCTCCAGTTTATGATAATGCTTTTTAAGAAAAATGTAATAAAATTGTTAAGCTGTGTGTGAATAACCTAGTCAGAGTTGACCCTGCAAATCAGGGTTTGCTGTCTTTATATAATGCTGGAAAAATCTCTTGCAAAAATCTTTTCATATTAGACTATATATCCATATTCTTGGATGAACTTATTTTACTGAACATATTCCCACTTTGATTTTCTATTAATTTCACTGCAAGCAGAAGAGAATAAAACAAACTCTGAAAAATGAGGACATTGTCATTAAATAATTTTGACATCCAAAAAATCTTGAACAGAAGGGGAAACATTTTGTAGGTAAGATATTACTTTGAAACATATGCCTTTATTTTCAAGAAAGACTGAACAGTGGTAATACATTGGAATTGAGGGGCTTTGAAAACAATACATGGGCAAGGGGTTTACAGTCAGTCTGTTGCTCAGCCGAGCTCGGTTGATTCCCAGAAGACTGAGCTTTGAAAAATGGAAAGAGACCTTTCAAGAATGGGGAATTACACTATTTCTCTTTCAGTGTAAGTCATACAACGCAATGCTGGTATTCTAGTTGAACTTACAATTAAAACAGAGTCATGTGCATGCTTGAGTGCTTTAAGATTCCAAACATAATTAGTTACCCAATCCTATACAGTGTCTCTTACAAAGATTCCGTTTTCTTTACAGTTATTTCTCCTGTTACTAAATTCAATGCATTACAATATACTGCATGAGAAAATCACAGTACTTCCTTCTAAAAGCATTTTCATTCCCTTAATAATGAGCAGATCCCATTCCCCATGTTTAATGTGCTTTTTTATTAACTTAAAGTTGTTTCCTTTACTTATAGGCATCCCCAGCTGCACTGAATATCACAGAAATCAGATAATATCAATTGAGTGTTTTAACTATAGTTGCGACATGCATCAAGATCACTCTTAATTATATTTTCTTATCGAATTTTAAATCTCGGTCTCTTCAGGGAAATAAAAACCCAGTTTTGGAAATAGTAATAGTAACTTGAATTTGCACACCATCACCGATCCTTTCCTAAAGGAGCCAGGGGCATTTTCTGTCTTTTCCAAAACAAACTACAGCAGAAACAAAAGCAAAAAAAAACCCCTCTTTCTCAGAGACTGAGGAATCCACTACAAAAACAACAGAGGAAAAGAGAGGTAGGACAAAAAGGCACGATGGAGACAAGGCAGATGGAGGTTGTCGAAAAACCTAAGCGCACTCCAAGGAAAAAGGGGGGAGCAAGGGTTTCCAATGCTTCTTCAGAAGAGGGATGGGTTTAGACAGTTTTCACAGTGAAGTGAGATCCACTGCATACGGCACACCAAGCACGCACTAATATGTCCACCTAAAATGTCTCCCAAACATAGATTATTGTGCAAGGCCTGTACGTTCACTGAATAGTTGCTTTCCATTCATACTCCAGTTTAGGAAGGATGATATAAATGGAAGTCACTGCCTTTCCAATGAAGGTGCTGGATCTTGGGATATAATCTATTATTTAACAAACCTCACAACCAGACTACCTCAAAGTGGAGTGAAAACAAATTCTATTTGCTGTGAGCACAAAGCTTGGTTTTGATGACAAAGACACAACTTGAGTCTTCCTTAGACAGATATACCATGCTTACGAGGACAAAAGGAAAGCTCAGAAAAAAAATCATGCCATATAAGCAAACTCCCTTGAGTAGGAACTAACAACAGGTTCCCATAGTTTTAGAACAGATTTGCACAATAATTCCCCCTCGGTATTTTGGCAAAATCTGGAGTCAGGCAGGGCACACATGGACATTAAACAACCAAATACACTGAAAGGAATAAACATTTGTTCTTTCTACACTGATGGTTAAAACTATAATTTATTAGCAAAAGGTTCTATGAAGAATGCCTTCTTAATATAATATATTTAACAATATATTGTAATTTCAATATGGTGTTACTTAAATGAAACTGAGGTTGGAAGAAGGAGACTTATGGACACAGAGACATCAAAGGGATTCTTGATGGCTACAAGCTAGGCAAATATGGGGTCAAACCGGTAAAGTCCCCACTTTGTCCTCTTCAGGGAGAGGCAAAACAGTGGTCCCCTTTGTCTAACAAATCTCTGATGCTGCAGAGGCAATTACTGGGAAGCTGGTAAGTTAAGGAAGGTGAAATCACAGCCCATCGATTATTGAATGCCCATGGTCATTATGACTAGGTACGTAGGCAATTCCTAAGAGCTGATAAATTGCCACAACAGACAAAGTCAAACACACCACACAGTCTTTATCTACTTCCCGCTCTACTGCAAGCACCAGAAGACTGAACAGATCAAGTCCTACCTAATCCCCCTGCCCCTGGCACTCTTCTCCTTGGCTGTGGTAGGTATCTCCCACCACTCTCACTTTTCAGTCCCTGGTCCTGTTTGTCATGGCAGAGCACCTCATGGGTTGGGACTCTTTCAGCAGAGGGTGCTCAGTGTGCAGTTTGGGTGTCATTATACCATTCACTCACCTCTCTGACTTTCTTTATTAGTTTCATCCGGGTGGAGTGCCCTGAAGCCATGTGGGTTGGTGGGCAGGGCACTGTGTTTTGGCCGTGGAAGCAGGTGGCCAGTAAGAGGCAGGTCTCACAAATGGGGTTCGAATGGGGTGCCATCCAGATCACCTGGGAAGGAATCGGGTGCATGTAGTGGGATCAGCTCATGCCCCTCACCCACAACATGCAATGACATGGATGCCTAGACCTCAAGCAAGCCATCCTAGTGACAGTATTTTAATAACAGGCACTGGTCTGGAGATCCTAATGAGAGTGACACAGAACCAGAAAGTCTCCAAGCCAAGATCTGAACCCCTGCACCAGACAGGAACTCTGCTAACAATTCTGCTAGGTACTACGGCAAGAAAGCAAATAAGCACCTCTCCTCAACGCCTTCCCTCCCCAGGTATGAGTGAGGAGTAGGAGGTCCGGACCTTTATCATTGATGGATTTTGCACAGATCCATAGCAGGACTCCAACTGCCTGGATCCTGAGTTGGAATATAAGGTGCCAAATAAGTAATCTGCTGATTTATTTTTTCAATAAATAATCTTTGTAGGAGGGTCATGTAACTGGCCATAACATTTAAGGTTACATTTTTATCTTATTCCTGAAGAAGTTACCATATGTTGCGGGTTCTAAGCACTGCAGATAAAAACAATTACAGATGCTTTGGCCACCTCATATACAGTTCATTGTTCATTTACAATCAAAGATCAGGAACTAAATATTTACATTGCCTACATTTTCTGTGCAAATAATTGTGCAGAATTGCACCTACAATTATTTGCAATCACTTGCCCTAAAATGGAGCCTTCCCTTTATGTGCTTACAGCACATGGAGCTCATGACCCCTAATCAAAATGCAACTAAAGGACAGGGAGTGCTATCCCAGCAAAGCCAAAAACTCAAGCCACTAACAGCTGATGAAGTTCAGCTGAGACAGAGGTGAAGCAGTTGCTACTTTGGGGTCTGCCAAATATGTTAGAGGAAGACTTCACTCAAACCATGTTCACAAGCCCCTCTGAATTAGGAGGAGTGTTTTCAGCAACTCCGGTAGGTTTGGGATCAGGCCTCCAAATAGCAATATCCTTTCCAGCAGCGAGCTTGCAATAACCACTTGCTCTCAGACCCCCCAGTTACAAGCTTTTTCCCGTTAATGAGTATCAGCTCCCTTTGGTAATGTGCACATCTGCTTCCTGCAATGCACACAGCAAAATAATTCTGAAAAAAACTATTTCCAAAGCTATTTGCCTCTCAACAAATTGTACAGACATATGTCAGATCTTCTGCATTTTCATACATGTGTAAATACAGACCACAATTTTTTCAGTTTGCACATCCGTGCCGTTAGTCCAGAAAGTCACAAGCATCAGATGTCTGAAAACTGCATTTTAAATATGTTATATATTTATTAAATGTTTTCATTTCAAATGCAGGGTACAAATGGATTCGTATTTCAGTGATTTCAGCTTTTTTTTTCTAATGCAGCTGTCAGTATAAGCTGCGTAATGCATAAAATACTCAGAATATTCATCCTTTGTATTAATAATATAATTATCTTTAGAAGCCTTCCCCCCAACACCACACTGAATGTGCCTCTCCGTATAAATACCGCAATATAATTGAGCTCTGTATGAAATGTTTGACCCAAAACCGTCAAGCTCAGAAAAATCTATTTTCCTTTTCAGCTTCTCTGATTCACGGTCGCTCTGTTTGCAAAGCTGTATGACAAATTTGTGAATATGATGCACCAGGAAAATATCATGCAATTGCTTAAATATAAACAACAACTTGGGACATCAGGTGATTAAAAATTAATAGAAACTTGACAAGGCATCTCTGTGATTTCCTGCGGAACGCTTGGTACAGAATCACAGTCTGCCAGGCAGAGCTTTCAATTCCCCAAACCCAAATACAGAACAACATCACAAACAAAGGCCCCAGAGACACCACGCAATTCATAATACTTAAAGTGAAAAATGTTCTACATCCAGCGGTTCAGTTTTGTGTTAAACGAGCGTGACTGTGTATTGCTGAGGCAAAAATGTGAAGTCTTCCTGCCTCTTTTGTGGAGTCCTTTCCCAGGCCGAATTCCCACTGATGTGTGGGGCAAGGGGTGAAATGCAGCCGTTCGAACCCATCGAAGAGATTAGCCTTAGCTGCCGGCTGGCAAGTCTGGGAGGTCAGTAAGAGTTTCGCCCGAAAAAAGCCTACAGGATCCCGTGTGTTAAAACAAATGTATGCCGTTTAAAAGGAGGGATCAAATAAACTTATGTTAAAAGTACAGAAGACCTTGTTCTTCAGGCTCGATTTTTCTAGTCTTTCTCATGCAGAGGGAGTTTCCAGGGGATTTCTTGAGAAGCAAAATATTATCGTCCATGACTAAGGCTGGGGGAACAAGTCCTTCACTCATCTAGTAGCTGTGGAGCTATTTGCAAGCTGTGGACAGGTGAACCTTGAATGTTGCTGATGCTTAAAATGTATAGCTGATATTTGTTGGAAACAGCAGAATTCCCCATCACTCACACAAAATCCATCGTTACTGTGCTTCAGGGCACTGCTGCGTAATTGGAAAGCCTAAGTAAAACACGCGTGCTCGATTCCCTGCTGCTCTACTCCTCTTGTAGGCGCCGCTGACTTTGGTAATACAGACATAAAACTGGAATATTACAGAAGAGACACTTCTCTTCTCTGGGGGAAATCTGCTGTCTGCCTTCTTAAGACCCAGCTTTGGTAATGAGCTTTGCCCAAAGGAGATGAGGAAAATAGCATTTACCCTGAAGTCCAAAGACAGAGCCTATTTAGCCGTAGTCCTTCTGGCACATAAATTATGACTGTGGCTTCCCCATTTTCCACTATTCCAGGTAACCCTTTGCTAGATCCATACCAATAAATCAATGTTCTCTCCTGTCCCCTGCTCATCTATTTACACACAAAGCAGTACACATTGCAAGAGACTATGTAAAGATCTAAGAACTTCAGAGCCTTTTGGTGAGACTTTACTGTCACAAACCGTCACCCCAGATTCACTGCACTTCAGCAAATGGACAGCTAGTAAGTCACTGCTACGTGCAGCAAGAATTCGGTTCGTGAATTTCGCTTTGCACCTGGTTGGAACAAATCTTTTGGCAAAAAGAATGTTGCAAAAACTGCAGAAAATCACATTCTCACATCCTTATTTGACAGGAGTTTTCTCTGAATACGTTCTAAATTAGCAAGGCAGTAAATTTGTGACAGACGAAGCAATTAATGTACAGGTGAATGAATTCTCTAGTAAGCAAGTCTGAATACTACATTAATAGACTGGTCTATACATTAGAGCTTCCCAAAGCCAAATTCCATTTACCCATATTATTATGGGGAAGGGACGGACAATCTCCTCTGTGTCTTCTTTTAGTGAGCAGCTTTCTGAAAATGACCTTTTGGATAAATACTTTTTAGCTTTTCTGCCCTTTTAAACTCTCGGGACAATGTATTTTGGAAAATTAATTCCATTTTATTAATAGCAATTTGCTCCATTTTTAAATAGCAAATATGTTTAGATTACATTTATCAGGTGATCTTTCACGTTGAACAAAACTTCAAAGTAAGACTGGTATTGACAGTAGAACAATGATATATTACGAAGATGAAAGCATAAATATAGAAAGAGTGAAAAAAGATAAAAAATAATTTCCAACACCAGCATTGAAAATAATCCGATGTACATAACACTGTTCCTCAACACGTTTGCTGAGGTACATGAGATACCAACAGAGGCAATGGTTTATAGCCTATGAGCCAGATCCTGTAACTATTTCAGCAGAATCCTGTGCAGAAGGCCCAGCCTGGAACCTAAGATGACACAGCCACGGTACAGCTGTTCTTAACAGAATAATGACAAGCTATTTCCATCATTTTTAGTGAGACTGCTAATACTTTATCTGTTTCATTTTTAAAGAAAATTGTAGAAGAATGAATATTAACCCTAAATCTAATTCTATCTTTAACCATACAGTCATGGCTATACTAGACTGTGCATTATGTGCAATATGAAACAAACAGAATAATAATGGGATAATAGAAGAATATAATACAGAACAAATAGGACAGCATTAGGGGCGGCATATTGTTTGTAAGGCAATATATGTAATAAAGTGGTTGTTCACTTTTGGGGCCTACAATATTTCCTACTCTGCCTCATTCACGTCTCTGCAAGCACTCCCACAGGTTGCGCTCCACATCTTGAATTTGAAAGGGTCTGATTCACCTACTCTTAGCACCAAATACAAGCTACAAAAGTCTCCTGGGTATGGACTCCAAAACCAGACCCAGAACTCGAAAAACGTGTCCAAAACCTCCATCTTTGAATGGGAACACACTAAACAGAGACTGCGGTTTTTCCTCGACTTCTTTGTAAGCGTAACAAATGAATGGCCGGGAAGTCAATGTACCTGAGAAACCTCTGATACGTTTTGAAATGTTTCCATCGCACGGAAAAAATTTTTCAAAACCTGTGCTTTCCCAGCGAGCAACAGTTGAGCCTTTTATAGCTTTTCTCCCGGCATGGGATTTGATTAGCAAGTACAAAGATTTAGACAGAGATTTATTAAGTAACAGTTATATTGTGTTGTAATTAAAACGTAGGAAATTCGCCGTCTACTTAAGCGTTTAAAAATGCTTAATGTAGGAAGCAATTACACCTCATTTTCAAATTATTCCCCTGCCTACAGAGCACGCTGCGGACAGGGTAAAAGGCGGCTCGAAGGGCGGCGGCGGGACGTGCCCGCTCACACGGCCCGGGGCTGCAGGGCCCGGCCCGGCCCGAGGCTGGGGCTCGGGGCCGGCCCGAGGACAGAGCCCCGGTGGGCGGCGCGGCGGAGTCCGGTCGCCGGGCGGCTCGGCGGGCGGGCAGCCGGCGGGGGCCGGTGCGCGGCGATTCTCGGGTGGCTGCTGGGCGGGCTGTGCCGCAGCGGCGGGGGCAGCGCTGGGAGCCCGGGGCGGCCGGGATGCGGGCGCTGCCCGCCCCGCCGGCCCTCCGCCCGCCCGGAGCCGCTCGGCCAAGAGAAAGGCGGACTGGGGGCTGCCGGGGGGCTGCGGCGGCTGCGCCGGGGGAGGGAGCGGAGAGAGGAGCGGAGGAGGGAGCCAGGCTCTTTCCCGACGTCGCCCGTCTTGGCGGACTCGTTTGCAAACCAAAAGCGAGGGAAGGTCGGCACCGGCTCCAAATGGAGAGCGGCAGCCCCGGGCAAGGGCCACAAGCCCGGGGCCGAGCTCAGGGGCCCTGTGCATCACCGCCCGCCCCCCCCTCTCTCTTTACCTGGCTGTACTTGGCCTCCTGCTCCAGGGAGCTCTTCTCCAGCCCGTTCACGGCGTGCTGGGCCGGGGGGGGGAAGCTGTTTCGGCCCAGGCTGCTCCATTCCTCCACCTTGGGGCTGGGGTAAGGCGAGGTGTCGCTCACTGCTGGGAAACACGGGGGGAAAGGGGGGTTAGAGGCAGGGGCCGGGATGCGGAGCACTTTGCTCCGGGCTGGTGACCGCTCCCTCTCCCCAGGGGACGCGGTCTGTGGGGCAGAGCTAAGGGGAAGCCTGTCCCTCGCCCGCTACACCTCGCTGAGCCTCCCGGGAGCCCCTGGAGAGGGTGATCCGGGGGGAGAAGGGAGCCGAGTGCCTCCGCGCATCTGATGGCAGCGATTGCCAGCCGAGCCCGGAGCTGGCTGAGTCGCTCGTCCCCTCGTCCCTGCTCTGGCGGGACGGAGCGGCCCCCCCAGCACTTGTCCCCCGGGATCACCTAAGGGGGATTTACGGGAATCGCCTCGTCTGTGTGTGTGTGCGAGTCCGAGGACAAACGATACCCCCCCCGTTAGAAACAACCCTGACACGGCTGCAGATGAACCAGGCTCCAAACAAGTTTGGGACGAAAAAAACAACAAAACAAAGCAAAATAAACAAAACACAAAAACAAATTTAAAAAAAAAAAAAAGTAAAAGAAAAAAAGGAGGAAGAGAAGAAAGGGGGGGGGGGAGATAAAAGTCCTGTTATTTACAGGCGCATCAGCCGCTGCACGGGAATATCGGGCTGTTTTGCAGGCGGGCAAATTCTCCGGGCCCCGGCGGGGAGCCTGGGTCGGGGGGACGGCTCCCCCGATCCCCGCGCCCGGCCGCACCGGAGCCTGCGGGGCTGCGGACCCGCCGGAGCCGACGTGGGAGCGGGCGTCCCCGCCACACCTCCTCGCTCGGCCCCTCGCCGAGGCTGGGGAAAGGCTCTGAAAATCTGAAGTTGTCTTAAGAAATTGAGCTCTCTCCGTGAGCGCCCTTTTCTGCTGATCGCACACTTTCCCATGAATAGGGGCTTCCTTTCCGTGTCAGCAAGGTCAGTTTATCCTATAAATCAAGGGCGAGCAGCCCCCATCTGCGGCATCGGCCGCTCAGCAGCCCCAGCTATTGCTGGGAAGGGGAGGGGGGAGATTTTACACTGCAGAAAGATGTGTGCAGCCCCGAGGTCTGAGGGAGACAGGCAGATACCGAGGCACCCGGCAGTACCGTCAGAGGCCTGCCTGCCTGCCAATGTGGTGTTAATAAAAGAGGACTCACAAAAAAAGGAAAAAAAAAAAAAAAGACTCCATTTCTCATGTGATTGTAATGTTCTCATTCTTTTTAATGTTCATTGCCAGCACTACCTCTCCCCGACACAGAGCGGAGGTTCCAGGCGTGTATTTGTTAAAGTCGTCTCAGAAACACGTTTGTTTGTGCCAGTGTGGTCTGAGGATAAAGTTTATATCATGAAGTAGAGGGCGAAGGACAAAACCTATATATTTTTGTATGTATGAATATAAATAAAACATAGTTATGTGTGTGTGTATTGCTTGAAAAAAATACCGCCTTTTTGAGACAAGAAAAAGAAAATTATTCTGCAATGCCTAAAGGATCAATTTGCATTTGAAGTGCTGCTGGAACCGGATTGTTGCCGTTAAAAACGCTATGAAAACAGAAATCACAGCCCCCCCGCCCCGCTCCGCTAATTGGGAGGGAAGAGTGGGACACAGAGATCGCTGTAGGCGAAGGTTATTTTAGACTGTTGTTTTAACCACATTCACTGTTAGTTCATTGGCAGAGACCAAAATGGAAAAAATGTCCCTTTCTTTGCGGCAAAGCGTAGCGAGCGGCTGAGAGACGCGACGCAGTTGGCAGGCGGAGAAACAGAAAGAAGGTGGAAGGGATCAAAGAAGGAAATCTTGGGGGGTTCGTTTTCCTGGACCACCGCTTCGGAGGAAAATACAGCATCAGAATGAAAGCAATTAGGTGACATTTGAACTTCCTGCCGGAGCAAATTTGGCCTGATTGCGAAAACTAGAGAAAATGGACTTCTCGGTAACGCCAAGGCGGCGCCTGCGGCTGGAGGGCGGCAGCGAGACCCGGCCGGGACCGGGCCGGGACCGGGACCGCCGCGGGGCCGGGCCGGGGCTCAGGGCGCCCCGGGCCCTGGGGCCGCCGCACCCCGGGTCGTTCCCTGCGGCCGAGGTCGCCCCTTCTCGGGTCACAACGGCATCGGCGGCGGCCGATATTGTAGGGTTTGCTGGTCCGCCAGCAGCCCGCCCCGGAACCTGCCATCTGCCCGCGTCCCGAGGCACGTCCTCCGGTAAGGTCAGTGCCCGGCTCGGGCCGGGGAAACGCGAGAGGTTTCCCGAGGCGAACCAGGAAAACGCCTTCCGACCCTCGGAGAGGAAGGAGCCCAGGAGCGGGGGACTGAAACGCTCCGGCCCTCCCTGGCTGCCGCTGCGGCGCCGTGTCCCCCCTCCTCACCTTGGTCTGTGATGGACCGGATCCCCAGGATGTCCGTCACCGAGTGGGAGGACGGCCACGTCCTGGGCATGGCCATGGTGCTGGGGATCGCTGGCACCCCGGGAGGGGTGGGCACCTTGGCTCCTGCAGCAGCGATGGGGCTGGGGTAGGAGTAGATGTGGTTGTAGGGCAGAGCAGGCTGGGGGGGCGGCTGGTGCTGCTTGTAGGACTCGTAGTGACTCTGCTGAGACAGGTTCCCGATTTTGTTCCGGAGGATGCGGCTGATGGAGCTGACCGACGGCACGTTGTACTTGTCGCACACGCCATCGGCCAGCAGGCGATCCCGGATCTCCCAGGCGAAGATGCCCGGATCCCTTTGTTTGTAGGTCCGGATATGTTTTACCACCGTGGGGGTGGTGACCCGGGGCTTGCTGCCTCCGATAGCCCCCGGTAGGATGGAACCGGTCTCGTTGTAGCGAGCCAGGATTTTGCTGACACAGCCGTGGGAAACGCGGAGCTGCCGGCTGATGTCACACGGCCTGATACCCAGTTGCGCCAGTTCCACAATCCGCAGCCTGATGGCATTGGGCAGGGGTCTCCCGTTGACAAACACCCCCCCGAGCTGGTTCACTTCCCCGAAGGCAGGTTCTGCAAGGAAACACACAAACACACCCGTCGGACACGGCGAAGGGCTCAGAAGGGGGCGTCTGGACTGTCCCTCATCACAAGGCGGATGTCACAGCTCGGGGACCCCCCGGTCACTCCACGCACGCTTCTTTATAACAGCGGGATGCCCCCGAAATTGAAGGAGAAGGGGGGAAAAAAAAAAAAAAAAAAGAAAAAAAAAGGGAGGGGGGAAAAAAAGAAGAAAGGAAAGAAAGAAAGAAAATCCCTGGCAACAAATGTCGGAGCTCTCCGGACTGTGCATCGAGCATATTCCAAAAAAGCACATTGCAGAGATGAAAAACGAGGTCGCCCCAACAGACGGGTCAGCTTTATTGCCACAGGAAAAGGGAACACGAAGAAAAGAAAAAGAAGAGAAAAACATTTTCGAAGGCGTGGGGGAGGGGGAGGAAGGAAAAGTAGTTGAGGAAATTCTTCTACATCTTGGGAGAGGCAAGGGCAACGCGGTGCTTCTGAGTCGCGACTAACTTTTTAAAGACCGTTTCTGGTGCTGTTAGCGCCTCGCGCTTAACAGCACCATTACACCAGGCTGTAAAACAAACGTGCTAAAATGTTAACTGCTAAGATCGGTGTCAGGAATAATATACAACGTGCCGCAGGCTCCAGCCGTCCACTCGGCTGCGATCCTGCCTCGCGCTCGCCTAATAACATGAATAATAAACCGAGCAGTCGTTAGCTTTTCTCTCTTCCCTGCTCCTGACCCTTCACGCGTTCTTACAACTTGTAGGAACACGAGCAAAGTCAATAAGGGAGCTGCGGCGGCGGCGGCACATGACGGCGCACGGGTGCTCCCCCTCTCTTGACAGCACTTGAACCCTCCTGCGGCTCCCGGCCACTTACCCATTCCTCTGAGCAGGACACCTCTGGGGCTGCCCTAAATCCCGAACGGAGACCTACGCCCAGAGACAGGCTCCCAGCCTCCTGCGCCGCCGGCTGCACTAGCCCCCGAGGCTCTCTGGTCGCCTCCGAGGAGGTAGCAGGGGCGTGAGGGGAAAAGGGCTACAAGGAAATCTGCTTCCCGAGGAGAGAGCCTTGACTTCTGCATTTCAACCTCAGGGCACCGTGGGCAGGGCTGGGCTGGGCAGGGCGCCGCAGCCCACCGCTCCCCCGAGCCCGCCCCCGGGGGCGGCCCCGCCGCCCAGCCGCCCTCCTAATGGCCAGGGGAGATGACGGACAGCGCGGGGCTGGCGGCCCTTCCGCTCTGCCTCGCAGGCGTGCTCGGCACCGGGGTCCCCGCCGCCGCAGAAACGACTGTTTCGTACCTGCCCGGCGGTAAGGTGCGCGGAAAGCGCAGTCAGCGCTGGGGCGGTGCTGGCGCTGTGGTGGGGCGTCACTCGGGCGGGGGGGACCGGGGGTGGGGTGGGCGCCGAGTCCCCGCGGGGCCGGGGGCACCGTCGGGGGCCGCGGCGGGCAGGGCAGGGCAGGGCAGGGCAGGGCAGGGCACCCGCCGGGCACCCGCCGTGCTGCTGCGCCGCCCTTCCCGGCCCTCCTCCCAGGGTAAGCGGCCGGGGAGGGGGCCCCGGGGCTTGCAGAGCGGTTCCCCCCTTCCCCTGACAGCAGCGGAGCGACGTCTTAACACACACGCGCGGTTTCCCCGCGTTGACTCTGCAGATGCGGGGGAGAAGTTCGTCCCTGTCTGGGGTCGTCTGACTGTAATAAAGCACTTCCCACTAACGAATATTTCACGGGCGGTGCACGAGAAGGCCGTGAGCCATGAGCGTTGAGTCATTTTTGGTGGAAAGCTGAAAGCGGTCGGGAAATCAGCTGCAGCCTCCCTTGCCCCGGGAGGAGACGGGACGGGGCTGGCGGCGCCCGGGCACCGGGGTGCCGGTCCTCCCCGGCCATCAAAGACCGGCTCAGCTTCTGGCTTAATCCCCGCACTAAACATTGCACCGCGCTTAACCGTAAAATGTCAACGCCTCGCAGCTGATTTCAACTTTATCAAAGACACTGGTACATATTAACAGTTAAAAGAAAAACAGACAAAGCTGGTAGGAATTAAAGTATGAGTGGGTCACGGCGTGTTTGTGAAGAAGTGTTTGGTTTGGCATTAGGTGTACGGATCCTGATCTGTGAGCTTGTGTGTGTGCCTCTTACACACATCCCACGTACGTCATGTTGCACATAGAGATCATGGGCTTCCCAGCTCCAACCAAGAATTTATCATGTTTTTCTTTTTCTTTTTTTTTTTTTTCTGAGATTCTTTTTTGCGTGTTTTGGTTTGGTGGTTGGTGGCGGTTTTTTTAGAGCATCGAAGGTACAGGCTCCATAAATTAAATAAAACGTGAAAAGAAATACTGTGGTGACCGGAGTGCAAGAAATATCAGCGAGTAAAATATGAAATTGATGTCTCTGGTGTGTATGAACACTGTAAAAATATTCTTTTAATCGAAATGTTTGTAAGATATTTTTAGAAAAAAAAATCAAATTAATCGAGCTAGATTTCAGAGCCTGCACATATCGCAATGAACGTGCCTAGTTAGTAATAAGTAGGATGTTGCAGGAGATCGCCCAGAAATTAATCGCACGTTGCAGACGTTTTGTGGTGGAAAGAAGGCGATCGTGGTTCTTTCGCAGGTATCTCTTTATTTGATCGGAATATCGGCGGATACTTCTGTTTACTCCACAGGGATTTAAAAAAAAAAAAAGGCAAACCAAACACAACAACAACAAATTTTCTATGGCAGTTTTGTGGTTATTTCAGAAGCTTGAGTTGCCCATTCAGAATATCGCACTTGTAAATTACGGTGCTTCCTCAACCTTGATAAAACTACCTCTGGTAAAGGGGATTCCCCCCCCCATTCCGTGCAAATGCCGTCGTCCGAAAGCGAGGGCATGCAGCGCAGGCAACACTCGCATGCATTTGCTGAAGCCAGAATCCTGTTCGGTGTTGTGAGCTGACCTGCTTCGGATATTTTTAAGGCAGGAGACACTGAACTAGTGGGACCCGGACCCAGGCTTTAACTGAGATAATTATGTAATTAAACAACGGAAGGGGGTGCGCGTCCGTAAAACTTCCGATCGGCGTTAACCGCGTACTTCTTCCCGAAGCAGAGTCGCTGGAGGGACCCGACAAGGCTGCCCTCCGGGCAGGCGTGCTTCCCCGCCCGGCAGAGCCTGGGCTGCCCGCCCGCCGGGCTCTGCCCGCCGCCCCGCCGCCGCCGCGCACACGCGTCCGCTCCCCTCCCGCTGCTTCAGCCCGCTCCGGCGGCGTGTGGCCGGGGCCGGCTCCGGGAGCACGGCTGGTGTGAGCCCGGCCCCGCGACTCCTGGACCCCCTCGGCGCCCCTGAAGCTCCCCCAGCGCCGCCGGGATGCTCGGGCGTGACCCTGCGCTGCTCTCCCACGCTGCCCGGGCAGTCTCTCTCCCCATCTGTGCCTATTGTGCTCACAATTGTGTCCTTTTCTTCCCCCCCCGCCGTGTCCTCCAACCTGTCTGTTCCCCCTCCTTCCCTCTCCCACCCCTCCACCCCCGAGCCCGCCTCTGATCTCCTGGATATTTGGTTTCTTTCCCTTTCTCAATGTGTGTTCCTGATGTGGTCCTGTCGGAAAAGCTCGTTTACTCTGCTCGGGTCTCCAGTGGTTTAAGGATAATGTTTATCAGAAGTGAACGTGCTCAACTTGTTTCCATTCAACTGCTGAGTGTGGGCTGAAATACCAAAGGTCACATCTACAGTGAGTCGGTAGAGGGCAGGGGGAGCCGAGAGGAATATGAAAACATTGTAATATACAACAGCCTGTTGATCGCTTCTGACCTGCCTGGCAAAAAGATTAATTTTTTTCAGGTAGGAAATCACTGACGAGTCGGAGGGGAAAGGCGGGAGAGGACGGGGGACGGGGAAGGGCACGCGTGGCCAGGCAGGGGGCTCGCCCCGAGGTGCGGGCCGCTCCGCCGGCGGCCGCCCCGGCACGCACCCGCGCTCCCACCGCGGGGTCCCCCCGGCTGGGCAAAGCAAAGCGGGGGGGCTGAAAGAGACTCGGGCAAGGGCCAGCCGAGAGCCGAGGTTCCCCTCCCGCTCCTTCCCCTCCGCGCCGAAGAGAGGGACTGAGCTCTGCCGTCCCGCACGGTGCTGCCGGAGCCCCGGCTGTCGGCGGCCGGTGTCCCTCCGGGGTCACTGCCTCCGCCTGCCCCACCCCGCCACCGGGGCACCGCAGAGGGGAGCTGGAGGCTGCTCCCCCGCCTCTCACTTCCCTCAAAGCCGGGTCTCTCTCCTCCACGAAACGGACGTGGCGTGAGTTGCCCGCAGCAAATCGCCTGTGGGGCCGCAGCCCCGCGCGCGGCCGGTACCGACGAGGCGGCGGCTGGCAGCCCCTGGCTCCCCCCGCCCGTGAGGGCCTTCTCCGGCGCTTTCCGGGGCCGGGGGGCCTCCAGGGAGTGCCCCGGCTCCCGAAACTGGGAGAGGGGTCCCAGCGTGGCAGCATCCCGCCCCTCCGGCCGGGCTGCGGTCCGGGAGGCGGCCGAGGTCCCCAGCGCCGCCGTGCCCCCCTCAGCGTGCCCGGCTTCTGCCTCCCCGAGCCGCCTTCAGAGAGACCCCGTCCTCCCTGAGGGCCTTTCTGTAGGGGCTCCGCGGGATGTAGGGCCTCGCTGAGTCCCAGCTTCCTCCGCTCTCCCACTGTAGGAAGAAATCAGCCGAATAAGACGCGGCACACACCCCCAGCCCTTCTCTGAAGACGCAGATTTTTAATGATTTTTTTTTGGACGGAAGCTAAACGCCTCTCCTTCCCCGAGGGGAGCTGGCTACTGAGGAGCTATTAAGGCAGAAGGATGCTCATATGGCAGCATATTTTGTAAGTAGAAGCCCCCTCCACGACCCTTCCCGAAGGACAAAGCCTCCCCGTGTGTGTAGTCGGGTAACCGGTTTTCTCGAGGTGGTCTGGGGAAGGTGTGGGTCTGGGGTGGCGGAGGTTAGAGCCGCACAAGCGTGGTGCCGCTGTCGCAGGGACTGTCGCACACTGTCACAGTTGCCCTGCCTTCTCCCTCAGCCCCTGACGTGCGGCGCAGAGCGGCGAAATCCCCCCCGGGAAGCGATGGGACAGTTTGGAGCCGGAGTAAGGGTGGAGGGCGGGCAACCCGTCGGCGAAGCTTTTGGACACCTCTGAAAGAAAGGCAGGGAAAAGCGGGGCAGAGGCAGGTGGAAGGGCAGGGACAGCCTTTGGCTGTGGCTGGAGGTGACCCATCCCGGCGCAACCGTACTGTGTGATGTAGAGAGAGATGACACCCACGGAGCTTTGAAACGGGGCTTTCGTTTTGCACAGAGCTATTCCTACACGCGGGCATATAAAATCCCACGGGATGTCCCGGGATCGCTCCCATTTTCTGCGAGACACGTAAGGAAGCAAATGCAGACTGAAGGGGCCTTCGCGTATCCCTGGCTGCCATGTGCATTTCCTGATGCGATAAAATAGCTGAGCCCCGCGGGTTAGCGAGGGCACCGTGCCTTAGCAGGGAGCGGGAGGGGGTGCGGGGCCGGTCCCGGCTGATCCCGCGCTCCCCCGGGGAGGGAAGGGAGGTCGGTCCGCCGCTCCCGCGGCTCCCGCTCCCCCTCCGAGCCTGCAGGCTCGAAAATGCCCGACCTGACCCCCAGATCTCAGGTGTGCTGACCCTCCCGCGTAGCCTAGGACACGCGAGCTTCAATCAAGCCCCCGGCAGACGCTTGCTTGGAAGCGGCTGCGAAGGAGAGGGAGGATTTTCACGGGGAGATGGCCCTTCCAGCCAGCGTGCGGCTGGAGGCAGCGACCGCCGCCTCCCCACAGCCCCCGAGCCCCTTGGCGACCTCCGGCCCCCGCCCTTCTGCAGGGGCAGGCCTGATTTTCCACTTGTTCTCCCCTTTTCGGGGGAAGAAGGCTTTGTGGGAATGATCCTGGGACACGTTGCCGATCCTTCGTTGGTACATGTCGCGCTTCTTATTGCTGCCCGCTGCTTTATTTTACCTCTCTAAAACCGACACTTTTATACGCTTGTGTTCACATAAACTGCCTGCACGTACGAAAGTACATGCGAATCCGTGAGGGGATGTTTTTACATTAATTGAATTAATATAATACTCAAACGTGCACGGAAATACTCGCTACAACTTCGAAACTCCCACAAAAGATTTTTTTATTTTGTCCCGTCCTCAAACAAGGTGGGGAGTGGAGGGGGGACAGTGCTACGCGTGAGTGTGGGATTTCAGTTTTAAGAAATTGATTTGACATCAGGGACAAGGCGGAGAATGGAAATGTAATAGGATGAAATTTTGTCTGACAAAGTTTCTCGGACACAAGCAAGCCGTGTCCGAACATTTCCTGCATACTTATGAAGCAATGGCAGGCAAAATACAGTCAGGTCTTGGAGTCACTTCGGCCGTGACAGACCCCAAAATCTGAAGGGAAACGGAAAACAGCAAGAAATCAAGGCACAAGGCTTTTGAGCGTCACGCTTTTGGGGTAAGTACGCAACCTCCTGCAAATCTCCTTCCCGGCATGCGGGAGCAGGGAAGCTCCGTTTCAGCGGTTAGAAAATGTCCACGCAGTGTCGGGTTGTCTCGGCGGCTTGGCTGGAGCGCAAACATCTCGCCTGTGCTCGGGCAGCGGCTCCCCGCGGCTCGGCGCCGGCTGGTTCCAGCGCCCGGCCCGGCCGGGGCTCTCAGCCCGCCGGCCGCCGCGGGGAGCCGCCCCCCGGCCCGGTGGGAGAAGGAGCTGGCAAGGTCTGTAAAAGCTCAGGCGACCCGTGGCGAGTGCCTCCGGGCATTTGGCCCCTTCCCAGGAGAGAGGAGGGAACAGGCAGACCCGGCTGCCTCGTCTGGGTTGACCCCCCCGTCTCAGGTCGTAGCAGATCCTCTCCAGTGAAGGCAAGGGCAGGCGCCTGCACTTCGCTGGAATACATTGAAGTCAGATGAGCAGGTGACATAAATGTAGAGTAGGGCGAAAACGGGCGAAGAGCCGGGGTTAACGACGCCCCCGCGGACCGAGCCTCCCCGCCGCACCCCGCCGCGCCTCTCCCCAATGCCCAAACCCCTCCGGGGCGGGGGCCATCCCACCCGGCGGTGCCACCGTCCTACTCCTTCCACCCTCGCTGGAATATTCAGATCGAGGTTGGGAGGGGTGGGGGGGGGTGTCTTAATGATGTGTTAGTTGCTTGGACAGATTTAATAACTTTGCCGCCACTTGTTCTTAGCAACCCCTCTGGAAACCAGACAGTGTCTCATTAGGGCTTTCCTGGTGCAAACATTTGACTTGAATGAGCGGTGCTGAGTTAATTTCTCTTTGCACTAGGATTTGTTTAATGACATATAGGGAAATAGACAATTCTCATGGACCAGGCCATAAAGCTACAGAGGGCCAGGTTTTAAAAGCGTATTTTGTTCTAATAAAGCAATCGGGTTTTCATTTGTCACGTTCCATGAATTTAGAGTAAATGAAAAAAATACCTCTATTGTTCTGCATTAAATTATAGGAACCAATTGGGAATTCCTAGGCAATTTTCTCCATTTCTGCCTTCCCTTCAGCAGCACCTAGTACCAGTGCCACCTACAGGAATATTTGCATTTTCGAGCTGCTTTCAAGTAACCAGAAGCCTTTGAGAGAGTCCTGGTGGCTCTGTCGTCTTCCCGGACACACAGCAGAAAGTCTGACTTCAAAAGTCATTGTTTTTCTTCGTGGCTTTCGTTCGAGATCACCCCCCCACACCCCCCCCAAAGGCACGCAGGCTCCTCTGTGCCACGGCAGGTGGGAGGGACGGAGCCCTTCCCGCGGGGCAGGGGAGTCGCCGCAAGCAAAGGTGGGGGGCAGCACTGTTTGCTTACACCAAGCAGTGTTTCGGGGTGTCGCTGGCGATGCCCCGCTCGGTGCCAGGGAGGGGGCCGAGCAGGGGGGGTGGCAGGCCGCCAGCTCCCGCTTGCGCCGGCGGAGCCCGGCACACCGAAGGGCACGGGGAATTGAGGCGCTCGCCTGCACAACGACTCAAATCAATGCCTGGTCACCTCCTGGCTGTGTTTTTACGAGAGGCGGCTACAAGCCAAGTGCGGCCCTGCCTTGCTGTCCTGCACACCTCGGGGCTTCACCTTCGCCTGAAGATTTATAACGAATGTCTCTGGAATTCCAGGGGAAGAATGATTATCCCCTCCCTCGCCTCTTTGGGGGGGAGGCCTTGGCTGCCAGCGGGGTTCCTCCTTGGCTGCGGCCGTGCGGTCCCGCGGAGTGAGCCCGAAGGGGTTCCCGGAGCTGGGGAGGGGGTCGCCGGGGGCGGCGGGCAGCGGCCCGGGCTGCGCTCCCGCAGGTGGCTCTGCCGGGGAGGAAGTTTCCTCACTTGACTTTGTGTCCGCTAATCCTTTCCCACGGTTAAACAGACCCCCTAAATGTTTGTCTTCGGGACTTAACAGCAGTGGCGATCCTCACCGATCAGGTTTGAAAGTGCGCCCTTTTTCTCTCGATCCTTTCAGGGTTTTCAGTTCCTATATAGACTTACCTGTGCATAAACCCCTTACCCAAAAATGTGTATACGGATGCCTTCATCCTATGCATTATACTCGTTGATGCTCTGTTGCTCTGGAAAGGAGATACCTCCGAGATGACCTGAGGTTTGTCTGCAGGTGGGGACATCGGTGTCCGCGGCTGACGGAGGGCGGCAGCCAAGCCGGGTGGAAACAGGGGGGAAGGTGGGACACGCAGGGCCCGGGCGCGCCAGGACCGAGTCTGGGCTGGAGGCATTTCCAAAGGAAAAGGGCTGTTAGCGTTTTCCTCCAAAACCTCGTCTTCCCTTGCATTATATAGTCACAGAACACGGAGGGGTTTTTTCCTGATCGGGTAGGAAATGCGATCATGTTTATGAAAGAAAGAAAGAAAGCTTTTTGGCCTACGCCGAAAGATTTGTAGCCATTTTAACGTTTTACAGCCTGGAGAAAACTCGGCCCTTCCCGCCTCGAGGGTTTTTTCCTTTCGTTGTGAGAAAAAAAAGGGAGAAAAGAGACGCAGAGAGAGAGCCGAGCTGCCCTTTCTGCCTGCCCCATCCCCTCCTGCCTTGCGCGGCTCCGCAGCTGCGCTCGGCGCTCGGTCCCCGGGGGGACCCCAGCGTCGCGCCTCTCGCCCCGCTCCCCAAAGGGCCGGTGACATTTGTGATGCACGTGAAAACAAGCTATTTGCGACCTGAAATAGCAAAGACGTAATCGGGCGCGGAGTTCACTATCGGTTGCTGGTTTTTTATAAAGTAAACGCAAATTTCTGCCTCCCCGGCTTAAAGTTTCTGCCGTGAAACTCAGTGTTGTACACACGGCGGATGCGGGGTCGAACCCTGCCCGCTTACACCACGCGTGGAAATGAAAGTGTCACTTCACCCACGCTGCGTACCAGCCAAGTGCCAGATTGCAATTATGCCCAGCAGCCTGCGCTGCCGTTCCTCCGGCAAAAGCCCCGCGCCGGGCCGGCCCGGGGGGGCGGGAGGGCTGCGGCCGCCCGCCGGGGCTGCAGCCGGCGGGACCGGGGCAGGGCAGCCCGCTTTCGCCGAGGCCCCGCGGGCCCCGGGCGTGTAGGGCTCGGGGGCCGGGTTTCGCACCGGGCCGTCTCAATTTCGTTTGCAAAATATTTCTCTCCTGCAACTGCGGTATAATAACTGAGAGGATAAAACCCACCCAGCGCATTTACAACGTTGAGACGTCGCAACGTTTAATGCAGAACAGTGCTGTAAATACACGTATTTTTTTTCCTTTGGAGAAGAACGGCTATTCCGAGGGAAGAAGACCGCTGCCCCTCGCCACTGCCCACCTAACGTGACTCCGCTCCCGGGGAGAGGCAGCTGCCGCTCGGTGCGGCGGGCGGGTTTCCCCCGGGCTTCTGGCGTCGGAAAACGACATTTAAAAGTGGCTTCTCCCTGGGTTTTCTGCCAAGCGCAGCAACAACGAGTAACGCAGGGACGATGCGGGGCCAGCCGCGGCGCTGAGGGGCATTTTTGCTTCCCCCGTCGTGCTGTCATTTTGCAGCCCTCCCTTTTCCCGGGGCTGCGAGCGCTGATGTCCGAGCCCCAGAGCCTGTAGCTGTCCGCCAAAGGGACCGCCCTGGCGGGACTCCCATCCAGCCCCGAGGGACGCGTGCAGCCCAGGGGATGCGGGAGAAGGGCGGCCTGCAGCGAGCAGCCCGGCACGTTGGGGCGACCCCTTGCCCCCTCCTGCAGCTGCCCACCTCCAGCTCCATATCCCGGGACATCCCCAGGGAGAGGGCGCAAGCAGGACCAGCGCCTGGGCTGCCGAAGCGCCCCACTCCTGGCAAGGGAGTCCTGGAGCATCCCCGACGGGGGCAGCTTCCAGGCTGGAGAGCCGGATCCGGCCCTTGCAGTCCATGCACTGCCCTGGGATTACTTCCAGCGGCAGAGGGAGGAAGATGAGGGAATTTGCTCAGCCCTGTGCTGAGCACAGAGGCATCGTCTCAGCGGCTATGGGCGGCACCGCGCCGACAGGCAGCGGGGGCTGCTCGCTGCCCGGTCCCGGCTCAGACTCTCTCGGGACATCCCAGTGACACCGACTTGGCCCCGGCGGCAGGGCCCCGTGTCACAGCGGGCTGCTGCTCACCGCCTGCCCCCGCCACTGCCCGGGGACTCATGCGTGCTGCATCCGCCCGGCCTTACCAGTGTTCCCCTTCACAGTTTTCCTCCTCCCCAAGGATGAGATCTGAGATATGCCCGTTTGGGACATTTTTCTTCGGAGCGCTTCAGGTCATCTCAGACCGCCCAATAGGCAGAAGGTGCTCCGCGATGGGGCAGGAGAACGGAAGGGCCTTAGGAGGTGTGGGCTTTTCCTGCTGCTTGTAGGAGACCAGGACCTATATGATGGGAAGAAAGGTGATGCCAAGGCTTCCAGAGAAAGTTTGCTGGCAAGACCTCCAAGTATAGCTGCTGCTGCAGATGCTGCTACCAGCAATTCGCCCGCACCCCTGTACCAGGACTTCTCTGCATGACAAAGGTCAATGCTTATCCCAAATCAGGCAAACCACGGATGCCGAGTCAGAAGCTTTCTGCAATGCAGTGCGAAGTTTATCGCATCTCTGCGACTTCCAGGTACCAGACCAGTCCCTAACCGAGGCGAGGCGAGCTGCAAAGACCTACTGCTGGTCGTTGGGCAGAGGTGGGGTGAAGTGGCCGAGGTGGGGCTTGGGCACAAGTTCATAGATTGGTGCCCATATCTACGAAGTCAGCAACTGCTCAGCAATTTAGGAAACTCAGCCCAGCTGCCTCCGTTCATTGTCAAAACCAGATATTTGTCCGACGTCTCTCTTGTATCATCCAGAGTACCATGAACAGCCTCTTAGTCTCTGGATATCAGGGTATAAGTCACATAGTAGCTCTCTTCGCTTATGTACAAACACCCTCCACTTATAATAGGAGTAATAGATGAAATGCCACTTAGGAAAAAAAAGCAAACAACATCCCGTTTTTCTTCACATTTGAAGGTTTGTTTATTCTTTGTATGCACACAATTTAGGATGAAGGCGGGGACTTCCATGGCATATGAATAAGGTGCGCTTTTTATCTAGCAGTTTTTAACCTATATCTTCCACTAGTAAATTGTGACTACCAAAAGAAAAAAATGATTTATCTATTATAAATCCCACTCCTGTTAAATATAGTTGCAAGACCAAATAATTGCGAGGTTCTGAGTGGAAAATTCTTTTAAAAGAATCAAGTAGTCATAGCTGAATTATTAATGTATTGTTATTGTAAATTAACAACCATTTTATATTTGAACAGCTGCAGAGCCATAGAAGATACAAAACACTTTCAAGACCAGCTTCCTATATTAATACCCGCACAACTGTCTTAAAAAAATTGTGGATGGTTTCTTCAGGAACAAAAGTGTCTTCAGTATTTCTGTGCTTATACTCATAAAATACAGTTTCTCATTTACAAACAAATCTGAGCACACTGTTCTGAGAAACAACGCAAAAGAGGTAGGGTTACACTGGGAATGTGGTGCGGATTTAGACAATACAGATGAACTTTGTTTTGGCTTTCAGAAATGTTTTTCTTAAAGTCAGCTAAAATTTTTGTGCTCGTATTTCCCGGTTAGTATTTTCTTTGAATGTACAGGTGCGCGTTAAAATTGGTCTCCTTTAGATACGTGTATATGGCTATACGAGTTCTCGCTCGTTGGAAAGGTACTAGGCTGCTAGGACGTCCAAATTCAGTGGCAGCGGGGAAAGGACTTTACAGGCTCGGACCTCTGTATTCGTGAATTGGCGCGGAAGGGCCGACCGCAGGTAAGGACGCTTGCCCCAAGCGCCCGGGTGTGCAGGGGAGCCCGACCCCCGCCGTGACACCGAAGGACCCCACGGACTCTCCCGCCCAAGAGAATCGCTCTCCGAGCCCCGCGGGCGACACCCGCCCGACGCCGGCTCAAGGTGACCGCAAGAATACTGCAGAAAGCAGCCGGGTGAGCAGGTCCCCGGCCGCGGCACACGTCTGCAGTCCTTCGCAGCCCCTTCTGCCCCGCTTTCGACAGAGGCTCTTTCCCGTCTCCCCGCCCCGGAGGGCCACCCGGCCGCCGCAGCAGCCGCCCGCTCCCCGCGGGGCCGCAGCCTGTGCCGTCGGTGGTGCCGCGGCGGCCCCCAGCCGGAGGCGGGGGACGCCGTGAGGCAACATGGGCTGTGAGCGGGGTAAAATCCGCCGTCGCCCGCGTTTTTATCACTTTCGAGGCGCCAGCTTTTTGACCGGAGGCTGTACGCCGGGTAGTCTCAGGCTGCCCACCCCGTCCCTCCCCATCAGCTGGGGCACCCCTCGGAAAGAGAGGAGCAGGGGGGATGCGGCACCAGGACCGCTCTGCCCTGCGCGCAGGGAGCGCGGACGCCCGCGGATACTGCGCGCAGTGCCTCGCCCGGGCGCAGTGCCTCGCCCGGCTCCGGGGGAGAGGGGGGCCCCTCGCCCCGGCTGCCGGGGGAGCAGGCAGAGCCCCCGGGGCCCAGAAATGCCCCCGCTTTCTCTCCCGGCGGGAAGGACAGCGGTAAGCGCCAGTCCTTTCCCATGGCACGATCCGTATATAGTTGTGTGTGTGTGTATATATATATGCGTGTATATATATATATTTTTGTTTTCAGCGTAGTTGTGTTCTACACGAACCGGGACGTTTTCTGGGAGCGGGAGGCGGTTCCTGCCCCGGGAGCTTTGCCGGAATAACCAGAGCAACGTTTGCTGGTGCTCCCCCACCGCGTGCTTAAACCCAACGCGTTTGTTCCTGCTCGTTTATTTTTCTCTTGGTGTGCTTTGGGACTCTAAATAAGCTGCCGGTAATATCTCTAAATCCCTTCTGGCGTCAGAAGCAAACGCCGCAGATGCAGGCCCTTCTACCTCTCCTTTTTCCATCTCTCCTTGAATCTGTGAGCCGGTGGGAAAGGGGTGGGGGAAGACACCACGACGATGTGGCCGGAGTGAGGGAGAGAAACGTATTTTCTCGAGTCCGGAGAGTGACATTTCTCCCGGCAGGAGCCCGAAATGCGGGCAGGAGGGGGCGGTGGGTGCCGGGCCTGGCTGCGGGGAGCCCTCCCTCCCCGTCGGGGCGGGCGCAGCTCCTGCCGGGTGGAGGGGCAGCTCCGCTCCGCCGCTTTGCCAAGGTGCTGCCTGGAGAGTCTAATGTGCTGTTTCTACAGTATTTCTACGCATTGCACGGTAGGGAAAAGTGGTCCGCTTTCCGTGAGCCCCGTGAAATATCTGGGGGGAGAAACAGCTCTGCCCACCACCCGCGGTCTTTGGGGCTGCCTGAATTTGCCGGGAGGGGAGGCAGGAGCTGTGAGTGCACCGCATCATCTTTGTTTCTTAGGGAAACCTAGTTTTATTCTCTTCCCAGGTTGATATTAAGAGTGATCAGCGACTTGGAGCAATACTCGCCTCGTCCTGCTTACCAGAGATCGCTCTGGGAGCAGCCGCCCCCCTCCAAAATGCCCCGTGTGTGGGTCTGACACTGGGGAGCCCGGAGGGGGCTCAGGGTCAGACCTTCGTGCGGGGGGGGGAACCGCGGACATCCCAGAGGGGAGATGTGCCCCCCAGCTGCGGTGGTTTTTTTTCTCCTCAGGTCTTGGGAAAGCACCTCCAGGGGAGAAGGAAACAGATGGGTAATGGAAGGTCCCTCTCCTGTCGTTGAATTACAGTCAGTGTGCCTGTCCCATCAAAACCATCATGCTGCAGCCTTTGCCCCACCAGCCAGGCTCTGGGGCACCCCATTGCCTAGTGGTGACTGCAGTGTGGCCTGATCTCTACCACTCCTGCAGCCACAACCTTCGGGCCTTCCCCTTCTGTCTGCTAGCCATCCTCTTAAAATGCAGCTTCTCATTTAAAATAGAGAAGCAGCTCGTCAGCCTCCCTCAAGTCGATGTGATGTGTGGTTAGAATAACCCTTGCTTGCTGAGCAGTTGGGGTGGAGGAAAGTCTCTGCACTTAACTGTGATGGGAATTTTCCACTTTCGTTTCAGTCACAGAAACTGGTTGTTTCCAACGTGGAAAGTGCTCCAGGCCTCTGCGTGATTAAATTCATCTGCAGCATTTGGGATGGGACATTGCAGTGACAGAGACTGAGACTGGGACTTTCTGCTGGGTCATGACAAGGCTGCAGGCATTGTAATTCGGAGAGTATTCATATACCAAAGGGTTATCTCTCCCTCTCTCTCCTTCCCCATCTCCCCTCTGAGCGTGAAGGTAATCCTGGGTAAGTGTAGTGTTTATATCTAACACTCCCCTGCACGTTTGAGTCAGTCACACAATTTTGAGACTAACTAGTAAGCCATGAAAGACAGATTCAAGCATTATCATTCATCCAGCTTATGGTGGCATCTACATGAAAGATAGTGAATCCCATGTTGATAGTGGTGATGGTGATTGCCTTATCTGCTGTAAAGCAAGACCACAGGAAACAAGATCAATACACTTTAAAATAACAGGGTACCTCTCATTGACAACTGGTTTCTCTTTTTTCATCCTTCCCTCTGCCAGTCCCAGGATTACAGTTGCAACTTTATGCTTTCTCTCTTTCTCCAGTATCACTATTGTACTTGAATGAGATTACTCACAGCCAAAGGACTTCTCTGCTAATAGTCTCTGTCCTTAAAGCCTTTTTTTACCTTACCAGCCCTTCAATACTACAGAAATCATGTAGTCCTTCCTGAGATCCAGTCAGCCGTTTGACCCCTCTTGAAGCATTTAAGAAATCTTCTCTGATTTCTTCTCCTCTTTCTTCAGGTCATTATGTTTGTCTGCCTGTGAGGACACAAACCTGAAAACCTTTCCACTAATCTATGGAGAAACAGTCCCTTCCAGCTGATACATGGAAAGAACAAGTCCTCTCAGACGAACTAGTACATTAAAGCCACCCAGGCGGTCTGCTGTGCCCAGCCATGGGCAGAGCTCAGCCCTCCCCGCGCTGCCGGTGGGTGTGAAGGCTGCCTGGTGCTGGCACACCTGGAATTTTACATGAGGTGCCCAACACTTGCACAGTCAAGCCCAGGTTTCCAGGTATTTTCTTTCTGGGCTTAATTCCACCATCATGCACCAGAGCAAGTAATATCTTATTCGGCAGTGAGTTTCACTCAGTCTTAGTCATGAAGATGGAATTGGTCCTACAACAACAGCAATAATAATAGGTCTTTACCTGAGTCCTTTGCAACAATCCCTACATGGCCTCCCCATCACAAAAACAAAGAGAAGCTCCCAGAAAGCAGCAGCAAGTTCAGAGAGATCTGGCTCCTCACCAGTTCGAGTTTTGCCGCGTGGTGCTTGCTCCAAGAGCTTCAGCTATAGCTTGAGCTATAGCATTTCCTTTCTAGTATTGAGCTCCTGGGAATACACTAACTCTTTTATGCAATGGAGAACTAAACACTTTTAAAATAAAGTTATGTAGTGGTTAATGTTACTGACTTTTGTGTATGCTACTTCTAACCTGAATCTACCTAGCCTTAGCTTTCAGAAACCTAAAATTACTTCATCTTCTGGACAGAAAGTCTCTCTATTTGATAATGGGAGTGGATTACAGCTCTTGGCTCAATCTCCCACCTCTCTCCCTCATACCCTTCCTTCCGTTCCTGTACTGAAGTCTGTGAGAGCTATATGTGGACACGGGGAAGAGGACTTGTGCCTATCAGCAGCTACAATTACTTGAGTACGTCAGCCTGGCGCAAGGTGAGCCAACTCAGACCATGTGTAACAGCTGAATAACTGGGTATAGCACCTCAGTAGCAGCTTGCGCTGTGCATGATTATTCATCCCAAGTATTTTTGAAAAAATTTTCTGATTTTTTTGGTTGTCTTCCATTTTGGTCACATCCAGCCCCATATTACAAGGTGCTGAGTAACAGCTCATGAACCCGATTAAATAATGGCTCCAGGGTTTATTTACCAACATCCACTGGAGACTGTAGCTTTTCTGTAGAAACAGAAACTGAGCCCAGGCTTATCCAGGTATCAAGCTGTCACATTCCTTGGGGCCTACAGAGCAAACTGGCCTTTGTGAAGAATGTTTACCATGACTGTAAGGCAGCTGTGTTTGAAGAGACATTTCAGGGAAGTCTAGAAATAACCAGCTGGCTTTCCATAACAGATTTGTACCTAATTGTGAGGGAAGAACAACTGTTCATCAGTTGGAGCTTTGCACCCATTACAGGTAATACAATGAAATGGCAGTGACAAGACTCAGAGTCAGAGTCAAACAAGGATGTGGGGAAGTCGTCAGGGTCTAAATATCAGCTGGCACGCAGCTCTAACTCAGATTTTAATTTATCAACTATTTCAGGACCTGTTCCTGAAACATTAGTAGAGGAGCCTCTTGGTGTAATCCTGATCTCTGAGCCAGGAGTAATTATTCCTGCTCAGTGGGACTGTCACTAGCTCTAGACTCTTGCTGTGTGAGGGTTGTGCCTACATCCCATTTTTTTGCATCAATTAGCAACTTCCAACTTAGTAGTTGTGGAAAGATACGCTGTCAGATTTAGGATACAGGAGAGAGCTGGTCACAAAGGCATAGCCCTGCTTCAGGACAAGAATAAGATTTTACTATAAGCAATATCCAGTGTGTAAGGAGTTCTGTCTGTTTTTTCTAAACTGCAGCACCTCTCCATCCCAAACATCTCCTTTTTCATGCCATCCTCTGGCACCAGAGACAGCCAAGCACAGCATGTGGAAGAGGACTGAGCAAACCATGAGGGAGCTTATTAAGCATGTGCAATTTACTTTGTACCTCTACGGAGCACTGAATTTGGAGTGTAGTGCTTTTAACTCACTCGCTTAGGTACTATTTAGCCCAGGCAGGACAGGTCCTTTAATTGGACAAATAGATTAGGTGTATTTTTGTTTTGCTTGGGGGACTTCTTTTGCTACAAATAGGTTCTATTTGTCAATACCTCCTACAGACTTTGGGGGGAATATTTTAAAGCTTATTTTAATCACCTCCTTTCAAAGGTGAAACTCTTCTCATCTCCTGTAATGAATCCAAGCTTTCAAAATTTTCCAGACCAGAAAATTGCAGAAATTTCTAATATATGGATTCTGCATAATTCTATAAAATCCTTTGCTTGTTCGCTTCCATTTTTACCTCACTGACAATGAAGATCTTTTTCTCCCTGTGACCTTACTTTCTACTTTTGCTGGTGGTGTTTATTTATGACTAAAACATTAAGTTATCATGACAGCAAAACTGATTAAACTAGCTGCAAAAATGATATTTACTAACTGAGTGAAACATCCAGCTATGGTGATAAACAGATGAAGTAACTCAGATAAAAGATTTATTTTCTCCATATGACTGCAAAGTGCAATATTCTAGACGCCACAGGGCCAAGTTCTGCCTTATAACTCACCTGCTCTGCTTTCCAGAGAGGGTAGGAGCTACCAGGAGGTATGAAAGAGGTTTTATACTCTATAGCAGATGACAATTGTCTTGCTAGCTGAAACTCTGGCAGCTTATGCTTTCACTCTGGAGTTCCTTGAGACAGTTCTTTGATTTATGATGGTCCACATGGTAACTGGCAAACACGCACATGCGAAGGAGCCACAGGAGCCAGCAGCAGCCAAACATGCACAACTGAAGGCAGAAGTTTGTTTATGAAGTAAAACTACAAATAAAGTAAAACTACAAATAATAATTCCCCCCCCCCCTTAAGTACCTACAGTTCAAGAGGTGGTGGAAATACTGGAAGGGAAGAAAATTCGTCCTCAAGTGTTTGTGCAGGGTTTCAGTAGGAGGAGCCATACCATATGTAATGAATGTGCAGAGCTGTTTGCAACTAGCATATATCAGATCTGGTCCCAGGGCAGCATTTTTGCTATTGCCATTCACCTTTTTAATAAAGACTTTTCAAATAGATCAGAAGGTAAAATTGATTCAAGTGCTGTGATCCTTTGATTTCTCAGTATGTTATTTTTATAGACTTCATTCTGCCACCAAGAGGATAGTAACTATAACTACCGCAACACGTACATACTTTATGTAGGACTGTAGTATATTGTAAAGAGTTTCTATATCTTCCTGTAAGTTTTGTACAACAATGAGCACAACTGACATGATCCTGCCTGGCGCTTCACCTGCAGTAGAAACAATAAGCCATAATAATGCTATGGGGAGTCAGGAGTGGGAGTGTGACTTATTACTTGAGTTCTGCAGTTGTTCATCCCTCAGAAAAGCATGACTGTATCTTTAAGATACTGAAAATGGCACAGAGCCACCCTACTCCAGGCTGGAAAATATAGGAAAAGAAAGGTGAGTAATGAGGCAGACTGCCTTTGGGGGGGAGCTTTCTGGGGTTACTGTCACTGCCACATGCCTTCAGGAAGCTCAAAGTCCCTGTGGGCTTGTCCTTGGAGAAGACGGCTGCGGCTCAGCCTCCTGTTTTACCTCTTGGACTGCTCTGTGCCCCTGAGGTAAGTAATGCTGCATGCCTGCTTCCAGGTGCAGGAGTAAAGTTCCATAACTCCCTCCCACTTCCGTTTAGAAATTTTTCATCAGGAAAGAGTAATCACTTTTCCCAGCCTGTCGGCTCATGGCAGATGGGTGGCAATACTGTTTGTGAAAGTACAGCTGCCAGTATCTCTTACCTTCCAAGCCGCATACCAACACCTTCAGATGGCTGAGTTATACTCTTCAGAGAGTGGAGGGAAGAGTCCTTTGTTAGAGTGCTTCACAGTGATGGTAAAGGGTCTTTTACTTGTATGAGCTAGGAGTTGAACCTGTGTGTGAAGCTGACCCTACAGAGGACCGATAGGTATCAGCCTCAGGAGGCCCTGGTGGGTCAGCTCCACCCGCCATAAGGGACTTGGAAAGTCCAGTGGGTTCTCCACCAGCATTGTTCTGCATTACTCTGTCATAGGAACCACAGCGGAACTGTTCAAAATCACTGAAGTGTTTACTTTTCAATTCTGTGCTGCATTAGGGGTCCAAGCTAGGCTAATAAAGATGTAAGAGAACAAAAAATTAATATCCTATTTGAACATTTCCGATGTGCATAAAGGCATAAAGTTTCTTGCACAAGTAGAGCAAGTCACATATTTGGCTCTTTGAGTCTGTTTTTAAGGAAAAAAATTGCAACTTTCTTCAAAAATAGCATTTAAACATTTTCCTTACAGTGTGCTCCTTGCAAATGCATGCCGGGGTCTTAGATATTGCCCTGCTTAAACCTACCGTATTAATTCTGTTTGCAGACTGACTCCATTTAGATCTCTGTGAAATGAGGGTGACCCGAGTTACCAGCATCAAAGGAGCTGTTGTGAGAATATTAGCAAGGCACTGGAATACGGGAGGGACTGGAAACATTCCTGGGAAGGTTTTAGCCCAGCGATGGAAAATACATTTGTGTTATTATTTTAGCACTAGTGTCTTCTATAATGCCAAGATTTGCTATCAAATACAATATGAATTGCACATCTGGTTGGAAGAAATAAATGCAATAATGCTTCAAAGACTATCTGTCAGGCTTAAAAAGCAAAGAGATGAGGATTTATTGGTGTTTTTATTACTAACAGAAAAGCCTTGGGATCTCAAAATAGATCAGGGTTATAGGTAAAAGTGGGTTTTCTTTTCTTCTTTGTTCACCTTAGCAGACAAATAACATCAAGCTAAAATAGGATCATCTGAATGCTAATATGTTGACTGTGTGCATTTTAGATAATTTTAGCTTAATCAATATATAGATTAAAAAGAAAAAGACCGTTGAAAAAAATATGTCATAGGCATATTCCACATCATAAACATTTCAGACAGTATACCATTCTGGAGATACTATTTGCTTAAGAAAACCCTGTCTTATCCTTTTCCAGTCTTGCAAGACTTTTGGGAAGAAACAGTGGGCTACTTCTATGCAAAGCCTTAGAACGAATGTCTATTTGCAATAGAATGAATGATGAAGGAAATTGGAACTTCTAAGATAGATGTCTTATAATATTATAATTTGAGGGAGTTGGGGTAAAAATAGCATTTTCAAATTAGCAAATTGAAGGCGGCTTGAGGACATACACAGAAGATTTCCTGCCTGAGTTGCTGGCGACTTCAGCCTCCTTTCCAGAACATTGTTCCATGCAATGCTGGTTAAAGCCTTGCAAGAGTCACTGTGAGGTGTTGGCGGGAGCTGTATAAATCCTGTCCCCCTCTTTCTCCTAAAAAGTGTCTGTGAGAGCTTTTCTTCTGCTCAGTCAGGGCTGGGTTGAATCTTTCATGTAATTTGGATTAAATTCTTATGGTAACCTCTTTATTGAATTTATAGCAAAATCTGACCCATGCTGTGTTGAAGTGAAGACATCCTTTGTTTTGTTGGGTTATTGCTTAATTACTAAATAAAGAAATATTAAATACAAATTTCATGACTCATACAATATTTCAAAATGACATGTACTGTAAAGTCCCATTTATATCTACCACATTGGCGCTTAACTCACTTTCCATTATTCCTGAGGCTATTAATGTCAGTAATTACAGGAGGTAACATGTCTAATATTGACTATATTGTGGAATAAAGCGATGTTGAGCTGCTAGAGTGTGTTTTATATTAAGTACAAAAAGCTTCTGATAGAGTTAATGTAACTATAAATCTTAACTCAAATGCTTATATGTCTCTTTTATGACCTGAATAAACTCTGAGGTAGAAGCAGGGCAGCCGAATAGCCACTCACTGCCAAACCACATATTCAGCTGAATATGCACTTACAATATCCTTTTCATATTGAATAATAACAGAAAGACAGAAAAGGGGCTGAGTATTTTCTCTAAATGAAGTATTTTTTTTCCAGAACACTGAGTTTAATGGTAAAAAAATTCCCTGAATAAACATGAACTTTAGAATCATAAATATATAAATAAAACATAAAACAATCAAAATAGTGTGGGTTTTTTTTTTCCAGTGGAAATCTAGTCTGTGCTTATGATAAGAGGTGATCTACAGGTTTTAGTGTGTTAAATATTGAACACCCGGGCACCCTGCAGCTTGGGGAATGCGCATTGCTCTGCCCCTTTGGGGAGGCTGCCGGGCTGGCTCAGGTGTGGAGGTGGCCAGAAGCCACGGTCACCTCTGGAAAGGCTGGCATTTGCTGTCCGTGTGAGCTGCCGGAGGAAGGCTGGGCTGTGAGGGCGAAGAACATTTTGGGAGGCTGTGCCGGACGCAGCTGATAACATGATTTGACCTGGCTTTGCGCTTACTTGCACTTGCTGATTCAAAACTCCCGAGCACAAAGCCCATGCAGGAAAAGCATGCGCCAAGGACATAGTGAGGACCAGGTAAGGCCCTGCCAAGGCTCAACCTCACCCTCTGGGTGCTGCAGCACCCATGTGTCCCCCAAGACATCGGTATGCATTTGGTGAGGTTTCAGCTTGTAGCGTGAGAGCCTGTGGGGTGAAACAGGCAGCAAAACAATTTGACCTGCAAAAAAATAAGATTTAGGTGCAAGTTGCACTGAAAATCGCAGAACTGAGCCCAGAGAGAGATCAACTACCAGAAAGCACAAGCCCTACTTCAACCAGTTCCCACTGAAATCAACTCTTTTGAATGGGAAGTTCTCCTTAAAGACCCTTGGTACAATATGACCCTTTAATATTAAGCATGTCAACATTTAAATTGATGATGCTAATTTTTTTAGAACTATTTACAAGGGGAGTATTTCCCTCTGAATTTGTAATAAATCATGTAAGACATCTTTTCATTCCATTCCCCTTTAAAAAGAAATATTTGGTAGTTTAAAATGTTTAATGTAGTGGAAAATCTAAAGGGAAAAATAAAGCATCAATAGGCTATTTCAGCAGCAGAAACCATTTGGGATCTGCTTAACCTCCTAAGCTCTTCTCCAAATTTATTTGGAAAGGGGCATATAAAGAGCTCATCACTTTCCATCTCCATTTTCATGTGTGGAGCATATGAAATAGTTTAGCTTCGTACTCACACTCCAAGCTGATATTGACGGTGGGCTGAAGTAACTTGAGATCACTATTTCTTCCTCCTTATGACAGTTCTGGAACATTTGGATGACTAATTGCCTTGTTACTAGTCAGCATTTTTTTTTATATTTGACTTTATTTATGAACGTACATGTCTATAAGGGTAAGAGCCACACACATAGGATACCATTTTAAAACAGAGGATTATTACACCACCATGTCCCCAGTCTTTCCCTGTGCTTGTGATAGGAAAACTACACAGGCAAGAGAAAATTTTACTCATGTCCAGTGCTTCACCCTGTCCATTGCTCAGTACAAACCGAAGTGAAGGACTGACATGAAGATGTGATCAAGGTCCTCCTCAGTTCAGTGCAAACCTTCCCCTGACTTCAAGGGTTAATGGACTAAATTTAAAAGCATGAACAGAGGTTATGGGGCATCAGGCAGTGTGGGATATCCCCTCATCTTCTCCTCAGTTTAAATCACATTTATAATTAATAAACCTGTAAGAAAAGGTTCTTCAAACATAACAACCGAATTCTGCTTATGCTGAGGGACTTGACATAGCACTCCTTTTGCAGACAACACTCCCATTACTGTTGATAACAACCAACCAAGCAAAAACTGCAGATTTAAAACATAAATGAATTATAAGGATATGTACGTGTCAGTGGCTGGCTGTGTCTGCATCTGTAACAGTGTATCTGTATATATATATTTATTTACTTACCTCTTGTGTTGAAGATAAAAGCTTTTAACCATACCCAAACTTTAAAGTGTTATTTCTAAAAGCTGAACCCCATAAACAGCAGCATGTGCCCCCCCCCCCCTTTCTTTTTTCAGCAATGCTCGGCTTGGCAGACCCTTGGAGGAGTATCTGTTTTACGTTCTTCAGAGGTAGCTCAAAAAGAAATCCAGGTCGCGATCCCACCTTTCTGCCCTCTCCCACAAGCCCCTGCTGAAAGCCCGGTGAAAAGCTACGTGACACTGAAACACAGCATTGGCATTAACACTACATACATAAGCGTTTATCCAGCCAGAGAAAATTAGGTTTCCTAAAAAACTGCTTGCTAGCTTCTACAGGGTTGAGTCACATTAACCTGACAGACTGCTTCCAGAAAGAGCAGCATAGCTATCAGGGCAAGAAATGTCTCATTTATTAATGATAAAAATGTAAGTGGACCCTCCTGAAGGGATGTAATTAAAAAAAAAGTAGCTGGAGTAGGGAGGGGAGACACGCTGGATGATGACAGGCGGTTTTATCGCAGTGGAAGGTTTTTTACTTCAGCACTTCTTGGGAGGCTCTGTGGCTGCAGGAGGACAAAAGCAGACGTGGAAGATGAGCAAGAAATACAGACCAGGTATCAAACGTGACTCCAGAGCAGCTGGGCCAGGCAACAGGGGTAAAGCTTTGAAACTAAGCACATGGGCAAAAACCTGGAACTAAGAGGCTGCATTCAGGAGGTGGAGAGCTGGGTCTGGGGACCTAGGGGGATCGGGACTTGAAACCCAGATGGGAGAGACCTGCACCTTCAGGTAAGAGGCTGGCAGAGAGAAAGGATGAGCGATTGGGACGGGCTGGGAAAGGGGAAGAGCAGCTGGCTGAGAGAGAAAGCAGTGGCTGGAAAAAAGGAGCCAGAGATGAGGAAGGAACAGGACTGGGACAGAGACAGTTAGAGAGGAGTAAGACAGAGCTAGAGGAGGAAAATATTTGTTAGAGACTACAGCCCCTTCGCTGGTTGTTCCAGGGCAGGGAATGGAGCATGAAGCCCCTGGGTCATGGCACTACTCTGGTCTCAGCCTCTAGCAAAAGTGTCCTCTGGTCTGCAGAGAAGTTGGTAACTTAGTATTGCTGCAAATTACTCTATTAACTGGGAGGGCAGAAGTCCATATGGAGGAGCTAAGAGCTAACCCCAACAGCGTGAGGCATAGAGGTGTTAATATGATGCCACATAATAGAATTTTTGTTTTTCCACTTTGCTTCATTAAGAACCTAGGAAATTACCTACAAACACTCTCTTAAAAGAACTCTGTGAGCTGCCAAAGCAAACACTCAGAAGTTGGAAAGCGCCAGAGCTGAAGTTATCTGTGCAGGTTTTTTCCCCTTTTGCACGCATGCATTGGGAGTAAAGGAAGCCATACTCTCTTCCCACAGAGATGTGTCAGCCTGTGCTCAGCCAGGTCCTGCTCAAGATGAGTTAGGATTGTGTAAGGAGAGGTGCTCAGCCCCCTATTCATCTGTTGCAGGTTGAATGGTGTGTTTTGAATACAGCTGAGGAGTTGGGGAAAACAACAACTGTCTTGCTTAAAGCTATTGAATGCCAATCTGAAGAACTGGATGCATCCCTCCCTGCTTGTGCCACATGTCTCTTACACAACATCAGTAAGTTCTTACACCAAATTTTGCACACGTGGTTACTAATTGCATGTTTCCAGTTATACGGATGCCTGACTTGAGACGCCAGGGTCTGATCTGGAGAAGTGCTGAGCACTCACAGCTGCAGCAGGACTCAATGGGAGCTCTGCTCTGAATATCTGAAGAATTACATAATGGTAAGTACCCTGACAAATTAGGTCCTGGAGTCTTAAACTGGGCACCCGAAATCACTGCACCTCCCTGTTCTTCTGTTTTCCAGCTGTAAAATGGGAATGATAATCATAGGGGCGATCTGAAAATAAATAGACATTTGTGAACTGCTTAGAGACTACAGTCGTTAAGACCATGAGAAACTTCCCAAATTAAATTAAAAACTCTTTCCTCAGATCAAGATCAACCGGGTGGTGGTAAATAGTGGATTAGGCCACATGTTAAACACATGGAGAAAGCAAAATATTGAATGACTTTTCAATAAATGAATGCCACCCATCCTGAGCAGTGAATGAGGCAGGAATCCTGTGGGAAAGGCATGAAGTGGTCATGTATTTAAAGATGGCATCACAAGCATGCATATAGAGGGAGCATATTTAGACTATGTGTTCCTAAGGCTGACTGTTCAAACTGCTGCACACTTAATGTCACAACAAAAATTGCTCATATGACTTCTGTGTGTGGAGGGTTAGGGATAATAGACGCTTTAGAATTGTCTTTTGGGGGAGAGATTTTCTGATTGAAATCAAGCTAAACATTGCATGTGTGTGCTATTAGCCAACCCTAATCCAGCTCAAAAAAAAGAGTATGTGTATATACTGTTACAAAAACCTAATAGGAACTGGGTGACTGCCATATATTACCTGGCACACTGAAACTGTAAAGTCTGCTTTCACCATCAGAGTGTGACTTATCATCTGGAAGTGATTTAGTTGTGTGGTTACCTTTGGACTGCAGGTTTTTTTTGTTCTTTACTAGCAAGCAAATAACGATGGAGAATAAGACTTTAGCACTATCAAGTAAACAAATAATTGGGCTGGAGATTTCGAAACCAGAGGTGAGAAGTGATTTTGAAACTAGTCAAAACTCTGTAGGTTTTATCCTCCATAGCTGTTATTAAAAGTGGTTACAAAATCCAGATCTCTGCCCTCCCTCGCTTCCCAAGACCCTCTTGCCTTTACTACGTGGTATGCAGGGAACATTGCTTGAAATATACTGCCGCTCAGCTCTGCACAGTCCATGTCCATAAACTGAATTTGTTTTCTGAAGTAATTTGCACAGTATAGATCTATATTCTCATAAGTTCACACACCTGTAATTTCCATCAGCATCACTAGGAGCTACTTGTATGTAATGAAGGGAAAGTGTGTGTTGTGCTGGGCACCTCGCACAAGAATCCAAATGGGTTCACGTTACCTCCCTCTGACTAAAAAAGCCACGAAAAGCACCTCTGATAAATTTCCTATGACTGGTTCACACGGCAGGTGGCCCTCCATTAGAAATAAGATAGTTATACCTGATGTCTCCGATATTTCTGAACCGAGGACAGAAATGTCAAGAACATATCAGCCTGAAGGTATCATTTTGTGTGGGATCACAGCTTTCATATCTACTGTATCCCAAAATGCTTTTGCAGAGTTAACAGGCACTGTTTGTTTAGCAATAAAGAGGTGCAGAGGAAAAGGGAAAATAAAAGGTGAAGACAAATGAGAAGATATTTGCTTGGAGTCAAGGGTGAATTAGGTTGAAGTGGAGCAATACTGGAAGGCAGTCTCAGATGCAGGAGCTCCAGGGGTTTTTACCCAGTACCAGCTGAGGTGAGACTGTGCAAGGACCAGAGGGGTTGCCTCAGCTACGTTAGCAGGAAGAAAGGAATGAAGAGGAGTGAGTGTGATAAAGAGAGGCAGGTGAGGCTAGAGGGTTCAGTTGATGATTTTAAATGTGATATATTCACATATATTATTCTTTAGTGACTTCATAAACCCCCATTCTCATGTACTCACTAGAAATTGTGTGGGAGAAGCATCTTAGACTACCCCAGGGGAAAAAAACCAGTAAAACTTGAAAGATGTTACAGAGACACAGTGCTGAGATGACATTTTCTGAAAGTATTTTCAATTATTTGGTAGAAGAAAAAATAAATCTTTTGCTCAAATCCTATTTTAAGAGAAATTTCTTCCCTAGCTGGGTAGCATAGTGCTGGAAGTCATTACTCAGAGGGGCTGCAGATTCTCCATCCAAGGAAATTTTCAAGGCTGAGCTAGACACAGCCACGGCTGACCTGGTCTGCTGCTGGGGATAGTGGGGAGTGCTGACAAGGAGGGGCAGAGCCCGTGTGGTCCCCTATTTCCCATAACCAGGAGTGGCGAGGGGAGTGGGGACCCTGCGTTTTGCCCTGTGGAGGCCCCTCTCTGGCTCTGACACAAGCAATCAACAGAAAAAAATGACTCTGAAATACATCCTGTGAGAAAACATCACAGGTCGCAGGAGAAGAGTTTGATAACTTTTAGCTAATATGTTTCACATTTGCTTTCAAAGCTATGGCTAATGAGTAACACGGAGAATAGCTTAAAAACCATCAAACTGGTTCAGTTTTGAAAAGTATTTAAAATAGGTTGGGCACTAATGAGGGGTCCTTGAGAATTGCAGCACTAGGAACAGTAACGCTGCCTCAGGCCCTCCCCATGCCTGAAAGAGGTCAGGGATGCCAGGCAAGATAGGCAAAAGGATGCTTAGTCTGTGAATCCTGTGGGGCTTACATGGGAAACGCTTCCTTACAGAAAAGATTTCAGCTGCTCCTCACATGCCCAGCAACAGAAGTGTGGGCGTGCAGGGGATTTAGGCAGCAAGTGCAAGAGGTACGTACCTTCAGGGTCAGGTACAAGCTGTGAGGGTATGGAGCAGGGATGTTGTGAAAGCCAGCAGTATGGGCTGCTGGACACAGGAGCTTAAATGGGCAGAAATGCACTTACACACTTCCAGCCTTTCATAAGTCCTGCTCCACATAGGTAATATTCAATATGAATCTGTTCTGGGAAAATTTTTCATAAACTACTCCTATCCTTATATGTGCTAATGCCTCCAACATCTTTAACTAGATGCATCACTTCCTCTATGAGGAATGGCTGTGAAGTGCAGCAGCCTGTTGTGTCCAGCAATTATACTATTGATATCTATTTCTTAACTAACAATCAGACAATAGCTGTGATTATGCCTACAGTAACCATCCCGGCAGCAGACCCAGTATGGGTGATGCGGTGTCCTGCTACATCTCACGCAGTTAGCAGAAGAATGTATGACAACAATAATGCATTCAGAAAAGTCTCACAAAAGGACCAAGAAAATCAGTGGCCTGGATTTCTGTTGCCTCTCTCTGGTGCCATTCAGAAGGCTTACACTCCTTTTTTTCTAAGCAACTGGTCCCAGTCCATTGGCCACTGGGCCCAGCACGGTGGCACTGCCCTGCAGCCCCTTCCACCCTCTGACCTTGCCTGTCCAGCACAGCCAGAGTCAGGGACATATTATGGCATGATGTGCCCAGCGTGTGAGACAGCAGGGCTGTGGTGAACTGGTATGAAGGGAGCCCAATGAATCTCACACCCAGAGTATGAGCCTTACCCTACGCCTCTGCGACTGTCAGCCAAATAGGCTTTTGCTTCCCTTTTTTTTTTTTAACTCTCAAAAGCAGATTTAGTTTATGCAGGAGAGACGGTAAGCCAGTTTTATGACAAGGTTTGGATTGGTAGTTGTGCAGTCTAAAGTACTGTGCAACAAGTGACATCCCATCAGCGGAGCTGCCGTAGCTAGGTGTACGAGTGCTCGTAGCACACTCCAGCTGCCGGGGACGATGTGTTAGGTGTTAAGACATCCTCATGGATATGTGCAGGGCTTCAGCAGCAAACAAAGAGCTGGAAATTCTTCCATCCTTCTTCCCAGCATTAGAGAGAGGAGATTGGCAGGTACGAGGAGACAGCTCACTTATGGCTAATTGAATTATGATGGAATTTACTATCTTGCAGATCCAGAGAAGAGTAAGGTGGTTTAACATATGTCCCCAGCCTCTGACCCACTGGTACAATTATTTTAAGTTTGTTTTAGTTATAGGGCCAGAATTGGATCTTTGATTAAGTGCCTTAACAGAAATACAGAGCTAGGAATATTGGGTTAGTTATTTCTTAGAAAATAATATCCAAGCTTGACACAATGTAGATACTTCTAACTGTTACATTTTAGTGCTTCCAACACCTGTGCAAGATACTGTGGCCAACACACCAAGAGATACTCTTTCATTAAGGCAATATATTTCTATATACAGAAAGTGACCGAAGAGGGCTGATGCTACAGATTCCCTTTCTCACATTAATATTTTAGGGCAAAACCTGATACTTACATTTACCCTAATTTGCCTAGAGCACCACAACTACATGTAGCAGTGTGTAAGATTATGTCTAAAACTTCTTCCCCGCTTCCCTGCTGCAAGCAGGCACTGGCTGAGACCGCAGGAACACCTGTGTGTTGCCAGCTTCTGCATGACCAGTGAAACTTCCAGACGTGTCCTTTCTGCACTTTTTTATTGGTTAAGTTCACAGAAAACCCACTTAATTATTGCATAATGCCTTCATGAATCAAGCTTTTACTGTGCAATTCAAGTTGCAGTAAAATAAGTATGCTTCATATGTTAACAATTACAGGCTAGATTTATAAAAGCATCACACACTGTTTGCATTGGCTTTTCTAACTACTTTATTCATAAAACAGTGTTAATGCACCTAAAATAAATTCACCTTCCTTCTGAAACTCATTAAACTCTAGTGTACCTGTATAGATAACTCCTTAGTCACCGTGGACCCTAGGAATGCGCCATGTAAAATAAAGATGGTCTGTTCCTGCTCATACTCTTTTAATGTTCAACCAGGCAGGTGTGTGAGTTAGGCATGGCTGGAGCCAGGTCCACGCTCCATCTCACGGGTTTTGAAGTTACAGACATGGGGGATCATCCACAATGGACTCAGTCCTAAAGAGCAAAAGGGTGAGTTACAGCAACAATCTAGCCCACTATAAAAAGACACCAAGAAGAATTTTGCTTTGAAATTCTAATCTATGCTGCAAGTTCAAGTTTTCTCTGCTTCCACTGGCTTCAATGAATGTCAGCTGTACTCACACAGCTGTAAAATGTTATTTATACCTGCAAGTCTAGTGAGGTCAGGGCAACATAGGACTGGTGTAAGAGAAGCAGCCAGTGCATTGCCTTGCTGTAAGTGAAGGCAGGATTGTCTGCAATACAAGGCAGGACCCTAGCAACAGAATTTTGTTTTTACAAATCATGTTTCATCTGAATGGAAACTCAAATTAGATTTATTTTGTAAGAAGCATTTCTTTTCTTACTTAATGCAGTCTGACCTTTTAAAAGTAATTTTTGGTTTTACACTAGTAAGACAAAATAATTTGTTTTCTAACTGTTTTCTTGTTCCTTTTTTCCAAAGTTTGGTTGTTTTTTTTTAATATGGACACACACACACATATAAATTTATTTAATGTGTTGTAGAACATGATTTGTAAAAGAGACAGTGAGGAAGAAGTTGATGGAGAGGACTCTGCGCAAGCAGGTCATCACTGATTTTTTACTCAGCCTTCCTTTGAAGCTTCATAGAAACTGTAGTGTTTTTTACCAAATTCCAAGTGAATTTCCTGATTGGAACACGTAATCAGCTTGGAAAAAGTGTGGGTTTGTGCAGTCTGTTTCCTGCCCAAGTACAACCTTGCCTTTGGTTAAACTAGCACCACAAGTCATAATCAATTAAAGATCTTGTATTTCCTTTTGGAACTGAGCACTCAAGCTTTTCGTGTGAAAGTCTTAATGGTGGGTATATGTGCAAGTGTGAATGTTTTCCTATGTCATTCATATTAATGAAGGCCTGCAGGTGTATTTGGGACACATTTTCTGAAGTAACTTGCAGAAAATATTTTTTTCTTTTCTTTTCCTTTCTGGAGAGGCTCCCCCCTCCCCAGCATCTGCATATAAAATCAAATTTTGTGGCCAATCTGGAATTTCCTTCCTCCCAATCAGACCATGAACTTGTACCTAGTTTAATCTCTTCTCTGGAAAAATGCTCTAGGAAAAGACTCAAACAATTTTTTTCTCCATTACAGAAAAAATACACTACTAAATGGGGCATAGAAATACTCCTTCAGATTGACCTAATCAAAACGAATTTGTTTCATCTTCCTACACTTGAGTAATAGATGTTGACAAAGCCACTGAATTATTTGGCTCCAAGTCTAGCTGAAATTTCTCTTAATGGTGACTATGAGATAAATGTTACAAAAGTGGCTCAGCCTTGAGCAGCAAACTGAGAATTCCCTGTTAATAGATGATAGAGCAGTCATTCTTGTTACCCAAGTTCCTGAGGTTTTCTGAAATAAAAGCACAGAAATCTGATAGGAAGGCACACAGTATTTGCCAGAATGAGTAATCCCAGAAAACTCACCAAGCCTACTGAAGTCAATTGAGACATTTTTCATCTTTTCTCTGGGATTTGTGTCAGTGTTCACATTTTCCCACAAGTAGTGTGATTCAAAGCCTAGGGGCATCTCTTCCTGGACTGTTAGGAAATCTTAGGCCAGGAATTTGGAGGGAGTAACCCAAAGGTGCTCGCCTAGTGAGGTTCTTCTGCAGAGCATTGATGAAACAAGACTCACTGTGTTTAAAACCCAGAGATTAACAAGGAATTAAATTCCAGTCGGAAGCAAAACAGCAAAATGAACCTCCCTCAGGAAAGCTGAGATTTAATGGTGATTTAACAGCATTTACGGGCTGTAACCATGAAATCAGTGAGCTAGGCACTCTGCAAACACAGCTTTCCCAAAGCCGTTGCAGAAACACTCTTACTATAGACTGCCCAGGCTGGAGTGCCATGCCTGTATGTGCTCTTTTCTTCCTTCAGAGTTGGCTTTGTTGGGGCACATGATGGTCTCCTGCTCCCGTCTTGGTTCCAGTTTTATTTTAATGGCCTTCATGGTTTGCTGGTCTCACAGTACACTGAGTCAGTGGTGCTACATTTACTGGAGCTTTTAAAAGCATGAGGAGGAACAATTCTGCATTAGACCAAAGGTCCAACCACCCCAAAGTATCATGTCTTCAGCAGTGGCCCAAAATAGCTGTGTGTGGAGGAACACAGGAAGAGAGAGCTCATGTGACAGCAGGTACCCAGAATATTCTCCAGATCTTGAGCAATCTTTGGGTTAGGAGCTCTCTTGCCAGAGGTGACGTCTTGTATTTAATAATGACCATAACTTACCAGGTAAGAAGGATTTACAGAGTTAGCTGTGAGCATTTAAAGGCAACTTGTGGAAAAATAGCAGCACGAAGGACTCTTACTTAATATATACAGTGCTAGCACAGAGGAGACAGATGTGTGATGATCAGCTATATGTCAAATCATCCCCTTCCTCTGGATACACTTTTTTCTTTGCAGCCTTTTGCCTCACAAATGTCTGGTAGTGGTAAAAGCAACATCAGCACCCTCTGTTTCGTCTTTGCACTGCAACAGTTGAAATGCAGGACATTCCACTTAAACATAAGAAAAAAAATTACTGTAAGTGTAGTCAAAAAAAGGAAACAGGTTGCCTGGGGAGACTGTGGATTCTCCGCAATGGAGATATCCAAAACCCAAATGGACACAGCCCTGAGCAACTTGCTGTAGCTGACCCTGCTTTGAGGAGTGGGGTTGGCCTAGTTTTGGATTAGATGATCTCCAGAGATGCCTACCAACCTCGACTAGTCTGATTCTGTGGCCTTGCAAAAAAAAGGAATTAAAAAACGGGACATATACCAGAAGTTTAGTACCTTCTTCCCACCCATTTCAAACTCTCTGACCCCCATGAGAACAGGGAGAGTAAGTCCCCGTGGCTCATGCTCACAGACCTACACAGTTGTTACATGTCCACAATGATTTCCTGCATCATCAGGGTGATACATAACTGAAAACTCACACCAGAAGCAGTTCAAATGAAACGTACACTTGTACATTTGTGATTGCACACTTGCACTTTCAGAATCAAATTTATAGATGAAACACCTTCTTTCAAGGCCTTTCTGTTCTTCCAATCATTACATCCCTGTCTGTGTCCTCTGAATTTATTTCATGCCTTAACATTGTAACCGTGCTTATTTATTTCCTCCCATCCTATTCCGAACAGAAATCAACAGCAAAACTCACCTTGACTTCAGGGACTTCAGGGCTGCAGCAGCAGAACCTTCTGAAAAACTAAAAACTCAAAAGCTTAATTTCAACACTGTGGTGTCTTTTTGACCAATCAGTTTTAACACAATAATGAGATTTTTTGCGTTGCATTATTCCAGGTGTTTTAGGGAAGATACATTATGGGGTAAAACATCTTACAGTTTCTTGTGCCTCTAATATTTTCCAGCCCACCATCTTCAGGTGGGCCAGGTGGGTTTGCAACAGTCATGCAACATATCTCCACACCTGTACTCGTAAATCTGACATGTCTGTGCATAGTAATTGTGGTAACTGCAGGTTTTCTGTGTCACTGCAGGTTTTCTCTGTCACTCCAGGGTCCCTATGAGACGCTGATTCTGTTTGGGAGGGTATAGCTCAGAGCAGCTCAGACATAGGGGCTCCACAGATATATGTATGTGCTGTGTTTCTTAAGGGCTTGTGAAAACTTTGCAGTCTTGTGATTAATGTGCAAAACCCCCAAATATAGTTATTCCCTTCAGGCATGGGCAATGGCTGTATGATTTAAAAGGAAATAAAGAAGGCAAAATATTAAGAAATATTTAAACCCCCCACTATTTATGGTGGATTTTTTTTTTCCGTGCAGTGAACACTGAGTCAGAAACCTGGTTTCTCCACTGCCTTTTACCTTTTACCTTTTCTTACACCTGAGAAGAGGTCTATAATTTCCAATCCCACTGAACCGGTGGTGGGTTTGTGCCCGCTTTACACAGGCATACAGGGTTTCGACAGATGGGAAACGCTGAAGATGAGCGCATTCAATCTCCGCAGCAAGAAACACAGCCTAAGTCCTTAGCCATGTTAGCGGTGTGGCAGCCAGGAGAGCCCGGACCACCGCAGTTGCCTCAGGTTGGCCAAGTGCTCCTGCAGACGAAACGGATGCTTCAGACTTTTACCTCTAGAGGGGGGTAGATACCTGTGTACTGCTTCAGCCTGCGGCAGGGCCAGCTCAGGCAGCGCTTCACTGCGGCAGCGTTTTCTGTCAAACATCCTGGAAATGTTACTGAATCACCGGGCGAACACACGATGGTTTTGCCGGAGCTGGAAGCACTGGCTTGTGAGGAAGCCCTGGGGCAATCCTTGCTCTGATACCAGCTGGGAACTCTTTGGCATCACTCGAGTTTCTCCTTAGAGTGCGACGGCAAGCTTTGAAACTGGGCAGAGCCGAACAGGGGGGCCATGAGCGTCCCCATAATCTGCTCACATATAATTGCTGCTGTGCTGTCCTCAGACCCCCCTCTGCTGCGACACTGTGAAGGGCAGAAGGCATCAAGTGCTCTCCTGCAATGAGAGCAAGGCAAAAAAAATGAGGCTAAGACACCACATTTACTGCATGTCCGCTTGCCTACACAGGTGCTCTGGGAATGAGGAGTTGAGATAAAAATTGGGGTTATTGTGAGCAGAGAAAGCAGAGCAGAGGAGGTGTTGCTCCTGTGGGAAGGTCTGTCCCACAGCTCCACAGAAATCCTGAGTTTCAGTAATGCAAAAGATTCTGTTTATGCTGAATATAAACAAAAGTAATGAATATAAATAATTCCTCTTGCCTACCTCATTCCTGCCTGTCATTCAAGAGATAAGGGAACAGCACGACAGCTAGCATGGATGTTGTGTGTAAATCATCTCCAGATGGAAAAGGAATTTAGCTCCTTATTTGGAGTTTCCAGATGTTTGGAAGCCCTGGACAACTCATATGTGTACATTAACAGCGCAGACCATGCATAGGGTGTCTGGAGACGAAGTGCGTCTCTGCTGCACCATTGGCTTATGCACATGAAATAAGTCTGGTGTACTTGCAATAGGCTGAATATGCTATGCACAGGCTGGTCATCTATGCACCAGCTGCTTGGGGGATCTGCTCAGCCTTGGAAGTGCTGGACCAAGGAGCACCTGATGTACAGCACCTGCATCTACATTTCGGGCCTGGATTCCCCCCGCAGGAGGAGATGTCCTCCATTTGCAGGCAGTGGAAGTAACAGATCATTTGGGGGCCTGTCTTGGCCATGGGGAACATTTCCAGCTTGTATTTGCTTGAGATCCCAAGCTGAACTGCAGGTTATTGGTGGTAAAAGCTGACATGTAAAAGTAGAGATTGTCAGAAATGACAAAGATACTGAAAAAAACCTTTTTTCACCTTTTTCTGCCCTAGGAAAAAAACTAGAAATATTGAGACAAAAATATTTTTTAAAAATTAAAATCAGAATTTTTTTTTCTCTTCAAGTACAGAAAGTGTTATTATGCATAATTTAGTTATCATTTAGAAACTCCTGCTAGGGATAGTCTTTAAATAAATAAGTATTATACAGTGTAAAACACCTTGGGACCATGCAAAGAGTTATGCTGCATATGTTATGCTGATGTGAAAGTACATTAACAAATTCTTTTTCTATTGACATACATCTACATTAAGAAAAATCTTATATTAGAAAATAGAAAATTTAGCCTTACTCTCTAAGCCTTGTGAGTATAGGAAACAAAATATGTGTAATAAAATAAGTCCTGAAATACCATTTTGAAGGACTGAAATGCAGCAAGAGTAGCATCAATTTAACTTTAAATTTTTACAAAATCAATGCTTGTATAAAAAAAAAAATCACATAAAATGTCCTTTCCTACTTTTTTTCTTTTTCAGAATTTCCAATATTTACCGTTCAGCTCACGTGCAGGTGATGAGTCAGCTCACGCATGTGCAGGTTGCATTCTGCATTGCTTTCCCTCCCTGATGCCCAGAGTTCAACACCTCCCGCTTCTTCCCAACAACCTCCATTTACTTTGCACATTCAGAACACTGTTTGCTCACTGGCAATGGGGGCTTTCTGCCCGCGTAAGAAAGTGAAACTAACATAATACATGTGTCAGTTGGAGTTGATATTTCAAAAGTCCTTCTTCAGGATATTTTTGTGCCTTTATTCACCCTCTTCACCCTCCAGGTTTTTTCCCTGCTGGATCTTCTTCATCAATGATGGAGTTTTATGGCTTTAAATTAATTTCATTAAGACGTGAGCAGAACCAAGTAAGTGTCCACTATTTTTCTACTGAGCCTTTCATATTCAGTATTTCTCTCACCTGTGCAGTACATTTGGCTGGTTTTGGACATAGTAAGGTTTCGAAGCGATGTTCCGTATTCACAACATAAAGATTTCCCTCCTCATCTCTGTACCTAACGCTTCAGCTGATTCCTCTTTCAAAACTCATTAATTACCTTATGGAAATCAGGACAGATCTTTGGCTACATTGACTCCCTTGATCCCAATCTGCTATGTTGAAAATCTCGGTTACAGAGAATGGGATTGCTTTGGAGCTGCAGAAATTTACAATATTCCTTCGACATTTACTTTTGTGACCTTGAAAGGCCAAGAGGACACATTGCAGTCAACAACAGCAAGAATTCCCAAGCTTGCTAAAATTCTTCCTAGGAAGAAAAGTAGTTACAGCATTTCTAAGTATTCCCTGATTTACTTCAGAATTGCTTGTATTTTAAT